>NC_139482.1:67919177-68609177 GCF_008360975.1 Lichenostomus cassidix
TTTCTTCACCAGGTGGTGGTGCTTGATAAATACTCCGCAAAGAAGAAATCTGTCATCTCTGCCATGTTGAAGATTCCCCCAGAATCTTTTTGCCAGCTGCAGAAATAACCTCCACATGGGCAGAGGCTTCCTAGGTTGATTACCTCCATCCTTTCTTTAGCCAGCAGTGTGTTGCTCACAATTTCCACTGCAGATCTGACTTTCCCTTGCATACACTGGTGTCCTTCAGCCTGTAGCCATAAGTCTCTTGTTAAGAGAAAAGGCATTTGATTCAAGTTGCTGACATGTTTGGAGTTGGATCTGTGTTGTGAGCCAGTTTTATCTGACCCCAAAAGCATGGGGTTTGCAAATGAAGCCAACTGCATGTGGTAGGCCAAATGGGAGAGTAGACACCCAGATTAATTTTGCCAGGATTTGTTCAGGACCGGAGCAAAGTTATGTGACTCCTTTTTTTGGTCTGGCCCATGTGCCATATGGAATATAGCTGCTGTGGGGCTGAGAAAACACCTGGAACTTTCTAAGCACTCATGAAAGGTTCCTTTCCCAGGGAAATAAAATATGTTCTGGCAGCATCAAATTTTATGGGTATTGTTCAGTTTTTGTTATCAATTTCCTGATAAAATTACTCCTTTCCAAGACATACAGTACCTTTCTCATGCCACTGCCATTACCAGGGTCTGCATCATTGTCCCAGTTGGCCTCTATTCAGGGCTTCAGGCGTGTGCTTAAAGAAGCAGGGTGCTTTGAAAAGGACCTAAGCCTTCATACCTGAAACCAAAGCCAAGTCATGTTGCCTGGTTCTTGTATTTCACTGCAGTCCTGCACTGTGGGTGTCCCCAGCTACAGCTCCATCCCTGTTGCATGCCCTTGATTGGGGTGTTTCCTCCTCAGGAACAGCCTGTATCTCTCAGGGACTGACCTTTTTGCAAAGGATTTCTGTTCTAGCAGGGGCTTCATGCAAACGGGTTCAGGGAGTCTGGCCTTCCTTCCACTGGCAAACTGTGGGCAGTTCTGCAGCATTGCATAGCATTGTTGGGAATCTTGAGGATTCATTTCATCTTCTTGTTCCTTATACATGAACCACAGTAGAAAAATTGTGAAACTTCAACACTCATGAAAGCAGTGCCTCTGAAAGTCAGGACCAAATACTTCCACTTGCTACCTATGTAGCAAATTTTCTGCAGTCTGAGGTTTTCAACGAAATTCTTCCTCAAAACAGTTTTAAGATTCTTTTACTACAAATCTCATCATTTTATCATATGTTGATGTTTCTATGACCATTTTTTTAATCTACAATCACTTTTTTAAAAGTCATGCTTTATGTTGCAGAGCTGTCCTAAATATTACTGAGGAATTAACGTTCTATTGAATAACCTTATTGCCTGAGTGATTGTGTTATTTCTCATGCACCCCACTTTTTCTTTGATGCAGACATGTAAAGTAATGTTTTCCAAGGGGCCTTTGGAGATGACAGGGATATTTGAAGATATTTAAAGGATATACAGAAATAAATTACATTTTCTTTCCAAATAGTTGCAGCTGCAAGGTAAATACTTTGTATCATTGCCAGTTGGCTCACTATTTGAAAAGACCTCTCTGCCCTTGTATTTTGAAACAAACTGGGTTTGGTGGGTCACTGGATGATTAAAATTAGCAACAGTTTATCTGAAGTACTATCTGTACACTTCTGTACTTAATCAACTCGTTGCTCCCTCTACTATGGAAGAGTAAAGGGGTGAATCCCTTAGAAAACAAATAAAATGGAGATTGCTTAGTTTAATAGTGCTGGCATTGTACGGGGGCCTAGGCTCAGATTTTACAGGTTGTTGTGTGTTCTCTCACTATTTGCATATCCTGTGTGTTATGGAGGTCTGAAATTCCCCTCAGGCTGTGACTCAAATCCCCTTACACATCATTGAGACTTTGCTTCACAGACCCAAGTTATTTTTGGAAATTACTTTTACTGCTCTCAATGTCATGGAAATATCATGTAATTACCTTTAAAAATTTGAACTGTGGTGCTTTTCTCTGCTTTGTGCTCAGCCCTCCCTCCTGTAAATGGATCCACTAGACATTAATTAAGTTCTCTGTGTAAGTTATGAAGCTACCTCAGAGTTTGTATTAGGCTGGCAAATAGCAGCTGGAGTAGGTAACATTTACTGATGACTTTTTCTGCCAGAGGGGAAGATGTGTTTACAACACTCTGGGAAGGCAGCTGAACCCCTCCAGGAGGTACTGTCACTCAGCACTGCTCACCAAACTTGGCTTTCCCGCCTCTCCTGAGCAATTCCTGTGGTTACCTGTACAGGCTCTCTCGCTGTGTGCTTGCTTTGATGCTGAGAGACAGTGATAATTGCAGCATTGTGAAATACCCAGAAAATTGGCTTGGCTGAAGGACATAAATCCAGGAGGGGAAATGCTGGGATGATGAATGAATTCACAGACCAAAGGATTCCCATGTTGACGTGATAGCAATAAAACTTCTTAACTCCGAGCACTGCAATCTCAAGTGAAAGGAAACCCTGGCAGTCTTCCATGAATGATGTGTTCAGACATTGTTGTTTTCCCTTTGCTTTGTGATCAGTGCAGAGGACGGAGACTGGGACCAACCCTCTTCCACATGAGCTTGCATGTTGGCTAAACCCATGAGATCACAGAAGGGCACAGGAGCAGCTCGGGGTTATTATTTCACCCAGCTGGCAGATGCCATAAAGATTGCACGATACAATTATCTCAGCCTCCAGGAGAGAAGCAGACACTTTGACTCTCTGCTCTTGACTGTGTAGCAGTAACACTGGAGACAGTATTCTCTAACTTCTATTTTTTTATTCCTAAGAATTATGGTGTGAGTGCTGCATCCTGATGAACCTTCTGGACTAATTACTTGACACTGAGTTACTAAAGTCAATTGAAAACAATGGGCAGAGAAATATCCTTAGAGAACAGAAGATGTTTTTCTTAACTTGATAGCTGCTTCCCAAAGCAGAGCAGCAGCATCATTAAGTTTTCTGCTCACCTGAAAGCCTCAAGTGAGACTTGGGGTTCTTTGAAACTTACATGAACTACCAATGAGAGACACAGCAAGCATCAAAAAAATCTCAGAGAAGATTTTAAGTGATCAGGTTAAAAAATTGCATCACATGGGTTTTCCAGCAGCTGTTAGCAGTGTAGTTGACTTCACAGAATCATAGAATGGTTTCAGTTGGAAGGGACCTCAAAGATCATCCAGTTCCATCCCCTCTGCCATGGGCAGAGACACATTTCATTAGACCAGGTTGCTCAGGACCCCACCAAACCTGGCCTTGAACACTTCCAGGGATGGGACATCCACAACTTCTCTGGGCAACCCGTGCCAGTGCCCCATCACCTTTAAAGTAAAGAATTTCTTACTAATACGTAATCTAAATCCTCCCTCTTTCAGTGTAAAACCATCACCCCTCGTCCTATCACGACACATCCTTGTAAGAAGTCCCTCTGCATCTCTCTTGCAAGCTCCCTTTAGGTATTTCTGAGCAATGTGTAGAGAAGTTAAACCCAAGTACACCTCAAAATCCTTCCTGGAGTGTATTTTGAAGTCCTCATAAGGTAAAGAAATTCAGACTAGCTGATCCAGGGATCTGTGCTGCCAGTTTTTGTTATAGTTGTCCCTGGTGCCTCTTTCAATTACAGGATTGCTGTTGCTACTCCAGCATTGTATTTACCAACATCGTAGGGTGCTCCGTAGACATTGCACTAAATAATATAATGGTAGCCAACAAACGCCTTTCCTCAGAGGTTAGTGGTTTTGAACAAACAAACAAGTTAACTAAAGAGGGAAAAAATCAGCCTATTTAAAGATTTAACCAAGGCAACAGTCCCAAACATAGACTTTTGTCTCCTTTTCTAGAGTGCAAACATGCAATTCACAGGTCTTCTGAGAAGATGCAGGGTATGGGTAATCATGTATTTTGTATGTGAGATAACAATTCATATTAATGAACCATTCAAGTAATGAAAGTGGCTGTGAGAACTCTTTTTAAGCTGGTGTGCTTGATTTAGGAAGCTGTGGGTGGCAGAATGAGAGGCTTCTTTTAGATTTCGTTTCATTTGAGAAAAATTTTGGATGCTATTTGTTCTTGGTACCCTTGAGTAGTAGTCAAAGTACTAATAGAGATAATTATTTTTCTCCCCTGTGGAAATACTGATCAATCTGTGTTGGAAAAGCAATGTTCAGGCTCTTGCAAACTATTCAGGAGCAGGGAGAAGTTGTTAATTTTCCTATGAAGAAAGATTGGGATTTTTTGCTTAAATCTGGGGCTGCACAAGAAGGGTCCTCAGAACTTAAAGACATTAAAAGTAGAGAAACAATAAAAATTGGGGGCTGTTACACCTCACTTTTCCCCTGTGCAGATCACTCACTATGGAGAGCACAGTTCAAAACCAGCGTGGCTGTACAGAGCTATGACTACGTAAGACGTCACTGCCAGCCCTGCCCTGTGGGCTTCGCTTTAGGCTGAGTCACTACTGAAATTACAGTGGCCTCTGGACTGCCTGAGGAAGCACCTGCCTCCCACAGCCCACGCTGGCTCTGCAAAACAGAAAAAACCATGAGGTTGGGGGGCAGGGTGAGAGTATTTCCATGATGTAAGAGTTTTGAAACAACACCAATCGGGCAAGAAGAATCCAAGGGAGGAAAAAGCAATAAAATCAAGGTTTCTTCAAAGTTTAATTCTCAAGTACATACCTATTGATTCTTCTTCATCAAAAATCTGCATGTCATGTAAACTCCTTTACACAAGTTTGTATTACCTGAATGTTAACTGTATTGATTTGAATGTGTTTATAAATAAATCATGAAGATGTCAGCAGGCTGGTGTCTGGCTCTCATGGAGGAGTCCACAAGAAAGGAGCCACCTCAGCAGGCCCAGAGCAAACAATCTGAGAAGGTTATAATCTTGACTGCCTGATCAGAGGCTCATGACAGAGGGTGTATGCCAAAGGCTGTTGGTTGCAAGATTTTCGGATTAATGTTTTTGGCTTTCTCTGTGGAACTTGATGAAGAGACATGTTGTAGCTCTTGATTCAAGAGTTGATAATTGCAAAATTATCCATGTGAACTGGCTGCAAACCAGAGGAGGAGGGGAAGAGAAAATATCCTGTGGTGATGTAAAACCTTGTCCTGGTTTTGGCTGGGATAGAGTTAATTTTCTCTCTACTAGCTGGTACAGTGCCATGGTTTGGATTTAGGATGAGAATGATATTAACACACTGATTTTCCAGTTGTCCATAAGCAGAATTTGCACTAAGTCAAAGACTCTTCAGCTTCTCAGATGACTCACACTGGCCAAAGAGATATTCCACACCATATAGCATCATGCTCAGTATATAAGAACAGAGGAAAACCACTACAACATAGACAACAAATGCTGTTTCAGAGGCTTCAAGCTAAGATTTCAAACAAATGTGGAAGTTTATGTTTCCTTTTCTGCCTCAGTGCAGGAAAGCTCCAGGGAATCTATGCAAGAAATGTTTTTCTGATGGAGGTTTATTCAAGAGATTACATTGCCTGGGGTGAGATTACAGACCCATAAAATAAAGATATTTTTGACCATGGAGGACCAAAGTGAAATTGACTCCAGAGACAGAGGGAAGGCTTCTTGTGGACTTTGCAGGTTGTCTTGAAAGACAGCCCTTTTGGGTTGGAGGTATGAAGACGAAATAGTGGCTGTCTTTCTCAAAAGAGAGTAAGCAAGCAGGTCAGGAGAGAAATGGGTTACCTGCTGTGGGCAAGATGGCACAGCAGCAAAGAGAGTTTCAGAAGGGCAGTGGGACTATACCAGTGGATGCTGCTTCCTTTTCTGCAAGATTCCTTCCTGCAGTATAATGAATTATACATAAGAAATGCTAGGAAATCAATTTTTAACAGAGACCTGAGAATTCCAGGTAATATATTTCAGCAGAAACAAGCTCTATGAGGGACTGCCAACACAAGCAAGACAACCACTGAGGTTATCAAGCCAAAGTTTACCCTGGTATGAATGCTGCTCCAGCAGATGCAGGGGAAGTTACACAAAGCTGTGATTTACCCTGCCATATGCAAAGTCCTCATTGTGCCTTATTCAATAGACTTAAAATATCTCAAGGGAGAGGAAAGAGAGGAAATTCCACGCTTTCCTTTGCTGCTCAAGGAAATTACCATAGCTTGCCCTAAAGAAACTTGCAGTAAAGGCTTGGCTGCACTGAAATTAGCGGCAAAACTCACATGATTTTGTGCTTGTGATTCCCATCTGCTATTTTATTCTTGGCAATTAACCTCTCTGACTTCTGTCACACCTTGAATCTTGCTCATGACTGCACATCTATTGCCTCCAAACTGAAAAGTGCTCTTCGTGGGTCAATATATTTATTGCAACCACCTCCTTCCTATTTCTTACTTATTCTTCCTTAATTCCCCCTGTTAATTCCTTTTCTCCAGAGAGAAATTACAGCTGCACATTGTTCTTTCCCCCTGTTACAAATATGCATGTATTTTCCAGATGTCAATCACCAGATGCACATGGTAGTTCTAGGTAGGATCTGAAACTCTAAGAAGGCGGTCCACCTCTTCTTGGAGTTGGGGTCTGACCCAGAAGAAGCCTTGAGACAGCTTTGGGAGTCTTTGTACAGTGGCTGTTGCCATTTTGGAAGAGCTTCCTGGCAGTTTTTGTAAAAGATGATCTAGAACCACGTTCAGATTTACTCCTCGGTTTCCAGCTCTACAGCTCTGTGGCCTTTGTGAGCTGGGATGAACTGCAAAGGCTCACCCTAAAAGCGTGTTAATCTAAACCTCATCTGAAACAAATGCATTATTTCGAAAAGGCTTGTCATTTTATATCCAATCACTGGTGCTGGCTCTTCCTTTGCACACAACTGTCTCATCTTGTTATGCATGCATATGTACATTTAAGAGGTCATCTACTAAGAACTGGCATAATTTGGTTTTGCATTTGACCTACAAGGTTACACACTTTGTTGCTGCCATAGGCTGTATTTCCTGGGATTTGGGAGGAATTTTGCAATAAAGTACTTGTTGCAGCTACAAGCTTTCTGTGTGTCTTACCAGCCTCCTTTCCCCAGTGCCTGTCCCACAGCTGCCTGGCAGGTGCTGCCCTCTGCCCTTGCAGCAGTCTTCTCTCTGCTCTCACTTGAAGGGAGCCTGTGTCTCACTGCTCCTTTCCTCTCTTCCCTGTTCCGTTCTGCCAGGGGGTCTGATGTGCCCCAAACTCTCTGCTTCCCCCCTATTCCATCTGGCATTTCAGGGTGCTTTTAAGGCATGCCAGGAGACAAGCAGAGCTCAGGTAGGTAGGGGAGGAGAGACGTGGCAGTCTGGAGTATTAATGCCTGCAATTGTGTGATCTGCACAACTGCAGAGGTGGCCCAGGCTGCCAGAAAGGTACTAGCCATTCTATATCTCACTGTCTTGTTGGGAGGGGGCCTCAAACCCATTCCAGCTCAAATGAGTCGATGTCTCTGGCTTTTCTTACTCTGTTTGAACTCAACACTCTCAGCAGTGATGGAAATCACAGAGTGCCCAAAAACATGGGCTTGATCATGGGAAAATTGTTTCTCTGAGCCCTTCTGCATCAGTAGCTCCCAGTCAGTCTCCATTACTTAAGGTATCCAGGGCCTTGCCAGAGACCCTTTTGGTTTTAAAGCAGCAGTAAGTACTTAATGGATACGGATGATAGGTCTCAAAAGGACATGCTGGATGTATAAGAATAGATGCTTTCTGTTACCAAAGTTTTCAGAGAAGGCATTCCTGTGGTCTTCTAACTTGTATCCTACAACTAAACTGTCCTATTTATGTTTACAACAAAAGTGTGGAATGTTCAGGTCCCTTTGTTAACCTTCCATATCTTGTTTCTCTGAGTCATCTTTTTCCTACATTGTAAGCTCTGATGCTTGCTTGCATTACTAAATTCACCAAGGACAGTTTTGCAATTCTGCAGCTTGCAGAACTCCTCAAAAGCAGTAGGCCCATATACAGCAGTACAAAGATATCTTTCTTATCTTTGTTCCTTTTTCTAATTCCCAAATGTACACACCAGCAAGCCCAGTACACATTATCTGGTATTTCCTAGTAAAAAACAGCTTAAGCTTATAACTGCAAATGGTCTTTACATGATGGTATAGTCATGGTGTCTCCTTACGTGATGGTATAGTGGTAATGTCTCCTACCATTAGACTTAGACTTTCAGAAGAGCTGACCTGTAAATAAGCTCTTTTTGGATGAAGGGTCCAGAGCTGAAAGCTGTCTGCCACTGCTGCAAGCCCCAGAGCACCAACTGTCTTTGGTGGCAGCAAGCTCAACTTGAAATACTAAAAAGTTGTTCTTAAAAATTCCAAACTTTCTGCATTATTCTATTATTATGCCAGTTTAAATGGTATGTTATGTGATGGCTGGCTAGGAGTTATCTGAGCTGTGAGTATGAGTTTGTCAAAACGCATCAATTCATCTTTTGCTAGACAAGAAGGAAGTGACATAGCAGCTATCAAAAAAGCTCCCAAACCTGTCCTTGCAGAGTGTCCTTAAAAGAACCCTTTTCAAAATACAAAAATGTGGTTTGTATACATTTGAAGAATTTTCTTTTCCTTTCCTCCTTGCAGAGGTGTTCACTATATTTCAGCCCTGCTTGGTTCTGTGCTGGGCTCCTCTTGTGCCCAAATGCCTCTGTTGTCCCCAGTAACCAAGATTCAATTTGAGAATGTTTTTACTGATGTACGTGGGCCAAATCCCATCACCCTACATAGGATGTTAAGGCAATTACAGGGGTACATGGCATTTTGCATTCATGAAGTAAAGGCTGAGCCTGACTTTGAAGATTTTGCAGATTCATTTCTGATGGCAACCATGACACTTGGCAAGAGTGAAATTACCTGCTTGTTGATGAAGGCAGAAGTCACCCACTAATCTTGACTGAACACATACCAACCCATGAAATGTGAGCCCTTCAGTTAATTTTATTGAATAAAGAGATAATGGGCAAAGTTGAATCTTTCTTGTCTTATGGATCTTCTTACAAAAGAGGGCTACACCATTACTGCAAATGCCGTGTCTGACTCCTTTGAACAGGTGCAACTTCTGATAAGGTGTTCTGCCAAGCAAGTTCTTAAAATACTTTTGCTCTTAAAGAGTGCTGTCTGAAAACAGACCAAATTTTTTTGCAAACATGAATAAAATCATGAAGGGAGGTGAATAGGATAGTAAAATGCTCTTGAATGTTCCAGATTTTTAATGGAGAAGATAAAAAAGTCAGTATATATATGTATGTATATTATTTCCTCTTTGTTATTTTTTTAATATCTATTACTTTTTATGCTTTTTTTACTGGAAAATATTTTGTATATGAAATTGAGGAGAAAGAACTTTTGACTGGTTTCAGAACAATCAACCAAACAGAGAAACTTGTTTTTCTGCTCTTTTTTATAATGCATCTCAAAATTAAAGTGTAGGCAAATGTAAGTGAGAAGAGTTTAAACAAAAATTTTTTTTTAAACATTTTTCTTTGGACCTACAAAGAAAGGCAAGGCTGCTTCTCTGTGAGGAAAATGCTGCTTTTATCCTCCTTTCAGTTTTTGAAGGGGAAGGTCTTTGTAGCATTTACCACACAGGAGGAATTTATTGCCCAGAGCTGAGCACAACTGAGAAAATAATTCTGACCTGATACAAAGAAGTAATGTCTAGACAGAGAGCATTGAAGTGCTCAAGGGGAAACTCAGAGTAGGAACCAGTTATGACAAACTGAGCTTTTGAAGTGACAAATAGAAGCAAACATGTAAAAACTGAAGATCTCATTAAGTAAATGTGAGATTTGCTGCTGACCTAAATGAAACTGGAAGACAGGGCCAGATAAATTAGAGTGTATTTGTTTCTGCTGCCCTCCTCTTCCAAACAGGAGCCAGAGCAATTGCTGGTGGGGCCATGCTATGCAACCAGAAAGGTGAAACCACCTTTTTCATTGGGTTGGGTTTCCAAACAAAGCCAAGGCCTTCTTCTTTTACATGGTCCAGTTGGAGTCTGGATTGGTCTCACAAGAATTTTCATTAGGATGACCTAGAGGTTTATTAACTTTGTGGGGACAAGTAATGGATTAAACTGGGCTGAGCTCTGCAGGCAGGTGAAGGGAGCTGTATTTGTGGGGTCCTGAATATGTCATTTTCTGGGGCATTTTGCCTTAGCAAAGTTAAATGCTTACTTGATGGTATTATGGGTTGTAAAGAAACCAAGATGTCACCTGCTTCTGCAGGAATTGAACTGAAGAGTGATTTCAGACTATCTGTGCTTCTGAAATGTTAGAAGTGGAAATCTGTTATTGGGATGAGAATTTTGATTACAGAACAGAATTATCAAAGGCAAAGTCCTGTAGCCAAACTGGTCATTTTCACCCTACAAAGTACCCTGAGTTCTTGATCTGTATCAAAGCACTCAGCCTTTCTCTCTGCTAATCCACTAAAGACGCCCATGGCACTGAAATTGACTCCAGAGTCACAAACTAAGAAAAGTTACTTAAATACTGGAGTTTTTTTGCCAGGAGAACATAAAAGATTAGGAAAGAGCAGGGGGATTGTTTATATTTAAATAAGCACAGCAAATAGGAACTTTCTTTTCTTTCTTTCACTAGGCTCTGATGGTTTTGTTGTTCTTTTGGGTTTTTTTACTAGAACATCTGAATGTTTACTACTACAAATAATAAATACTCACAATCTTAATTAAAATGACAACAAGAAGCATGCAATAGATAATGTTATCAAATTTCTATCAGACCACATTTTCTCTGCTGCTACATGGTGTAATAATTATTTAATTTTGAGCAGCAGCAGATTATTGAAGTTCTTGAGTTCTGATGCATTCTCAGACATCAGCTTTAAGACTGTGTGGTTGTATTCTACATGGTGGAATATCTTGCACCTAAGGTTTTTGGTCCCTTTACTTTGGAGGGAACTGGAGCAGCAAAGGGAGAGCATGCATCTGGAAATGTTAGGTGATGCAGTGCAACATCCTGTAACAATATCCTATTATGCTTGTCTGAAATTATTTGATCTCTTTTTTTCTTTTTTGGGGTGGGGGGGGACGTAGGAGGAGTGAAATAGATGTCAAGAAAAGATCTTACTTCATTTACGAGGCCAAATGATTCTGGAAGAGTTAACCTAATCCAAAACCAGACATTTAAATGACTGCTTTGTTACTCACAGTGAATGACCATAGGAATTACACATCTCTTAAAGCATGGCAATAGTTTTAACAGATCCTGTTTCCTGCTCATACTCTCTCATGCTGACTTTCAAGAGAATGACATCATGTATTACAGGACAGGAAATGACCATAAACATGGCAGAAGAGACAATGATGATGTTGCAGTATTTTGCATTTTGCTATGTTCAATTCTCTTTGGCTGCTACAAGAACATTTTAGGTTTAATCCATGAAAGTAGGTTTGTAGAAAGTAGAAAATGAAGGTAACTTGCAGGGCATGAGAACTACACAAGGAGAACAGCTGAGAATAAATCTGAAATGGAAATGTTTGCAATGTCTTGTTTAGGGCACAGTCAACATAACAAGAACATAATATTGCCTATTGCAAATGAGTATGTAAATTACTTGGCAAGTAGAATGCATTGTATTGATATACTGGTGTTCTTGAGTTGTAGCTAGAGTCCTGTACCAGAAGTGATGAGAGATAAGAAGGAACAACCTGAGAGACTCCCAAAAAAGCTTTTCTAAAACTGTATTACTTTTGGGCAGGTCTTGGTAACAGTCCATGGCAGATGATCTGATCCAACCAGAATTACAGGGTTACAGGCATGATAAAAACACAATTTGCAAGCAAGGTTTGAATGCTTAACAAAATATATGTGATAAGACTTGATAGCAGTAGCATTAAAGCAGTAGCATTAAAGTATGCTTCCTTTTGAACCAAGTGGTAAATATTTATCACATCTGAGCTGTATCACTGATCTCCAGTGTATGACAGAGCATGCCCACACAGCCTGACACATGATGCTGCGTAGGCATGACAATACGTTGTCAGGAGGCATTGCTCGGGAAAGTGCTCACTTCAAGTGTAATGAAAGTGAAATTGCTCCTAAATGCAGTTGTGAGCTGCTATTACATCACTCTTTGAACTGTGTGCAAGGGGTTGCCAGCAAATACACTGTGGGTTTTCTGCTTCCCACCACGACAAGAAAATTATCTCCTTCTTTTTTGATTTCCTTTGTCTTCGGTTACATGCAATATTGGGGCTTATTCAGAGAAAAAAGATTTCACTTTTAAAATGGTTTTTTTGTTTGGGTTTTTTTTTCCTGTTGCTGGTTGTTAGTAATAACACCAGAAATTCACACCTGAAACATTACAAGAAAAGGAAAAATTAAATCCTTGAAGTGCTAATAGTTCCTTCTTACATTTGTGAGGATGTTTATACAATGTAAAAATACTGGTTTTAATTTTTGTCTTAGACAGTTTGTGATCATTTGCCTTCTTTCCCATTATAAACACTAGATTTGTTTTCAGTACATCTTTCATGTCTAGAAGGATTTGTTGGAGACACACAGCATTCTCCTGAAAATCATACAGTCCACACATGTAATAAATTCTTCATTAGCCACATTTATAACTTTGGTTATAGTGAATAATATCACATTTGCTCTGAAGTAAAAAGTTTAATTATCTTTCTGTTTTACAAGGAAAAGCTTTGTAAACCTCATGTAATTACAGGCTGCAAAGTACTATCTAGCATTGAAATTTATTCTGCTTGGACATACAAAAAATTATTTTCTCTTTATAGAAAATTCCTGAATTATTTACTTAACTAAAGGCTTGAATGCTTCTTCAAGTATGAGTGAAGCAAAAGAAAAGAAGACTTTTACACCCAGAGATTTTCCTTTGAAATGTGGGAATTGTATATAATTGCACACCAACATTGAAACGAGACCTACACTAGTATAAAGCCAGGTTCAAGCCCATGGAGTAGAATTCTAAGTGTGCAACCTTATGGTAGAGCCCTTGATAAATTCAGCAAAGCTGGAATTTTATCCTAAAGCTGCACCATTTCCTTCATGATCATGACCATTTCAACTTTAAAACTCAGAGGAGCTTGAGCTTTTTATTCCCCCTTATTTTGAATGATGGAGCATAATTACAGTCCCTGTGCTCCACATTCAATTTTTTCTATTTTGCAAAAGTGCTAAGACTTCAAAGCAGAGAAGACTCATGGGCAGGGCTTTCTACCACAGAACTGCTGAAGAAAATGCCACTTTTTGAAAGGCTGGTTTCTGAAAAGGCATTATAATACTTTAATATTTTATTCTGAATATTGTAGGTAAAGCTCTAATCCTCCTACAAATTCCCTAAAGCATTTTTCTTGCAGGGTGGAGGGGGTTCATTCTGGAATGCTTTTTAAAATACAGATGTGTGTGAAGGAGTATTTAAACTTGCATGACCCAAGCAGGAATGGGAGTTAATTTGAAAACAGAGTGTAGCATTTCAAAGCATGGAATGAGGTAAGTTTTTCAGCGCTGAGCTTACTCATCAACCCTGTAAGTTGCCATATAGATGGTCTTTCCAGATCCAAAATATACCCAGGATCTAGTTAAAAACTCTTCTTTATGTGGAAGCTGATCCTGCACATCTTTCTCAAGCTGGTCATCGGCAGTCCAGGCCATTCTGAAGAATACAGCCAGGCGCATGGGTTTGGATGCTGAAAGAGCTAATGGAACAGCATGAGCTGCAAGTGGTTTCCAGCTCCATTTGTTTACGTGAGAAGGCAGCACCATGTCTGGCTGTTTGAAGGGACATGAAAAAAGCCCTCTGGACATCTAATGCACATCCCCATACAGCTGACAGGACTTCACAAGTCCTTGTGCAGATGGTGGAAAGCAGCCTTCCCTGCTCCAGTTTCACAGCCCCCTTTGGCCACCTTATGGGACACATAAATTTAGGAGCTGAAAGTGTTAAGCAGCTTCCTATCTATGCCAATGAAGAGTGATACACACTGCTTCCTTTTGATGCCTTTTCATTCTTCTTAAGCAATACCTAAGTTGATTGTTTGTTTTCCTTGTACAGTTGTTTATGCTGAGATTCAGCTGGACATGCCTTTCTCAGTCCCTATAGTGTAGATTCAAAGGAATTTCTTTCTTTCTTGGGGAGTTGTTCAAACTTGGGCCAGTGTAAACAGGGTAAGAATCTCCCTGGATGACATTAGTGGATTTAGTCTGATTTTATGTTTGTAGAGCAGAGGTTTTTCTTCAAGAAGCAGGCAGAAGTTCTATTTCAAAATCTTCAACAGCAGTTAAGCTTTGATAATACACTCCCTTCTTGGCTTTGCTGTGAATACCTGCCAGAAGAAAGGAATGGGTTTCTTTCTTCTGAATCCCAAGTACATTAATCTCTGAAGTGGCTGGTTAGGACAAAGTTGAAGTGTCAGATGATGATATCTGAAGTAGATTTTAGTGTAATTGCTCAATATTACTTGTTGTTGAGGAAGATGGGGGAGGGTTGGTTTTGTTTTTATACCTTGCATGTGAAAAATCCTGCTTCCTAAAACTTTTCAGATCTTCTGAGAAAAGGAGTGAGCTGGGTTTTTTTAAACTTTTTGGGTACATGTCATGCAAATTTTATTGCTCATTAATTTGTTGCAAAACCATTTAGGTTAGAAGGGACCTCAGGAGGTCTGTAGTTCACTCTCCTGCCCAAAGCAGGATTAGCAATGAGAACAGACCAAGTTGTTCAGGGCTTTATGCAGCCAGATCCTGAAATCCTCCAAGGACTGAGAATGCACAACCTCTTGGCAACCTGAACCACTGCCTGACTGTCCCATTGTGGGGTTTCCCACTTCTATCCCTGTTTCAATTTTGGTCATTGTCTCTCTGCTGTGTACCTCCCTTCTTCTCTCTCCTCACAGGTGCAGGATGTCTACTCTCAGGTACCCAAAGTCACCCCTTCTCGAGCCTGAACAAACCGTGGTCTACCAGGATCTCCTCACAGACCTGTGTGACAGCTCTTGACCCACCTGGACTTGTCCTCCTATGTGTTCTCACCCTGGGGCCAGAGCTGGATGCCATATTCTAGGTGCAGTCTCACAAATGCTCTCCAATAAAAGGAATTAATTGCTGATCTGTTGCCCATGATGCTGCTGGCCACCTTGGCTACCAGGCAGGCTGTGGCTGGTGCCTAGGTCACTGCTCACCACCACACTGAGGTCCTTCTCACCACCACTGCTCCCCAGCCAGCACTGAAACCAGGGATTTTTACTCAGACTGTTCCTCCCTGGTGCAGAAGCAAGCCCTGAAGACCATCTCTTAACAAGTCAGAAGCTCAGGGACCTTTTTTGAGCACAAGAAACTTGTGCCTAATAATGGTGATGAATTCCTTCCAGTGGCCTTTCCTCTCCTTGGTAACAGAAAGTTGGTGGTGGTGCTTCTGTTAAACATGTGCACCCCGGTAATGTTCTCTGTGGGAGATTGATATGCACAACAGGGGTTTCTACTCCACACTGTGTTTCTCAAATCCTATTAGGGAAAGCAAAGCAAAGCATTGCTTCTATTTCTAAAATCATCATTAGTTGTTAAAGCCACTGTTACTTTTCAGAAATACCATGGTGCTATTAATAAGGCAAAAAGTGCAGCAAAAAATTCCATTTAATTAGTTATGCAGAGATGAACTCTTAATTTTGTAACTGCTGTCTGTACTTTATTTTGAAGATGCAGGAAGGCTGCCTGAAAAGGAATAAAGAAGAATGAAAGTCTGAATTCTGAGCTCAGTTATGCCAGCTAGTATGCAGGGCAGCTTGGATCCAAATCTGTTTTAGGAAGGACTTTAAGATTTAGCTTGTTAAATCTGTACAAAATGAATTACTGTAACAAAGGAAGAAAGCGAGCCTTGTGGTGATAGGACAATAAGGGTTTTATTTCTGTTTCTTCACAGAATTTCCTTGGTGATCTTGACATTTTTAGGCTGTGCAGCTTGGTCAGGCTTGAGTGCCTATGGGTAGGCACCATACATGCATATGCAGGGATGCTTCCAGTACACAGCCTGATTTGGAGAGAGTTTGATCATCAAACCTTCCAGTTCTCAACAGGATAGAGGATGTGCTCTGCTTGGCCTCCCAATTCATCTGATATGCTGCAGTCTGACTGGATGTCCCCAAGTAAGCAGCTGATGCTTATACAACCACATCTGTGCTTCATGCTTTCTTGCAGGAAAGGATGACTGATTCAATGTATGGTTCTGCCTTAAATCCAGGCAAACAGAAATTTGGGCCTCCAATCCTGTCTGCTGTTTTCCAAACTGGTTTTTTCCAGTTTCTGAATCAGTGGACACAGTTGATATCTTGGATTATCCAAGTCCTGAGGGGGAGACTCACCAATCTGAGAGAAAAATAAAAAATGACACTTCATATTCTCAAAGAGGTCAGCCTCAAATCTACTAACTTTTTAGCCTCAAATCTACTAATTTTTTTAATGTCCTCTGGCATCAGGGGAAATCCAAGCATGATTTGAAGAGGAAGAATTTTATAGGGAAGGTCTTATCACACGAATTGGAGCAATCTGGAAAGAATTATGTATTTTTAATAGTTTTATACTGACAATGGTGGGAAGTAAGCTGAAGCCAATGGCAACTTTATATGTTTTATGTATTCTAATATTTATTTCCTTCAGTCATATGCTGGGGTCTCTTGTCTGGTTGTGGCAACTGTGTGCAGGGGTAGCTACTCAGGCTCTGTCTTTCATGCTGGACAACTTTGTCATGGCTCCAGTAGACAGAGAGTGGTTGCTTTTTCTGGGAAAATTAAGCCAACTCATTTGAGTACCAAATATGGCTTTGGAAAACTGCTATGGGATAAACACTATGGAAGTGTCTATTGAAGTACTACAGAGGAAACTGCTTATCAGTTTTGAAGGTTGTGATGTAGCATTGAGAGGGATGTTAAGAATAAAGGCTCTAGGGTCAGCCAGTTTTGCCCTCTTGGGTGTTATGGCATCACCAGTCCTTGGAACTAAAATGAGGATAAAAAAATATGGTGTTGGAGAAAAATGAGCTCTTCTGTTTTAAAACACACTGTTCTTGGGTTGTACTGTGGTAAATTTCTTTGCAGACCTTCCATCCATCTGGTTTTCTTTTTAAAGAAAGATAAATCTTTCTAGCAATTGTCAGAGAAGCTAAAAGATAAATTAGTGTGTGATTTTCAGCACTTAGCTTTACTAATACTTCTCTGCTGTAACCGTTATGTGTGGCTGTGACATACTGGCACTTCTCAGTAGAAGACAGCAATGCAAACACGTATTTTAACAAATCTCTGCTGCAGCACCATTGATTGTAGCCAGCTATTGTTCTCCTGAATCCTGCCTCAGATAGGGAGTGAGGAGTTTCCTGGGATTTTAGGCCCAGACCTTTATGACAGGAAGCTGGGGAACAATTAAGAGGCATTGAATCTCTTCCCCCCCCCCCCCCCATAAACTTTTTAAAATTGAAAACTGTGGAGAAAAGGAAGTCAACAGGTTTTCCCTTGTTTTACTCAGCTGCTGTGCAAGGGGCTAGCTATATATAACATAGTTATGTTCTGAACTACTTTGTAGACAGAGTTCTTTTCTGGCATGTGGTGGTATCAGGCCACTCTAAAGGGAGAAGTTGCTCAACTTCTCACTCAAAAGAAGGTGACATTTGTGAGCTGTGGCAAGGCAGGAAGAAAAGGTTGCTGCTGACCCACCTGCCAGGACAGGCTTGCATTCTGTCCCCTATTGGAAACCACAGGACTGGCAGCTCCCCACAAGCAGATGGTTGATACTTATGCTGTTTTGCCTTTGTGCTCTTTGCTTCCTTTCAGGATTGGAGCATACAAGGCCCTCGTATTGATTTTTCTGAGCAGCTAAAAAGACATTAAAGCTGCTGTGCTTTTGAAAGCTTAGACTGTCAGTTTTCTTATTCCCTGTAGGACTTCCCAAGGTCTCTCATCTCTTTTAATCTCTGCAGATGCCTCTGTCTTCTCTAGACCCTTACTTTTGACTCCTTTTAGGAAGGAATAGAACGCTAAAATTCTGGTCCCATTGAAACACTACTATAAAGCTCCAATTCTGTGCTTAATTCAGCATGGGCTTAATTGGCATCTGTGTTTAATTGTGCTGACACATAGCTGTACATGGGAGCGATCAGAGCTCCCCAGTGATTTGCACCAATGAATCTGTGCTTGTGGAACTACATCACCCCAAAATCTTCAGAAATATTTTCAAGTTCATGGGGAATATCTTCAGGGATGAGTGAGAAAGTGTCCCTCATTGTCTTTAGTCCTCACAGTAGACTGTTACCCCTCTATTCCCATCAGTCCCATAAGCTGAATTATTAGAAATTTCTTGTAGAAACTAACAAATCTTGCTTTGCATTTGGGACCCCATTAACAGCCAGTATCCTTATAATTTTAATAGGACTTTTAATTCCAGATCTTTCTGTTCATTGCACAAGCAACATTATGAGGTTTCTATCACAAATGTTAAGAGAAAGCAACTGAAAAGAAAATGAAAAAAAAAAACCCAACCAAAACAGATCCTCACAAAACCATTATCTGTTTTATTTTTTAATAAACAGAACATGCCCTGGCAATATACACTGGCAAATGAATTTCCAAAAGTAAATACAATTCAAAGAAAATTGCACATAATAGTGGTATTTAGCTAATTGTACATAACTCTCATTTAATCTGAACTTATTTTTAGTAGCCCTAGCTGCAGTAGTTACCATGAGATAACATAGAACTGGGATTTAGCTTTGGACCTTTTTGATAGGAAACACAGGATCCCCAAAACATGGGAAATTCACTAAAGATTGGAGAGGGGAAAAAGGTTGTAGTTTAGCAGCTAAAAGTAACCATTCTAGGCAGTTTTTGTCACCTTAGCTTGAGTTAGGGTAACAGGAAATAAGACGACTGAGAAACCTAAGTGGTAGGAGTGGAAAAACAAGCCTTAGTATTTGGCAGGCAACAAATGCAGAAGAGGTGCAGCTTGATCAACGAGCTATCCCATAGATGCATTTTTTACCATGTGTTTAAGATAAGATTGTATCATCCTATCTCTTTGCTTTGTATAACTAAATCATTTGATGTTAGTGATGGCACTGTTAGGTCTGGCATAAAAGAAGAGTTTGGCACCAAGATGGTGTTCCCACCACAATGAACCCCTTGTTCATGCAGAGGTTCACATCTACAGAGTTTGTGAAAATCTCTTTGATAATTAGGCCCTGAATTGAAGTAAAGTAAGATTTTTACCTCATTGATAAATTCCCTACTAGAGTTCTTCAGAAACCTTTTCTTTTATGTTTAGATTCTTAAGATTTCTTCTTTGGTAATTTTTTATTCCAGTCTGACAATATGCATTTTCCATTTGAACTCTGTATTTCATCATTTGTTGCTTACTCCTTGTATTGAATCTTTAATTTGTTTAAGTCAATTTGGTTTCAATTACTCCCATTAAAATCTAGTTCTTCTATGGGAGGGGCCCTTGAACTTTCTTAATGTCCGCTTGTTTTCTAGGGTCACTGATTGTATGTAGAGCTGCCAACTTCTAATACAATCAATTTCTATCTGTAGTAGTTTCACTGAAGCAGCAGAAGAGATGGTCATGGACTAAGGACTGTGTTTAGATTATATAGTGACAGCTAAGTATAAGTCTTTGCTGGGAAGGCCTAAAGAAAACATGCATTGCTTTTGCAGCAATTTTGCAGTAGGATATTGCAGCAATTCCTGCTGCATAGCCTCTGCTTGCAGCAGAAATTGAGGATTTTTACTTTTAACATTGACAGTAAAGACCCTTCCTCTCTCAAGATGAGTTGGGTTGGTGCACCATGTTGCAGTGTTTGGTGGCTCTGACCCATGGGATATGACAGCATTGTGTGCTGAAAACAGGAGGCTTCTGTAGACTTTTTTAGGTGGTCTAATTTGGACCTCACTGCACTTGAAAATTAAGATGGTGTCCAAGGGAATTAACACTGGAATACAATGAGCTTTTACCTGCATGGTATGGAAACAAGAAGAGACTGTGGCTTTGCATCCCATCTTCTTCCAAATAAAACAAACAACATATCATTAATGCTGAACCTGATAAGTTTTATTTTTCACTTGAAGCATGTATGCAATCAAGTCCAGAGGCTTTTTTACATGGATAGAGGTTGTTTTTCCAGCAATTTGCACTACAACCACTGTATGTCTTTTGTTTCATTCTTCATGCTTATCTGAGGCTTCACAGTGTGTTCAGTTGCGAGTCCTTGGTTGATGTTGCAGAAAAACCATCACTGTCCTATGCAAACACAAAAATTTTGTAGGTTTTTTATTAACCTCATTATATTGAAAGTGACAAGTTTGTCCATCAGATCTTGTCTTCATAAGAAGGTGCTATGCTACCTTTCATGACCTTTTTCAGTGAGTGTTAAGTGTACATGAACAAAACCACATGAACATTTAAGGTCTCTGGCCTCTATAATCTGAACAAATAATAAAAAGAACTTTAGGGAAAATACTTATCATATGTCTGGTTGGAAGGGAAGAAAAAAAACACATTAGGCCAACACAGTAATTGACTTAGAATGCTATAAAGGGAAATATCTTTTCTCATAGAGAAAAAAGCCTCAATTCACACATGAGCTGCGCCAAGTAGAACTGATGAATATAGCACAATGGTCCTAACAGATTCACTACAAGCCCCATCCTGAACAACAAGAAAAAGGAACAAAGAGGAAGGGGGGCAGGGAAATGGTTACCTTCTTGCTCTTGGGAAGAGTTTGAAAAATAGAGTGCTAAGCAATATAGGGGAAAAAGGAAAAATAGTCACATATTATTCATGCCTCACTTGTGTTTGGTACATTCACACAGGCATATTAAGCATGAAAAGAACTCTGAAATGTAAATAGAGACATTCATTGTGTGGTTTTACTTTACTTTTTAAGGAGGAAGGGAATAGAACGAATGGACTCCCCACTCTGCTTTTTCTCAGAAGGAATCTCTTCTGAAGCCATTCTGATGAAAGCATAATTAACCTTGTTTTCATTAATGGGTCTTTCCTTTGTGGCTCGGATAACAAAAAATGGGGGAGAGCATGGGCCACCCTTCACGATCAAGGAAACATCATAAAAATTGAGGATGAGGTTGTTGTGCACAAACTGAACTATCAAAGGTATGATGGGCTTGAATTCAATTCCCGTAATTATACTAATGATGCAGAACATAGCCAGGCCAAAATAACTCAGGTAATTACTTAGCATATTGCTCTAGTTTCTGCAGTGGCAGTCATTGTTTACATCTCTAATTATGCCGTGTAGACACATCAAATCACTCACGCTTGTTTTGACTTGAAGTATTTGAAGCAGCAAACACCGATGAGTTGTATCTTATGGATGCTGCTATGTGAATGAATGCAGTTCAGTAATGCTTGTTCATCAGGCTCAGGGTCCAATCCTGCATGTCTGTCATACTCAGAATTCCTGAGTTGCTGTGACTCCCTTATGTATTTCTTTCACTGAAAACTTCTCCTTGCCTTAAGCAGATGTTGAAGGGCTCCCTATTCACATAGCTGAGCACTTTGTGTGCCCTTAATTTTAAGAGCATGAATAGTCTATTGCAGGTCAGCAGGACTGCTCAAATGTTTCATGGGAGACTTACCACTGGTTAGGATACAGTCAGAGTTTTAAACAGCTAAAACAAGGACAATTTCTTCTGGGGTAGCATAGCAAGAGCAAAGGAAAAACTCATTTCAATTACTAACAACAGCAACAAAAATATACCCCACTTGAAGTTGTTATTCACTGCCTACCATTTTTAAACTGAGTGATTTTTCTTCACAGAAATGAGGGGGAAAAAATGGAAGAACATAAGAGCAGCTTCATCCTTAAAAAAAAAGGAAAGATAAAATATTTATTAAAGTATGCAAATGGCTCTGTTGGGCATTTACACCTTTAGTGGTTATATGCAATGTGATTGGTTTCTTTGCCCTGCAAAACAGTATGTTCTCTAAGGGTTGTATACAAGTTCATGTGCCAAGTGCTACAAATGCTTCAAACTTTAGGGTGACTTGTTTCTGCAGTCCTAAGCAAGCTGCTTTGTCTGCTCTGTGTCTCAGTCTCCCGTTCTGCATACACAGAATAATAATACTCATCTGTTTTAACACTTGCAATACAACAAAATGCAACACAAATTTGTAGTATTAGGCCATTCAAAGGATCACTACAAACCATAGTGAAGGTCAGCATTGTGGACATTTTTATTGCCAAGGTAGCTGATTGCACTAGGCTAAGAGTCTGAAAACACAGATAAATTTTGTCTTGCATGTTTTTATGCCAATGGTTTTCTTAGAAACCCGCAGGTATTTTTGATTAATTTTGCTCTGCTGGAAACATAGTGAAGATATACTTTCTATGTTGTCTCTGGTAAAAAGGCTCATAAAAGGTAAATTGTTCCACTAGAAATATTCTCCTATTAGATGAAGTTAGTTTACCCTTTGGCAGAAATATACCTAGTTTTCAACTGCAGTTACAGCTCCTTGAGCATTTATAATACACTTCTTAATGGAAGGAATTTCAGGCTCTTCTATTAAATCCAATTCAGTGTCAACTCTGAGGGAGAAGAAGGGGTCTTTCAAGCAATCTTTTACCCAGAAAGCATGATTCAGATTCTAAAAATAGGCTGTGCATACATTAATGGCTATATTATGAGGTAGCCAAAATTGGAAAGATATTGAGCACTTTTTAAACTCCCATTGGCTCCAGGAGGGCTCAGTACTTCACAGAATCAGCCTGAGGGAGAGAGAAAGAGAACAAAGTGAGAATACACAGTCCCAGCAGTGCTCTGGCAATGCATGCAAACCTTTTGCAGTCAAAACGCCCCACAGGAGCATGAGAGGATGTTTCAGTCTGTAGCTCATTTAATCAAGGACTCCCCCTCACCAGAGGTGTTCAGAAGGAATGGATCTTGTCATGTGAACTAAAGGCTAAAACAGGAGAGGCTGCTTTGACTTTGGATTGTTCATTGAAAAAGCCCTTTTAGCAGCATAGTGCACATCGGGGGGAAACAGAAAAAAAAACATGCCCACCCCATGTTGTTTGCAGGTGTTACAGAGGAGACAGCTGCTTTTTAAAGCCCATTTTTTCCTTCCTTTTCTTGACTAAATGTGTAAAGTTTCAATCCCTCTTGCTTTACAAATTGCTATGTTGAGCAATAGATGAAGATTTTAGTTACTCCAACACTGCACTGGCAACAAGAGCCAAATGAGCTAGCTGAGTTTCTTTGCAAAAATTCTGGTCTTCTATGTTTACAAATCTGATATCTGAGGATGGAAACATTGCCCTATTCTTCACTGGAGTGTCCAGGCCATCCATGTTCTCATGGCAGGAAGATTTTAAAAAGGCGCCAGACAAGAGCTGATTGATGACTCCAGATTTGGGAGTTGTAGTGGCCTTTTGACTTCAGTGACTTTGGATATTGAATAGTAAGGAGCAATTATTAATGGAGCCAGGCACCTTGGATGCAATTTTTGCTTCCTTGAGAAAAGGAAGCCTTGCACAACCAGAGAGCCTCTTAGCCCACTGCAGGCATTGTCACCCTCCTGCCCCTCCTGGATTCTTTCCAGGTTGATGCACCAAAGCTATTCAGAATAATTTTTCAGATCAGCATTTTCCAACCCTTGAGTTTTGGTGGCAGTATCAGCTAAGGGTAATACTCCCATGTCTGCTCCTGTCTGGTTATTCCTGCTCTGTACCTCAGTACCTCAGGTTTAAGCCTGATCACCTGTCAGGGGTAATCACTGTGGTACAGAAAACATAACTCTGACAGGGCTGCCAAAGCCAGGCTGCCTGCAGATCACAGCCTGTCTCCTTCCTTGTGTTCTAACATGGCTCTTCTATGAGAATCCACACCTTTAGGTGTCCCTGCCCCATAGACACTGACCTCAGTTTCAGGGGCAGATGCACCTGGTTAGTGCTGGTTAGTGGCTGCTACTGTTGGCTGGTTAGTAGCTGCTGCTGTTTCAATAATCTGTTTCCTTTAAAGAGGTTCACGATCTAAACTGAAGCAGTGAAACCTTCCAGCTTCACTGGTCATGCTCACAAAAGGCTCATTTTTTCCTTACAGTGAAAACTTTCTTTATCCCTTGTTTGCAGTGGTGGATACTCCTTATTACTTAATATAACGCCTACTGCCCAAAATGAGGACTTTAATTGTGAAAATAGTAGAAAAGCCTCTTCCTCCCCTGCGAAGTATATAGTTCATGGATGTGGACAGAAAGAGGCTGAATCATCATGCCGCTGTGCTAAGGATGTTGAAGGCACAATGGTAAAAAGGAGCCCTAAAATGACTTTCAAACAATGACAGGGAGAGGTCTTCTTAGATATTTAGATGAAGTTCCTCCTAAATTCAGATGCAGTTTGGGAGACAGTAATTGTTAGGGACTGTAACTGGTGAGGGCAGAAGAAAGTGCTGCAGTGGACTGTAGGCTGTAGGACATGTGTAGAAAAATGTAGATAGTATGGAAATAGCCTTTAAAAGTCTTTATAGCCTACTTTTATATGACAGAAGGTCAGTATCCCTATAATTTCCACTACACTGATGAAGAAACCTGAAAAAGTAGGGCTGACATGTCACAGCACAAGGTTAGAACTACAAGCTCATTTGACTTCATTTGTGTTTCTAGCCACGGTTCACACTGCAAATGTAAGAGCCAAGAGTTACCTGCCCTTGACCTTCTTAAGTGCTGTGATTTGGCCCTGGCCTCTTTTCAAATTCAGACAATTTTGCTGCATCATTTCAATTGTCTTAGCATCGGTTGAAGACCTGAGGATTTTCTTTATCCAGAGCAACCTCTACAGGGCCTGAGTCCTTTCAGCAAGCTTATTAACAGTACCTATATATGGTAGGTACCCTGCATGTATTTTAAATGAATGAAATAGTTTACAAGTTTGTGAAAGTAAAATGCAAGACCGTAAAATTGATAGGTTAAAATCAATCTAATAAATGGCCACGCAAATACATGCATTCCTAAGACATTTTAAGATTCCAGTGAGACAGTAAGATCACAAAAATGCAGGTGGATAAAACACAGTCAGTTGGCATCTTTATTCTCTAAAGTGCAATTACCAGTAATTACTTTTGCCTCAAAACTTAAATATGGAAAATTGTAAAACTACATGTCACACAAGAAGGAATAAAATGTGTTCTAATAAAGCCCATCTTTCTATTTTAAATAAAGTAAAATACATGTTCCCATTTTCTGCTGAAGAACAGCTGTGGCACAGTGCCTCTGCCCATGCTGCTGCCGGTCATAAAAATCTTGTCAGATGTAAAGGCTCATCCTCCAAGTATTTTTAAAAGTGCACAAGAGATACAATTTGTAGTCTGACAATAAAAAGAGCTAATAATAAGAGATGCTTTCATCTGGAAGGTGTCTATGTCCTTTGGGACCATCTGGCCTTCCTGCACATCTATTTTACATTCCATGAAGCAGATACACTTGTGAATTCCACCATCCTCCTCAGCACACTGCTAGTCTAATGCAAACTTTTCTTTTCTGTGCGTGGGCATTTTCCAGGAAAACTTTCCTGGAGTCCCACAGTAACAGATGTTTACTCCTAACCCAACTTTCATAAACAGCCATTGTGCTCAGATTTAATGTCTGGTCAACATCACACTGCTGTAATAGGGGCACTCATGACTGGGGGAGAGAAGATGTGTATATGCATGCCCAGCTACCTGAGCTGGGAATGAGATTAGATTGTGGTGGGCTACCAACTTGGCCACAGGCAATGAGTGCCAGAAGTGCTCATTGGCAGGATTTAAAGCTGTGCACAGTTCTACTTTTCACTCCAAAAAGCAGATGTTGTACTTCTGGACTTACTGGATTAAGGTTTTTCTGAAACAAGATTGTACTCATGGGGGAATAACAAACTGACCCTGCATGTTCAGTATTAGGCACAGGAGTACTTCTACCTTTCATACTCATAAAATTCAGCAGGATCTGGCATCAGGATGACAGTTTCAAGCCCTTTAGGTATAGAATTTTCATCTTAGCTTCATTTCCCGTGAGCATGCAGTGACAGGCACACAGGTTTGCGTGATTTGAATATTTTAAGTAAGTTGGAAGCACGGCACCAGTCAGACTAAAAGAGAAAAATAGAACCAAATATTTAATGCTTGAACATACAGGATGACACGTGCCAACTTTAGCCCAAGTTGAGAATCCCCAGTCAAGACCTTGCAGAGTCCAGCTGAAGCTAGAGAGTCCAGAGCTCCTACACGGTGCTGAGAGCCTCAGAGGTGTATTGAGAGACACACAGGTCATGGGAAGGCCAACAATAGCAAAAATCATTCTATTGCAAAGGCAGAAAATACGAGCCAGAATGAGCAGAAATCAAGTGCTTTCATTGCTTAAACAGGAGGAGTGCAATGCTGACATCTTTAGAAAAAGGGGTGGGGGGGGTTAACTCTTGCAGTTCTCTTCCTAGAAGTTTCACTTCCTTAGGGTGTAAGGTTGTTTTGGGTTAGCCCAGCAATTGCCAGAAGAGAAGGCATTTTGTTTTCTAGTTTTGTTTTTATACTGAAGAATGGGCAAGACCACTATGTACTGAAACAAGAGGAGGGATTACAAAAGCCTACCCTGAACAAAAGGAACTGTGTGGAGATATTCCTGCAGTACAAAGGTTCACAGTAATTCCTTTTCTGTGAAACCACACTGAACTCTCTGAACAGCTAATATGTGGTACTTGGGACATGGCTAGGCCGACAGTGATGTGAAAACTCTTTTTTGTGTTGATCCAAGGTGAAATGTGTGTACCTCTGCCACATGCTTTGCTCTGTGCAGGGATACACACCTCTTTATGGGAAGCGAGTGCCTTCAGGTTGTTTGCTTTTTCTGGTTTTGTATCACAGCTGTGGGCCTGGCACTGTTCTCTGTGAAGTCGATTTGGGAGGACTAGGATCTGCTCTGTCATCTTGAATATCGCCCACCTGTTTGCAAAACCACAGATTTTGCTAAAGAAATGTCTGCAGGTGCTATAGAGCAAGGCTCCAGCAAACAGGCATGTGCCTTTCTGTTTGACGAGATGGGGCTCAGTTGTTTGCATCCTTTATATATGGCTGTGCTTCAGAGAGAACTAAACCCAGTTTTGTCATGTAGAAGCAAAATAGAGAAAATACAAGACTGGAACATCATTGCATTTGTTGGAGTTGTTTTAACATAGAGGCATGTGGCACCTGAATGATGTAGACAGCTACTTGCGATGTTATCTATGAAAAGAGTATGATTTAGTTATTTAATGATGCATTTTACAGAAAACTATTAAATATCTTTCACCTTTGTGCCACCCCATCGTGCTTATTTGTGCTACCCCAAGCTGATTCAGCTGTGACGCTCTCCAAGCACTGCTTCTTGGCTGATACCTGTCACAGTGGTCTTGCCTGTGGGTTCTGCTGATTGAGAGGTTAAACAGCACCTGAATTGTTACCCATGTGAATTCCTGGCCTCCCGAGCCACTGATGTCATTCTGGCAGAAACCAGTTTAAATTTTATAATGCGTAGTGTGAGTGTAACGACCTCTGACCTCCCTAAATTATACAGACAGGAAGGGTCTCTCCTGCCCCGGGCCATGGCATGACCCGGGGAAGTCGCTCACCACCTCCCTTGGCCCTGCCGAGCCCCTCTGCCTAAGAAAGCCTGGTGCCGGAGGCCACTGCCTTCCAGCAGAATCTCGTCCTGGATGATGCATCCTACATCACTGCGCTGTCAGCTGCTTCACCTTCAGTGTGTATATCTTAACCCCGCAGCTTCAAGGCATTTGCAGGCATCCAGGCATCTCCCACACACTTCCTTGCTCTGCAGTGCATCTCCGGTTTTGCCAGCTCCTGCTGCCGACTGCTGCGGCCCCCGCCGGCTCTCCCCGTGCCCCGCTCTCTGGGCGTCCAGGCATGGCATTGGGGTCCCGGTGGGAAGGGGGGACTGTATTAGCAACACAGATCTCCCCATCTCCCTCCCGTATGCGACGCTGCTGGAGGCTCCTTCAGGGATGCCGTCCCGCCAGACTATTATTAAAAGGCCGAAGGAGTCCCAGGCACCAGCTGTGTACTCCCTTCCTCCTGTTTTTCCCCTCTGTGCTGGCTCCCACCCCCATGGAGCTGCAGGCTCGGTTGCCGGGGGCTCCCTCGAGGTTTCCCAGGGCACAGCGGGGACGCTGGTCCACCCTGTGCGCTGCTGGCGGCTGACAGCCTGGCAGTCTCCCTCTTCCTCCCTCAGCTGGCCGGGACGGAGGCTTAAAGAAAAAAAAAAAAAAAAAAAACCCAGAGAAAAACCTTCTGGGGTCACTGGGAGGGGGAAAAAATCCTCGTCATGTCTGCGGTGACTACGAAAACGTCCCGAGAAGGAAGAGGAGGATCCTGCCCCGCTGGGACGGCAGGGTTCGGCCGAGGGGGTGTGCGCTGGCTGCGGGGCCGGGGCCGGGGATGTCCCCCCGCCTAGGACGGGAGGGACTCTGCCTTCCTGCGGAGCCGAGGAAGAAGGGGCCGAGCCACCCTGCTCCCCGCCCCGGAGGGGGTGAGAGCCGTACTGCTCGGCGCCGGGGGCTCGGCGGGGCAGGGTGCCCGGGCCGTCCCCTCTCTGTGGCCGCCGTCTACGAGGCACTAGCGAGCCTCCCTCCAGCGCCGGGAGGTGACACAGCCCCGGCGGGCAGGGCCGGGCCGGGGGGGGCCGTGCGGCGGGTGGCACCCCCCTTCTCTCTTCCTCCTCCTCCTCTTCTTCCTCCTCCTCCTCCTGTTAACTTGGCCACGGCGGCGCGGGGCGGTGCGCTTCGCCCTGCGCCGGCGGCGGGGGATGTGCGGGCGGCGGCGGGATGGCTTCGGCCGTGTTTGAGGGCACCTCGCTGGTGAACATGTACGTGCGGGGCTGCTGGGTGAACGGCATCCGGCGCCTCATCATCAGCCGGCGGGGCGACGAGGAGGAGTTCTACGAGATCCGCACCGAGTGGTCGGACCGCAATATCCTCTACCTGCACCGCAGCTACTCCGACCTCGGCCGCCTCTTCAAGCGGCTCCTCGACTCCTTCCCCGAGGACCGGCCCGAGCTGTCCCGCTCCCCCTTGCTCCAAGGTCTGAGCAGCCTCCGCGGGCCTGGCGCTCGCTGCTCGGCGGGCGGGCGGGTTTCGGCCGCCGCCGCTTCCCCGGGGGTGGCGGTGGCCGGGGAGGACGGGCGGGCGAGCGGTCCCTCTGGGCGGAGGGAAGGGGGTGAGGAGCTGGAGCCGCTGAGAACCGGACGGGACGGGCGGGGGCAGAAAAACTGCGGGGGCGTTTTGCGGTCGGAAACTCCTCCCGGGATGTTGATGTGTGTTTCTTTTTTTTTTTTTTTTTTTTCTGTGTGTGTTTTTTTTTTTTCCCTGGGTTTTTTGGTTGTTGGGGTTTTTTTACTATATGGTTGGAGCCGGTGGCTCCCGCAGGAAGGAGACCCCAGCATCACTGCTGCTGTCTCCAGCTGCGCTGCTCCGAGCTAGGCTGGGCTGGGGGAGCAGAAGGGTCCCCGTTAGCGCTGCCCCTCTCCGGTGCCTCCGGGCTCCCCGGAGAAAGGCGGGGGGGTGGTTGGCAGGAAAAGGGGTGTAGCTGAAAAATCTCCGAGTGTTGGTATGTTGTTTGCCACAAGGAGAGGGCAAAAAAAAAAAAAAAGAGCTGCGGCGCTTGCCAGGGAACGGAGCAGCTCTGGGAGCTGGCATAATTCCTCTCATAACTTCTGTGAAACGGGAATTGCACCAGCAGTTAGAGACGTCTGTTCTGAAGTGGATTAACCAAACTCCAGAGATGTTGCCCATGCTCAGGCCCTGCTGTGCAGAAGCAGGATGTACCCAGGTTTTCTTGGTGCTTGGTTTTAACTTGTTTAAAGTTTGGAGTATTTTCTAGATAGAGTTGTATGTTCTACTCTGGCATATTTCAGGTGTGTAGAGTGGTGAGGAGCATCCAGTCATATGCAAATGGATGTATGCCCAGCACTTCCAGTCTCCCCACTTGTTTGAGTTACCACATAAATGGTTTGATTGAAGAGGAACGGGGAAAAGCCGATATTCTGTGCAGGTTTTTTCTCTGTGAAAGGATGGGGAAGTTCTCCCCAGCTCTCACTTGGCTTCTCACCTTGTCAGTGTGACCCTCTTGCAGAGGGTCTACATTTTGCCATTCTCGGGGCTGTGGCTCCACCGCTCATGTCTGTATAAACCCACCGGACTTCATTCCTGGGCCGTCCCCGTGTGACAGCGAGCTCTGTTCCTTGCTGGTGGGGATCGTCTCTCCCGGGCTGACTCCCCAAAGATGTTTTCTGACGGGTGTTTAAAGTGAGACTGGTCTTTTTCCGCTGCCCTGCCAGATCCCTAACCTCTGCTGGTGGCGTGGCTTTGGGGTTTTTATGTGCCCCTTTGGGGTTTTTATGTGCCAACGTTAAAACGCTCGTAGCTTTCCTTCTCCCCAGCTTCTTTTTGTCGCGGGAGCCGCAGCCCGCTCCCCGGTAGTGTCCCCCGGCGCTGGGCTTTCCCGTTCGCGCTGCCGGGAGGTGGCTGCTCGGCCCCGGGAGCTCTGTCTCCTCTCGCAGGCCCCGAGTGCCCTCTGCAGACGGCGGGGATGGCAGCAAGGCAGCCGGGACGGGCTCGGTTCGGGGTGCGGGCTGGCAGATGCTTGCAGGGCTGGGTGCCGGAGGGAGGCTGTGTCCCCCCGCTGGGGTGCAGGCTGGGAATGGGGGAGTCCTCCGGCTGTTCCTGCGGATGCCAGACCCCACCTCTCAGCCATGGTGTGTGCCCGGCACATACAGTGCCTCATGCATTTCGGTTGCTGGTCAGGGATCTAAAGTACTGCAAAAGCTTGTTACCCGTCACATGTGTCCTATCCAAAGAACTGTGATTTTTAGTAGTGCTGAGTGGCAGTAAATGATAAGTAACATGGCCTGCAAGTACATATGGCGCCTGCACCCCAGCTTTTGAGGATGTTGGGTAGGTTTGGAGCAAGCCTGCCTGTGACTTTCAGGGCACAGCACCTGCCGGAGTCACTGTGACTAAAAACTCACCTCCCAGGGTGCTGGCTGGTAGTCCTTCTTGTTGACTTTATGGGACTCTGAAGAGTAGCTTGGCAGCTGGGCTGGGGTGTGTCCTGTGTCTGGCTGCAAATGGACTTGATCCTTGGCCTCCTTCCCCTCGCAGTGCTCCTTCCGCATTGGTTACGCACAGGAGCCGCTGCTTATCCTAAAGCTCTTCTCATTCCTCAGTGCCTCTCTTGTGTGAGCTTGGTTCCTCTCCTGTCTCAAGGCCTGCCATGGCTTTTGCAGAGTATTAAACTCTTTTCACATCTCTTGAAGGCATTACTTGTGCAGTTTGAGCCAGATGGGATTATAGTCCCTTGCACGGGCTTTACTTGACAGTCCCAGGTAGATAGATACACCACTAGAGCATGAACAACTGGGAAAGATTAACCATCCTCAACCTGTGTTGCTCAATTCCTGCCTAAGACTTAGAGCCAGCAACCTTGACTTACCTTTATCTCAGGAACAGGCACACGGACTTCAGTAGAATTGGGAATGAGCAAAGCAGCAGTCCAGCATTTGAAAAATCGAAACCTAACATAAGCAGATTATGATCTGTTCAGCTTGTTGAGGGGGTGGGGGTTAACTTTGCAACAGAGACAGAATAAAAATCAGGAGTAGTTTCTAAGCAATTACAGCATGCGTCACAATTTCAGCAGTACTCTGTTTAAAATTATGCTGCTCCTGCTCTAAAGAAAATTACTTTGCAGAGTGTGCTTCTCTGCCTAGAGAACACTTCATCATACCAACATTTTAAATGGGCTGGCCACAGCCTCTGATAACTTGACAAAGTTGAAACATAAAAATCTCATTTAACTAAGTGACACTGATGCAAAGCTTTGTATGTAAGAAGAGAATGCATGGGGCATGTCCAATCTTTACAAAATTAATGGGGTAAGCATGGTTTCTTAATGTCCTGTTTAAAAGCAGATGTCCTGCTTCCTACAGTGAAGCTCAATATACTTAACCCAAAAAAAACACCTGACAAAAGGCCATTCTTGTGTGTGATAGCATTTAGTCATATGCATTTGTGTGTGAGTATTTATACATATATATACACACATATATATGCATATGTATGTGAGTTTTTATGTGTGTGTGTGTGTTTACCTTGGGCTTTCTGAAAGAAGGTGAATATCAGCCGTGCCTTTTATCTGGAGGAAGCGATAAAGTGTTGCAAACCAAATTTGCATTGCATTGAAGGACTCCAAAGTCCCTGCAGATTTGCCTAAGGAGCATTAAAAGGACTAGCATTATCCTACAGCTCAGCCAAGCTGCAGTGTGTTACATTTACGGGATATGGTTGAGAGTGGAAGCTTGAGCTATTTGATGTTATTAACTTTTTAAACGAAGGTTGGGTTTATTTTAAAAACGTCAGCAACTTTAGAAAAGATTGTTACCTTTATTGCTGGCTTCAGCAGTCAGTTCATGCTGAGCAGGAGTGTGCTCATTTTCTTGCACAGCACAAGGAAACCATCCTCTCCATTCCTTTCTTGACCCCTCATCCTGCTGGACTGACTTCCACAGTGCTCTCCCCTTCCTCATTTGGTGGAGCTGCTGACTGCTTTGAGATTGCAGAGGAGAGGATGGGAGGTGTAGTTGTCCGTAGTGGCTGCTCATCCTACCCTTTCTTTGATATGAGAGGAGGGGAGGTCCTGGGGGTAGAATGGCATTCACACAGTCTGGTCTTGTCTTTGATAACTAGCAAGAGCAGGTGGCAAAGTGCACTCTCTGCATCTGGAGTGTGCTATGGTGCTGAAGGCCAAGGACGTTCAGCAACACAAGGCATCTCACTAGGAAGCTGGTAAACAAGGTTAGGTATGTGCATACCTGCAGAGTGACTAAGTATGATTCACTGTGATATTACCAGCAACTTGCTAGTATTTTATTTGTCTTTGAAATGTGCCTGTCCCTTGCTCTAGGCAAATGTACAAAAGAGGATCACAGGAAAACATAGGCTCATTCACTCCTGCAGTGAACACTGCCTAATGTTACCAAACTGTCTGTTTCTTTATGCAAAGTCTTCTTTTGAATTTAAATCAGTTTTCATGAGAAAGGCAGAGCCATGAACTTAGAAGCTGACTTAAAATTGATGATTTAGAAATAGTTGCAACAGACCAAATAGGCACCAAAAGTGAGGTACAAATCTGGAAAAGTACTCTTTCTACCCCCTCCCTCCCCCCCATTTTCTCTAAATACTACTTGGATGGGGAGGTTTCACCTAAGATTTATCCTAGAACTTGATCCAGCTTTAACGCAGTCAGCAATTACACACCTCCCTCGCCTCTGACTTCAGTGTGGGCAGAATCAAACCCTTAAGGAAGCCAAAAGAGCACATTGGCAGCCTTTCAAGTTGGGATTTGTTTTGCCCTTGGATCAACAGGGTGGTTTCTGACAATACTCCTCTACGCTTGTTTGTTGCCTTTGTTATCAGAACAGAGGCTCAGTGCTCTTCCAATGACACTGTTCATATTGCACCTATGTGTAGTGCCTGCTCTGATGCTCTGAGCTGACAAATCAGAAACTCTGACAGATTTATTTTGTTACTAGATGGGCCTCTCTTCCCAAAGTTCTCATTTTCCTCCTTTCCATGCCTCCTCTGACTCATTCTACTTTATCGTGGCCTTTTTCCCCCTTTCTCTCCTTTCTGTTATTTCCTCTCTGCTTCTCCAAGATATTTTCCCTAAGCTGCTTTCTGTTCCTTTTCTTTGCCTCCAGGTTTCCCTCACCAGCGTGCTGCCTCCATGGTTATTTTATGGCTCTCCAGAACTTTTCTGTTCCCTTCCACCTTGCCAGTGCTCAACCTCAGTCCACTCACAGAAGTTTTCCAGTAGTGGTGGAGATTTATTATAGATGTCTTGCGCCTTCATTTTGCCTTGTAATGTGGAGGCAGTCATTTCACCTGCAGCAGACCTGAGTGGTGCCTCACAGAGGACTCGTGCTGAGCTCCAGCTCCAAGCCTTGTGGCTGCCTCTGGGGTGGCTGGCTGCCTCCTGCAGGAAGCAGGTGATCAGCTGTTTTCCACATGCGAGTGGCTGTGCAGAGGGAAGCTCCTCCAGGGCTGCCATTGGAAGGACATGCACAACACGGAATGCTGTTCCCAAAGAGCCAGCCCAGGAACATTGTTAGCTTGCAAATGTCTCATTCAGAACTTAGTTTTCTATATGCTGCATTATAGAGTTGTTGTTGTTGTTTACAAGACCATCTGGGAGTGTGATTTATGGGAAGAGGGAGCTCTACAGAAGCAGCATAGTGGTTTCCACAGACAGCAGCTGTTTCTCGGTGCTGTGACAATACAGATAAATACACTGCATCTATTGTGCTCTTTTCATTGTTGACATTGTCGACAGTTCATTAGTGGAGCTTGCTCAGAGCTTCTATCTGGCAGACAAAGGATGCAGCTCTTGGTTATCAGCCTCTAGCAGAACTGTATAACCAAAATTAAGTTTGTGGCTTCTGGATTTGTTTTTTTATCAGCTGAATTTCATGGTTCATTTGTCATGATGGAGATAAATGAAACTGGCTGTGTCGTTATAAAGCTAGACACAAGTTGCCCTTTTGTGGTGAACCAAGGCAATGTGTCGGAGAAGTTTTTGGTGGAAAGGAATGGAAATGAGGTGTGTTTTTCATTACAGTTCTCACCTGGTAAGAAATCAGCACTAAAAATGGTTGTAGGGGTCTGCATTTTCATCAGGTTTTGTCTGCTTTGTTCACTCTTATCTTATTTTTCTTTGACATCTTTTTCTTTCTTATGGCTCATCAGGCATCAACACAGGGAGCTCTGTGGGGAAAGCCTATCTGCTGAGTTCTGCCACCAAAATGTGCCATCTCCCTTCCAGAGATCCTGGGAGATGCCATAACTAATAATACAATGTGTGGAAAACCATCATCTTGAGGGTCTGGGTTTCTCAGCTTTTACCTTGCCTCCTTTCTTTGCAAGGGTATTCAACTGTGCCAGGGTCCTCAGGTTGTGGTCACTTTTGCTCTGAGGGACTTCAGTCCAGCAGTTATTTGGACAGGACTTTTCCCCATCCTGCATGTACTTCATATGAACTACAAAAGAAGAAAGGTGTGGGCAGGGTTTTGAAAGCTCTCTCTCTTTCTGCATCAGACAGATTTATCTCAGTATCTTCAATAAGCTTGTTGCTACCTAGTGGACCTTCTGAAAATATGGAGTGACTTACATGGATTTTATGTACTGATACCTCTTCAAAAAATTTTGTTCCTCAACATCAAGTTTAAGAAGGGCAGGACAACATGATAAATGTCAAACGCTCACCTCCCTACGCTCAACACTCTTTTCAACTTCCCTGTATCCTTTTAGCTGCTCCCTCAGTAATGCCACCAAGATGGATCTTGTCAGTGATATTGCATCAATAGCACGCTCTTTGTAAAGATTGTAGTGACTCCTGTCATATGAGATGGATGAACTTCCGCACAAGGGGAAGGGGCAAGTGTGTCTGCCCTGAGAGAGGGGTGTTGTAGAGTTAGGCAAGAGGCATCAAAGAGGAGTTGCTAGAGCTGCCAGACTTAAGTAAGACCAGTGCTCTAGCTAGCTCTGGGATCCTGTCCCTGGTGATGAGAACCAGATGCTTCAGAAGACAGCATAAATAACAGACAGAGAACAGAAAAGTGACAGTCCTGGTCTCTAGTAATTGAAGATCTGAGGTCCCTGATTGCCTGTAATTTTCTGCCCCTCTCTGGGTCTTATCAAATCTTTCGACTTAAGGGATTCCTGTGGTGTTATTTCTGCAGTTATTGAAGAAAAGTTGTGTGAGACAAGCTTTCCCATCTCCTGGGGTTTTTAAAATTTCCTGACTTTACATACCCCTGAGTATTCCTTTGCCCTTCTAGTAACCTTTTATCCTACTCTCCTTCATCAGAGAGGAAGCAGCTGTTAGTGGGAGCTGTTTTGGCCTTTTTAGAATCCAGTCAGAAGTGGCTAATGCCATTGCTCTGGGTGGCAAAGCTGAGGGAACACATGTTTGTGGTGAGGAGGGATGCTACCTGGGCAGCTGCTAGGAGGAGCGAGGTATGGTGGCCATGAAGCAGGGGGAAATGACAGCTGAAATGGTATCAAGAAGAGCTCAATTCAGCAGAGTCAGGAAATAGGAAGCAGTGCAAAGGAGCAAAATAGCAGAAAAAATGGGGCTGAATTGTCACCTCTCAGCCCTGATCCATGTGACAGCTGAGTAGCTTCAGTTTCTGCATGTTTCTGTGGAAATCTGTCTGTGGGTCTGTTCAGAAGTCAGTTGGATATGGTCCCTAGCAGCCTGGTCTGACTTTGGACCTGACCCTTCTTTGGATGAATCAAATTAGACCCTTTTATTTAACATTATTCTGTGGTTTTGTATACCTCCTTTCATGACATGGACCTTCCTTCTGTTGCTCCATCTACATCCTAAATTGTGTGTGTGCACAAGAGCTGGAATATATCCAAGGGAAAGGAGGAGTGAGGGAAAAGAATAAAAATGTTTGAGCACTACAGTGTTAATAAATACTGCAATTGGGTGAAAGAAGTACATCTCCCAATGAAGCCACAGTCTGGTTAGGAGAGAGACTGAAGTAGCAATCTCCCATTAAAGACAACTTATATGTCTTCCCTAAAGATTTGAAATCCCTAACTGCTGCTCAGAGACTTGTGCAAAGACAGAAAGGTGGACTCATGATTTCAATCTATAAGCCTCAAATCTTTCTTGCAGTGTAGATTAGCAGAACACAGTAGGATTTCTCTCTGGATTTATTTGTTACTCCTTTTTTCCCTTTGATACCTGCTCTGCAGTCTTCCTACGGGGGATGGCGAGAGGATTAGATGATAGAGGCTCAGTGCAACTTTAATCTTCACATACACACTAAAACACACAGCATTTAGGACTACTGGCATTCCGTCTTGCACGTATCTCTAGAAAGTACACCTTGGCTTCTGCTCTTGCTCTGCTTCCATATATAGATACATATATACTATATATATATAGTATACAGAGATATATACTATATATATAGTGTATATATAGCTATAGTGTATATATAGATATATACTATATATATACACTATATATATACTATATATATATACACACTATATATACATATATACATCACACACACACTATATATATATATGTATATATATATATATGTATATATATATATGTGTGTATATATATATATATATATATATATGTATGGTTCCATATATATGACTGATTTTGAGAAAGTAGGGTATCTCTTGAACATTCGTCGTTCCCATCCTGACCACAAACATGAAGCATAGTCCTTCAGATTGGAGAGACAGGGCTTGCCCACAGTTTGAGATCATGTATACATAGTGATGTGTACATAGCAACACATCTCCAAAGAAACAGACTTCTGTGTGTCATCAATGAGATGACACAGGACTTGTCTTGGACATGCACTTAGTCTTCCTTGGAAGGCACTAGAGGATTTTTGAGACAATGCTCATCATGGATGCTGACTGTCAGGACTGCTCTGTGATTTCATTATGAACCATGAAGCACATGCTGCAATTCCTGTCCTGCTTCCTGTGGCAGGAGCGTGGGGTGCATTATCTGCGGTTTTCAGAATGTCATTAGCTGCAGATTTGGTGGCTCACATGGCAGTAATAGGACAGCCCTACCGAGGCTTGTGTGTTTACATCAGGAGTTGGCTCTCAGTTCGATCTTCTTTGCTGCTGAGCTCGTTTCCTGCCTGTGTGCAGCTCTGGGCCCCTCTCCCACGCTGTGAGCCAGTGTGCCAGGTACACAGCTGCTGGCCTGCTCTCCCAGCCTCCTGCAGCTGCTCCAGCACCAGGGACCCAGGGCAGGAAGAATGCTGCAGGCTGCTGCTGCTGCTTGTGCTGCGCTTTTCCAGACACATGTTGCTCTGCGCAAAGTTGCTTCCTATGCTTGGTCTCAAACTGAAAGCAAATCCTTTTGAGTCTTAGGGATTCTGCCTGGAGCTCTTGGTCTGGAAAGGGGCAGAGAAAATGTCAAAGGGATTGAATGAGGTCACTAACTGTGTGGGCTGTGTGCTCAGCAGAACTCTGCTAAGGCAGGCACTCTCCCAGGCACAGGAGAGTGCCACTGTGGGTTAGGAAGTGTCATCCCTCCCATCACCCAGCCTGTGGCCTCATCTCTGTGCAGGGTGAAGGAATCTTAGAGGCTTGTGGTATTTGGCAACAGGGTTTGTGGTTAAAAAAAGGAGCCAATGGGACTCCAGTTTACCTCATACCCTATAAACATAGGTGTTTATAGCATTTAAATCACTTGAAATAATAGCTAATTGTCCAAGTACAGTATGGGTAACAAGACACAGAGCAAAGTGTTCCTGGGAGGAGTTTGTGAATGCTTTCCATTAGCAGTCAGACAAGGGCCAGAGCCGAGAAAAAGGCATGAGAACAGCCTTTCACCATGATCTCACTAACAAATTTTCCAGCTCTGAGCTCAGCTCTGTTGCATGACTGAACAAGTGAAGAAAGCACAACTGGTTCCAGGATACTGGTTCCTTTACTGGTGTCTTATTTTTATTTTATAGCAAATGGAGTAAGGGTTCTTGTGTAGTAAAAGCCCCAGATGGAAACATAGGCTAGACATGTATTTATGGCCCATGGGCAGAGACATCAGCCTTGGGACACATCATAGCTGCTGTAAGGATGTTTCATATGTGGCATGGGGGTCCCACGCACTCCAGATGAATCCACCTTTTGGTGCATTTGTGTCAGGGTTAATGAATGGTGGGGGTGCTGGGCTCTGTCTGCAGAGTCAGCTGGCATGTCTGTGTGTCTGTTTGTTTAGGCGTTTCCAGTGTCTGGAGATCCTACATCAGTCTCTGGCATTTTCCCCCTTTCTTTCTGCTGCAACAAATCTTCCAAAAAGGAGAAAGAGGACAGGCAGTGGAGAAAACCCCTCAAAGTGAAGAATAGACCTGGAAACTTGGGTGCAGTTCTGTGACCCTTCTTAACACAAATTCTGATTCCTCTCAAACTTAGTATAGTGCCTGGGTGAGAAAGGAGCTTGGATGGGGCATCCTAACCTGCAGTCTTTTGCTTCTTCTGTGGAGTCTGGGGTTTCCCAAAGTGAAGCCTTTGGCAGGAGTGGTTTGAGGTATTCCCTGATCCTCACCTTATTGTGCTGGAAAAGCAGAAGCAGCTCTGTATTGTGGTGTGGGAGAGGAAATGAGGTGCAGGGGAGGGTGAGAGCACCTTAAGCCAGTGTTGACACCAGAGACTTTACCTTGCGAACCCACAGTGTTCCTCAGGCACGTGGGTGCTGTGGTTGATGACAGCAGCCAGTTAGAGAATGCTGAAAGGGATGGAAAGGAGGGACCAGGACCACCACTCTTCCTGGCTGCTTGGACAGGCAGTGCCTCACTTGGTTAGCATGGCTGTGGGGCTGGGAGCAGTTCCTCCCATTGTGGGATCATGGTCTATGACTAACTGAAAACCACAAGCACATCTGTTAACTTTTAAAAACAGAGACTTGTAGAATTAAGATAAATGAGGGCCTTCATGGCAATTGCAGAAGAAATTACAGGTTTCAATATATGTATATATAGCCAGTCAAGTGGTTTTTGTGTATTTGGGCTGTATATGTATGAAAAGAAAGGATTTTGCTTGGACAAATTGAGCTCCCTGTTTGGGGAATTCATTTAAGGTCAGCAGATTTACACCCCAAAGCTGTGCATCTGTAATCATTAAGCACATATATAGGAAGCTGTCCAGGCAGATGTATCACCCTCCTTCCTACGCTGTCTGCTTTTTTGTTTTGATATTACTGAAAGCTTCAGTAAGGAACAGTTTTTATGGTGTCAGATGTTACAAGCCTTCTGTGCCAGTTTCCAGGTTTGTGTGTGGGTTTGCATGGCTGGTGTCTTTCCAAGAGGTGGAAGGAGATAATATACCAGGGCTGGGAATTCCTGGTGCATGCAAGAAGCTGTAAAACCTCCCACGGGGCGATCTGTGACAGTGCAACAGGCTGACAGCCTTGTCTGACTTCTTGGTGAAGCATAAAAAGGCCGTGTGGAGCTGCAGGTGCTTTCGCTGATTACCAATGAGAGAAATCCTGACCGCTTGGCTGGTTTTCCTCATGGGATGAATGCTCAGGGTTGTTGCCAAGGTGGTTTTGGGTTTTTTTTTTCTTTTTCTCTTTCTCCCCCTCCCGGTCTGAATATATTCATTTGTTTGAAAGTATCCCTCTTCCTGATAAAATGCTAGTTCCAACAGTGAATGCTTATCTGGGAAAAGATCTGAGATGGAGGGCAGGTTTGAGAGGGAGCAGCTGAATGCTGAATCTCGGGTGGATTGGCAATGAGGTGTTCATCTGCAAGGTGGGAGCCACAGCTGGGCAGTCTGTGCTCTGACTATATCAGTGTTTATGCAGAGTGGTTCAAGACCAGCAGGAGAAGTGGAGACACCCCATGGCAGCTGGCGCCAGGGTGGCTGGCTCTGTTTCCTCTGGTGTGGGCTACAGCTGGGCCAACTGTGTGTTTCTAACACCATGGATGGGTGTCTGAGCCATGGGGCCACTCACAGCATTTTTTTTCTTTTAGGGAAGATGAAAGCACTTTCATTGAAAAGTTTGAATGTGATTCAGATGTGAGATGGGAACATATTTGTGGAGGGGTGAAGCAGATCCACCCGGGTCTGCACACAACCGTGAAGTTAGGACGATGAAGAGTGCTGGTCTGCAGTTCAGGTCTGCAATGTCAAGCACAGGCCAGCTAATAGCCTGTGGACCCATGCAGATGACTTTATTCACATTTTTAGCCTTTCAGACAATTTCCATGCAAAGCTACCTGACTGTAGTGTACACCAGCCAAAGCAGGACACACACCACCTTCCTTATCTGCCTGATGGTATGCATTGCTCTGCTGTCAGGATAGGGGGTGCGTTGTGCTGGGGTGAGGTGAGAGCCATGCTGAAAAAACAGGCAAAATGAAGGACTGTTGAGCAAGAGAAAGGCTTATACAAACAGGCAACTTTTGTGGGACAACCCTCAAGTAAAGCCGGTTGCTTTGGAGACAATCTCTGCTTTATTTAGAGCTGTAACTGGAGGAGAGCTGACAGCTTCCCAGTCACACTTTTGTCTGGAAAGTTTGTATGGGATCATATCTTGTTGGTAGCAAACAACAAAGGCTGGTGCAGACTGAAAGTGTTTGTGGATGTTATTCCCACATTCTGCATGTTTTATGTCTCTGTGTTTGTCTTTTGAATAGGGAGATGGAGATAAACTTACTTTAACAGAATTGTAGTATATTGAAGTGCTTTTTCACAGACTGCTTTGCAGATTTTTTATTTTGATGGGTTTGATTCATTGTGTCTTTTCCTGTTCCAGCTTTTTGTTGGGTTTTGTTTGTTTGTTTGTTTGGCATAGCTTTTTATATTTAATAACTTCTCTTAGATATTTCATTTTAATGGGTGTATCCTGCCCCTTGGAAAAGATGCACAGATGCAGAGGGTAAATGATGATTTGCTTTGAAAAAGTAGGTTGCAAATATCAGCAATAAAAGGGCCACTAGAGGGATGTGAGATTTTGGGGTTTACTTCTCCTTATATGCCCTGTACATGCATATAACCTGTGCTGTATTTCCTTCAGCCTGATAGAGGAGGGGGAAGTTACAGATTCCGTGCAGGTTATACATACAAAATATGGTACTAGAGTTTAAGATCACCATACTGAGCAGCTCAATATTGCATTGTAATGCATCATTCTGGATTTTGGGCAGTGAAATTTCCATCTTAACCCCTTCTGCAGCACTGTGATAATTCAGTAACTGATTATATGAAAAAAAAAAGAAAGAATCCTAACAGTTACCTTGCACTTGAAGAACATGATACTGGCAAATTTTCCTTGGACCACTCACTGGGGCTTACAGTCAGAGAAATACAAAACTGCTCTCAAAGCGTTTTGTTTGGCTTGTGTTTATTTTTTTCCCTCTTATCTGTAGGACGTGTCTTTTGGTTTTCTCAGGTTTTCTTTTGCTTTTTATTTACAGAAAAAAAAAGGATGAATAATGGTTCTTGGAAGCAGAAAGTGGGCTGTTCCATTGTCACTGCTGGGAATGCTGTGTAGTGAAACTGTGGGTGAGGGAGTAGGTGGTTCTACTTCTGCTTGTCTTGCAATTCCTACATATGGTCAGAAACAGCTGAGTTTGTGTCAGGCTTGCAACTCTGCTTGTAAACTACACCCACCTCAGTTTGGGGTGCACACTTTATCATCAGTTGGTTTAAAAGACATTTCTGGGAGGCATATTTGAGGTTGTTCCACATCTTCCTAAGTGGCTGCTTCTGGCTGCTAAAGTGTGTGTAAGTGTGCTTTTGTTTATGCTTATGATCTGTTTACTTTGCTTCTAGGGCTCATCACAATAAAAGAAGCCCATGATATAGAAGCCAGACTTAATGAAGTGGAAAAGCTTCTGAAGACTATTATAAACATGCCCTGGAAGGTGAGTAAGCCAAGTTCCAATTTAGCCCAGCTTGACTCCTCCTTCACGGTGACATGCACTCTCATGCAGATCAGAATGTGATGGGCTTTGCCAAACTCTGAAAGAAGCAGCAATTTATTGAGTAACTTTGAGAAATGCTGAGTGCCAGAACTGTGTAATGATGCCTCCAACCTGTTGCTTGTAATAAATCTTTCTGTCATACTATGAAAGGGTGGAAATGGAGAAGAGAGACAAAGCAAACTACTGGTTAAAAATGGATGTCTGTTTTTGTTTCTTTTTCTCTTTTTAAGTACTCAAGGTCTGAAGTTGTCCTCACGTTCTTTGAGAGATCTCCTTTGGACCAAGTTTTAAGAAATGACAATGTTCATAAAATTCAGCCAAGCTTTCAAAGTCCAGTTAAAATATCAGGTAAGAGTTGTTAACTTCATGCAGTTGACACAAGAATTACAGAATGAAGATTACTTTATTTGCTGTTCCCATTATTATTTCTCCATCAGCAATTCAAAATATAGTTCTCAATTGTCTGCTTTATGATACAGAACATATAATTAGCCTTGATATACTGTGCAACATGCATTTAGGCAATAAAGTGACAGGTGAAATGGCAGGCTGACAAATGCAAAACACTTAATGTGAGGAAAATGCAGTCCTTACTGCATATCATCACATATGATAGTGCTGTTACCACTTAGAAAGGAGATTTTGAGGCTATTGATACAGTTCTGTGAAAATGTAAGCTTAGTGCCAAGCAATGAGCAATGACAGCAGTGAGAATATGAGATATTATGAGGTAAGGAGGGGGAAACAGAGGAGAGGAGCAAAACCCCATCTTGAATGCAATATGCATAATTTTGATTTCTCCATCTCAGGATGTAATAGAATTTGAAATTAAACAAATAAAGGGCAAGGATTCAAGTTGTTGAACAGCTTCTCTAAGAAAGAGGTTCACTGAAGAAGGACACTTCACCTGTGAGAAGAGATGATGGACTGGGATATGATGAAAGTCTACAAAGCTGTGAATAGAAGGAGGTCAATTACCCTGTACTTCTCATGAAACAAGAGCTATAGGTTATCCAATATCGTTGACAGACAACAAGCTTTAAACAAACAAAAGAAAGGTTATAATATTGTTTTGTTTCCATACAAAGCACAGTTAAGGAGTGGAACTCATTGTCATAGGATATGGTGAAACTGAAAGCATAAGTGACTTCAAAAGGGAATTAGAGAAGAAAGTGAAGGAGAAAAGTACATTGAAACCTGTCACAGGTGGAGACATTGGAAGTTCCTAAACCACAGATTGCTAGTGGGTAAAATGGAGAGCAGTATTACTCTATTCTTTCCTATTCTTTTAGCCTTTACCCTGTTCATCTGCTACTGATCGTTGTTATAAGGTCTGTGAAATTCTGGTGTGGCTGGTTTTATATTTCCATATTGAAACATCTCAAAAAAGAGCCTAATGGCAACTGCAGGTTTTGTATCACCAGACGAGCTTATTCAGAGGGTTTATTGAAGTAAAATGCTACATAGTCCTCCAAGGTATATAAAGGGTTTAGCAAAAAACTAGTATAATTTTTCTTTGGTACTAATGAAGCATTGGTTAATGGCTAGTCAGTGTCAACCTGCTAAAGGTGTAAACAGTCTGTCTTCAGGCTTGATCTCATACACAGGGTGAACTATTTGCAATTGATCCTTAGCTCTGGTTCTAGGTGAATCAGTCTTAATGTTAAAAAAATCTTCCTTTAATTAAATAGAAGATGGTTTATGAGTACTGTGTGATACAGAGCCTCAGTGAGAAGTGTGGTCTTGCCAGCCCATCTGGGTTGGTGCCTTCTTGTAGAGCCCCCCAAGCCTGGCTGCAGTGTGAAAAACAGCCCACAGGGCCATACAGCACAGTGGGGTGATGCAGGTATGGCTTCCTGGGAGCAAGAAATGAGAGACAACATGCTTATCTCACATTCCACCTGTGGCTAGAGGGGTTTGGATGATGTCTTGAGTCAATGTGGAAACCTCAGCTAAAATTCCTCATGTATACATTCTTGCCATTAGTCATCTTCCAACGGCTGCACATGGTTGTACATTCTGCTTCTCAACACCAGGACATGTTCTAAGCACTGCTCCTTGAGAGCACATTCATGGGTTTTGTCTGAAGTATGTTGCTACTCTATGAGACCAGAGCTGCAAAATGGATCCTAGATCCTTCCCCTTATGAAATGAAGGAACCCCAAACTAAATGGGTTGTCTTGGTTTGAAAACAAACCAGTGGGAGATCACAAGTCAAGATTGAAATTAAAAATAAGTGAAATAATACAAGGAAAAGCACTGACAAAGTCAGATACAACCTAACACCCTGTTAGGGTGGTAGTAGCAGTCCAGCTGAAGTAGTCCAGTTGAAGTGGTGATCCTGTGAAGGTCTAGTCTCCAGCTGAAGATCCAGTGGTAGCTCTCGTCCTCTGGGAACCCAGTAGACAGGGCTAGTTCAGGCAGTTCCAAGGCCAGGTTATATCCAGGTGGGAACACCTGGCTCCTCCCTCCTCGGCAGAGCATCTCACAATGGGATGAGATAAGTCCATGAGTCACACGGTGGGTCCCTGATGGCCCATTGCCTGTCATGCGGGGTGGGTCATTAGCAAGTGATAATAGCTAACGGATGGCCCATTGCCTGCCATCCGGAGTGGGTGATAGCAGCTAATGGCCCACAGCTGGTGGTAATAGAATACTTAACTACATCAATATTGCAACCTAGGACATGGGTTTAAATGCTTTAAAAATTATTCAATGGATGAGTGCTGCTGGTGATACCTTGCTCTTGTTAGAGCAAATATCGAGAATGAATGTATTTGAAATTGCATAGGTTACATGCTGAAGCATTGCCTGGTTTGGGGATTTTGCTGTGTGGAAGGCTTATATATACTTTCTGGGAGGGTCTGCACCCCCTCAGGACACATGTACTCTGTGTGTGCATGACTGAGTATGGCACATGGTGGGTACAGCAGAGAGAAGAGAGTCAAGATGAACATAAATTCAGAGCAAGAGGGCCTCTCTGATGGACAGAAGTTAGCAGCAAAGGGAGCCCTCCTGACAGCCTGTATGCAGAGGATCTATGGAAATCATGTCAGCTGAATTACAGTATGTTTTAATTTGAAATTAAAGTTGGTAGAGACGAGTCGTACCTAATTAATTGGAGGAAGATTCTCCTACCAATGCAGCTATCCAAAAGCATCTTGTGGTAATTCATTTTGTAATTCAAGAAATTGCTGCTATTAATGTTAAGAACACAGGTGGAAACATGAGGTTAATTGATTTTTGCCTCATCTGGATGTTGCACACTGGAAATGCTTCAGTGTCTGGCAGCTCTGTCAGTAGGTGGCAGTCAATGATAATGTGTAAAGTAGTTCATGCAGTAGTGAAATGCTGTAACTCTTAGGTCAAGTCAAGGACACTAGGAAAATACTGGCATTCCTGTTAGTCATAGTGCAGCTTTCTACCTGGCTCTGAGTCTTGGAAAAGCAGGCAAAAATGTTTTGTGTTCTCTGAGGAAACAGACTGTCCCCTGCACAGACCAGCTCAGAGTGGTAGGCGATGGAGAAGAGAGAATGGGCCACCCTCTAAGATGAAAGCTGAATTTGAATTTATGGAGTAAATCTTATTTTACAATCATGCAGTGCTGGCTCAAGATGAGTCATGTGAAGTGTGTTTCTGTTGGGGTTCTGTGTTTTCACAGCCCCCAAATGTATTCTGCTGAAGTGAGTTGTAGTAAAATACAGACTGAAAGTCAAAGATAACTCACAAGAAAAATATGGAAATAAGTTCTGGCTTTACGTAATGCAGGAACATGTAAATGTCTTAAAAACATTGCCTTCTCTCTCCTGTCTCATCTCCTGTTCATTGCTTGAACTGTATATATAGCTGAAATTTGTTTGTGTGTTTTCTGCTTACCGTTTCCTGCCACAGACTAATTTTCTTATGTTGTGCTGTTAATGCAAGGCTGCAACATGGAGTCATAGTACCTTGAGGTAGATCAAGAGTCATCCTATTTAAGTCAGTGCTGATTTTTTTTTTAAATGTGCATTTATTCTGTGGTGGTTCTAGCTTCATCTAAAATTGTGTGACTGAAAGAAATCCTTTCTTGACTTGGCTCAATCCTGACTTGCCTAGTAGGATTTTCCATACAGCACAGATGTGGATTAACTTCTCATTCACTTCAAATACTATTATTTAGTTATCAGTTCTCCTCATGATAGTAAGTCAGTGGAACTAGGTGTAAATTTTAGATATTCTGTACTGGAAGCTTCTAACACAGTGAGAAACAAAATAAAAAGGGGCAAAGGTAGTGTAAAACAAGGTATTGCTTTACGTGACTTAGAGTTGGTGGTTGAATTAACTTGAAAGGTCACTTTTTATTTCCCTTTTTATGTCTTTTTTATTTTTGCTTAACTGGCTTAAGCCTGGGACTGTCTAAGAAAAATACAATTATGATTTGGTAATGGTGGTTGCTTCAGATGCTCTGCATCATTAATTGGTTAGGCAAATAAAATTACTTGATCACTGGCGGCTTACAGTTGGTTTGAAAACAGCTCTTCATTCCTGCTTTCATGTGCAGATTTTCAATGTCATGCACACATCTCAGTTCATAAACATTCATAGCCATGTCAATTACATATGATACGTGGTTGTTTTCCAGCTTTTTTTTTTTTTAATCTTGTTTTCTTCCTTCTCCCTACAGAAATCATGCGATCGAATGGATTCTGTTTAGCCAACACTGAAACAATAGTCATTGACCACAGCATACCTAATGGAAAAGAGAAACACCTGGATGTAGATTCAGCAGAGCATCTGTAAGTGGAGTCTGAGCAAGAGCAATGCCATCACCTTCAGATAAACTGTAGCTTTCCCACCCCTCTAGCAAAATGTTGTTGTCTGTCTGAGAGAGAGAGACTGGTACAGCTGTCATCCCGACTGGTTAAAGGTTACTGGGCCTGATTGCCAATGCTTCACAGCAATTTCCTGTTAAAACTGATAAAATGGGAGAGTGATTGACCCCAAAGTCCTCAGTCTTTTGTGTATGAAAAAAGAACTGAGCTTGCCATTGGGGTGCTGCCAAGGGAGAACAGAGTTATATCTTCCTCTCATGACTGTAATGAGAGCTGGTTTGAGCCCAAACTTGGAAACTCAAACAGTCTAACAAATGCCATATCCTGCTACTAAGATAGTAGGGTGTTTGGGAAGCAAAACACTGTCCTCAGAGGGAAACACATCCCTGAATGTAATTGAACAAATGTCATCAGGTGCTCAGCTGGGACTTGGGCTAGCATTTATATTTCCTTAGGAGAAAGGCAAGTTAGATTAGTTTTAGTGGTAATTTTTGCTTCCTAATACATGCAGGTATTCTGGGGTCAGAAACCTGTAACCAGGAGGGCTTTTATGGTTATAAACTAAAGCACAATAATTCTACCTCAACATGAAGAACTTCTTTACATTGAGGGTGGCAGAGCACTGGAACAGGCTGCCCAGGAAGGTCGTGGCATCTCCCTCTCTGGAGACATTCCAAACCCATCTGAATGTGTTCTTGGGTCACCTGCTCTGGGGGACCCTGCCTGGTCAGGGGGTTGGATTGGATGATCTTCATCTGTCCCTTCCAAACTCAGCTATTCTGTAATTCCTTGATTCATGTAGTCTTAAATCAGTGGCTGTATTGACAGATGGGTATTGATGGAAATCTGCTCTTACAGATTTCTGTCATACCAGGTGATTGATATTTCAATGAGCTTCAGGTAGTGAAGCATTTTAAATATTTTTGATGGGAAATGTTGACCTACTTTTTCATTAAACCAGTCAAATGAAGGAAGCAAAATACTAAAAGCCTTTATCTTTCAATGCAGCAATCTGTCTTGCCACATTTCAAACATGGTGATTGCCAGTCTGCAACAAGGTTTAGAGCTTGGCAAGATTTTATTGGGTGCTGGAGAGTATCTCTGTCTCCAATGTAATTTCTTGAAGTCTTTTTATTAACTTTTCACTTAGTGTTTTGAACCTTGACCTTGCTAACAGCATTTAAGCTTCTGAGCTTGTATAAATGAGGCTAAAATGGCCTTATAGAGGTAATTCTGTAAGGCCAATACCTGGAAATTAAAGTTGATATAGTTCACAGTGGATCACTCTTTGTACTGGGAGTGACAAATTATAGGAGGAAATTACCAAAGAAAGCCTTTTCCTGCCTTACTTTGATTTTTTTTTAATTGATAAAAAATTTTTATAGCTAGTTTTGATTTTAAAAATGTGCTCCAGCCCAAGCAAAACTTACCAGCCTGGGATCAGAAACTGCAATCATCTAAATGTCATCCCATTGAAGTCAGAGATTCTTAAGGCCAGAAAATACTAATGTGATAAAAACTGAATGGCAGGCATAGTTTCCCAGAAACTGGTGGAAGAAATGAATCTAGGATAACAGCCTGACTTTGTGCATTTGTGGTTTAACTTTCCAAAGGATGTGAAGTCAAGAGTGAAGAAGTTAATAAATTTCAAATGTGTGTTTTATATGGTGCCCTAAATTTTCCCATCCTGCAGCTGTATTTTATAACCAAGAGGTAAGAGCCAGGAGATAATGGCTACCAGTGTAACACAGCTGTTTGGTAAAAATTGAACCTTTTTCAAAAGCAGAAATCTTCTATACTGCTGGTTTAAATGTATGTTATTAACCCAGAAAGGAAACTTTAAAATCTTTCAAAATTCTCTACGGTTCCCTTTTGGTCTCAGTAAAATTGCATTTATGGGATTGGTGTCTTCTACCCTAAAATCAGAGTTCATTCCTAGTGGACTTGTATATCCTCAGATGGGAATTTTTTCCTTTCAGCCACATTAAACTCATTATGACTTCTGGGTTTTGGCTGCTGATGTAATTGAATGAGACATTTTGCAAAGCAAACCTGTATTTTTTGGGAAGAAGTGCCTGAAGCTTCAGCAGGAAGTGCTCATTCCCTATTCTGGTTAGCTGTGGTAGCCTGCAGTGCCACCTGCCCAGTGATCCATCAGCTGAAAAGTCTCATGCTTCTTGCAAAGGAAACCATAGCATTTTTCCAAGTTGCAGTTAGTTACTCTGAAGAGTACTTTTGTGAAGTAGTTCTTTTCCGCTTCCTTCATTTTCCCTCTGATTTATTTGGCAGTACACCATACTATTGCAAAATGTGGTGATGGCTGTGTGCTCAGCATCCATGTGGCATAAATGTGTGGTGTGGTCCCTTTGTGTGGGGTTCTTGGAGAGTATTCTGCAGCCCTTTAGAAAGAAAAAGGTGATAAATAAATGCATTTGAATTTATGCTTTTTGTTGCAGAGGGACCATTCTCTGCCATGACTTTGCACTTCTGTCTCCTAGGGCAGCAGCAGAGTCTGTGGCATTGAATAAGCTGTCATTTTGGCAAATTCACTCCAGTACCTGAAGGAGGCCAGCAAGAGAGCTGGAGAGGGAATTTTCTTGGGGGCATGTAGTGATAGGACAAGGGGAGTTGGCCTTAATCTGAAAGAGAGTAGGTTTAGATTAGATAATAGGAAGGAAATATTTACTATAAGGGTTGTGAGACACTGGAACAAGTTCTCCAGGTTGTGGATTCCATCCCCTGAAACATTCAGAACCAGACTGGATGGGGCTCTGAGTAACCTGATCTAGTGGAAGGTGTACCTGCCCATGGCAGGGGGTTTAGAACTAGATTATCTATGAGGTCCCTTACAAACCATTCTGTGGTTCTATGATATGTACAGCGTTTAAATACTTCCAGTGATGGTGACTCAAACAACTTTCCTGGGCAGCCTGTTCCAATGCTTGATAACCCTTTCAGCCAAGAAATTTTTCCTTATATCTAATCTAAACTTTCCCTGGTACAAATTGAGGCCCTTTCTTCTTGCCCCATCAGTTGTTACCTGGGAGAACAACCCCCACCTGGCTACAATCTCCTTTCATGCAGTTGTAGAGAGTGATAAGGTCTCCCCTGAGCTTCCTCTTGTCCAGGCTAAACAATCTCAGTTCCCTCACAGGACTTGTGCTGCAGACCCTTCACCAGCTCCACTGCCTTTGTCTGGACACACTCCAGCAGCTCAATGTAATTCTTGCAGTGAGGGGCCAGAACTGGACACAGGATTGGAGGTGTGGCCTCAGCAGTGCTGAGTACAAGGGGACAGTCACTGCCCAGGTCCTGCTGGCCACACTATTGCAGATACAGGCCAGGATGCCCTTGGCCTGCTTGGCCAATGTGCTGCTGTTCGTGTGCTCATGTTCAGCTGCTGTTGACCAGCACCCCCAGGTCTTTCTCTGCCAGGCAGCCTTACAGCCACTCTGCCTGTAGCTCTGCATGAGGTCACTTGTGACACAAGTGCAGGCCCTGGCACTTGGTCCTGTTGAATCTCATACAGCTGGCCTCAGCCCATCAATCCAGCCTGTTCAGATCCCTCTGTAAAGCCTTCTTACCCCTCAGCACGATGGCACTCCCACTCAGCCTGGTGTCATCTGCAAATTGACTGAGGGTGCACTTGATCTCCTCGTCCAGACCATCAATAAAGATATTCATGAGGATTGGCCCCAAAACTGAGCCCAGGAAAACACTACTTGTGAATGGCTCCCAAATGGATTTGACTGCATTCACCATCGCTCACTCTTTAAGCCCAGCCACCAGTTTTTTATCTAGCAAGCCTGTTCAAGCCATTAGCTTCCATGTACCTTGTTCTCTCTTCTTCTTGGTGAATCTGAGTAGCAATTCTAATCCATTAATGGAGGTTAAAATTATAAAGAAGTTTGTTTTACAGCAGCAGAAGTAGGCTATTGTGAAAGACAATGTATCTGCCAAGGTACTTTGAGGAAAAATATTAAGGGCAGCAGATTTGGCTTTTAGGAACTGCAGGTCCATAGCAGAGTTGCAGAGTTTATTTTGAGAGAAGACCTGTTGGCAACAGCACGAAAGCATTTTGACTGTTGGTGTCATATACAGCTGCTGACTGTAGCAAACAGTCTTGGTTTATTGAGTTTGGTTTTGTGTGAGCACTCTAGAGCAGTGCTTTGCAGACTTTTGTGCACTCACTTCCGTTTTGGTGGCAAGAAAAGCTTTCTGCTTAACCACAGCATCTGAATTCCACTGCTTTGCACCTCACATTCTACTTGTAGTAACCTATCACTGGGGCTGGAAAACCACCAAATCTGTGGGACCTTTCAGTTGCAATAACGTAGCTTTATGCTATTGACAAGAGAAAGAGAGCAGAATCTGAATAGCCTTCTTGACTCCTCTTCCGCTTTCTGCATTCGGTCTGCCCCACTGGTATTTCATAATCTGTTGTTTCTGGATCACTTGCAGTCCATAAGACAGCACAATGTGATCTGTGAAGTGTTAGCAAAATACCAAGTCAACTCCCTTCTGCACACGTTCCCACACACGCAGGCAAGCAAACAGCCTGGAGGGACTAGAGGAATGAGGGTAATAAACATTCAAAGTTCAGTCTTATTGCTGTTTCATTTAGAGTGAAGAGCAAAGCAACAGCACTGCAGGAGAAAATCCATGACTTTCTGCTCAAAAACAAAGTGTTCTCTATTTTGGTTCTCATAGTTAAAAGGAAAAAAGAGATGAGGCAAAACAAAGGACAGGGAAGGAGTGTGGAAAAGACAGAACTGTGGCCGTATGTTGCAGGATGTATAGACCACAGTATCCAATAACCCATGACACTTCTAAATGAAGTTTTGGGAAGAGATGGGAGTGGGAGACTTATCTTTTTGTTTACCCTACCACTCTTCTTCAGGAATTCTGTAATACTTGACTCCTAGGTCACCCTCTAGGGTAAGGTTAGAGGGATGTCTGTAGTTGTTTCACTTATCTAAAGAGTATAATTAGTTCATGTGTAGGTGAAATGCAATTTTTAATATTAATTATTTCAAAGCTTATCTGTTTATCTGCTGTTCAGTGAGCCAAATTTGGCCAGCCTATAAAGATGTTATACACACATGCTAGAAGTCAGAGCTAGGTTAGAATTTCTTTTTCCATCTTGTGCAATTTTTCGATTTCTGTTTCTTTTTATTTCTCACTCTGTCAGAGTGAATGAAAGCTTGTTCAAAATATTAAAGAAAGAGTGTGAGAAAAAACCATGGTTCTTCAAATCCCTTCTAGAACTAGGGTGAAATTTAGACCTTGGCTGGCAGTGAGTGCCTTTAACATGTAGGCTGTCTAGGAAGAAGATAATGTTTCTAACTGCAGAAATTCAAGGCTTCTTGAAACGGAAATGTGTGTAACTGAGGAAAAGTGTACGTTTTAACAACTTGATGCCTTCTGATTGAGAGTAGGTACGAGACAGTGGGTAATCCTTGCAAAAGTTCAGGTTACTAAACAGGCATTGAGAAGTGAGGAGGAAAATATCAAAACAACCAAAACTAAATTTGGGAATCTTTTTTATATTTGGAGCTTTTTTGCTTATGATAACCTAAATCTGGTGCCATGGGAAGGACAGATTCTGGAAATCTGAAAGATTTCTGAAATCCAGAAAGACAAGACTCTGGAAGGACACAGCAGTCACCTGTGTTAGACACCTGGCCTCTTACAAATGCCAGGCCCAGAGAAGGTATCTGTGAAGTACAAGGCTGAGAGTCCAAATTCAGATGGGAAACAAAGGCAGTTTCCTTTTCATTTTATATGAGAACTGAGACATTTTGTGTTGTTGTCACATGATGTGGGAACAAAATAAAAGGATGTGGACTTCAATTGTGTGATTTACTCTTTCAAGACTCACTTGCTGCTTCCTTCCTTCCTTCCTCACTAGTAGCTTTGAAAGTCTGAGGTGACAAGATTCCTTGCTTGCATGCACCATGGCTCTCACTGTCCCATGGTTTAGTCATAGACACATGAACATAGGAGGAGAAGGAGGTGTGGATGGAATCAGCTCCAAGTACTTCTCCCACTCCCTTAGTACTTTTTTTCCAATCCCTTTGATTTTCTAAGTGACTTAATGCCTTTTGGTGGTTTTTCTCATCTCTCCTTAGGTTTGAAAGTGTTAGTGACTTTACCTCAGAGCTGGAAGACAGTGATGATCCAACAGCTTACGTCACCAATTTGACATACTACCACCTGGTCCCATTTGAGACTGACATTCTGGACTGAGGCTGCTCAGTGGTGCAGTCAGCCAGCATCCAGCCAACCTCTTCGTCCATAGGCTCTGCTATCTCTGGCATTGCATCTCTGTGAATAAGGCTGTGCAGAAGAGACCAACAGCAGGGAAGCTGCAGCAAGTGCACCACAGAGCTGGTTTTGTAGTGTGGTCCTTTGTTGTATGTTATGGAGACATCTTGTAAGGAGGTATCTGCTTTGCTGCTGACAACAAACTCACTTTCTGTGAAAGCAAGACAGCAGAGGCTTCCTGGGGATCAAGGAAATCTCTGCTGTGGGAATTGCCACCCTGACACAGCTGTCAGAATCTTGTGCTGCAGCACACTGTCACCCGTGCTCCTTGCGGTGCAAGTTGAGGCTTCCCCTTTTAGGATACCACCAGAAACTTCCCCAGATGGCGTGACCACACTTTTTGTGCTGTGTAAGCAAGAAGACAAGCAAATCATCTGAACTTTGTCAGTTCCCTCTGCAGTTGCTTAATGGAGGTCTTGTGGGTCGCTTTTTGCTCAGCTACCAGATGATTGGTGCCTTACACGAGATGTCAGAAATACCACTGAGTGCCTCCAGGAAACAGAACACACGAGCTGACAGCTTTACTTCTTTTAATCATGGGCTTTTGTATAATCACTGAAAGGGCGACTGCTCTTTTCCTGGAATAGTAAAGCAGACAGCAGCTGGCATTGCAATGAACTGTGCATGATGTTTGGGTACCCGGATGAATTCAAAAATCTGGAAAGCTGATGGGTCAAGGCTATGGCAGGCACTTTGATAATTTTTTTTTTCATGTGGACCAGCATATGTGAATGGTGCTTACAGATGTTTACATCAGAGAGATAATTCCCTATGCATATTTCTTCCCAGAGAATGGGAAGGGAGACACTGAGATTTATGTTGTGTTTGGACTGAAAAAGAAAGATAAGCTGCAGTGTGCCTACAGTGGTAGGAAAAACAGTCTCTCCACTGCCACCCTGTCTCAAGGAGTCTGTCCAGCTTTCTGAGATCTGTCTGGAGGGGTCAGGTGCAGGCCTCATTGTTGTGTAATGCCATGGATTTCAGCAGAGACAGGACAGTGGGAGCAAGAGTGGGACTGGACCCTGCAGTCTCTTGACTATTGAGCAGTGCAATGTTGAAGTCTCCTCGGGGTCTCTCCCTTGCAGAGCTCCCCGAATTCCTGGCTCTCACTGTGAGTGCTCAACACTCACCAATATGACCTTTCATCGAGCTTTTTGCCATCTGTTTGCAAATATTAATTTGAAGGGATTGAAATGGGAAGGAATGCATTTTTGGACATGTTTCTTGGAAAAGAGGCTTGCTTGGTCCTGAAGAAGTTGATACAAATCCCTTCTGCTGACTTTTCATTTCTATCTATAGAGTAACAGTCAAACAAAATTTGTTAATGTAAATAATAAATTATTGAGAATCCTAATTCTTTTACACAGTATGTTTTTAAAATATATTTTAATGAAATAAAATAAAATATAACTCACCTTCAGTACACTTCTGCAGCTTTCAACAGTGCCTTCTTTTTTTTTGTCTTCTTTTGAGTATGCTTTCCCAGACATGTCAAATCCTCTTTCTTTTCCCTGTAGTTTTGGAAACATGCTGAGTAATGGCAATTTCTGTGCTCCATGTGTTGCTCATACTGTAGATATGGTGTGTATCCATATGAAACCTCTCTGCCTAGCTGTTGATCTTGGGTCTAGGTGTATGTGGTTTAATGCCACTAAGCCTAGTGGAGGATTTCTGTATTTTCAAGATCATCAGTGGAATCAAATCTGGTCATTATTCTTTTTGAAGATAAAGCACATTCTTGTAAGGTAAATTTCTAGAATAGAAGGGAATTTTTTATCACTCATTCAAAGATTTTCTGAGCACCCTCTTGAATTAGAGTTAGGAATGGTTTTTTTGTTTATTTGTTTTACTCTCATTAGTTTTAATTCTTTTGCCAGTGCTTTTAGTTAACTGTGATGAAGTAGAAATAGCATCTGGTAGGCATGTATATTGGGCTGGATATTGGAATATTTTATTTCAATTCCTGATCTTGCTGTCAGCCTACCATGTTTCTTTGGGTAATTCTACTTTATATCCCTATCACTGAGTTTTCCTTGACTGATATTTTGGAAAGCAGCATCATTGGCTTTTGATGCAATATTGTCCCCTTATTCATTTCAATTTTCCTATGAATTATTGACCATATGATAACTACTTATCTTTTAAAGCTTTTTAAATTGCATTAATTAAAAAATAAGTAGATAAGTATTGCTGATTTTTAAAATGTACAGCGACATTCCTCAAAAGAAAGCCAGCTAATCTATGTGAGTGCCCTAGGGGCTGAGATGCTGGATGGTCAAGATTTTTGTCCTGCATGTTTTGAAAGTGCATTCATTTTGGCCAGGTACCCTGATATCCTGGGGACATGAACCATGTCACAGAATTCAGTTCTTGCTGCATTATTGCATGCAAAAGAAATGAACAAACACCAGTCTTTCATCATTTAAGAAAAATGTAGCTGAAAGAAAATTCCATGCCTCAGATTTCTAAACATAGTTAGATGTCTCCCCTGTGCACCAACTGTAGCTGGTAAAATCCCTGTGCCCAGGTCTGCAGAGCCCTGTGAAAAGTATCCCAGGGGATGCAAAGTGGTGCCATCCAGATGGGTGCTGTGTGTGGCTCTTCAGAAATGTAACGAGTTAGCATCATTATTCATTGGTTAACCTACAGATGATTCTAAAGGAAGTGAATGGCACAAGAATTTTATCCCTAAACCCCTCTCCACACAATGCAAAGCCACTTCCTATGTAAGGCTTGTTGAAAAGCTGGTCTGTATTTTCTCTGCGACTTTGGCTTCTGCCCTTGGTGCACATCGTGGGGATCATGTGTACCAATCCTTGCTATGAGCTGCCTGAGCAGAACAGAGCTGAAGTATGCTGGTGTCTAGGGAAGGAGCAGGAGGTATGTGTCTCTTGGCATGATCAGCAATGACAAAATCATTTGGTTTTTATTTCTCGAGTCATGAAGTATGCTGACATTATAATGTTGCCAAATCTTAGGAGAGTTAGGGAAGACAAAATGTATCACAATATTCTGTGTTTTGTCCACCAATCTCTTACCTTTCTGTTACATCAACTACTTTTTAAAAACTCAGCCTTGGATTCCCAGGCCATTCTTCTTAGCAGCAATAATGTGTAGCTCAGTATCAAACTCTAAAATAAAAAAAACAAACAAAAAAAAGGACATTTTCTGTTTCCTGTAATATCCATTCCTGCTCCAGTCAGCTATCTCTGAACTCCCTTCCCCACACATACACAAATTATTCAGGCTATTTTACTGATCAGCTTTCATCAATATAATTGCTTTCTTGTGGAAATATTCACACCCTGAAGTGCAGTTCTCAAGTTTTATGGCACACAGAGCATTCTCATTTTCAGTGCTGTCAGATAATTTCTTCTTGCTCTAAACCCATTCTCATTCTAATTAACTTTGTTAGTAATACATGCATTAGGGAATTTAGGTAAGGGCAAAATACCAAGGTAATAAACACAATTTATCTAGATCTAAGAAATGGAGAATTTCTATTTACCTAAAAGCAGGAGTGAAGAGGTGGAAATTGGTGGGATGCATTTACAATTGAACTGTGTGAATTCAAACTTTCTTGGGCTTTCCCAATCCCTGTTATCATGCCTATGTTTCTTACAATTAATGCTTCTAACCTCACCATGCATTGTTGAGAGAAAGAACAGCTTGAACTTTGGTATCACAGAAGGGAAGAACGGACACTAAGAGTCAGCTGAGACAGAATTTTGCAGTGCTTAGTTTTTCTCTTAATAGAACATCTAGCATGCAGATGCCTTGCATCATAGGATAGGATTTGCTGCAGATGTTTAGGTTGTTGCTCTTCACAGGCTGCTATTACGGGAACCTGGTCAAGATTTCGAGAAAAATTCCTTATTCTCTAAAGATGTTTTATCTAAATTTTCATGGTAGTAAAGTTAATTTTCTGTTGTCTTGTGAGGCTGCCTACATGACTGAACTGAAGAACTGTCTTGTAGGAGATCATTTCTTACCTGCACAAGTGCCCACTTCTTCCAGAAAGTACTGGATTAGTGCCCAGCCCTGACCTGGGCTGTGGAGATGCTTTTAACCATCCATCTTTTAGTCCTCAAATTCTGCTAAACAATTTTCAGGAACTTTTAGATAGAAATGACAGCTGATATACTGTCCAGAAGAAAACCCAAGTGTGAACATTGAATCTTGATTTAAAGCATCCCAGCATCAGCTCTGTGTATGTATTTTCAAGTGAACTTCAGAAACTAGAAGATTCTTCACTAAAATCTTCTACAGCATCTGTTGGCACTCCATGTAAGACCTTGCCTGTCCCTCTGGTACAGCTCTTTCTGACACAACCTGGCAAAAATCAGTGCTTGGCCACAGCTGCAGCATGTGTGTAAGGTCTGTGAGCCACTGAGCTTCCTTTGGCTCCCCTGGCAACTTACAGGAGTCACTCAATTCCGTGGAGGCACTGGTCCTCTCTACAAATCTCTGTGCAGTCACATTAAAATTCCTCCAGCATTCTGGGGGGCTCCAAGCAGCCTTAATAATTTCCATTAGTAAGTTAGCTTCATTTAGCAATGCAGTTTAGTTTGGAAACCATCTGCAAGTAATCTTGTTTAGCTGTATCACCTTGTACTGGGCAGGCTGGAAATAGAAATAATTATGTGTACCAGAAGCCAACTTTGTTATGTAAAATGGAAAAAAATACCATCAGAACCACCACCAGCAAAACAACCATTGTCCATTATTTTCCCTTGTAGCTATTAAAATTAAGTTGAACAGATTCCATGACTTCGGAATGAACATGCACTCATTTCAGAAGAGAAATGTCCCAAATTTTGCCAAGTTTCCCTTTGTCTTATGGGAGCTGGCTTCAGTGGTTGGGCACAGTGATCCCACATGGTGCATCCAGCCATCTCGAAGTGACCTTCAGAGAGGAAAACAAGCAGTGGGTGTATATGAAAGGGAAGGAAAGGGACTGAAAAATAAACGAAGGATTGTAATGTAAACAGAGGAGATCTCCAGGGATAGATTCAGTCTTGAAGCTGAAATAATTCATCTTTATCAGATTGCTCTGGTCTGGCAGTGTCCTGGTGCTGAATCATGCTGTTCCTCACCCTTTATCCTGCAAGGAATGTTACCAGCCCTGGCTGGTTTTGTTGAAAGGGGGAGGTGTAGGTGTCTGATCAGGTGCCTTTCTGTAAAGTAATGTGCTGAACTTTTTGGAAACAGACATTTTGCAGCAACAAAATTTATTATGGTTGCCACGTTCAAGCACCACACAGCTCATGTGGAGGGTTTAGGAATTCAGCTTTTGTTTCAGTTAGTCCCCCATGCACCTTACTCTGCATGCTTCATGTCCAGCTGTGTGGGGTTAAAAATGCTGATGGCTGCAGGTGAGGGCAATGAGGGCTTTCACAGGCTTGCATTGCCCTGGTCATCCACCTCACCTGGGACCTCACCCACACCCTCCAACCACGGGCATCTTGTCAGCTCCATCCAGCACCTTTAGCATTTTTAAGGTGAGCTGCAAGAATGGCTTCTTCTAGTCCTGCCCCTGAGTTGTTGTGGAGGTTTTCTGGGCTGCCCTCTGTGGTGACCTGTGTGGTGCCTGATGCTCCCTGGGTGACTGATGTTGTTGTCACCACCCTGCTTCATTCACAGTGAGTTTCCCTGTTTTGTCCATTGTGTTAAGCTTCATCCTTACAAGCATTTCCTGATACGAGCATGATTTTTCCTGTTCCAGGGAAGAATTTCCTAGAGATTTTTACAGAGACTACAAGCTTGGGGACATACTCTTTGTACAACACTTGAGTTGAGACTATAGTTAATTTGTTTTGGAAAGTACAGCTGCTTGATGAGTTAGCTGCTAGAAAACACTGGTGTGACATTGGTATTTATGACAAATTAATGTTGCCACAAGTTTTAGAATAAGATGACAAAGTCTATTCACATGTAGCTTCTAAAAATAATCAAGTTGCAGGCTTTGATGGCTGGGAGATTTGCTTGTGTTTCTTCTCTGATTCCAACCATTTGTAGAAATCAATGGGTGGTTCATTTGAAATGACTTATTGACATCCTCTCTCTGTAGAATTAATAAATATCTACTCAAACAAGCAAGCTGACATCATAATAATCACAAATTTGGACCCATATTGGCCAAATAACCTGTGGCTCTAGGTGTTCAATAGGATTATAGCCAAAGGAAGAGAGGAGGTGTTCCCTGGCAGGAGATCCATAAAAGTCAGAGGTCTGATAGGTGTGGGGTCAGTATGGAGCCTGCACAATCAGTGGTGCTGGGCGTGTTGAGTGTGCAAGCAATGCATTTCTCAGAAAGGAGATAAAAATTTTTCTTTCTATTAATATTATAATACCCTGGGGTTCAGTTGTGAACAGGTTAGGAGGGCTGGGAGTCCCATTCCTCAAGCTGAGGAGACAACAGGGACATCTACCCAATCTGCACTGACACGTGCAGAGTGGCAGCTTCTGATCTGTGAGAAGACTTGTATGATTCAATTTGTCTCCTTTGGGCTTAACAACCTGAGAAATTATGAAGATGGCAGACCAGCTGTGGAGGATGGGTGATTAGATGCATGGCTGAGGGGAGAAAAGGCTGGCTGTTAATGGGTATTAACAAGGAGCAAGAGTGCCAGTCAAAGGATGCAGGAACAGTTACTACCGCAATATAAAGTGAACCTACAGGACTTTGGCTTAACACATCTGAGGCATTGAAGTGGAAAACAGATGTTATTTTCCATAGAGCTACAGTGCCAGACAGGATTTTTATGAAGCAAGAAACAGGGCAATGAACTGTATATCTCAGTGAGTCAGAGGAGAGGTGCAGAGCAGTTACATGGATGTGATAAATAAAAAAGATGGAATTACCACTTTAGGCGGCTCTGAAATTGTGGATCCAGATTTAGGGTTGTAGACTGATCAGGGAGTATCAAGCACTGTAGTGCCTACTAAAAGAATAGGGATTTTTTGCCAACAGAGAGCTTCAGGTTAATGAAGGAAGCAGGATGCTATTAGAATTTAATGTGCAAGTTTATTAGGCATCTAAATGGTGATTCATTAATAGCTGCGAAGGAAGATGAATATCTTTCATTTTATATGCAGTTAGATGCACTCACTTGGACACCTCCCCTGACACACTTAATTAGTCTGAAGAGGGAAATTATGCTCCCTGTGTATAGCCCTGTTATCATTCCGGTCACTGAAGCAGCCTCCAACCTAACACACATCCGGGGGGACTGCTGTGCTAAAAATAGCTGCCCACTGCTTACAACTGCAGCAGAGGGCACAGCTGCAGATTAGACACACAGACACCTACAGCACTTGTGGATATCGAATTCTTGGTTAAAGGAGATGTACGTGGCACACATTTGGAAGAAGTGCTACTCTGAGCAATTAATGCCTGTAGTGAGCTTTCTAGAGCATGGGAATTATTTCCCCAGGTGGGAAAAACAGCTTCCTACCTGGCTGTTGCCACACTTCAAAAAGTGATGAAATTGAATTTCTGCTTAGATCAGGACCCAAGATATCTCTGCTCTGCACAGTCCTACATGGTATTTATATGCCAAGCTATTCCCAAGTAACTCACCTCTAAATTAGTGTCAGCACAAGTCCTGTAGCAGGGTCTGTTGCTCACCCAGGGTAGGTGCATTACCTTTCATGCACCTCCCTGCAGATTTAAGGGAAGGCTTTTTTCTCTCTCTCTTTAGATCCAGCACAACAGTTTGAAACTTCTTAATGGCAAGGACCTTGGAGAAAGGGTTTGACATGCAATGAAAAATACTGATTCCTTAGGCCATTTTCCTTTGACTATGGCCTATGTTCTAGGTTTGTGTAGTAAATATTAAGTCCTTTCTGGGAACCTTTTAGACCAGGATTCCAAGTCCTTATTCCTTTTAATATTCAAAACTGAGGATTGTCTCATGATCCATTATGGTTATTGTTATCAATAACCTTTCCCATACTCTGAGTAGATGCTGCATGAAACTCCCTGTTCAGAAGCCAAGTCAGGACATTCAAATGCAGGACTAATGTTAAAAGCTGAAAGAGAGAAAATTACCATGTTTATTTTCATTCTACCCTGTTAATGCCAGTGATGCTTTATCTTAAAGATGTCATTGGAATCTGATTTAAGATAAATATTTTAGGCAGCTGAGCTAAACATTAATAGACACGAATGTAGGCATGACAACTTTTTGTAAGAGCTGAAAGTTGTAGGGAGTTAGGTTATATTAATAGGAATATGATATGAATGGGAGAGAGAAAAGGTGAAACTTCTAGGTACCAACTTCCTTCATAAACTTTACTATGTTCCTAAAATCATTACCAACAATATTGTTTTTAAATGAAACAAGCCACAAATATTGTTTCAGCCTCCAGGCCTGGTTTTCAATTTATTTCTATACATGCTGTTATGGTAAGGTTTTCTAAGGGAAATTTTCACCCTGAACAGTTTCATTCTAAGACATATTCTAGTTTTTCTTTTCCTTTCTGCTTGATGTTTGTATCATTGTTTTTCTCCCTGCTCCTCTCTTTTCACTTTACCACCAAGAAGGCTGCAACAAAAGAGATAGGAAAGAGAGAAGGGGGGTGAAATGCAGAGCAATTTAAAATGAGAGCACCATAAAACTGCATTAGTTTTCTTAAATAGAATTGGGAGAAATGATAAGGTATTTTAATATCACAGGTGGCATATTGGCATAAAACTTTTTTTTTTGGACAATCTGTCTTTCCAAGATGCTCTCCTTGCTTCTGCTCCCGCCACAGAAGTTCACTTGCAGCTTACTGAGACATGACTGTAGAGCTTGGATTGACTTTTATTTTTAATGCTTTGTGGCTCTATGTGTACCTCAATGCACAGTTATCAACACTGTATTAGCATCCTTTTTGAAGGGTTCTGAATTATTAGTACTGTAGAAGAGAATTTTCTAAAGCAGAGTCAGTGGAAGCCTACAGGGCATCTCCTTTGCAGATTGGCATAGTAAAATTGTTGCCAAAATGTAGATTTTTAAAAAGGAAAATGTGCTAGCTGTGGCTACAAACTGGCTACATTGACACAAGCCATTTAATGTGTTACATTCACTAGTAAATTTTAGGCGCTTCAGAATGAAAAGCTGTTTTCTACATGTTTCTGAGTGTATCTTGACAAGGCTCAGGGATTATATCTGATGCCCAATCACATGCAAGTATTTTAATGCATGTTGAGCACAGAGGACCATAAGCTTTTCTGTAGATTCCTACAGAAAAGCTCATCTTGTCTCTGCTCTATAAATGAAGCCTCTTTCTAGACTTGCTGAAGTTAATGGCAATCTTCCAAGTTTTCCCAGCTCTAGTCAGGGCTGTTGCTGTTAACATTTGTTGGAGGGAGGGAGGAAGGAAGGAAGGAAGGAGCATTCTTTTGTTCTCAGGAGAAAAAGTTTAATCCCTTTTAAGAGCAAGAGGAACTGACAGGGAGCAGTTAAGCAACCAGATCAAGGTCACGCAAAGGGAATGTGTGCGATGTACGCAGCCGCTGAGCCTCCTCTGCTAACACCAAAATAAACTGGAGGTCCCTGTTTTCCCTCCTCTCCATATCCCTTTCCAAAACCATTCCTCAGGTATGGTCATCAAGAGTTTGAAACTTAATTATGACAATGTAATACAAATATGAGAATCAGATAGGAAAAGGAATTGGTCATCCTTCCAGCCTGTCTGCCAGGCGATGGTGGGGCTGAGGCTGCTCCACAGGGCATGGGGAGCCCGGAGTGAAGGTGAAGCAAAGTGGGACAATGCCCTCACGGTGGGTCCCAGGCAAAGAGAGCAGAGTGGGCCTGGTGATGGTGACCAGAGGCAGCCAGGAGTCCAGCTTGACACATGAATCTGTTGTGACAAGGAGGTGCAGGGCTGGGAAGTTAAATTATTGGGTCAGATTAGGGCTTGTGAGGAGCAAGGGTGGGCTCAGGGCCATCTACAGCATTTCTTGGGCAGGGACCAAGAGCAAGGGCTTGAGCTTAATACAATAGAAGGTGCAGAGACCCCCAGCAAGGCTGCTCCCAGCAGTCAAGTCTAAGGTCACACAGCTGCACCATCTCAGAGCTGGTCTTGAGCAGTGGCCCTGGGAGGGGGAGGAGAGGCTGCAGGGCCCAACACCAAGAATAAAATGTTCACCAGAAGGTTGGTAGGACCATCTGTTAGTCATGTGGGTAAGGCTGCTGCAGAATTATAATTATTTGTGTCTGCTCACTGTAGAAGAAGCTGGGGGTATTCCCTATGCCATTCTTTTTAGCAGTGAATCAGCAAATGCTCAGCCTAAGACTTGAAGTAATTCAGGAACAGGTTGAGGTACAAATAAACAACATGAATATTTACTAACTGCCAAGGCTGGTACTAATCACACAAGTGCTCTGGAGGAACTCGAGGGTAGACAGAAGAATGATTTCCTGAATTTGAGAGATGGATAGTAAAATAGCAGATGAAATTCAGTGCATGAAAATGTAACTCCTGGGTAAAAGTAATCCTAGCTTCACTTAAAATATTCTGAGCAAATGTTTTGTTATTCTTATGCAAGAGTGAAACTATGGATGTATAGTAGCTCCATGAAACCGTCAGCTTAGTGCTCAGTAGCAATGGAATAAAAGGTTAAATACTATTACTTTGTGGAAAGAGAACAGAGATGAAAAAGCCTGATTCAAAGGGTCACTCCCCCCATGCTGTTCAGGTCCTCTCATCTTGAATGTGTCACAGCAGGAGAAAGTCTGAAGAAAGGTAATTTGTGTGAGCAAAGGTATGAGATGATCTCTCTTAAGGAACAGTTAAGTAGGCTGAACTTTACATTGTGTTTTTCCAAGGATGGATGGATGGTATGATAGAGACCTACAAAATCATGAGTGGCACAGAAAGGGGGAATAGAGATTGACTTGTTATTTCTTCTTGCATGAGAACTGTGGCCCATCAGAGACACTAGTAGGAGGCAGGCTCAATGCAAACAGGAGGTGGCTGTTCCTGTGGAGTGAATGAGGCTTGTTGTAATGCCTGCCAAAGGATGGTTTGGAAAGGAGCCTGGAAAAGTGTTTGCAATAGAGCTTCTTTGAGCTTTTACTATCTAGATAAACCACAACAGGCTCAGGGAGTCCCTTAAGGCTGGGGAGAGTACTAGGGTGAAAGTGCCTCCCAAGTGTCACTTGTTTTTTAACTGATTTACAGACACGGTTAGAGGCAGAAAACTTAACTAAGTGCACCAAGGTCTACTCAGATACAACTCTATAACTTTGCTATGGTTTTACTCAGGAGCATACCTTTGTTTTTTATTTTTGAAGAAACAAATCCAAGTTCCTATTTTGAATTCAAAGTGCATCTGTCCTAGGCATGATGCAAGGTTGTCATGAAAATTCACTGTTGTGTCCTTTGATCTGCCAAATCTTCAGAAAAGCTTTGACACTATGAAAGTCCTCCCAGAGAACAGCAGCAATGCTAAAGATGAAACAGAGAACTTTGTCTAATGCCACCTTTCCAGTGAGAAAAGTCACCAGTCTGAAGGCAAACCCTCCAGCATGAGGATACTGTGGTTTTCTCCTGTCTTGCATCTGTGAAGACAGGATGCTGTCTTCCTCTTTGTGTGCAGCCTTCTTAAAATGTTTGTTCCTTTCCATCCTTCTGCTTTTGCGTTTTGTGGGAATTTGCCATGAGTGGTTTCCATGGTTACAAGGATAGGGCTGCTCTTGGAGTGGGAAATCTGCAGAGAGCAAATAGAAAAACCAGTGCATCTGGGACAGGGTAAAATGTGCTTTGTATCTGTAATGGTCATTCTGCCCCAGTTAGAAGCCAATATGAAATTGGAAAAATCGATGTTATTCTTAACCCCCTTACTGTGAAATGTAGAGCTCTCCTTTACCATTAAGTCTCCTTAGATTGCTGAAAGCACTATGATTTCTGTGGTCCCTTGAGTATTAAAGGGCAGGACAAAGGCTATGTTGCCAAATATGCTACTAAACCAAGTTGTGCAATTTTCTTGTGTAAGAAAACTATTCAGAGTTGTACTCTTCCATTTTGTTCTTTCCTCCGAATAAAATGGAGGGAAACACTGGAGTTTTGGGAAAGATGCAGTGGTTCTTTCCTTGCCTTTGCACTCTTTGGTAGCATTGTCAAATACTTATGCCTCTGACCAGTTCCATAGAGCACTTGGTTGAGCCCAGGAATAATGCTGGGTTCATCTACAGGGGTGCAGAGCAGGCATGAAAATCTTCCTGTGAAGAAGCTATATAGAAACAGAGTTTGCTGTAAGCCTGAAGCCAGCTTTGGTCCTGTGACTGTGAGTGTAGAACCCACTGCCTCTGCTACAAAATTTGAGGAAGCCTTCACCACAAATGCAGAGGGTGAAGTAGTGTGTCTTTCTGAAAAGGTCAGTGCAGAGCCTCTGCACACACCTGCAGCCTCGAGGGAGGAGCTAGGAGATTATTAAGCACCCTTTACAAAAACTTTTTATTCTGGAGTGGTAATTGCCAATCAGGTAGCTTTTGGTTAATGCTCTCCTGCAGGTCCTGACTGTAGTGAAGAGAAAAGGGAAAGAAAAAGCAATAAAAGAAGCAAAATCCTACATTAGAGATTAAACTTGGTGGCGTCTCTTGTTCTCTTTCTCCACAGAATTCAACTGTAGCTCTTTGCTACAGTTAAACATAGAACCACTTTAACACAGAACCACTTATCTGAGCAAGCATCAACACAATTTTCAAGGTGTGCTCATGGATGCTGATAAAAACACTCAGGGGACTAACTGATGTTCCAGGCAAGACTATCCAAGGATTCATTTTAATTTATTTTATTTTCATTAATTGTCAAATCCTTAACTACTGTCAAAAATGAGCCTTTTGGTCAAATACACACAAAAATCCTCCCCATTTTTAAAATATATTTTTCTTATAAAGCCCAAGTTGCAGATGTCTTTTTGTTTGCAACTTCTATAGTACAGCTCTGCAGTACTTGAGAAAAATAAAATGAGTTTTTGATGGAAGAAGCAGCTAACCATTTAGGGGAGCTTATCACAGAACATTGCAAATGGCAATAAATATTCAAATGCCAAAGCAAGATATTTCCAGGCTTCCGTATTCCAATAAAATGATTAAAATGAATGCCTCACTATTTATACAGGGTGGCAGTTTAACACCATATTAATATTTAACTGTGTGCTCTTGTAGTGCTGTCAGTGCTGAAGAGTTAAGGGACTGCTTGCCACGATGGGCAGAGCTTGCTGCTGATGCTTGGCCACCTCAACAGCCACCTGCCAGCCATGAGGTTCTCCTGACAAGGCAGCAGCCCCTTGATGGGGAGATTTTTGACTGATATTTTCTGGTGTTCTTAATCACCTGACAGAGATGCCTATGGTATCACTTTCTAATGCTGCTGGTAGTCATAGGGCACAGCTGTAGCCACACTGAATTTGGAGAGAATTGGGACAGCTCTGAGATATGCAGTAGTAATTGGGTGTGTGCCTCTGTCAACTAACATTTGCCTGGCTCTGTGGTGTTCTATCCCTTTTATTTCACCAAAATAACCTCTTACAGCTTTACCTTCATTTTTGGTTGTCATGCAGCAGTCCTGGAAAAATGTGGGGCTCTTCTGGTTCCACAAAAGGTTAAACTGAACCTTTAGGAACCAGTGGGGGAGGATACAAAAAAACCCCCAAACCAGGTCAACCAGCAACCCAGAAACATTTCTGCAAAGCACAGTTTAGGTCCAAGCAGTATTTGTAGCTGGTTCTTTTTCACCACAATACTCTGTGAGAAGCTCTGCCAGCTGTGTGTTAAATGAGATGAGTAACATCTGCCACATGCTCATTAAGCATCACATATATATGATACAGAAACCTCTGCCGAATCTAGTGCTAATTAGGATCTGTAATGAGAGTTATTCTCCTTTTAATTAATATGAGCAGAGTAGATTTTCAGTAATATCTAAGTGAGTGAGAAGCTTACATCTGCTTTTCCAAAAGCAGCTTAGAGAAGCATTTCCCTGGACTGAAATGTCATGCAATCAGCAGTAGCAGTGCCTACATTTTTAAAGGGGGACACAGGCCTGGCTGCACTGGAACTGTTCACTGGCTTAAATCTGTTAATTTTGCTATAGGGAACTTGGGTATCAGTGGGGTAATGTGATGGAATTCCTTTCACTTTCATTTCTTCTGGCTTGCTTTCTCTCCTGAAATGCAGGTAGCTCTTATGGAGAAGTGCTGCATTTGAAAACTAAGTTTTGGACAACAGCCAAGGTCTCAGTCCAGCTCTTAGTGCAGCAAGTGGAAAGATCCCATTTATGTGAGAAAAGCTTCAGATGGCCCATGACAAAAGATTTAATGGAGCTTTTTTTAGTAGTTAGGTTTGCTCTGATTTCTTTGTCTGTGAAATGACTTTGTCTTCTAATGTAAGCAGTTCACAATCTGACACCGATGCCCTTTTGCAGGGGACTGGGAAGAGGTGTTTCTAAAATAAATCCAAATATGTGGAGATCAAGAATTTGGTACAACCCATAAAAACAGTCTTTAGGAGAAGTTGTAGAGACAGGCCTTTAAAGGCCTTCTAAAGGCAGATCAAACACAAACCCAAGGAGCAGTTATTAAAAATGAGAAAAGCTGCTCCATTAGAGCCATTAAGGATCTGTACTGTCCATGTGGCAGCATATGGCCAAGGATACAGCTCAACAGTGGGAGATACGAAAGTTTGACTTTGCCAGACAGAAACTCACCTCTACTCTCCTGCCAAAAGCCATCCCTGAACTCCCTTTCTAATGCAGGATCTCCCTGTCATGGGAGCTGGAGAGAATGCAGGATTCTGGAAGTTGGGGATCCCCACGAGGTGTGACTTAGACCACTTAACCTGGAGCCGGCAAAGTGAAGACAAGCTCTAAGTCATAGCTGAGAGGTAAGATTGCATTTCTCAGGAGAAGCTGCTTCAGTGGGAAGAAAGATGCCAGCTCCTGCTGAGTCTGTGCAAGCAGATATCCTGTTGCCTTACCCTGCTGCAAGCTGCTTCCAGGATCCTACTGCTGCTGCCTCCTCTGCACACCATGCTCCAGTCAGCAGCACCTTGTCCCTGGGCAGGATGGTTGGAAGCTGCTCCTGCAGCTCCCTAGGGAGTGTTCAGCAGCCCTTCTGCAGTGAGGGGGAGCACAGCGCAGGGACCTCACCTCAGAGTGTTCTGCTGGGGATGCCTGATGGAAAGAACTCCTGGTCATCCCAGAATTCACACATTGTATAGGCTACAGGCTGCTGCTGGGCAATGAAGGTAAATACTCATTTGCACTGTGTTAAAGTGGTGAAAGGATTTGAGCTCAGAGCAGGTGCTGAAGCAGAGCTGAGCATGTCTTGTGCTGAGCTGATTGGAAGACTCGCAAAGGTATTTCCTCCCTCTGGCTTCAGCTTTATTATTTAGGTTACTACATTTGGTGTTTCAGAAGTGGCTGGCAAACCCACAGAGGTGGAGCAGGGGAACAAATGTGTTAAAAATCAGATCAGCAGAGCCATTCCCATCTGATTTTTGAGTATTGTGGGACATGTGGCTGTAGTCTAAGAGATAGCAATTGAGTTACTAGTGGAGGTATTCCAGCCTGTTTTGAGGAAAATAATGAGCTTTTGTTGCTGCAAAAAGATAACCGATTTTTCACTTTAACACAGGGTTAAACTACCCTAGCTGAACAAATTTAGTGTTTCCATTTAGAAATAAATGCCAGAAAAAACCCTGATGCATTATGTTTCAAATGCAAAGGATGTATTTCTGTTCAAAGGAAGCACAGCTACAGTTTAGATTTGATCTACCAGCATTAGCTGAGTATGTGTTCTCTAGAAAATAGGTCATAGCAAGAAAGGCAGATAAATTTAAAGGAAAGAAATATGAGCAGTAGTGACTAGGGAGATTAAGGTGTTCAGTAGACAAATGGCACCAAGTGACAAACAGCCCTCTTTCAGTTGGACATAAATATTACTGCCTTCCACATTCATGCTAGACAGTGCCTTTTATTATAACCTACTAAACAAGAAAATGGCAATCTGAATTTGTGAGGTTGGAGGCTTTGAGCCTACTGTGGCTGCCCAGTAGGGAAAATGTAAAACTGCACTTATAAATGGTCATTCTTTGATCACTTGTGAGAGTGGGGAATTCCAAATCTGATTTGACACATCACTTTTCAGGACAGTAGCTTATTAAATAAATATAAAATAAACACTAACATCATTTCCTTGCTGCAGGTATCCATTTGTTCTGTAGTTATATTCCCCATTCTAGCTTGCCCTTCAGCTTTGTTTCTGTGCCCATGCTGTCAGAGCAGCCAGGGCTGTCACTTGAGTGTTCCCCTTTCCTAACTAATACATTATCTCAGCTGTTTAAGAAGTATAGTTTTAAACATTTTAGGTGATATACTCAATATTGCAATTACATGTTGTTCTTGTTTGCAATTACACCATCACAGTTACAATATGGCAATCTAGAAAGAGTTCACTGTGTCATTCTTATTGGTGCAGTGCTGTTACTAGGGGGAAATTGTGTTTAATCTAGTTTAATATAAAGGAATTAAATTCTTCATAAAATCAGATATAAATGTTTAAGTTAAATATATGTACATAAGCACACATGTATATTTGTGAATAAATGTATGTATACATGTATATTTGAGTATTCACCAATATTTCCATATGTTGAAGAAGCTTTACACTCTAAAGGAAGGTTTTGAAAATGTGCATAAAATTTCTGACCCAGAACTAAAATCAGTTCATTTCATGAACTCTGTTCCTACCATTGCATTTCCTGGCTGCTTCTCGCTTTGCATTCTTCCCTGTGGGAGCATAAGGCTCAACCAGTATCCTTAACACGTTATTTCAAATATGAGGCATATCAAGGCATGGCACTGATGGAATTTCTCAAAGGTGCTGCTTTTGCTGAGTGTCTGTGCTCTTACATGAAGCAACAGCAGTATGCACTAGAGCACTTCATGGAGGAGCTAGCCTGGAATGTAACAGACAAATTTATAGAAAAATTGTAACCTTTCATCAAGAAATCATCAAGAAACAAGCCTATTTCTATAGTTTTCTGGTGGCTGATGGCTCTTTATTAGTTCAGACTGGTAATGTTGTTACTATGAAAGGAATTGGTCTTTGTGATAGCTTTTGGAGGCTGTGAATGTTGTGGGAGTTGTAGGAGGAAAAGCAATCATCTCATTGATTGAAGTAATCAATGAAATCATCCTTTTCATTGCAGCTGTTTCAGTCATAAATGGGACATTATTCTCTCCACGATCTACCAGAAAAAGGTATTTTTGTGAGCATTATTCAGTCAGAGGCTTTGCAGTAGGTCATGTTTGTGTGTTGATTACTGGTGCACTCCAAATTCTGGTGCCTATGGAAAAGCTGATTTGAGGTGGCAAGTTATAGCCATGAGGAAATGCTTACAGAAAATGCCTTTTTACAGGGAGCAGGACTAGAGCTTTGGTGTTAAAAGTAATTTGAATAACAATGAGGATCAGTGTCAAACTGAGTGATGAAAAGAGGTTTACAACCTCCAATAAGCAAGATGGCCTCAGGATGATGCAAAAGTGAGCAAAAATGGAGACATGTCCTGGGAAGTCTGCTTCCACCTTTCCAGGCAGAAAAGTCGGTGGCAATCTCTGCATACTGGAATCTGTGACCAATTGCTTGTCCCCAGAGCAGCTGGCCTGAAGGTGGGGAAGGCAGGCATAGGAATGATGATCCTGTATTCTGGTTTGAATCCAGTGGACAAGCCCTTTACAGGGAAGGCATAGGAGAGCTACAAGAAAGAATGCCAGCTTCTTTCCCCAGAAATGCAAAGAAATCCTACCAGAGTCCAGAGATAAGCCACCCTCCTACAGTCATTGGATCAAGCCAGAACAGTTCTTCTTTAGAAACTGTTTTCTCTCTTAATCTTGCCAGCAATTTTAATCTATGCAGGCAAGAGAGTTGGCATTTGCTACCAATGTTGACTAGATATTTCTCTTTTATTACACTGATTCTCAAAAGCAAAACCAAATAAGTCCCTTTCCCTGTGGTTTGGGGGTTTTGTTGTTGTGGGGTTTATTTTGGTTTTCTTGGTAGCCTGTCTGTTCAATAATTTAATGACTCATTAAGCATCTTGGAGGCAGAAAGCATCATATTGTACTAGCTAATACAAGACAGTCCTTCCTCTTGGCCAAGACATCATCATAACTGCAAAATACTGGTGTGTCATTTGGAATATGAGTTTCCAAAGAACAACTCTGACATTTTCTATATCCTCAGAATGACTCTTTTGTGCTAAGCAAAATGTTACAATTAAACACTGAAACTCTCATTTCCTGATATCCACTTGTGAATTTTCTAAATCCGTTCTCAGCTGTCCCTTCCACTTAGCTGTCCTTGTTTGCTGTTCCCTACTGACTGGCAGGTTAACAATAGAAGACAGAATAGATAAATTGTCATAGGCTGTTGTCCAGAAAGTGGTTTTGGACAAAGATCTGCTCAGAATTAAATTCCTCATAGATCATGTCCACAGCTACAGAGACTGTGTCCAGCAGCTGGCCTCCATGAGGTCTCCTGCTGCTGCTGTTATCTCTGAAGCACTTGGATCTTTTGGACATGGGTAAAGTTGAAGAGCACCTTTCAATCCATGGATATCTCCTCTGACTATGAGGAAGCTGGATTTATGATTGATGTATTAAATTGCCTATTTTGAATGTCTAACAAGACAATGGAGAGGACCAAAGTTAGATACTTCAAAACCCTGTCTAATCAGTTAGAAATAGTGGATGTTCTCAGCACAGTGATTTACATGGCAAAAGTTAAATACTTGCAGCATCTTCTTATTTTTCAATCCTAAGATATATTTATTCTGTGTGGGTTATGTTTCACTTCTTTGTTTGCCTTAAAAATATTTCACTAATGTATTTAATAATGTTATCTATAATTCTTATTCAAAGATCAATGCATAGAGACAGAGCTGAGCCATGCACTAATGTGCTGGAGAAGTCTTTTGTCATTCCAAACGTTTCTAGATCATTAGGAACAAAAGTATTGAAAATCGAAGCTTCTAAATTTTCATACATCTAGGGTCTGAGTATGATGAAAAGGTGGCTAATGTTTTAGAAAATAAATGGGTATTTTTAAAGAAAAAGCTCCTAAAATGAGATTAACTTTTACCTATAGTTTCATTATAATGTGGTTGACACAGAACAAAAATAAGGACATAGTAGTGCTGTACAGATGCACTTTCTGGTTGACAGCAGTCTGGGAAAAATTGGGTTTTTTTGAGACTTGAAGTAGGTTTATTTGAACTACCTTCTAGATATTAGAGAAAATCATTTTGGTAACCCCACACCTTCTGGCCTTGTACTTTTTTGGTGTGGAATGGCTGTGTTGGGAGGACACTCAATAAAAACAAGGGTAAGGAGCTCATCAGGATCCAGGTGTGAATTAGAAGATAGACTGAGGGGTGGGAAGGGTCCCAAGACCCATGTACCATATTTTTCTTGCTGCATGGAGCAAATCAGACCTACAGGTCCAAAAAGAATGCCCTCCAAGTGGATTCTGCTGACAGAGCCCTGTGCCCTGGCCAGAAGATTGAGAGGTAGTTTTCTTGAGTTGTCCTGATCCCTTTGTTCTGGTTTGGGAATAAACATTTGCAACAGCTACTGCAGCTGCTGCAGCAACTCCTTCCAAACACCAAGCTGAACAGGAGGTATCCCCTCATACTGAAGAGGCTTGATAGCATGGATTTCTTGTGCCAAGTGAAACACATTCTCCTGCAGGGAGATGTCCTCTAGTCCAAGGAGGCCCTGCTTTGCTGAGGAAGGCTGGCTGACTCTGACCTCACCTCCCCTCTGCATCCCTTTTTAACATGCAATGACAGTCAGTGCAGTAGTAATTTGTCAAACAAGTAAATATGGTTTGCTTTATGGAAGTAAACTCTGACACTTCCACTTTCAAGACCAGCAACTATGCTTTTCTTTCTTTCTTTCTACCAAAGAATGAGAAGGCCAAATATGCCAGTATTGATTTTAATATGTAAAACTCAGAACATATGTGTGAACATACCAATGCACCGTGGACACAGATGTGTATGAAGGTCATTTCATGGGCTCCAGCAGGAATCGCAGATGGAAGTACAACTGGATACCCAAAGATGCATATTCCCAAGGGAGAGACAGATAGCACTATATACATGCAGTCTGCTGTCTACATGTCCAACTGTCTAGCCAGAGCATGATGATATCTTACCTGTCAAAGCCTGTTTAGAGAGAGGATAAGCCCATCAGCCCAGCTGTGTGTATTATATGGCTCCACATTGAAGGCTGGTGGCAACTTAGCAGCTTGTGTGCCTGGACATGTTGTCCAGCATTACATGATTGGCTGGCAGAGTACGTTCTCTGGATTCAATTTACAGTGAAACCAGAGCAACAGATTAAATAACAAAGATAGTTGGGTAAATAAGGTTTCTATGTACATAGATCTCCTTTCCCCGCCCAGTTGTTCCCCTCACATTGAACTATGGTGCTTTCATGGAGTTGCTCTGTTTAGATTTTTCTGTATACCTAGATCTGGATGCATGAAGCTGCCTGAGTTTCAGACCTTGGCTCATGCTCTTCATCTTCCTTATCAGCATCATTTGGTCCTTGATCCATGAAGTTAGTCAGCCACTGATTTGTACCAGTTGCAGTTTTGATGCAGTGGTGCATGAGTTTAAGTAGATAATACGAAGGGAGGCTTGTTGCTGTTGCAAATTCTGTTCAGGCTTTTTTTTTTTTTTTTAATGGAAACTGTTTTAAAATTCTCTCACACAGCACTAGAAAGTGTCTTTTCTTCCAGAAGTATGCAAAAAAGGTAAGTAGGTCATTTTTTTATCTTGAAGATATAAAGCTTGCAAATGAAAGCTTCTGAAATAGTTTCCATTTGGCAAATCTAGCAAGGGGCATTTTTGTCATTGGTTGATGATGCCATCAAATAGAGATAATGCTACTGCAATCTGGGATTACTCTGTGGCACTGGGTCACTGTTGGCTCTTGGTTTCAAGCAGGCTTTCAGTGACAAAGTGAAAATATTGTCAAACTACAGTGGGTCTTCAGGGACTTTGGCAAAGAGCTGAACATGTGTGTTCACCTCTTTCTCAGTGTTTGCTGGGCCTTTCCCCATACAAGGAGTAAAATCACAGCAAATTAGAAAGTGAGTTGAAAGGCAAGACTCCCCTTTGACCAAGAATAGCTGAGTTGCTGGCTGCTGAGCAGTCTCCCCTGAACCCTTTAAATTCCAATGGTCACTTCTCTGTGTTATGTGCTACCTAGGTTGGAGGCTTGGGAGATGTGCTTTTCAAATCTATCTATTTAAGGAGCAAGATAAAGCTTATAGAAAAGTTCTGTTCTCCTTACTGGTGATTATCTTTTGCTGAGTGTTCTTCAGGAGCACAGCAGAAGGCATGAAGCATTCCTCTTCTGAAAAACAACTTATTTGTGTGTTTATCCTGACATTGTAATGTAGGTCGGAGACGGTTTGGCTTTGCTTGCCTTTTTATAATCTCTATCTCTTGTAAATATGACATTGTTCATAATCTTTCAAGCAACATATGCATATATATATTTAGATAGAGGTATAGATGCATGCACAAATGTATGCATGCATACATATTGTCTTCAGAAATAGGTACCTTCTCTTTCTGCCACTACCTATATCTAGGGGCTTTCCATCCATCCCAGGGCATGGCATTTACCAGCCTTTGTCAGTGTTATGACAGAGCTGCAGCTCAGAGCTGTGTGCCTGCATAGGATGGGGAAGAAACATTCCAGCTGTTCCCAATTTTATTTCACTGAGATAACTCCTACAAGCTTAAAGCTTATGTTAATTGTTGGTGGACAGAGGAGGGATTTTTGGACTTGAGGGCTCCCATAAGACCTGATATGTGCAAGAGGAACATGACATACCTGAGGTGGCCATAGCCTGACACAAGGATAGTTTCCATCTGCACTTTTGTTAGGGTTGTGCCTGCCTCTGTGTAGCACTTTCTCTTCACTCCTAGTACCTCTGGCTTTCTGGCTGACCATTTATTTCATGGAGCTGCACCTCCAGCTGTACAGACAACTCTGTCTTTCACCTCTACATCCCACCATATGCCAAGGCTTTTGTTGCAGTAACCAGAGCATGCTCTCCTAGAGTGAAAGATAGTTCATGACAGCTTGCGAAATCCCTGCAGACATCTCTTAAACTAGACTGCTTGCTCATTTTAGTTGTAAGCAAACACAGAAGACCATAAAGAGAAGGGAGCAGGCTGTCCAGGTTAAAGGTAATAGGCTTAATCCCACCCCCAGCCTCCATTGTGTCTTTGTCTCTATTTCCTGCTTGGCACTGTTGCCTCTGCTTCAAATCATGAACCCATAAGATCTTCTTTGAATCAGCAGCCAACCATGTTTAGGACGTTACCAGGAGAGGCATGGTCTGTCCTCAACTCTGTTTCTGGCCTGCAGCATGACCAGACAGATTGCTTGGCTCTTGTGCCTCAGTTTCTCTGAGAAATGGGAATTGTGATATTTCTCTGAAGTGCTGCATGAATCTATGGGCAGAAAATGCAGCAGATAAATCAAATCTTGTTGCTGGCCTTTAAAAACTTGTAGGCAAGAGTGATGAGGCAGTAGTAGGAGCCACTGGCATAATGCAGAGATTCCTAATTCCACTGGGTGGCAGCTGAGACTGAGCTTAGGTGAGGAATAATGCTTTCTCCTTTGGGTTAAACCTAGTGACTTCTTTGCTAGAAGAAAACAGATCCAGAGCCAAGCCTACTGCAAGGTCACAATGCTGTAACCATCTAAGATGCCATTTTCTTTTTGTTTACATTATTTGAATCCTGTATTTAATAAAGATGATAAAACAAGATCTTTTGAATCAAAAACCCCATCAAAGCTGCTGGTTTTGGATTGCCACTCATTTACAGTACTTTTAAAGACTTACAGACAAAAGTAATCTCGACAGAAGTCCACCCATTTTTCATTTGATGTATTTCCCATTGCAATCCGTTTGAAAACCAGGACATGAGAAATCATGTCTCAAAATTACATTGGTTGAGGAGGCAGATAACTAAACAAACACCTTCTGTTTTTCAGAGTGGATCATATTGCCTACAACCACCTTCCTCCAGCTGTGTCAGGCCCTGGCAGAACCATTGCCTGAACCATTGTATAAAGAGCCTCTGGGCCTGAAATGGCATTCTGGCAATCCTGCAGTGCTGCCTACAGGGTGCTGTGGTAGGCACTGCCCTGAAGGCACAACTCAAAGCACTGTGCTGTAAGGGAAGGCACTACACTTTATCCTGTGCCCTGTCTGGCATTATCTTTGTCCTCCACCCCTGCTGGCCCCAGTGTGAAATAACCTTTCAGTGGTATCTACCACTGTCCATCTCTGTTCTGGTCCCTTGGGAAGTAGTTCTCTGCTGTCTGTTTCTTCCTTGGTGTTTTGTACTGTTTAAACCTAACAAATGGATAACTAGAAGCCCTGGAAGATACTCAACCATTTAGTAGTTGTTTCTTGCTTTTCTGTTCAGGAGATAAAGAAAAGCTTCCTGTGAATCATGGCAGTCTTATGAATCAGGCTACAAAGCTGTGGCAATAATTGTTCAGAGCTGTTTTTAAATGCTATATTGGTGCTTCTGGAAGAACTGCTGTCTATGTCTCCAATGGAAAATAAGTCTTACTAGACTCACTCGGTGGCTTTCCTCCTGTTTCTTGAGCACCTTGTCCTTTCAAGGAATTTTTCCACAAGCCCAATATTTCTTTCCTTTTAGGCTTTTGGAGGAAAAATAACCCTTTCCCTCTCTCTCTTTGTGCTGCCTCAAAGTGAATCACACCATGACTTCTGACATAGCGCTTCTCATTTTTTACTGCACACTTTCCTGCAAGTACCTCACCTTAAGATTTCTTATTCCCAATTCTGTTCTTACCCTTCCAGTTCATTCAGGGAATGCTGTTTGTGTGGGTGGAGTGGGTAGAAAGGGGCTGCAGGAGCTCTCTACGAAGAATCCCTATTTCAGAAGAGCTAGCACAGCTATGCAAAGCTGGCAAAGGCAGCTTTCACAGGAATTGCCTCCAGGGTGAGCAGAGGGTATGACAGGAGCAGCAAGGCTGTAGTACCTCTGGCCCAGGTGAATTAGTCATTGATTGTCCTGCCACGAAAGAGCCATTCTTAGCCCAGTCTTAAGATCAGAGAGATCTGACACCTGAGTCTTTCTTTGCCCAGCAGATTTTGCCTGCAGAGGAGAAGCAGGCTGCTCTCAGCATGGGTGCAGGGAGTCTCTGCAAAGCTCTGTAAGGATGGCCTGGGTGTCAGTGTATTTGCTTAACAACATGGGAAGGTTTGGATGTGAGAGGGAATGCCAAGTATGATTAGAGAATGAGAGAGCATGGAGGCTCATTCTTCGGGATTGAGTGTCAATAAGCTTTCACAAGAGTCGCAGTTGAAAGCAGAAATTGTTGCATAGCTAAAACAAGGCTAGCTTCAACCCTGAGACATCTTGCATGTTCCTGCAGAAAAAAAATGAACCTGCAAAATGATGGACCCTCTTGTCTGTGTGTGAATTGATTTTTGAAAGGCGTTTGATGGCCAGTATGGATGAGCATGGGACCATCCATCAGGCCTTCAGCAGTACAGCAACAAGAGTGTGGAGTGGAGTGCAGGAGAAGGTGCTCTGAGAAAGGAGTGTGTTTAGTATTAGCAGCTCTTTCTTTACTGCCCTGTGATAGTGCCTTACCTCGGGTGGGTAAGGAGCAACACAGGCTTCAGCAGGGCAGGCTGACATTGTGTAGATAGACAATGAGGATTGTTTTACACTTAAACTTTATAGACCACAAATTGCTGCTAAGTGGCACACTTAAAGCTAAAGAACAACAAAAGCAAAGTAGTTGAATTCACATCTGTTGCACTCATGAAATTGTAGTGTCAAGCAGTACTAATACACTGGAAACAAACAGTAGCAATGAAGCTGAATTATCTGCCTGGACAGCACAGACTTTCCAAAGGGAACCCCAGAAAAAGAAATTAATCCAGGAAAAACTGAAGCTAACCTCAACCCTGCAAAGAAATCTAGCTGAAAGAAAATAATAATTCAACATAGCTTGGCACAAAGCTATGAAACCTGGTGCCCCCCCCATATAGTAGAGGACTTAAAACTTTTGTCCATGAAATGGAAAAAAATCCTCCACTGGTGATGAAATTGAGGAAGAACCTACTACCTGTTAACTGAGCTGAAATACAACAGTAATGCAGCATACAAACTTCCTCCAAGAGGCTGTCAAACCCAGCCTAGTGCCCCATGAGGTAGAGAAAAAGCCTAAAAACTTTTACAGGGAGAAGCAGAGCAGGTGGCAGTGGACAGCAGGAGGAGACTTCACCCTGCACAGCAGTGCTGGCCTTAGGCAGGTGCAGTTGAAATGTCACAGAAAAAGTGTGAACAGAGCTGTTCACCTCTTGAGAAGCTATTCTGTTTTCTTGTGAGCACCAGCCCCTCCTGAGACTGCAGCCTGTCCCCTGTGTGGTGCAAATAAAATGCCCTTGCTCAGCCTATGCCAACCCCCTCATCCCCACTTTCTCCCTCTGCTAGCTAAGAACAGAGCAGTAAAGGAAAGCAGCTTCAGAAGCTCATTGGCTTCCGGCCCAACCCTGGCAAGCAGCTGGGCAGTGTCAGGAGCCTGAGGTGTGCCAGCAGCAAGCTCTGCTCTGCCACCCTGGCAGCACAAGCTGGCCTGTCCCTTGCACCCCAGCCTGACCTGAGGGCACCCTGCTCCCCAGACTGGTTTGCCAGTGAGTCCCAGGCTGCTTCCTGCTGAGTCTGCAGCAGGTGATGATCTGATTAAACAAGTCTAGATAGGGAAGTGAAGGGATGTGATGCCACTTATTTTTGCACTGGCAGAACCATCAGGTAAGAGCATAGGGGGCTGTCTTCCCTGGTGCTCCTCTCCCATCCTAGAAGAAATCTTTATTCTTTAATGTTATTTAATTTTATTAAAATTAATTCAATTGAATTATTTAACTGGGTTTTATAGCTAATTAATCTGAAGTTGGTGGTTTGAAGTAAAACTAGTTTGGGATTATCGCCCTACCAGGAGCACTTGCATTCAGCTGAACTGCTTCTTTTGTTTCAACTTGTTTTCAGCAATGCCAGCTCCAAGCTTCTGGAAACATGAACCTATTCTCTTGGGTATCATAAGAGCAGCCACACCACAGAGACAAGGCCATAATTAGTGTCTGGCATGACCACAGGAGAGAAATATGTACATGAAACCCAACACTTGGTAAATGCTCTGTACTTAAAGCTGGGGGTCTTTGAGGAGCTGCGGGATGATGGATTGCAAGGAATATCTGTGTGTCAAATTCTTTACGGCTGCCATTTCACTCTGAGTCCTCAACACATTTTTGGCATGTTGAGCTGTTTTAAAAACAGGGTCAAGTACTGCCTGCCTTACCCTTTTGTTTACCACAGGGACAGATGGGTCATTCACTTGTACATTGCTCAACATTTGAAACCAAAACCCATGTAATTGGAGCAGGGGATTTTGGGCTGATCTGTACAAATAGTTGAACTGATTTAACTGTAATCAGTTATGGAAAACATCACTTGGAAACACAGTGTTTTGGCTGATAGCAATTATGTCTTAGCTTGGTATTTTATGAATCTGAAACAAAGTTTAAATTTATATGACATCCTGCTAACTGAAAGGTAAATTTCTCTAAGTCATAACTGATATAAATTTTACACGTGTCCCCAAAGGAGTTTCTGAAGGACTAACTGAATCAGTTTAATAACTGATTGTAGTTAAAGTGGTGGGAACTACTTTGTTATCCAGTCCCTGGGGCTGGGAGGTTCCATGGTGAATCAGGTGAACAGTTGCACAGCAGCACCTGACAAGAAACATCAACAACTGTTTGGAGCTTAACACATAGATTGGCTTTGCAAGGAGATCAATGTGTGTCAGCAGAGCACTATTTCAATTGCTGTTGTTGGAAAGACACAAAGATCTTCCTAAACCCAGATCAAAAATGCTTACAACCAAGCATCACAAACTGTATAGTACAGTACAGTATAGTTAAAATCTGTTGCTTCCAGTTTCCTAAAAACATATCAATGTAGTAGCTAATTTTCAGCAGGCTCTGGCAGAGCAATTATTGTTTATCTTTGCCATCTAGAAAGATGCTTCTGGATCTAGTTATCCTGTGACATGTATAAATTCTGCATTGTGTGCACCAGCTGCTTCTGACAGAAATGCGTTTCTGTGAGCATGTCCAATCTCTATCAGACTTGCTCTGGGCATGGATCAGTATTAATGATTTTTAGATCCTAGCTTAAGAAATAGCAGCCAGGGTATACATTTTACTACTACTCTACTGTCCCCTGACTGAGGTTGTGTAGGTTGTGCCACACACATAGTGTGGTGTGGTATAGTTTCCTTGGAAAGATCACAGTATTCCAAAGAAAGCTTTGAGTCAGTGACATGGAAAAGAAAAAATGTTCTCAATGGTTCTGCTGTGTATGGGCAGGAAAGGTAAACAAATGTTTTAAGGCAGGGCCAGTGAAAGCACAGATCAGAAAATCTGTAGCATCTTTGGAGAGTATAGCTCAGATAGCATTCCCTTAGGCATCCAGATGGATAGGGTTCAAAACTTCATCTTGAATATTGATGGCAATGGGAACAGCTGTTCTCTACTATGTTCAAGTGTAAACAAGGTGTGGTTTAACGGGCACAAAATCATCTCTTTGCAAAGAGCAACCAAACATTTCCCACCAGATACAATATCCTAGGGCAGGATCCAGCTAAGCCTAGCCTGTGTACCAGAGCCAGACTCGCCCTGACCCTGTACCCTGCCCTGTGTATGGGAGGACCCAAAATGTGGCTCCATGGGCCTGACTCCCACACCTCAGGCTTGGGCTCTACAGCAGTGCCTGTGCACCTGAAGCTCAGTTTGCCATCACTTCAGCTAGCACAAAATGCAGTCATCTCTTTTAGATCATGAGACGCAGATCATACACCAATCAGTGTTATTTGACACCTTTGACAGCCCTCTTGGCAGAGACCTTAGTGATGGATTCAGTGTAGAGATTATTTTTTCTATTAAGTTAGGGAAGGAGTAAGTGAGAATCTGGACAGCTCACACTCATTCTGTCTATGGTGTAAGGCTTATGGGGATTTTGGCCTTTTTGGTTTCATTGTTTTGGTGGTTGGTTGAATTTTTTTCACAGTTAATTTCAATGAGCAGGATTAACTTCACTACAGTAAGTAAGAGACACCATACCCTTATTAACAGCCTGTCAGCCTGGACCTTCTTCCTAAATTAACATATGACAGGGTGGGTGACAGTTTCTGAGGAGTCAGTAGCAGAGGGTGGGAAGCAGTGTGAGGTACTCCCAGTTCACCCTCAGTAAATTCACTGAGCTGTGTACACATTGCGCAGACAGAGCCTGTTTGTTCAAGAAAGGCATCAGGCTCCACTAACTCTCACCACAGAACCAAGCTCATTAGGAGCTTGCAAGCCTCAAAGGATGGACCTTTATCTTCTAACTTTAACTACAAAACCCACAAGAAATACAAAACAATCCCTGGCTACGGAACACTGTCAGCATCTTGTGTTTTTAGGGGAAATGCCCTGGGTTTTTCTCTTATACCACTGGTGGTACTGCAAAGTTAATAATCTGAAGTAGTGTGTTTAGCATTGCATGTAACAAAGAATTTTAATGACATCCTATTTATATCATAAAAGGCTCTGTGCATGTGTCACCCTTGTGTTTTGATGTAGCTGTCTCCCAAATATCTTCTGACAGACATCTCTGCCAGTCTTTGTGAGGCAGTAGGAGTAAAATCTGCTGGGACATTTAACACAATACTGAGTATTTTTATTTGACTTGTGTTCCTGGCTGTGTAGTACTCCAAACTACACTTCACCAGTCAGGTTTGGGAGGGTTTTTCCTTGCCAAGAAAGGGCTATGCTACTGTGAGATTCTTTAGCTGTCTAATATCACACGTGCTACAGCCCAGAGAACCCACACTCAGAATTTTTGGTCTACTTGGACCAGATACAATAAAGAAATACCAAAAATATGAGGGAGACCTGGGGCAGAAGGACAAGGGTGAGAGCAGTAAGGGAAAGGGGTGTGTGGCTGTAAACCCTTGCAGGTATGGCTGCTGCTGGAGTCATCTCATGCAGTCCTTTGGCTAAATCTCAGTGCTCCCAGCATGATTCAGGGTTTAGGAATGAGGATGCAAATGCAGGCAGCCAGGACAGGCCCCTTGTGGCTACTGAGCAGTTGTGTTTTCAAATCATCAAAACAGAGAGGAAAGACCTACCCCTGCCATTAGTCCTTTGTTCCAGCTTCTAACCCAAAGATCATAAATGAGGACAGGAGCTGATTGTTCTCAGCAGATTCCATTAAACTGGGAAAGCAGCAGATGAAACAGCTGCACACATATCCAGTCCAAAAGATAGTTCATATCCCAGCAATTTTTAGGAAGGCCACGCTTTCTTCTTTCATATTTTGAGATTTCTTTCAGTGACATCTCTCAGAGTATGCAATTAATTCTGGTGGATACAGACAAGAGTTTAGTTTGCAGATGTAGTCAATAATTTCATTTAAGAAGAATTATATATTACATTTATGCTAAAACTTCCAGGATGAAAGGGGCCTTGCTGTGATACAGAGATTGTACTTACAATAACCATCACACAGATGGGGAAATGACAGCTAACCCATTATCACACAATCTCTCCATCGCAGCTGGGGAGAAAATACCAATCTCTTGGTCCTTGGTTCCCAAAACAAGATCCTCCTCAACAAGAAATCTTTTCATGACTGTGACATGTCTAACAGCCTTTGTACATCTTTGTGCATTAGTAGCTGTGTTCTATGTAGCTTTTTTAATAGATGAGTTTGCCTCAACTGATGGAGAAGTTATGACTGTATCAGGTGCACTGTACTCTGATATAGTTTTCATTACTGCCTTGCTCCAGCCTTCATTTTCATTATACTTGGGGTTTTTTATGTTTTATAAGAGTAAATGCGATCTGCCCTGGGAAGAAAAGACACAAATTAAACCAAATCTTCACACTGTAAATAATCTGAAATATCCTATTCAATATCCAGGAATGATGGTCACTTTAAAGAAAGGCATCTGTCTTTTCCCAGCACTATTTTATTTTTTTTTAGTTCTTGATTACAGTTAAGGCTAACACTCTTTGATTTACATCCCTGTGTAGCCATTTAAAGCTGTGTAAAGTGAGTATATTGAAAGAAAAAAAATTCTCATATTTCACCCTGACAAAAATGACCATACAAGGTGTAGAGTGACACAGAATTTTTTTCTCTGAGCTGACTGGGTCTATCAGTGTGGAAGACTGAACATGCTGGCATTCAGCTCTGTCAAAAGAGAAACCCCATAATGTGCTCTGTTTCAGCAAATACTGATCTCCTTTGTTGCAAAGCTTTCTGTATGCATCATCAGTCACTTGACATTCTGTGTAACCTAGAAACCCAGAAACAGCAGCATCAATGCTTATTTGTTTATGTATTTTAAGAAACTTCATTTATGGTTTGACTTCTGTCACATTACTTCACAAATTATCTTTCAAGTGCCTGTCTGAGCAGAGAATAGCTGGACACCATCCAGCATGCCCATGGCCTTACCATTTTTATTCCTTACTCCAATGACTCAACTTGCTACACCACCAGGACCTCCATAGTACTCATGACCTCCCTGAGGGCTGCTAAAACTATTCATAGTTACAATTCACAGACTGACTGGCACAGAGGGCCACATGCACGAGACATGGGTAGAGCTAAGCTGCTTTAGCTGTAGGCTTAATCCAGCAGATGGAGCAGCTGCCTGACATTGTGGAAATAGCCTGTATCTTTGTCCTGGGCAGCGTGGTCTGGTCACCTGGTGCACCTGGTAATTATTAACTGAAATGTGGTCATTATTACTTGCTAGCATCCACAGGCTGGAGAGAGAGCTCTGCCCTACTAGATATTTTGGAAAAGTTTTACTACTTCCTGTGCTTGTGAGCTCCCATTAAAATAGTTTCCAACTGAAGAGCTTGTCATTGGGCTCTTAGAGCTGGCAAGGCAAATGGTGATCTCTTCTGCAAATCTAGAGTGTCATCTGACACTGGCTTGACTGATGGAAACTGATCTGAGATAAAGCCCAACGTAGGGCTTAGGAGAAACCTGCTCACTTGCTATAATTATCAGTGACTGTAGTCAAAGACAGCCTGATGCACCTTGTGGAGTTAAGGACCTCCAAGTAGTAAGAGCAAGATGTGTGGATGCTCTTTACCTTGCATATAAGCTGTTCCACATCACCCCATGGGAATGGGAACACAAGGCAAACCTAACATTCCCAAAGTTGTATGTGTTGCTGTTACATTTCCCCTACTCCTCCCTTGAACACTTTTCAGTCTTACCTACTTTTTTCTGCCAACTGCCTTAGATGGTGTCATGTTCTGTCAACTGGGTAAAGTGCTGATACATTTATTTCAATCTTGACATTGTGACATGTGCTCTAGAGATAATGACAATTTCAGACAAACCAGGGGATGACAGGCCCTCATTCTCATGCTGTTTAAATGTGTACTTCAATAGGAAACTAAAGAGAAGTAGATAATGGTGCCATCTGTACCGACTAGGAATCTGAGCCTGTAAACGCAAAAGCTGTAGCTGCCCTGAATGTGGGAGCTACGTTTTGTCATGTCAGTGCTCCAGGCAGGGGGACTGCATCTTCACACAGAGCACAAGGGTGATATCTTTGCATCCTTTCAAGCCCTGCTTGAGAAGCCCAAGCAGAGCTCATGGGGCAGTTCAGGTGTTGCTGCCTTTCTCCACAGAGATGAACTTGGACTAGCCACTAACGTCTTGCCAACTTGTGGTGTTTTAAGCTGTTCCATAGGCATGGAGGGCTGTTGCCAGGGCAATAGCACCTTGCAGAGAGGTAAAATTACTCATTGTTTTCTTTTTTATGACATTTTTCAATGGGCAGAAGTCCTTGGAGTGGTTTCTGTCAGTTTGTCATATTTCTCCAGCAGAACCAAGCGATGTTCAGTAAAATCATTCTGTTGTGGCATCTTTTCTACAAGCACTTGCCAATATATTTATACCTCTATCAAACATAAAGGTCATGGAGACCATGGATTAGTTTTCATTTGCAAGTGACTGGTTGTAAATCTTCTAACCTGGAAACTACTTCTGGCAAAATCCTGGACCCACTTCCCTCTTGTTTTCTTGCCAGTTGCTAGTGAACACTGGGGGCTTGGTTGATCCTCTGCCCACAGTATCCTTACTGGAGTTCAGGCTAACGTCATAAGTGAGAGCACTTCCTGTGCTGCTTCTGCTCTTTCCAGGCCTGGACTTGAGATTTCCAATGTATCTGGAGGTGATACCCATTTGCTCCTGCGTGGAGCAGAGCTCTGCTTCCAGAGGCAGTCTGGCCCTTTGTGATTAATTCTTTGGTTAAAACCTAGGTGCCTTTGATTTAGGCTTTTTGCTTCTAAGATGTCTTCTCATGTTGCAATATTAAATATCTAAACCTCTCAGGGATTAATTAGCAATAAGTGGTACAGGATGTGGTCTGAAAGCTGGGAAAGAGATCTATATTGACAAAAGGCAGAGACCATGCTTCAGACAAGAGACCTGTGTTTGATGGAGCCCTGGCTCCTACTTGACATTCCTGAACATCAGGATAAATTCTTCTTAAAATATATCCTCCTTTCTGATTTTCTGTGCTGTAGCTGTACCTTGTCTTGACTGGCCATAGTAGAGAGTGAGTGGTCTACTTTAGATTGCTTTTTTCAAACCTCTTTAGTTTTTATATGATAATATCTTAGAAAAGCAAAACTGAAGGCTATATTCAAAACAAGTATCTTGCTTTGGTTGTGTAGCTTCTGCTATTTTGGTAATAAAAAAAAAAATCACAGTAGATCTAAATTCTGTATCTTCTAATTAGCTACCTTCTTTACACTTGACAAAGGAAATGTATCCCTTGTGGATATATCAGTAGTGTTTCTCTCTGATACTCTAAAAGCTAAGATTTAGTATGATCTCAGTACAAGCAGTTCCAAAATCCAGTCTCTGGTTGGTTTTTTTGGTCAAATGTTGTCTGAGATGCAGAGTCAAGTTAAATCCAGGGGACTGAACTTCCCAGGGGGAGCCTGTCCTGCCTCTTCACATCTTTATTCACTTTTCTGACCAGTCACAGTGCCAATTAGTGCCATCTGCCATTTGATGTTATGGAAACTTACCCAACCAGAACCAAATGGAGACTAAACTGCCATGAGGTGACACTGATAGCTTTAGTGAGCCAAGCAGCTCCTGGAAAGGTGGTGTTAACCAGGCATATGTCTCCCAATCTTTCTGTGTGGGTTCCCTCTTAATACAGCTTTTCTTTTTGACTGCTGTCAAGTTAAGAATCCTGACATTTTTCCCACAGCCAAGCTGTAAAAGCGTCAACTGTTTGAAGAGTTTTCTTAAGGTAATAACAGTGGCAAATGTCTTGCCTCCCTCCTCCCAAGTGATGCTCACACCATTAAAATTAGGCTCTGTGAGGTGCAGAGCATTTGTCCCTAAGAGAAATAGTGAAACCCTTCCCAACCTGACAAGCCCTGACAAGCTCTGTCTGACATTTTATATTGCTGTTTTGCTGCCCCTATGCCAGGGTAAACAGATACCTAGAGGATGTTCCTAGGAAATGAGCCTGTAAAGCTGCACAGGAGCTGCTTCAGAGAAGTTTGTGTGGCTAGAGCAGATCGATGCCATTTCCTACCCAGGCTGTGCCCTGGCAAGGTGAACAGACTCATTGCAAGAGCCGGATGGCTAATTATTTTGGAATGAGAAATGGGCCTACAGACTTCCCCCCAGGATGAATGAAAGCTCTGCAGTGTATACACAGGCATTTGGGATGAACTAATTTCCAGCCTGGCTTTATCATCTCTTAGCAGACCTTGACACGTATCTGCCTGTGCAGTGAATTGTTGTATTTCACTGGCAAGTAGGCATTACTGAGACATTGATCCTTGCCAGCTGAGATGACTTTGCATACTGGGACATGTTTTGCCCTTTCTTCTAGGGAGTACATATAATTTTAATTATTATTTATTTCTTTTTCATTTAACATAAAGAAGATTAAACACTCCAACTTAATATAAAGAGTTTCCTGAGCAAAAATGGCAGCCAGTTTGGCTGGATATTTTTGTTGTTGGGGTTTTTTTGGGTTGTATTTTGGTTTTTGGGGGGGGTTTTTGGTACAATCCAAGGAGTGACCTTGAGCTCTAGAAATACCAGTTTATGGAAAGCAGAAAAGCACATTAAAATATTCATTGGGTTAAATTCTGCAATGATCTAGTTCTGATATGGTTCTACTGGCTTTTCTGGAGCTCTCCCACTAGGGCAGGATTTCTGATCACCCAGGACTTCTTCCATTCTCAGCAGGGGGAAGGAAGTGTTATACAAAAGCACAGTGAAAGCCAGGAGCTGGGGTAGAGTATTTTTATGGTGCCATGTATCTCTATGAGTTTTATGGCTTTGTTATTGAAAAACCATTTACATCAAGAGCCATTTTGTCTTTTGCCTGTCACTTGGACACAAAACTTCCAAAGAGAAGAGCAAATTCCAGGCTGATACTCTTATGTGTGTGCAGCAGGCTCAGATCAGACTGTGCTGTCTGTGAATAGGCTGAAGAAAAGTCTATCGGGTAGAAAAGAGAATTGTTATTAAAAGCCTGGGCAAGAGTCTACAAGTCCTGCACAGCTCAGGGAGGGATCTGTTGAGAGAAGAGTCAGGACACTCAAGCATGGGGCTTTTCTCCTGAGAGAAGGTATAAGGCAGGAATGAACAAGAACCATTCACTCCTGGAAGAGCTCTAAAGGGGAGATGAACATGCTGACTGCAGGAGACCAAGAGAGGATGAAGGAACAATCAGGTGCAACCAGGTTAGAAGTGATCCTGAGGGAAACTCTGATGCCTGGTTCTGCCTTGCCAGCTAAGTCTTTGCTGGATAGCTGGGCATGATTGTTGGTGATCCGGCAGATCCCTCAGCTGGGGAGAAAGCCCCTGCTGCTGGATCTCATTCTGCCATGCTTGTGGTTCCTGCCCTTAGACTTTGTGTTTGGAAAGAGTTTGGAGTTGGCCAGTGGACTGAACTTGCTGCTGTTGGAGCCTAAAGGATGGAGAGAAGCTGAGGTAGACCCTGGGTAGACATAAGCTGTGCCCTCTTTAGAGCCCTACTGACCTGCAGGTAAACTTTTATTAGATTTGATTATAAGATATCTTCCTCTCTTGTAAGATGAGCAGCAAATTCTTGAGTCCAGAGTCCTCTGCGAAATTGGTGTATTCAAAATACTCACAGACAAGCAGAAGTCTCAGAAATAATATCATCTTCTATAAAACATGGCTGAAGTTAATGCAGGTGCTATTTTGAATGTACGATAGCAAACACACCCTTAGTCAAACAAACTGAAAGGAATCTCTTGGTTTAGGAGCAAAATGTTGATGGAAAGCAGCTAGTGTGAACATCCAGAAAACGCCCTGTTTCCAAAAGGAAAACATTTTAAGTCTACTGCTGATTTTGAAGAACACATTATCCAGAGTGTTAGCATTACAAGGAAGTAGTGGTCCTCAGATATACTTGCACATGTTGCCAAGTTTGAAATTACTTTTCCTTGATACAAATGTGTCTATGTGTAGAGCCTAGCTATAATCTGCCTCATAAAATCTCTATTGCCTTACAATAAGCTGAAAATTAGATAAGTGAGTCTGGCTTTACAGCTTGAGCAAAGGCTCTTCCTGACTTCCCTATGCTATAATGAACTACTAAGTACCTGCATCAGTTTTGCTGAACTAGTAAATTCTCAAATATCTTCATTTTATTATGCTGCCTTAGAAACATCTTGCTCCTACATGAAACTCAAAGATGCTTAAATTTTCCAGGGTACCTTAAAGAGATTCAGGCAGAGAAGATGGTAAAAATAATTTTGTACTTGACAGTGTCATCAACAGTCTAAGGATGATTGAATATCTAGTACTCCATTAGGGTCTATGAGAAATGAATCTCCAAGTCAGTCTTAAATATGCTACTCTCTGTATATTTACCAAATACATCATTACGTTTTGAGACATCCAAAGGCCAACCAATATCAGTTAATATTTACTTTTTTTTCTAGATTTCTTTTCCAAAAGCCCTTGTTATATGAATTCCTTTGCAATCACTTACACAATTTTGCTGATAAGGAAGGATAGTCGGTTTTAGTCCTCCTGAACAATTCTTCTTTTTCTTTTCTTTGTAATACAGTGTGGCCAAGTGACAATCTTGGCTCCTGGCGTAAATAAAAGCCTTTTTGTTTGGTTTTTTCCCTTGAGGTTTAGTTTCTAGTTTGATCAGTTATGGTGCCACTTGAATGTGGCTGTATATAATTAAACCTCTGTGAATGTTCCTGTTTTCTTTGGGTTCGGGTTTTGTATTTAATATAAGACCTCTGGCTATCTTGGCTGTGGTTTGGCTACACTGGTTCAGCAGCTTTGTAGCAGGACCCTGAGAGCTACTGACTCTGAGAAGAAGAAGAAAGAAACCATGAACTTTGAAATGCACCAAATTACATGTGTTGTTAGCGTTCTACAATATCTTTCTCCAGAACAAGGTGGCATCCAGAAGCCTTTCCCAGGATTAGCTGGCAATATGAGAATGAAGAGTGGTCCAACCCTCCCAGCACAGTGCAGTGATCCTGGAAGCAGGTTAGGAATGAGGATGATGAAGTCTGGCTCTGATTATTTCCTTGGTTAATGAGACAGTCTCTCAAGCAGCATCAACTACTTCAGGATTTAGCCTAGCTTGAAGTCAAGTCTGCACAGAGAGCCTGGGGGTGCAGAAATCTCCCTTGAATGTGTAACAACACTGAAAAGATTTGATTCTTTTTTGTTAGGCTCATCCTGAGAAAAGAAGTGATGCTACAGCTGAGTTAAACTGTGAAGAATCTCTCAAGCAGTGGTGAGAGGTTGGAACATGCCATACTCCATGCCATACTCTTAATGGAAATTTTTATAGGTCTATTTGAGGATTCCAAAATTATTTCCTTGAATACATTGGACTGGAATATTTTTCCAGGTAAAAAGAAGATAATTGTAACTGAAAAAGAAGGTGAAAAAGCTTCTCTGGAGTGTAACTGAATAAAAATGGTCCAAGATCTGGACTTCAGCATAAGAGCTGTTGTTGAAAGGTCAGTGTCAGACTGTAGTGCAAGGAAATGCCAGAAGTCTGCTTGCTCATTAGATTTTCATGCTCTCCTCTGTCACTGGTTTGTAGGTATGGTGCTTTGCTTACTTACACCCAAGGTGATATATGTGAATGAGAGCTGGCACCAGCTGCTGAAAAATTGATGAAACACCCGAATTCTGCTGGTGGCAGTTTCCACAGCATGGGGAGTGGTGCTGAAGTCTTGCTCTTCCCCTTGCTGAGCACTTTGATATTGCTTCCCTGGCAATAGCAAGAAACATCCAGCAAGTCCTGAGGTGTCTCAGTGAAGAATGTCTTTCCACAGAGTGTACCTTGACATCTTGCATCACAGTCTGTTTCACTTTCTAGCTGATTGCTCCCATTTCTAATGAAGAGTCTGACTAGCACTGGTCTGCAAGAATTGCAATCTCCCCTTTCCACTACCTTTTGCAGAGCTTTCCAAGTGCATCCTTAAAGCTTTTAAGCACAATTCCAAATGAATAAGCTTTGCTAAGAAAGACAGCAGAAATGTTTTAATTAGAGTAACTTAATAGTCTGGCTGAGCTCTGAATACAACAGTGGCAGGAGATCACTGAAAAGCTTCTTCCTTATCTAGCCTTAATGATATATCTTGGTTTCCAGGGCACTTGAAGGCTTTATTTTGAATGCTTCACAGATTACGCTGACTAATATGAGAACAGGGTCATTAGTGTAATAAATCTTAGGTAAGTGTAGAGCTAGCCTTAGGAAACCTTTCTATATTTGGCCTCTGATATCAATTGTTGTACAAGACTATAAAAAATAAGTGTTGACATCTGGTGTAGGGTACTGGCACGCACACATCAAATGCTAATGCTGCCATTTTTCCAGCAAAATGAGGCCAGGCAGGCTTAGTTTGGCAGCATGGCTCTGTAACATGCCTTGCTAGCCCTGGAGGAAGCCAAGCTCTTCCTTGCTGAGCACCTGCCTATAAAAGACAGATAATGCTAAAGGTCTGCTTACAGTTCAGTGACTTGCTCACACAGTGTTGGATTTTTCTCTCCTCTAACTGAGGAACTTGAATCTATAGCACAGCTGACAAAATAGGTATTTATAACCTCATTTGTAGGAGGCACAGGAGTTGGTTGAGCTACAACAGCCTCGTTAAAAACATCTGACCATCCCACAAGCTGTGGTCAAGGACTCACTCTGCTTCCCATTTTAACCAGGCAGGGCTTGACCTCAGTGGGACTTCTTTTGCCTCACCCATCTGATGACCCCTGGGCTTGCAGTGTGTGTGGGAGGGGTTCTGGCTGGCTCCTCTCTCTGTATTTTGCTCTTCAGTCCTGAGGGCTTATCTCAAAGTTCACACCGGATAGGAGGGGATGGAAAACGTGTGGAGAGGAAGAAGGGGAACCAGCCTGTGGTGAGACTATCAAGGCTACAACCCAGCAATATTTGCAGTAAACCAGCTGCCCTCTATCTGCAGCTGCTGTGCCAGGCAAATTGGTAGGAAATGGATTTTAATCCCTACCTGCCTAATCCCAAACTGCTGGGGATATCCCATAGCATAGCAGTGATGGAGTAACAGCTACCCTGCCTCAAGTAAAGTGATCAAGTAAAGCCCAAGGATGTTTGAAAACACTCCAGAAAGATTATTTAGTGGGCCTGCCTTTGAGCAGTGTGATTAAATTGCATCCTAATGAGTTTGTTGCTAATTCCACCCTAGCTTGCTCTGTTGCTGTAAACTGATGGAGATATCTCTGCTGGCTCCCTTGCTCCAGCACACAAAGGCTTCTCTGTGTACATGTCAGCAACAGTGTCACTATTTTCTTTCTTTTTTTTTAATCCTTGACTCCCAAATTATTCTGGACAGATTGTTTTTCCCTCTGTATAGCTCTGTAAGGATAATAAAGTAGCAGAAGCAGCGGGGGGCTGTGGGGGAGAGAATTAACACTCTGTTCCTAGCTTCAAGATTAGTGACCAGATGCATAAGGGGGACCTGACTCAGGGAGGGCTGTTCCTCCTGCACTCCAGACATGGCTCCTGCTCTTGGGCTGGAACACAGCTCTGCTTTGCTTAAAACCAGAATGGCTAAGGAAAGCTGAAAAAAGGTGAAGAGGGCAGTCCTAAGCTGTGCATGTGTCCCATTGGGTGATCTCAGCAGGACAAATTCACAAAATCCAGCACGATCCTACGATACAAGTGTTACCTGTTCATGGCTCTGTGTTTGTCACCTTTCCCATTACTTTTCACGGGCCTGGGGAAGTCTCAGTTCATCGCTAGCCAGTGGGTTTGACAGCAGCTGCTCCCTTTTTTTGGCTCTCTGGCATGTGCCCAGCAGCTGAGGGGGATGAAGGCAGTGGGGGTGGATCCTGTGCAGTGCAGCAGCACCACAGGGGTGCAGGAGGGTTCAGCACCCTGAAGGGTGGGGGGTTGGAAAGACTTTCTGTGGGACAAGGTGTAAAGGATGGCAGCAAAGGGCCTGGGGAACAGAGGCATTTTCTGCAGACCCTTGGTGGCACCCCATGCTATAATCCCTATTAAGTTATAGCATGAATGACAAGGTGCTGTGCTCCAGAGAAGGAAGCTGGGCTGCTCACAGATACTTGGCTCACACTAACAGGGCTTCTAGCAAATATCTATAAGCAAGTATTTGGCAAATGTGCAGAGTTACTAGTGAGAAGAAGGAAGTCTCTGAAGCAGTTTAAATAATTCTGGTCCTCTGCAAGGTGGTGGTGGTGTTAAGGGCTGGGGATGTATTCCAGCTCCTCCTTTGCAAAGTATTGCTTTCATCATCATGCATTTTTCAGCAATATCCCATCCCTTTACCTTTAAACTAGTCCTGCTTGCCTTTAACCCAGAGTGAAAGTGCTGATTCAGCATATAACATGTGCTGTGGTGTACCTTGCCCCCTTAAATTGATTCAGAGAGAATGAAGAGTACTTTGGCTTGCTTTACCTTTTTAATCTTTCCAAATAATAATTTTGCTTTAATCTGGTTTAACCAGTTACCCAAAACATTGGCTTTTAATAGTAACTGGGGAATCCTGCTTCTGAGTAAAAAACTAGTTCTATTTATGTTAACATGATTTGGGTTTTTTTTAATTTTTGTACTTATTTTTTTGGCTTTTGTATTTATTTCTGCTTGTACCCATCTACTTCAGCTTTCTGGAGGGAACTAGACCACTTGTTCAGCAAGCAGTTGTCTCCAAAGCCCAACTGCAGGCTTGTCACAAGGCATTTTTAGGGGACTTTCCTCCATGGACTCCTTCCAAGTCTGCCCGTGCTGTTCCTCTCCAGTATCATCTGTTTCACTGCAGAGTTTGCTTTTTATCTTAGTATAAATGGTCATTGCTCAGCAGTAGAAAATAATCAGACCAGAAAACCTGGCTTTGTTCCAAGTGGGGTGCTTCTTTTTATCCTGCTTGGGAGTGAGGTGGGAGGAGAAACGAGCCCCTCTAGCTCTGTGTTCCAAACGGCTTTTTCAACATCTGTGGTGGTTCTTTTGCCTTATGGATGCTGATAGTTGCTGCTGGAGGAGAAAAAAGGTCTTATCAGTGCCTCTCAGGGCTGCTCTGAGGGGGAGACGAGGTCAGGCACACTGGCAGCTGCCTGTGCACAAAGGTACAAAAACCTGCTGCAGCACTGTGCATGTGCCACACCACAGAGGATGGTTACTTTTTCCCTTTGGGTAAAACACAGAGCGCTAGAAATGCAATTTCTGAAGTGAAGGGGAGGAGCTATGGCTTAGGGGAAGGGTGATGTTTTCAGAAAAAAAAAACCAAACAAACAAAACCAAATGCAATTTTTTTTCCTCTCCCAACCCTATTTGCTAATAATATGACTTCTCCAAAGCTGTAAACAATATTTGAAAGCCTTCCAGCCTCTTCGCTTGAAAACGTTAGGGAAAAAGAAAGGGATAGCTTGGCAGGAGTGCTAGGGAGCTTCCTTTACTCTCTGAAAGAAGTCCAGGCAGCCCCAGGGACACTCATGTTATAGTTATTAGTCACCCCATGTGCTTGCTCTTTCAGAGGCTCTGTTTACTCTCGGGAAGAAAGGGGAAAGTCCAGCAACAGTAAATATGGAAACATGAACACATTTCATATTTGCTTAGGGTTTCATTCCTGGATTTGGCTTTTCTGATGACATAAAAATTATAACGAAGTGTTCTGCATAGTTAATCTGCTATTGTTTACTGATACATGAGACCTTATTTAACAGAGATCTTATTTCCTTCTTCTTTGTCTCTCCATGTATTTACCCTTTCCCTCATTTTTAAGTGCCTAGGGCTGCTTTTTAACAGGCCTGACTATAGCATTTAGAACAGGCTCAGGCCATAAAAGAAACATAGGAACTAGCAATTGTTCTCACTGAAATTAGCTGCTACTTTTTCAAGTGTTCTGTTTCCCTTCTTTATTTAAAATTTAAATATTTGTTCATGATGTCCCTGTTTAATTATCTGAACTACACTGATGTCTGAAGGCGTGATACATGTCTGAAGGTGTGATATTCCTCCCAGAGAGACAAAAATTAATGCAAGCAATGCAGGCACTGATGCCTCCCAGGGCTGGTCCTCTGCTGAGGGTTACTAGAGTACAGCTAAAATCCTTCAGAATAGGAGCCAAGAGGTTGACCCTGTAACTTCAGTGTCATGTCCAAGAGGAAGGTGCCAAGAGGATTAAACTGTCTTTAAAATAGAGACTATCAGTATTTTTAGAGTATCAGGCTTTTAAGTTACATCTGTTTTGCTCATATACTGACTCTGGTGTGATATTGCAGAAGCTTGACTGTTAATTTTCCAGCAAAGCAACTCTCGACCTCTTCACCTTGTAAGGTTTTAAAAGCATTGCTGCATTTGAACCTGACAGGTCCAAGCTGAGGTCATTTTTCAGGCTGGATGAGTCTGACTATCCTGAAGGTCCAGAAGATGGGGTAAACAGGTGTCAGACTTGTATCTCCCAGATCCAGGATTTTCAGTAGCAATAAGGAGTTAAAGGCAAAACGCAAAAGTTCAGATCTTCCAAATGCTTGTTTCAGCAAGTCATTGATACTCTGTGAGAAATGCATACTGAGCATTGCAGCTGCTAACTTTTGTTTTATTCTGTGGAGCTGAGCTTATCCAGCTGTCAGGGAGAATGTCTTTTGGTGCAGTCCTTCACTCATGATTTGAAAGATATTGGTAGATGAATATCCAAATCAAGAGGAGGTAGAAATCAAGACAAGACCCTCACATGTATCATTAGTCATGGAAGCAAGCAAATTTAATTGAGGGGTAGCATGGAACAAAAGCAATAAATGAAGACTAAAGTTTACCTAACTTTTATACTGTTGTTACTGAAAAGTATGTAAGACTTTTTTCCCTAAATTTGTCTTTCCCTAAGGCTTTTAGATCCCTAAATTCTTCCATTAAAAAAAAAAAAGTTAGGAAATGCTGACCTAGCTTGTATCTATGAATAGTCTTCCCGGTAAGCATTCCAACTTGTGAGCAAAGGCTTTGAAATCTTCCCCTGCTTGTAATGGAGCTGAATGAGCTCAGCAGTAAATATGCAACAAGTGTAATGCCCGTTTCCGCTCTTTGTTCCCCTGAGAGTCATTTCAATGAAACAAATTCAGTGCACACTAATAAAGTGGGTAGGTAGCTATTGCAGCTTAATAGCTTGTGCTCGACCATTTTCCTTGGCAAGGAGCTTAAGGAATATTTCCAGCAAGATATTCATGATACCTTCATTGTGGACTGTTATCAGGACTTGTGTTTCCTGGGGTCAAGTCCTGGTGCTGAAGATACACTGCTCTTTGGGAGCCTGGGACTGCTCAGGAGACACAGAGTTAAACACACAGCATTTATCCTGCTCCCCATGGCCCATTGTTATTGCTGCAGCCTTCTCCACTTGCGTTCAAAATGTTTTCCAAACAGAATGTTTATTGGGAGTTTTTCTGCTTGCTTTGCTTTTCTTTCTTTTTTTTTCTTTTTTTTTTAAACTGTAATTGGCAATTGCCTCCATAGAGCTAGACTATTTTTCCACAACTTTACCTTCTTTCTTCAGCTCTGTTTTAGTGAGGAGTAGGGTATGAGTGTTCTGCTCATGGTGCCTCCTGTATCTGGCGCTCATGTCTAATGCAGCTACCTGAATAACACACACGAGTGTTGAGCAAATTTGCTTAGCTACAAAGAATGATAAGAGCATGTGTTCCTTTGGGTCATCTCTTGCCCTCTAGAACCTGTTCTAGAACCCAGTTCTGCTGTAGGAAACCAGATGAGTGATGGGATGTGGGGGTGGGGTAAGGCAGGGAGGTCTAAAAACTGTTCCTCATTATCTGTAGGTAAAATAAGTGGGGACAGGTTAGGGGGGAAATAACTGACCGTCACAGCACTTGCATTGTATTCATGCACCTTGAGCCGTGTGAGCCTGTTGACCACTCCCCTGCAGAAGAGGACCTGGGCCATGCTTTGGCCTGGCCTTGTGCCAGGGTTGCTGCAGCTGCTCTGGGCTGTGCCCCCAGCCTAGCCCTGCCACCTTCCCTGCACAGTTCAGGGACTCCTTGGTGGTGGCTCCCTGTGCAGGCAGGAGGTGGGGACAGCAACTGTCTGAGCCAGAAATGCTGCTGGGATTTATTTGGTGAGCTGTGCTCCAAGTTCCCCTACCCACCCCCTGTGCAGATACACTGAATAAGTGCAAACAGTGTGAAACTCCTAAAAAAAGGGACAGAGTCATCCTTCATCTGCAAATATATGACTGTGTGTTATTTTTATGGTCTTCTAGTGATCTTTGGCAACTGGTGAAATAAACTAGAAATACATGCTGCAGACTAAGGAACTGATATTACCTACCTTCCAAAGGGTTTGTATTCACAGCTTGGCATCTCTGAGGTTTTTCCTTCCTTTGATGATTCTCCACCGTCTACCAAGACAGGAGTCTGCATGGCAACATTCTTCATGCTCAGGACATTCATGTGGGTCTATTTAGGGAACCTTTTTGGACCCTTCCTCTGATGTTATAAGTGTAATAAGCTTGTTGAAATTATCTGAAGGAGTCCCTAATTGCTAGAGGTTGAAAAGGAGATAGATAATGTGAGAATATATGCCCCTTGCTTGGGGAAACTATAATGATCATAATTTGCTTAGTGCCCTCTAACTGATGCTCTCTTTAGTTCTGCATGATTTTCTTTCTAGCTCAGTGGGAATGCATGCTCCTCCTCTAGAAGATTGATTATCTAGAAATCATGCCTGAAAGACTTTTCTAATTTAGCTTCAACATCTAAAGGGAACTCAAGTTCAGATACACAGTATGATTAAGTGCAGTCTAGTTTCAATCAGAACCTGTTATTCTTGCCAGACAAACTCCAAATTGAAAAGGAGCAGAGCATTTCTGCTGAGCAGCAGACTAATTGAAAAATTTAGAGCATAGTTATTTGGTAACCTGGGTCAAAGTCAGTCAATAGTTTAAAAAGATCTTGAAACACTTATATTTAGAACTACTTTAATCTACTTTAATGCTTAATTGTTTATTTCAAAAAGCTTCTAAAAATTGCTTAAGCTTTAGGAAATCAAGTTAAGCCAATATAAAACTAGAATTTCTCCATTACTTTGCTCTAATTTTTTTAAGAAATAAACATTTATGTCTGCAAGTTTGGACACCAAAGTCAGGCTGACAGGCCTGTGGTATTCCAGATCCTCCTTCCAGCCCTTCTTGTGGATTGAAAATAATTAGCAATAATTTTACCTCTGATTTACCTCGTTGGCTATGATTCTGACACTGTGCAAGGCAAAGCCCAAACATTATTACAGGGCCAATGCTGCTACTAGTAGCTTGTTCAAACTTGTACACATGGGTGGCTATTAGTTGTAGCAGTTTCTATAGGTGAACTCTCAAGAGTTGCTTTTTTGGCTCTCAGAACAGTGATATTTAAAATGCTGTGCCTCAAACTCTGTGCTTTGGAGGTTGGTTTTACGTGCCCTACCTTTTCGGGAGGATCACTGATTTAAGGAGTTCTGCACAGTCCTTGCAGCTCCTGAAAACCCAGCCACCTCCATCAATGCTCATCTGCAGATGCAGGGCCTGATTTTTTAGCCAGATAACTTAAATGTCTGCATCATGTCTTACAGCATATTTCACATCAGCTCTATATATTTGGTGCATGCTGGTACTCTCCAGGCAAACACACAGCTACTCGGAGCCCCTTTCCAGAGCCATCATGTTCAGAGCTTTGACAAGAGTTTTCCACTATTTCCACTTGCCCTATAGGTAGCAAAGTGCTGTCTCTGGCATTGCTGTCCACGAAAAGGGCTGGTTTTCCATCAATGGATGTACTGTGCTCCCTTTGTGCAGCACCTGGTTTCACCAGACTGCACAGGAGCAGGGAGCAGTGGTGGGATGTGGATCTGGGTGCTGCACCCTTCAGCATGCTGGCACTGAGACCACACATGGTCTGGAGCGAGCAAGGAAGAAACAGGGGCTGCTACCCATGGTTTCAGCAGAGAAATACACTTCAGAGGTCTGTAGCGTCTCCCAAAAATTGCTGCAGTTGTCAGGACTCTCTGCTGTTGTGAAGCCTGCTGCTTGGTGGTCTTCTGTCCTGTTAATGCAGGCATCAATGGGCTGCCTATTCCATCCTCATAAAGGAGGTCTGTTCTGCAGAGGACATGATGCAAAGAGCCTGCAAGCTTGAAATATCTGGATGTCTTCCAAATTCTATTCCCAGTAGTTTTGTTCCAGCAAATGCTGTTGAATGTACACACAGTACAAGGGGGTGCAGGGGGAGGATCAGCAGGAGATGGGATCATACAAAACATCATCAGTCTTGGAGTGTCACAATTAAATAGTCTGCACTAGATGTTTTTAAGTCAAGGTGTAGTGATTCATTGTTTGTGGAATCCCATTACCTGACAAAGGCTCCACCCTGACTCAAATATATGATCAGCTACACTTCTGAATTTAGGGGCTTCTTTTCCAGTCCTGTTGTAGTCTTGCATTTGGATTTCAGGATGCACCTAAGTGGGAATATTCAACTCATGTGAGAGCCACTGGCAAAAATCCAGATGTTGGGAGAATCCCCACCCACTCCAGCAGATGAATAGTCTCCATTTGTCAGTCTAGCACAAGGGAAAATGTACAAAACTTTCCTCCTTTCTCAAACAACCAAAATTTCTGCTTCCACTGTCTGAGTTCACAGCAGTTGATAGTCCCTAAATTGTCCAAGATTATAATAGTTTCCTGTTTATTTAGGTTTGGATATTCACAGACCCAGTTTGAAAAATTACTATATCAAAGCCAAGTAATGAAGTTTGTGAAAGGAAATCTTGCAGTCCAAGAAGAAACTGCAAAAAGTTTTCTCTCAGTTTTCACCAGCCACAGTGAACTCTTGACAAGTACAACAGAACCAGGTTCTCTCCAGCCTCATTTAAGCTCTTTAAACCTCAGCATGCAGATCTAGGCTCCTTATCCATATGCTCCAGGGAACACGGGAACAAAAGCAAATGCAAGGCACACGCAAGGAGGAATTAAAGAACCACCCTGAAAAACAGGCAAATGGGAAAAATAAACTATAGCAATACAAACGAGCAAAGGAAGAAGAGCACAAATGTACTAGTCATGTCTAACTGCTTTCAGAACCCAGTATGCTTAACAGTCTGAAATAGAAACCCCAACATTTCAGTTCTGCACATTAGCAATTTAAAAAGAAATAAAGTGATATCTCCTGAGAATGAAATAGTATATATCTATTCATATGGTTAAACAAGTATTTTTCCTGTTCACAACCTCTCAGCTTACTCCTTCATACTTTATTGTGTTCAGGACTTCTAGACAAATTCTTTTTTAGAAAACTGAAATGTTTTGTCTGGGTTTCAAGAAAGTTTATTTCAAACTATCAAGTGAATAAACTTGAGAGCTGAACAAGAGCTCTCAGGCTTGAATATTTTCTTGCTTCACAGAAGCCCATACATCAGAGGTGAAGACGCCCAGAGATCTGTTCAATCCAGCAAAGCCACCAGGTGTCCATCACCAATTGGGCTCCCATCTTGAAAGCATCTTCATTTCTCAGCTGTCAACAAGGTCTGCAATTTTTCATGTTGTCTCTTCACCACTTATTAGCTCAACTCTCTTTGTCCCCATTACACAGAAAACATAAAGGAAATAATCAAAGTGGGACTGGATGTTTTGTATTTAATAGATGTCATGATTTGCCCACAGGCCTCCAGTGACTGCCCATTGTCTTTGCTCCTTTGGCATATTGGCTGTGTCAAAAAACATCATCCTCTGTCTGCTGTCAAAGGACATTTCCGCCTCCCTTTCCTTCCTCCCATCAGCTTTCTTTTTCCCTCATTCCTGCTTTATGCACTGATAGTATTTCACACTTGAGGAGTCTTCAGTGCAATTTCTGGGCTTCCACTTTGTTGCAGTCATTCTCTGCATCCAGCTCTGATTTTGAGAGATCAGATCCCTTGTGCATGATGTGCTGGGGCTATGAAAATGGCAGCCTTTTTAAAATCAACATCTATGTATATTAATTGCAGGCACAGGGTTAGTGCTGTGGGATCACAGGTGACCTATAATTTTGCTCAGTGTTGCTTACCTCACAGCCTGCAATTCTAATCAAGCAGGTTTTCTGTCTTTAATATGTTCCCCATAAGGTGTTGCTTGCAATGATATTTTGATGATGGAGAAAATTACATATTGGGAAAAACCTTTAGTGATGATAAATACATGGCTGAAATTAAATGGTACTGCATGAATAGCAGTTGTTATATGAAAATTACTAATGATGTTTTAAACTGAAGGGACATTTCTAACTATTTTCTTTGAAATTAATGCCTAATGCTTTTTTCAGTTATTTCACTAAGAATGTGTGGAAGAATGTATTTCCCTGAGTTTTAAAAGTACTTTTTAGCAGTAGATTAAGATGTTATTTTAAAAGGGGCCGGAGTGATTGCGAAGCCTTTTCATTTCTGAATCACCAGTCTAGTCTTTCTGACAGTTGTTCAAGAGTCTCTCAAAGAAAAAAAAAATGTCTAGAGCAAAATCTAAAGTCAGAACTCTGTGACTGGAGGTCTGAAATTAGATTTGGGAGGTCAGGCTGATATTTTGGTCAGAATGCAAGCTGTCCAGTGTCAGCACCACATTACCACCACAGATGTCAATGTGGCTCATGATTTCAGGTGCTGGAACCAGCAGGACCTGAAGAAGCTGTTCAGCCTCAGAAGAAATGATCCATGACCCCAAAAACTTTCAAGTAAAGTGAAGAATATGGATGATAAAGTGGTCTAAAGGAAGCACAAAGACACACAGGTGACAAGAATTGTCAGCCCTGGAAGCAGAGACTTTGAGGCACATAAACTCAGCTGTCCAAGCGCTATATAGTCCACGTGGCAGAGGAGAGGATGTGGATGAGATGGATCCATTCTGGCTGTATAGAGCTGGGCCTAATTATGGGAGCAACCCACAGAGAAAGCAAGAAGATGCTTGTTCTACTCTCTAATAAGATGACTGTGTAGTGGCCTTTGCCCACGGGAAGCAGAAATTCAGACTGATATGTTCTCGTAGAGAGGCTGTTGACTGCCAAAGACTAGTGATTTTGTCTCTGTAAATTAATCACAGCTTGGAGAAAGCTTGAGTGAACAGTATGTCTTGCTATACTAATTCCAGAATGAAGCATAATTTCCTTCTGCAATGCTCCCAGGCTCAGTGCACTTCATCAGAGCCACCAGTCTCTCAGATGAGCTCAGTGGGAGCAGTGGCATTTCCAGCATCTGTTGGGCTGACTTTCAGCCCTCTGCTGCCAGTGGATTCTATGGGTAACAGTGGGGACAGCAGAAGTATCAGCATCAAAAGGAAGAAATTCAAAGAAAGGGTATTTGAAATGGGATTTAAATACAGTTGGTTTTCATGTCTGTTCACTAATCCTGTATTGCTGAGAGCTAATACTTAAACCAAGGGTCACTGAAGCAGAATGAATGAGCAAAAGTTTTTGAGCAAGACCTGTGGAATACAATCCCCACTATCAACTTCATACAGTGGGAATAAAGGAAATTCTTTATTTCTTGTTTGTAGCCTGTACTATGTCCTACAGTCCAGGAGCCTTCCCTCGTTATGTCAGAGCAACTGCTCTCAAGTTTAGCTGTAAGCAAAAAAAACTGGGGGACAAAAGTTTTTTTCAGAAACACAGGGTATCCACGGTGTGCTGGGCTTGACTTTTAAAGCAGAGACAAAGTATTGGCAGCAGTGACAAGCTACAGCTATGGAGGGAGTTTTGGCCTTGCCTCAGTGAGGGGAGAGCTGGGCAGAGCATCACACACGGGAGCATAAAAATGGCCACTGGGCTTGAAAGGCTGAGCTCTACAATCACTCTGAACAAAGCTCCAAACCCACGTAACATTAGCTGTGTTTTACAGTCAGTGGCTGTGGAAAGTCTGTACTTTTGGGGTTGCTTTGGTGATTACCTGTGTCTGTCTCATGGCCGTGGTGGCTGAATGACACGATCACAGGACAAGCTAGTGGGGGAGAAAACTGACATTATTCCTGGCGGAATATCATGCTGAGACCCTGGCTTCCTGTTACAAAAACAGGAAATGCTTTTTTTCTGGAACAATGATGGACTAGTTTCAGTGCTGGGGCACATTCACAAAAGTCCCTGCACCTTTATAATTGGGCAGTTTTCTGTTCCCACTGTCCCAGGAATAAAAGATAAAGAGAGAAAAAGCTTTTGAGTAGGTTCATTTTGTCTTGCCTGTAAAAGACTGAGACTGCAGGGGTTTGTATGCTTTGGTGTTTTGGCCAATCCACTCCTAAACGACCCAGCTGGTTAGACTGCTCCTTGCTGTTCAGAGACACCACTCTGTAGAGTGCTTCACTGTGAATTTTTTCAGTATTGAGCTTAAATTTTCCTTTTTGATTCTCCCTGCCTCTTCCTGGAGCACTTAGAGGACAGCCAATGGCCATCAATAGGAGTAGGGAAGGACAGATGGTCCTTTTCTTAGCTTCTAAGAATTGAACTGTCAAAACTTCTTGTTTAGTTTCTGCTGTAAACACCCCTAGGTGTGAAGTGCTGAACAGTTTTTTATGAGCAGCAATGCAATGGATTGTTTCAGATAATTTGAAAAATTCACAATACACATTGTTAAAAGACCTATGCTTTTCTTCCTTGTTTGTAGCCTCGGGCTCTTTATTATTAACAGAATTAATCTGTACTGATAAAATTTGAATATTGTCCACTCTTCTAACTGAGGAAATCTGGAATATCAGGTATTTTGCATTTGTGGCTTGCATTTGTGGGATGATGATGCAGAAGTGGAAAGATTCTTCTTGAGGTATGTGCTGATAAGTCTTTAGTACATCTCTGAGACAATGAAGTTACTACTGCAAGCTTTTGGAGCTGTATCACAGAATAGAAATACCTACAAAAACTGAATACAGTGTACACACAAGATCTAGGCGTTTCATTGTCTATTTTTTAAACCCCATGCAATTTCATTTGAGCATAGTGAATGACATAAATTATTTCTTTCTATACTATTAAACATTTTAAACTATTATCCCTGCTCATCCTTAACATATGAAACACTCATAGGCGCTTTCAGCAAGCTGGAAGTACACCCTCTCACAAATAAGTGTGGCTCTCCAGGCAGAAGCCCAGCCCTCGCAGCAAGCCTCATCCCAGGCAGGATGAAGCAATCAACATCAAGATTTCCACTGAGCAGAGACTCACAGAGGGAAACTTGTTGCTATTTCACTCTGCAGCTGAGGAAACATACAGTAGTGGCAGGGAGCCTTGGGGCAGCTGATTTAGAGACTGATTTTGCAAGCTATTCCTTACAATCAGACATTCATAAAATTCATCTCGAATAACTGGTTTTCCGACTGAACACCTAAACTCTCACCAGAAGAGCATCCTGCTGACTAGACATGTTCAGACTGTCTCTGGAGCTGCACCAGATGGTACCAGATGCACTGAGACCCAGTGAGTAGAGTTTGGGGTTTTTTCCCTGTCAGTTATAAGGATCTGCTCTACTCCTTTCCTGGGAACTTTGCTAACATGAGAAGTAAAGGCTCTCCCCAGAGAGCCTCCCACTGCCTTCAGCTCTGTACTGAGAAAATGGGGTGGGATTAAAAGAGCACAGTTGCTACTGGGCAGTTGGTTTGTGGCCAGCCACATGGTAGAAAAACTTGGACATAAATTTTAATTTAATGCAGAGTTGCTAATCAATATCCAACATGTAAATGTCAGTGGCTGATAAATGTAATTGGATGTTTGTTTAAGAGCATTAGAGGAAGAATGCGCTTGAAGCATCAAAGAGGGAGCCTTAGAACTTCAAACAATACTCTGGTTACGTTTTTGGGAAGGGCTGTCACCAGATCTGTGCTGTTTGGCTGCTGCAGTGATTGCCTATTGCATCAGTTTCTGAATTTGCATGGCACTTACTAAAATACACATGTACATAAATAGATTAGAAAGAAAAATATGCATGTACTTGAATACACTTATGAGGAGTGATGTTAAAAGAGCATCATCATGGTGAGCAGCAAAGACCTAGCTAGGCAATGCAATCATCAAGGATGCCTGCCAAATCTTGATTTGCTTGTGCTGTCATCCCACCACCATGTATCGTGGGCACAGTTCTTGTTTGATCATGAGCTGCATTCCTTGCAGGACAGTGAATGCAGAGTGTGGCTCTGGTGAGAAGCAGCAGCTATGGGAAAAAGCCAATTCCTCTGAAGGAGGACATATGTGCTCTCACAGTGTCCACAGTGGGTAGGGCAAAAAGTTTGAGCCATTCCAGGGAGATGTATGTTAGGCTTCATGAAGTAAATGCAAACAGTTCTGCAAGCAGCAAAATGCTGACATAGAACAACCTGGAAAGATGGAGGAATTGCTGGTTCTGGAGTGTAAGGTAAGGCAGGGCTACCTCTTTCTGCATCATGGGAAGTGAGTGGACTAGATGGCTTCCGTGCTCCTTCCCCACATTCCCATCCCATTCACTCTGAATCCTTGTTTTCTACCTTTTTTCCACTAAGAACTGAAGTTAGAAGGTACATGAAAAATAGGGCAGGCCTTGGTAGAAGGGGAAAGGAGCCTTTGGCAGCTGACTATGGTCCTAGAGAAAGGCATCCCCTCCCATCTTGCAAGGCACTGCAGTTTTGCAGCTCTCAGTTGTTTCCAGCTGGCATTCTGTGTGTGCCCAACTGCAGCCTCATGGAAGGATTAAACCCTAAATGTTTAAACTGAAGTAGCAGAATATGCACTCTGAATATGTGATATCGACCTTTCCAGAAAGCTACTTCTGTCTGTGTATCAGCTGCCTTTCTGGAAAATGAGGGTAATACAGCATTTTCAGTGGGATTGTGTAAGTAGATTTTTTAATATTTCAAAGCACTTGGATGCTGTAGGGATGTGGTGAGGATGAGGCCATAAGGAAATAATGAATTTTGTCCCCACAGTGGGGACTGAACAGCACACCATAAAGAAAGCCAAGGGCCACAAGCTGAATGACAAGAAAACAAAATATTGAATGTGTTCTGATTAAGTGACAACCTTTTATTTGTTGTGTTGGATGAAGAAGGAAGGCCAGGGAAAAGTAGTATGGAGAATTTTACTGAAGACTGTATAGTAATTCAGTCTCTAGCACGAGTATTAAAGTGAGTGACTTGCCTTGCCCTTCTGTGAGGGATATAAAGCATTCCTATGCTCTGCACAAGTATCTGCCTTACACTAAGATATACAGGCAATCCAAACTACAGCAAAAAAATCATCTCTGTAAATCTGGGATTTGCCAGGTGGTGGATCTCTCTTGTCCACACAGATGAGTTGACAGCTGTGGCAAGCTGACCTTCTCCAAGCTAGTTGTGCTAGAGATCTGGAGCTCCTTTGGCAGCATCTAGACAAATGTTGATGCATAGCTGGGGTAAATGGGATTTGGGTAGCCTGACCTTATCACAGATTTAGGAGGGGATATAGTGAAGAAGGCATAGACTATTTTTGTTCCAGTCCTTGTCCTATGCTTGTTTTCCCTGAAAAATCCTTGGTACCTTCTGTCACCATCTTGAGCTGCCCAACTGGATCATCTTGGACATAAATTTTAAAAATTAATGACTTCTCACACACCCATCCTGCAGAAAAAGCCCAACCTTTGTGCTTTTTTTATGGGAGGTGCTGGGCATCTTACATGCAGTTTTGTCTCTGATATCCTATAACTCTGTATTTACTTGCAGAAATGGCTTGAAATTTTGAGGCAGAAATTGTAGAAAGATTTAAAATCTCTTACTGTAACTGTGTCAATCAGCAAACCTAAGTCATCCTCTGACTCCCAGATTTTCTCTGAGCTTCAGGAACAAATGTAGGGCTTCTGTCAATCATCTCAGAATTGCCATGCATGGTATATGCACTATGTGCTAGAAGAAGGGGCTATCAGCGTCTCCTACAAGATAAGACTTTAAGACTTTAAGTTCTATTTATTTTAATCACTCTACTAGTGATTGAAATTCAGGAATAAGGATGAGTCTTCTAACAGTGCTCCTATGAATGTACATCTTTCTGGGGAGAGCATGGGGTGCTTTGTTCTTTATTTCAGCAACTCATCTCCAAACACTCCTACACCTTTATTTTGCAGGCCATAATCTGGGATGACATAAAATGCCAGGCACTGCCCAGAATGTGAGAAATGCTGTGAATCCCCAAATAAAATAGACTGTGCAAGGGACAGAGTGCAAGGTATAGGTTCCCATGTGGGTGCAGCTGGCAGACATATATGACAAGAAAGTATAATGATAGTCTCCTGTCTGGTCATAGATAGCATTTTTTCATCCTCTTCAGGAAAAACCTGAAAGAATGATGCAACCTCTAGCAAAAGTCTCATTCCTTCTTGCTGTCCATCTTAGGCAAATGATGCAACACCTTGAGACTGTTGACACATTGAACTTATCTCACTGCTAACTAGGGAGGAGGAAGTCAATAACAAGTGAGACTAAGTCCACAACTCGATTCAACAGGCTTGATTCTTTCATATAGCTTCTTATGATCAAATATTATTAGATCAGCAGAAAAGAAGACCAAAAGAGATTATATTCCCCTGGGACTCCCTAATTTTAGATTACAGAGTGACTTAGTCAGATGAGAGATGCTTAAAATGAATAGGATCATCTTTCTGTGCATGCTTGGGAATTCCTTTCTTCAATCACAAAAAAACCCCACTAATAGAGCAGTGGCAAAGCAAGAGCTGAAATCCTCATTTCAGTCGATTTCTGCCCTCACTTACCCCAGTGCAAACACATTTCTGCCTGATGCCTTGGCTCAGCTGCAGCCAAGGACACAAGGTCATGCCTTGAAGATCTTTATGGATGCTGTTGATGCTTGCACTGCAGAGCACCCTGCCCAATTAGAGATGGAAAAATCCATATTTTAAATATTTTTTAACTGAACACATTGCATCTAGTGTTTGAGACACTGTAATTGCAATAATTTGTCACTGTCTGTAGTATTGCTTCTCTGAAAAATAAACAGAGATCCCACAGTCTTTCAATATGTGCTGACTTTAATCAGCTTTTCCCTGATTATAACCATCATCCTCAGTAGGTATTCAGTTAATGGTCCCTCTTAAATTGTGAAGCATTGTGGAATAACAATATTTGGAATATAATGCAATTCATTTCAAGGTTTCTTGCCAAATATATTGGAATTCTTTTTTAGTTCGAACAATGATATTAATGATACTTTGGAGGGCACATGGATTTCTTTGACGTTGTACTCCGAGACTTACTGGTTAACAATAAAATTTCTCTGCAGCATGAAGCTAGCTAGGGCTCTTACAGAACATCTTCAGGAGTGGATTAGTGCTCCTCTGGGAACATAACTCCAACTCTGTCAGCAGGACAGGGCAAAGGCAACACCTGCTTGGGGTGCTATCAAGACAGCTTGAAGCACAATCAGCCATCTGTGACTGCTGCACTGCTTGCTAACAAGGAGTGAACCCTAAACCACTAGCTCACAATCAAAAGCAAAATCCCATAAATCAAGGAAGTGTCCACAAAAGAGGCAGGGAGGAAACGGCAAAGGTATTGAATTACCTCCAGAATATTTTCACCCAAATATTAATAGAAACCAAGAATTTCTAGGCCAGGTATCTTTATGAATAGCCCAGTCTCCAAAGCAAGCCCTCAGTCACATTAGTGTGCATGTGAGCTGCAAAGGCTTTGTCATTACATAACCTCTCACCTGAAACATACAGCACACACATCACCCAGCATCCTCTCCCCAAGGGTGACAGGTGGAAGGATGTACAAGAGACCCTTCCCTTCTCAGTCTCACCCTATTCTCTAATAACTGCAGGGTGGCTTTTGACATTTAATCTCTCAAGTTTGTGTAATTATTTGTAACTTTATTCCCAGTAGCCACACAAATGGTCTAGTCTCTCTCTGAATTCCTCTGCGATCACTGGCACCCTGGGGCATGGAAGTTCTTGCTCTTTGTGAAGTGCTTGCCCTCTGAGTTTTGTAGTCATCACCTTTTAGAGCCATCAGGTGTCTCCTTGCCATTGTGTCTAAAGAGAGAACAGAATTTCTAAACCGTGAATCATTCATAATTTATTATACTTTTCCATCTCCCATTTCTAGCTCCTTAGAAAAAGAAACTCCAGGAGTTTAATCACCTAAACTTGACCCTTTCTAGGTCTTTGACTGCCCCTGTTTTTCCTTTTTGAAAAATATTTGGTTATTCAACGGCTATTTTTTTTTATAAGCAGCACAGGGCATGCTGTTGCAGGAGACTAGTCCGTTCATTCACTCATTCATTCCTCTTACAAAAATATGACCTTTTTTGATTACAATCTTCATCTCATTGCTTATTCTTGTTTCCTTTTGATTGGAGTTGAAGACTGAGCATAAAACTTCACTGAACTCTGTAGATTTAAAAATATGTCCATTTTCCCTAATTTATCTGTAAGTTAATGATTAAAAAAGAAAAATCTGTGTAGAGGAAAAAAAGAGAATTCATTTCTCCCCTGCCGGCATGGCATTTTTCTACTGTTCTATGCAAAGTTTAAGGACTTGACCCACAGATGTGTTGGTTTTGATCTAACTGAGGTGTATGCTGGAGATAATTAGGAGCAGACGTAAACCATTAGAAGGCCTATAGGTTTTTATTTGAAATAAAATCCATACCAACATAAAAGGCTAAGATAAACAGAAATGCCAATCTTGTTTTGTCTCCTTATAGCTTTTTCCCCCAGACTTTTATTTCTGTAACTTGGCAATACTGCAACAAGTAACAAAATCACAGAATTTGAGTCAAGCTATGGCCAAACATATAAGTTGCAGAATCTTGAAGACGTTTAACATCACAGCATTATTAACTTTCAGTTTCATTAAGATCTAGTGGATAACTGTACTTCCGGGCTTTTGCATATAAACATGTATTTGGACAGCAGGACTTGTGATTACAACTTTGTGCTTATACAAATGCTTACAGTGTATCAACCATCCCCTGGATGCTGTTTCATACTGTCAGCAAGTTTAATGTTTGTTAATCGTGGGATGAAACAGAAATGTGAAAACAATACTGCTTCTCGGTAGCTTCTCAGTTTACTTTGCAGCATTCACAGGCTAAAACACACCTGCAAACAGAGGAAGGCTCATGCAGTATTCAGGATCCAGTGCAGGTGAGAAATTACAAGCACGACAAGCTCGATAGTCTGCCTGAGTTTTGCACAGTGAGGTTTGGCTCACAAGAGCTATGCCTGATGTAGGATTTAATAAGGCAAGTGAAAGGAAGGGGTGATGGAGAACCTCACCTAAACCAGATTAGGATGCTGGGCTCATACTGCTCTGCAGACTGGCACAAAGCAGAGCATTGACCAGAGCCAGCAGAAACTCTTGTTTCGTTGGTGGTTGCCAGGTAGCGTAAGCCTTCTGAAGGGTTTATTATCCAAGTAACAAAAGAGGAGGGTAAGTTTTCTCTGACATAGAAAGATTACATTCCTGAAGTTCATCTCTGCACAACAATTTTTTTCCTGTTGTTGCTTTTTTTCTGTCTTCTTCCAAGTACAAATAGAGCATGTCAGAAGTGGGAGAGAAAAAGCAAAGCTCAGCCTGTAAAAAGAGTGGAAACTCGATTACAGAGTGATTTTAAGGTATTTCAGAACTTTTCATGGGCCAGGTGTCTGTAAGTTTGAGCTGCTGCCTCACCACAGTACTGCATTTAAGATTGCTGAAGTCAGTGAAGTTGTGGAGTGGTCTCTTATCTGTGGAGAAACACACATCCCAGAGTAATAGCTTTAATGAAATAATGGTTTGCATGTGATCTCCCAGCCCAAAGTCCCAGTTTCCAGGGTAAGGGACATGTATCTGTTTGGCAACAGCAGGACACATTTTTGCTGCTGGTGCTGCCAGTGCTTACAAGGATATGAGCAAGTTCACCAGGAAAGGGAACAGATCAAAAGAGGTATCCCTGTTTTTCTATCAGCTCCTTGCATGACCTCTTGGCCCATCTATCTCCATTAAGGATCACATTTACAGTTGCAGCAATTTATTTGAGCTGCCTGCTCTCAAAATGCAGCCTCCAGCTCTCAGCTATTTTCACCTTCACCTGCACATTGTTCAAAAGTTTCAGTCTTGTCCCCCAGAACACCAATATCTCAAACTGAAATAAACCACATGCTTTATTCTGACTGTCTCTGCTGGAGGTACTGATCTCAACTGGACTCCTGTACTTCAGAAATGCTCTCTCCAGAGCTCAGTTGTGTAGTGGGTGAGACAGCATCTAGTTGTTGTGGGAAGCAGCAGGGCAGAACAAGGCAGACACAAATGCTGAGGTGGTACCAAGGGCTGGAATGTGAAAACTAGTGCCATGTCTGGTCTAGGAATGTAAACAAGAAAGTTATAGCAGGAGAAAATATTACAGTAAGCTAAGTAATTATGATGCAAATAAGAAAAAAACCCAAAACCAAAAAACCCATTACTGCATTCATCCACTAGTTGCTTTTACTTTTAGTTTTCTATCCTCCTTCTGTGGTACAAAAGAGTTTCTCATAAAGAATTATTTTTACTGCTGTTATCGATATTGCTGACAAGGGAGAGCTTAACTTAGAAAATAATTGTCACTTCCTGCAGTGCCTTCATTGTCCCATTATGTGTAGAATCCCAGCTTGGCCACATGCTCCTGTGTAAGCTTTCTGCTTCCAACAGGATTTTACTTTGTCTGTTGGCTCCTTCTACCCCTCACTAGCAAGTCATAGGCACTGAATGGCCAAAAGTGGCCCATGCTGAAATTCATTCTCCTGAATGGATTATATTTGTCCTTGAAATGGTCAAAGGGCTTCTGTCTTCAAAGCCCTCAAACCAAAAAGTCCATTTTTACCACATGGCTTTGAGGGCAAAGCTGCCTCTTGACATTGTCAAATGGCATCCAACACTGTATGAGCACACCTGGCTGAGGGTTTTCATTCAGTTTTGTGAATTATTCTTGTGAAGAGAAGGGCCTTTTGAGGACTGAGAGAAATAACTTGGAATTTCTTTTCTTTTCTTTTTCTTTTTTTTTTTTCCTGCTAAGAATACTTCCTAAGCAGACTGCTTTTCACATTGTGTTTTCTTCCTCTCCTTTGGGACAAACACTGCTTTTCTTTATCAGAAGGAAGGATGCTGTTGCTTACAGACCTGGGGGAGACAGAGCTTGCCTCTGCCGTCTTTGTTGTATTCATTTGTGGATTTTGTAGCCTGGTTTCTTAAGATAAGCAAAGCTTGACAGTCATGTTGTCTGTCTGTCTTCCTACTTAATTATTCTTGAATTTGTTGACAAATTTCATTCCAACTAGATAAATGTTCTTGAGATATCAATGATACTAAATTTCTGTAAGTTTGCAGGAAATAGATGGTAGTTCAGCAGGAAAGATTGTGTTAACATTCTTACTAAGGCACAAGCTAATGAACTGATCCTTTAAGGCAGAGAATCCACATGGAAAAAAATAGGTGCCTGTAATTCCTCCAACTGTGGAGCTACTATGGAACACAGGCTTACATGCCAGAGGGCATACAAAAATTAAATATTGTATTGTCAAGATGTGGCCTGCACCAAATTATATATGCAAGTGGAGCATACAGGATATGCTTTGGAGACAGAGTGATGGTGCAGCCTCTTCACTCAATGGGCAAAAGGAAACACAGCATGTTCTGCAGCCCCACTTGTGCAGGCAATTGCCAAGAGCACTCCCTGGCTACAGGAAGCCTGCTGAGGAATTTGGGGAGTGACTACTTACTAATCTTAATGAAGAGTCTTGGGGAGGGATCACCAGCTTTCTGACTTAGTTTTCATATTTGAAAGTGAGCTGCTCTGAGCTCTGGCAAGGGTGGTGCCAGTGCAGGACCCATGCTTTTCCCAGGCTCCATGTTTGCAAATGTTAATCACGAGCAACGGCATGAAGGGCAAAGATACGAGTTGCAGAAAAGGACAGTGGGTCAAAATCATTTTTGTCATCCCCTATAAATCTCACAGTTCTACCTCTAGGACTGAAACCTAAAATTGCCAAGTGTGCAACTTCTGTGTGTAAGAGCACAAACCTTAAATTGCTAACACTGCATTACCCTGCACTTGAAAACCCACTGGCTATATTTTTAACTACACTTAGGTTGCATGCTGTCAAGGGAAGTTAGAAATTCTATCTCTTTCAATTCAATTATATTGATGATCCTTTAAATATCAGCAAGGCACCTTCTCTGCGGTGTGGTGGCTTCTGGATTTTTGTGATTTTCCAGCACATACAGATGAAGAAGCTCTGTGTGTTTGTCATCATGGACTTATCACCAGTCATTACAGAATTATTTCTCAATATTATTGCTCTTATTTCTGGCAGTTTAGCTAAGATAGCTGGAATGTTTTAAAAATTATTTTTCAAAATAAACAGGTCATTCTGTTAGAATAATCTACCAGATGTCTGTAAATAACAGTTATGATGAGGGCTGAGAGCAAGTTCTCCACTGAGACATGAGAAAAACAGGGGAACATCTGCCACTGTCCCTGCAAATGGCAGGTCCCAACTGTGTGTGACAGGGGAGGGAAGGGAAAGGCAACCTCAGAGGATGCACCTGACTGAGGTGAAATATCATACTGTTGCAATTAATAAAAGAACAGACACACTTGCCCTGGAGTATATTTGATGTGGTCTAAGATACCTTCTTTGGCAGAGTAAAATACCTGCCCTCCTCTGATGTTTTTTGAATAAGACTATTAAAACCACTGGTGTAGCTTAAATCTCAAGTTCAAAGGTGCTCAGTGGCTTAATGGGTTGGGCGCCTTGCTGGCTTATGGGAGGACTGATACAGACCTCCATTCCCACCCTAAGTCCCTGAACCTACCCCCTCAGGGATGTCAGCTCATGACCCCACAGGTCACTTCAATTGAGCTACTTGACCTGAGGGAGTGGAGTGGGACTTGGCTCTGAGGAAAACACTGCACAGGCAGCACAATGTCTGTCAGGGGAGGAAGTAAATCATGTTGTTCCTAAATGATCGCTACAGTCAATTTAAGAAGGAGTGCTTATATCCTGAAAAGTAATTGCTGTCCAATGCTTTTTTGCCCAGCCATGACCAAGCACTTTCTCTCTAGGAGCAGCAGTGCAGGAGGAAGGAATTGCTTGTCAGACCTCCAGCAGGGAGCTGGAAGATTTGCAGAATAAATAACATCAAAAGCCTAATCAAAGTTGACTTTTTCATAGTAACAATTCAGGATCCTACATTATTTTTCCTGTTTCCAACAGCACACAATTAGTGATCAAACCTTCCAGCCTCTGAGAGCTGGACCATATGGATGGAATAATTCGGCTTTATTGGCCGTCCCTTGTGGACTCATTATTATGCTTACAAAAATGGACAGTACAGCACAGTCTATTTTACTGTAGTTCCACCACAGCTCCACTGCCACCTCACCAATTACAGAGTCTTCATGGGTGGTGTGTGAGTGTTAAAGGGGCCTGGGAGAAGGCTTTGCTCAAACAATTCTTGGGTCTGGCAGTTCTTAATTTTCAGAGGGGAAATGGAGTCAGGAAAGATGGATGGATGAGGGGAGACTTGTCTGGTGTGCATTACAGCCCTGGTACTGACAATCAGAATCTCTGGATCCTCATGACAGACTTGTCACCATCGTGGTGTGTAACACCTGCAGATCATCACTTGCTGTGCCTCCCCCATCTCTCCCTCTGTGAGATGACCCTGGGGAATATACTACACGACAAGCTGCAAAGATTAGCCTTTGAATGCAGATTTATGATCTTCCAATGAAACTTGCAGTCCATGTAACATGTAATAGTAAGCAGAGTGATGTTGTGAGGTTTCTTTTGTAGTTGTGTGTGGTCTAACAGAGAAAGCTTTTATTAGCTTGTGTTATGCCTTGTGGTAATTTATCCATGCGCTTAACCTTGTTGTTGAAATTTCACACCTTTAGCTGCTATCTGTGTCAGACAATGGCTGTCACCCAACTATTCCCCAGCTCACTGCTATGTGCTAATTAGCTCAGAATACAGCTCTGGTGAAACTAAAGCCCAGTCATACGTGGAGATGGTAAAAAGTGAGATGAGGCAGAGGTGTAGGGTTGTGCTGCAATGGGCTCTGCATCAAGGGATAAAACAGCCAGAATTTGTTTACAAAGGACTAGCATTCAGTGGCTGAGGATTTAAATTCTTATGGATTGTGTAACAAAGTGGTGCCAACTGCTTACCTGAGAGAGCAAACAACAGAATTCAGGGGTACAGAGATATATGCAGTTTTCCTGCTCTACCTTAGGAAAAATAATTAAATGTTCCATACAGAAAAAAATTATTTCATAAAAATACTTGTCTTGTAAAACAGAACTTAGGGCCAGACCATCACTGGATCCACCGTGTTATATTAATATTCACTTGATTGCAAATTCAAAATGTTTCATGGGTCTGTTTTACCCTCTGGTTTCAAGAGCTTTTCTCAATCTCACCAGTATGCAAATCAAATATGACTGCAATATTCAAAGTCTAATATATTGAGCTCAGCTTATCAGTTTACTTGTGCTGAACTGATAAGCTGCACTTATTGTTTAAGATAAGTTCTTAAGTTTCGAGGAAGCAATACGAGCTAACTCATACAATTGCATGAAATACCACTTGGCCTGTGGGGACACTCCTGCTGCGTCTACTCGTATTGTTTTCATCTCATCTGTGTCAATGGTATCCTCTGCATTTGCAGACAGCTGATGACACCAGCTGCTTATCAGTCCATTTCTGCTCTTGCTGACAGCTCAGTGTAAGCTGTCTAGAAAGGGATGTGCCAGTTTTCTCTGCATGTTGCACCCTCTGGAGAAGTTTGACACAGCAATACAACTGCAACACACAGCTACACAGTACATTTAAATGTTGGTAACGCATTCAGACTAAAACTCCAAAATGCATTTGTACCCATTTATTAATTATTCCACGAAATTCCAGCAGCTTGAGTGAGCCTTGAAAGAGTAAGCTTGGGATCCACAGGAAGCATTGCTGGCTTTGTCTTAGTTTCAGCAAATAGAATTTGGAGTCCAATTCACTCCTGCAGAGAGTATCGGCACAAAACATGCATCTTGAACACCTATTTTGAGGACTCAGCTAGGACTTAATTGGTACATTTTGTGGTAGATCTTACTAGTCATGAATTTCCCTCCAAGTGAGTACAGCTCCAAGCTCAGGATTTTGTTTGTTGCATTTAGTTTCTTTTAAGACCTTTACTTTTGCTTTCAAGTAGAGCAAGCTGAGTTCTTTTTGCTGGCATACCAGGAGAATTGTTCTCAAATTCCCAGTGAATTATGCTGTTCAAATAATTTAAAAATCCCGAGGTTTCCATGGTGTCACTAAAAGGAAGGCATGATTAAAAGAAATGTCATTGCTCTTGCATAAATGAGGGTAGAAATTGCTCAGAGAAATTTCATTTTTACCATCTTCATGAAGAGTGAAAAAAAAAACCAAGAAAATCCTCACTTGAGAGCAGTGACCCCAGAGTGCATCTTTAGCAGTGGCAATTAGAGAAATTATCTTTTCCTTTGCTGGGTTACACCATCCTGCTGCTATTTCTGCTGCAGAGAAGAATGATTCTTTCAGATGTGAGCTCCAAAAAGAGAGGTGGACTGGATCCAGGGCACACTGAACTTCTATCCAGGTAGCACAAACCCCTGGTAACACAAAGTGCCACACTACCCTCTCCTTGGGACAGCTGAGTGCACCTCTTTCTCCAGGCTGTGAATGTGCTGGTCCTCTACTGAACCTCACAGATGAGGTAACATAGGGGAAGAGCCACTGCACCCCATGGAGCTAAATTGGGGGTTGCACTCAGCAGGCCTCTGTGCCCAGCACAGCTCCTTGGAAAACCTGTAAATTTATGGGGTTTTTTTTTCCCAAGGATGCCTGGAAAGCATCACTGCTGAAGGCAGTGGCTGTCATGACTAGTTTAATTAGTATTTTTGCACTCTAATTCTACTAAATTTAGTACCTGTGTCTGCTAATCTACAGTACAGCTGGAGGGTATTGGATACCAATGGAAAATGGGAAATAATTGCTCTGGCCTTGGGGACTAAACATTATAATGATGACAGAATTTAGTAAATAGATGCTTTTTTCCCCTCTCAGGAAAAAAAAAAATTAATAAATTGTCACAAACACCTGGAAACAAGCAATATGTTGAATATCTGCATTCCATGTACACCCAGTAGAATACATAGTATTACTGAATAATTTTCAGATCAAGTTCCAAGCAGGATTGTACAGACTGATTCTATTAATTACCACCTGTTTGTTATCTGGAAGTAAGAACAAAGTGGGTTTTGTATGTGGACTCTGGTAGAAAGTCAAGATCTTTCAGTCTTTATTCTCTTCTCTTGCTGTACATAAGAACTGAAAATTCACTGCCAGAAGGTCCCTGTGAGCAGGAGCATAGACATGTCCTCTTCCACTGCTGTCAGGGAGGACAATCCAGTTAAATAGTTAAATGGTATTTTTCACACTCTCTCCAGAGACTTGTAAAACTTGTGCTCTTCAGGCCCGAAGGAGTACAGTCCCCTAACAGCCTCAGAGGAATTTCAGACAGATCATCTCTCCCCAGGGTATCAGCCAAGTTGTAGTAGCACAGTCCAGGCTGAAAATCCTGGGATGTGTTCTGATTCCTATCACCCCTCCCTGAAAAGTGAAGAGGAAAAAAAATTAAAAGCTGGAAGGGCTTGCCACATTATCTTTCCAATAAGGTTTTTCTCTCCTTGGTGCATCTTCCCCTCCTGCACAAAGTCCCTGCGGGAGGAGATGTAGCCACTTTTCTCCCCACAGATCCAAGGCAAGGTGAAAGGACTTTTTCAGCTCTCCTTCAGCTGGGTGGGAGTCCTCATCTCACCAAGGAGAGTGAGTGAGGAAGGTGTGGTGGTAGCCCTGCTTCCCTGGGGCTCAGTTTTGTAGATCATTACCCAAGACTCACTGTGCCAAGACACAAGGGATGAAGGGTCATGTTCAGGGTCGTGTCACTCTGCCCTCTAGGTGTTTAGGGGGTTCACTTTGTAAGGAACTACTGAAGTCACCTTTCCAGTACAATCCATAGCTAAGGAAAATGATTTTTCTACCTCACCACATCCTGGACCTTGACAAAAAATACAGTGTGGGTGTGTGTGTGGGTGGGGTGTGTGTGGGTGTGGGTGTGGGTGTGTGTGTGGGTGTGTGTGTGAAGTCAACAAAATAATCCATACTAGCTGGATATTGAAGATTTTTGGAAAATACATTTCCCTTAAGATCCTGAAATCCTACACTATTCTTACAGTTTAAAGAATACAGAAGAAAAGCACATGCTTTAACCTGAGCAGTGCTAACATGGCTGACTGGAAGGATTAGGGTGGATAGACATGTAACAACTGATGTAAGGTAGTTTTGTGCGCTCGGTGTAGCTCTCTGGAGGCCTCCAAATCTTACCTTCAGCTGTAGAAGTATGCTAGGTTTCTACCTTCAGGCATGTGTACTGGATTTAAACTGGCTGCTGAAAAGGCAAGGGACATTGGATAGTCTTCAAAATTTCCCCCACCACCAGCAATTACAGTCAAATGCCAAATGCCTGTTTGGGATTTTGAGGTAACTCATGGTACTTTGGTGGTATTTCATCAACCATAATTTATGCTTTGCTTCGTCTATAGCTCTGGAAAACACAGCTTTTCTCTCTGTTTGCCCTGGGTTTTCTTCTTTGGTTTGTTTTGGGCTTTTTTCCAGCAGTGATTCCACTGTTCAGAAACCCACTGACAATAGATTTAGTTTTTCTAACTGCAAATTTTGAGTGCAAATTACTTGTAACTAAGAGCCCAGGAAAAACTTTTACATTGTTTCTGATTCTTCTTTTGGGGAAAAAAAAAATATTGATTTAGGCAAATTCTGGAGTTGTTGGGGTTTTGTATATGACTACAAAATAGGTGAGATTCTTCAGTGAACAAAGAAAATCAATGATATACTAAGTTTTCTGAAATCCAGAAAGGAAAAGGGAAATGGTAATATCCTGACTGAAATACGATGCACTTTTTCTTGGGGGGGGGAAGAAATGAAAAAGAAAAAAATTAAAAGTTATGCATATTACTGGAACTGCCATTATATGCTGAACAAGGTAAAAACACATCCTGAGATGGAGATGTAGACTTGAAACTCTTTTCAGCTGCTTTGTGTGCAAGCAGACTGTGACACTGGTGTTTCAGAGAGTCGCTACAGACACTCAGCCTTATTTGTTTAAAATGAGATAATGGAAACCATGGCTCTTAAAACCACAAGAGAAATTTAAAAAAAAAAAAAAAAGAAAGGGCAAAAAAGGACAAACTGTGGTGGGCAAAATTATAGCACTTTGTAAGAAAGTACAGGTGGTTCTGTGCCTTCTACATGAGGGTAACAGCATGAATGCTCCCAGATCATTCATTGGGTTATAGAAGGTGTTTTCAGGATCTGGACTATTCCTGCAAATGCCAAGACTTACCAAATTATTGAGAATGATAATACAATAAATCTTCTGACATGGCAACCCACAGGAGACTTTGCAGTCATGGAAGGCTGTGAGCTGGGAACTTGGCACACAAGGAAACTATTGCAGAAAGTATTTACCCAGGGGATATTTTTGAAAATGTTACTGAAATCTGAAAACAGAACTGAATAATGTTTCAAGGAGAGGTTACAAACTGGGACATGAAATCTAAAATGTTACACAGTTTGTTCCTCTCTACACAATACAACATCCTTCCAGCAACAGAGCAGTTTCCCTTCTGAAAACTTTGTTGCACTCTGCTTGTTGTGGGAGGTTGAAGGAGGTTCAGAAGCTCAGCGGGTAGGTAGAGTCAAATCAGAGATAGAGTCCTTACACCCCCATCCTGGAAGAGCTTGAATCTCCCTAGGATACGGGACTGGATTTTAAAAGGTGGTTGCAAGTACCATGGACTTCATCAAAATCATGTCAGATACCCTGCAAGTAGTAGAACATTAACAATAGAGAGTGAATTCACTTGTTCGCATCAACGATCTGATGGAACAAATCCACCAGAGCAGTGGGAATCCCAGAATTTCCTTCCCTCTGAGGAACTGGAAATTTCTCAGGAAAATGCATACAGAACAGGAGACTCCCAAATACCCAGACTTTACTGAGTACATGTCTAACTTTGTCTCCTCCCAGAGATTACAAGTAACATACAGTATCCAATCAAAATCCGATCAGAGGCTCTCAAAGTTCTTTTAAAGCCTGAGAACCTCACAACGTCACTTACACTGGCAGTGCAAGATGTGCTACAGATGTATGGGTTGGATTTTCAACCCCATGCAACTGGTGACTCAGCTTTGCCTGTTTCAAGCCAGCTATCAATTTGCAGAAGGTCACTGAGGTCCATTCCAAAATATATTTTCTTCAGCCAAACCAAATGCTGACTATTTTGCAAAAAGGTGAAGCTGACATTAATGTTTTCCATTATAGTAGCAGCCAGCCCTTAAAATGGAAGGAATAGAGATGCTGAGTATCAGCCACAACTCAGGACCCTGCGCCTTATGCAATGGAAAGTCTGATTTAAAGTTCACAGGAGTTTTAGGTAAATTCACTTAAAAAACAGCAGCCTTTGAACTTTGTCCAGCTTGGACTACATTCCTCTATTTTTTTGTTTTGTTTTGTTTTTAAAATAAGTAATTACTAGCTTTGTGTCATTCCTACTTTGTCCACTTTTAAGATGGTGAGGAAAAGAAGCTTTGTCCTAAATTTTAAAACTTACAACCTGTAATTTTCTTAATTTTCTAATAGATGCCAATGCTCATTAAGCACTGCTCAGGTTTGCTTTGAGGTCTTGGAGCTGTGTGTATGATGCTTCATTCCCAGCAGAGTGAACAACATACTCTACATCTACATTCACCAGCTGGATAGAGGTTTGTCCTCAAATCTGGAAATAGAGAAATGATGGGTTTAAGTATCTAAGAAGAAAGCTTTAAAATAACTGACTCGAGGAGCATTTTTGCATAGCAACATGCTTTTAAAAATAATTGAGGGAGGTTAACAGAGAATTCCTGCATAATTACACAAATACATCTTCATCTTTTACCAGTGGGTTCTTAATCACAAAAGCATGTTGCAGAGGAGAGGCTGAATGGGGCACCAGTTAGTCATCTGCTCCAGGTAGGCTTATGAAAACAAGCAGGAGCCAGCGAGGTGCCTAGTCAGGATAACAGTCTGACTCTGAATAAGGAGATCATGAGTAGGTCAACACTACTGTGAAACTAGTCTAACAATCTCCCTCCTGCCTAAAACCCAGGAACAGTATTACAGCAGATAACCAACCATACAGAGCCTTTTGTCAAAAGCCAAATGATCAGGAACACCTGATCCTTATGGAAAGGAACTGGAGATAAGAAACATCCTGCTTAAGATAGCTGGCAGGACAGCTAAGCTGCACAACACAGAAGGCTCCTGCCAAGGTAGGCTTGGGCTCACTGCCTATCTCATTCCAAACAACTACGAAAGTGGTGAAAGCCTTTGATGTTTTCCCATGATGCTGTCACAAGTGGGAACAATTTGCAACATCTGCAATCACCAGGACAGACTTCTTTACACTGTAAATGCTAGCTCCTTTAAACTCATTGCCCAGCTGATGTCTTCCTGAGGAAGCTGGCTGAACCCCAGGCGTGACTGAAAAGTGTTTGCTTGACACCAAATACAGCTTTGCCAGCAAGGCTCAGCCTCCTCCTTGCTGATTGAGTCCATCAGTATCTCCTGTTCTGCTGGATAACCATCCATTGACCAGCTGAGTGGGTAAGGGGAAGCAGGCAAAGGCCACAGCAAAAACTGCTCATGAATCCTCTGTTATCTCTTAGTCACAACAAAAGTCTTGTATGGATGAAAATCTAATTTCTTTTTCCAATGTCATCCTACACCAGGTTTGTTTCTTCACAGTATTGTTTAGAATCTGCTGTTTTCTTTGGAGTTTTGGAGGCTGGGGGTTTTGTATTTCTGTTTGTTCATTTTTTAAGTCAAACCTCTCCAAGCCAGGCATTCATTTCCAGCTGACTCCTCCCTTGTAGCATTTCTTCTCAGTCCAGGTGTAACCTCTCATTTTCTGCGTGCTGCTGGCAGCTTTTCCATCCTAGCAAAACATTTCTAACTAGATGTCTGCAGCTGCAAAGGAACTTGAGTTTCCAGGCTGTCTTCTGTATGCTCAGACTCCTCAGACCCAGCATCCTCAGGGGGCAGCAGAAGGAAAAAAGGCTGGGACAAGTCTGCAGTGGGTTATTTGTTGCATTGTTCATGGTGTGATTAATGCCTCTTACCTTTCCACAGATAGCTGGGTGTGTGCTGAGCAAACACCCTGGCAAGCTGCATGTGTCAGCCAGACCCTACTGGTCCAGAACAAAACTAGCTGGAATTTCACCCTTCACTTCACATGCACCAGGTCCTGGGGTTCTAGCAGTGTAAAATATAGAGCTCTTTGGATGAACAAAGAGGCCCACCTTTCTCTCTCCTTCTCTCCCTTTTTCTCTCCTTTTTTTTTTTTTTTCTTTTTTTAATTTTTAATTTCAGAAGTCCAGGGACTCCTTGATTTCAAGCTGCATAAATTCAAATTTTAGAACTCCATTATGATAGAAGTGCTTGGCATTTCCAGGGTAGTGGTTAACGGCTCAAGACAACATTGCTAGCATGCTGGAAAGTGGGTTTTGACCTTTATGGAGTAAGGTATAAATCACTGGTTATGCCTGAAGAGACAAAGTCTGCAGACTGACCACACTGCAGAGCTGTATTTGCACAAGCTGGCCTGGGTTCCAGGTAACTACAAACTATTTAACTCTAGAAGTACAAGCCTCTTATCTCTCAAATCTTCAAATGTTGATAGAAAATACAACAAAAATATTAAATATTGTTATGATTTTTCCCCCAACCACTTCCTTTCTCTTTTGTTCTTAAGACCATTATTTTGTTTCATAACAAGTTTCTTCAGAAAAATCAACATGCTCTTTCCACAACTTGAACTAATTAATGCCATTTTTCCCTCTTGAGCCTTACATGTACAGTCATACTTGGTTTGTATGTAGGCAAGAGAGAATATTCTCTTCTCCTGGACTTTTTGGAGAGGATTTATTCAGGAGAACCATGAGCAGAGCTGTGAGCTACAGGTGCAGGTGTCCACTGTGGATGAGCAGTGGGCATCAAGGGCTGCACTTGTTCAGATCAAATTTAGAAAGGTCTGTACAAGGAACCAAATAATTTCGAGGAGAGGAGAGGAGAGGAGAGGAGAGGAGAGGAGAGGAGAGGAGAGGAGAGGAGAGGAGAGGAGAGGAGAGGAGAGGGAGTTGGAAGGGACCTACAATGGTCAGCTAGTCTAACTGCAATCAGGTCTTGCAGGGTGTGAGCTGCAGTGAGTGCCAGGTGACATAAATAGACAGCTGTACATAAGTCAACATCAAGTGGCTCCACAACAGAGTTTAATTGAGACTTTGCCCCTTCTCAGCCTCTCCACATGTAACATCCAATTTGGGCTTGTGTTGAAGGACAGAAAAAGAGGCTCAAGTCTTGCTGCTGTACCTTGGAGCTAACTCCCAACTCATGTAAGCATGGACTCAGGGCAAAATCATTTGGATGCTAGGTGAGTCTGAGCTTGCATATACAATATAGGAGCAAGCAAGGAAAGAAGGAATCCCCATAAAGAATGCTTCTTAACCAGGTATAAAGGGGGGAAAAAATCAAAGGCAAATATTTGATGTGCAAATAAGGTTCTTGATTATAAGTTCCATTTTTATTAAATATTCCAGTTAGGTCTTGCAAGATTGGAAAACTTGGTGATTCATACATTTTAGACAATTAGTCTTTGAGTTGCCACCCTTCCATTTGTTTTGTTACTTTCTGCAGCACACACATGTGCTTGCACAGTTAATCTGCATGCAAGGTGTAATTTATCTGTCTGAGGACTGCACTCTGAGTCACTGAGTTCCCTCAGGGTGTCCTGATTCCTTTCCTTTGATAATTCTTAAGGAATGTCCTAGGTGCTGTTTGGTTTTTGCTTTCCCTTTAGAAACTGAGTTATGCAGTGAAAGCGACGGTAGACATCTGCATGTATAGCTGGTTGTGACTCCCATTATGGACTAAAATGCACCCATCTTGCTCCTGAAATAAGTATTACTATTTCAGCCTCAATATTTCTGTTAAGAATCTGTCAGCAGCCTTAGAGGAGGATGCAGAAAATATATAGATATATTTGCACTAAGTGGTTTTTCAACATCAGATGTTCAGCTACCGTCTTATGACCAAGGGAATGTAAAATGAATGTTGTTAGAGACTTTGGTCTTTTGAAGCAGAAGTTCAGCTAAAAGCCCGTTTAATTTAATTTAATTTTTAATTTAATTTAATTTATTTAATTCTAGTATTTGAAGTCTGTTTAAAATAAAAAAGCCACTGGACTGACTTAATTCCTACTTGATTTCACTGTGTTCCATTGAGGCATTTAAACAAGCTGTGTCTAAAAATAACGTACACTGTAGAACTCATCTTGTGTAAGCACTCATTAGTTTTTTGCATTGTTTTAATGTATACACACAGACAAAAAGCCCTAAATTTAATGAAGAATGCAAAATTAGGCACTTGAAAGTCAGAAACTACACAAGGTAAAATAGCTTGTGTAAGTCTAATTTGGCTTCTCTGTGTGTTCACATAATGTCTGTGTGTTATACACATATATATATAATATATATATAAAGTGTATAATACTTGTGTATGTGCAGCAAGAAAAGCCTTTAATTACATGACTACTTTTTTGTCCACGGAGTGTTTGCTTTATTGAGTGAACAGGATAGACCTGCTTTACATGTGGGTCACCTTACTGAGAAGGCAGCTGCTCCCTATGCAGCACTGCCTCGTTAAGTGTAGAGGCAGGTGAATCACAAGTGAGGTGGGAGACTGGCTGAAGAGTCACTGCTCCTCCAGAGAATGAAATTCATAACTTAAAAAGTCAACTGGCTGGCTGCTGACAGGTATAGGGGTATCTGAGAGAGCTCCTGAACTCCCCTGAAGGAAAATTATCAGGACAAAGTTAAACAAGTTGCTGTTCTGAGTGAACCTCACTGATTTACACTACTGTAAAGCACAGGGTCCATGCAAGAACTGCCCTGAAGGCAGGTTGGAAGGGGAACTAATTTCTAGCTAGGAAATGGTCAGAGCAGCTAGTGGAGGTAAATTTTTCTGGTGGCACCAGTGAAAACATCTTGGACCAGGTTGTGAACATCCATCTATCTTTCTTGCTCTGCAGTCATTAAGAGTCCACATGAGTACCGCTGTCTTCATTAACCAAATTCATAAATTTATTTTTAAAAAAAGGTAGTATAAGAAAGTTTACTTTCCTTAAATCCAGGTTAACTGACTCTAATTATCTTTCCTAGTTTTAATTCTTTTTTAATCCAGTGCTGCATTAGCTGCTCCAGCACTTTGCCCAGGAGTGATCTCAGGCTTCTCTCTCTTCCTCAAAGCACTGTAGGATGTTATTCTAGTTGCGTTTGTCTAATTTTGTGAATGCATGCCTTGAGACTCTGGAATTTGATTTACAAAAGCACTGCACAATCACAGTTGCCAACAGGAGCTGTGCTTCAAAAATGTAAAATATTGCACCATACTCTAGAATGCTAAGCTGCTGCAGGCTGCAAGTACCTAAAACATCAAGTTTTTACCTTAACCTATCTGCTTCTGAGATTACCAATATGAAAAGAAGGTATTAAACCTTCCCCTTACAGAGACACCATGAAAATGAATGCATTAATATTTGTGAAACACTTGGATACTTCAAAAGGGAGAATTATAAGAAGGACATCAATCCTTAGTTTTTGAGAGCAGGGTTGGAAGATGGTGCATTAAATAAGTCATGGGGCTCCATACTGAATAAGGAAGAAACAAAATATTGAATTGCTTTTCATTAAGACACAGATTCTCAAAGGTATTTTAAATGCTGAGAATCAAGCTTCTTTTGTGAGCATCTATTCTTTTTAAATTTATTTTTATTTTTAACTGAACAAAACAGGAGATTTGCAAGGAAAATTATCAGCAATAATGTAATTATAGGTTGTAGCATAATGCACTATTCATTGAAGTTTGCATCAGAATGCATGTGCACTAGATCTAGGGCACAAATTGACATCGCCCAAGCAATCTCAGCTACAGCATTTACCGATGTCAGATTGCTTGACTTTGCAACATATAAGATTTTTTCCAATACTTAGTGTACAAATAATTTTCTCTGGTTTTAGAATAATACACAAATCCACCTGCACTCCTTGGCATGCTCGCATCCCTAGGAGACGGGATGGGAACCCTCCTCCTGCTGCATCCCTCCCTATATGGGGTACACACCTCTGCCAGCAGAGTAAATGACACAAATAATAGGTTGTCATCTTCTTTGAATCAGCATCAAGAGGGACAGAACATTTTGCCAGTGAGTTTCACCAATGTTTGCTGACATCAGAACAATGGTGAAGGTCAGGTGTCTTTGGTTCCATCAGGATGGTAAGAGAGCACAATGAAATAAGCACAGGCTTTTCTGCCTGTTCCCCAGGTGGCTTAGCCCCTTTTACCACTTTCAACTCATTCTTCTTTCTTTTGGTTTATCGTGCGACACATCAAGCCTTCACAGTACTCACCTGACCCTCCTGAAGAGCTGAAAAGTCCCATATAACATTTTGATAAAGCACTGCACATCTAGATCCGACCCCATAGCCAAGGGGAGGTTAGACTAGAGATCTCCTGATCCCTTTCAACTGGAATAACCATACAATCCTATAAAGACACCATGCTTTTCTCCACTATATAAATAGTCTTCATTCCAATAGGTAAGTTTATTAATCAAACTTAGTACCAAGTAGCTTTGGTTTATTACACTGTCATAATTTCACCTCTACAGTACAGGATTTCTTTAGACAAAAAAGGCAATGAAGCATGCATCCCATAAAACAATAAAATATAGCTAGAGTTGTTGCTATGGAATGAAGTTGCTGCAAATTCCACATAAACCAGGAATTTATGCCAGTAGCTCTTCAAAGTACTGTGGCTGGACTTCCAAGAATGTGAAAATGTTAACGCCAAGGCTAAGGGAGCTTGCTTTTTTTTTCCCTTCCTTTGTGTAAACATGATAATATTTCTCTGAGTCCTGGCTTGAAAGCCTTTGAGCTGTGGTGGGTGCCAGCAGACAGGATGTTTGTTCTGCAACAGGAGGCTTGTTCTGCAATAGGGCAATCAAACTGTTCCTGCCAGAGTAGGCCATAATCACCTTCTCTGTTCCTCCATCCCAAATTGTTGATTACCCAGGTCATAATGGTATACAATTTTTCTAACATAATTCAATGAGAGTGGATAAAATAAGCCAAAACACATTGACCCATTCTCTTCTTGAATGCAACTTATCTTTTAATCTGTATCTTTTTGTCTTTCTGTGAAGGATTACTCCAGAGATCCTGTGTCTTCTCTCTGAGGTCAAAGAGGCTCTGTTGGAGAAACCTTGCTTGATCACAAAATACAGCTCCTCATGAAGCCTTGCTCAGGAGAGAGAGTCTTGATGCTTAACTTCAGCATTTGTTCATGTGTAAGCTCCACCACACAGCTGTAATATTCCTTTCAATCATTTTTCATTTCCTCATTTGAACCAAAACCAGTTTTCAAAGAAATATGTAAAGGCATTTCTCTTATTTGAAAGATATTTTTCCATGAAGTTTTGCTTCAGCAGTACTTATTTCATCAAAAATTTATTTCTTAGCTCCTAGAAATGTTTTCTTTCCTCTTTTGTCCGCAACCTTCTTCTACTCAGAAATAGTCTCTTGAGGATCACTGCTTCAAGGGCAGAACTCCTACCATGAAAAAATATGTAACCCTCAGGAATATGCTATCTTTGAAATTTTTCAGTTCCAAACAAAATCTGAGGATGTAGAAGCAGCCCAGAAGAGGTGCTTGGGATGAAAATGTTTGATCAGCTTGAGTAAGGGTTGTAACCTCTCATTACAGGCTTTTCATTGTACTCTACGACTTTATTCTGTTTCTACAGATTTACTACACCTACTTGTTTTTCTAAGGACTCTCTGTTTTCCTCCCATCTCTTCCCAGTTTTCAGTTCTTTGCTTTCTTCAGTCAAATTTCTCTTTCCTCAGAGCTTCACCTTGAGACCTCCATTCCAAAAGTTCTCTTTCCCTCAACATTTCTCTCTGCCAGTCCCAAGCCATGATGAGGCCTTTTCCCCTCTGTGGGAAAAGAGAGTGAGTGGTAGCTGGGAGTTCTTGGAAGACCTGTCCCAAATGATCCCATTGCAGAAGAAATCTAGGAAGCAGACAATTGGGCTAATCATGAGCTCACAAAAAGTAAGCACAGAGAAAGCAGATCAGGTTTCCATGGGGTGAGTGCAGAAATGCTGCTTGGCAAGAGCAGATAAAGACAAACACAAAAAAAGCCAATACAACAAATAAAACTTAACTAGCAAGAGCATCCCAAGTAATGAGAAATCGAGAAATCATTGGGTAAGTACATTAGTGGTAAGAGGAAGTCAAAAGCAAGTGGATTACTCATCAGAGGGAGAAAGCTCTTGACTGATGCTACAGAAGGCTCAGACTGCCTCAGGCCTTCTTTGCACCAGTCTTGGCTAAAAGAGGTCACTTGTGATCAGGTGACTGACGTCATATGCATTAATGACAAGGGAATAAGGCTCCAGCCCAGGCTGGGGCAGAACCAGTTACAAGAGTACTTAGGTAATGTGGAGGTGCTCAAACCAACAGTCTGCCTGCACTTCATGCCAGGGTACTGAAGGAAGGGGCATAAACAGCATTGGAAGCACCAGTATTTACCTCTGAGAATCCAGGGAAGATGGGCAAGAAATAAGCAAACTGATGCCTATCTTTAAAACTGGCATTTGAAAATAAAGGAATAAGCCAGATTTTTGCCCCAGAAAACATCTAGCACAAATAGATATACTATTTGTAAACAGGTAGAAGGAAACAATAGAATAAGCAACTGCTAACATGAACTTGTCAACTAGAATCTGGGACAATCTGGCCAAATTTCCCTCAGCAATGAGGAGCAGACCTTGTTATGGAAGAAGGGAGTGTGGACTTCCTTCATCTGTGCCTTGGTTAGGCTCTATGCATATGTTCATGAGTAAGGGAGTTCAGTTTATTTGAAAAATTTGGGTAGGGGGTACAAAACTTTGGAAACATGCAGTTGTCAGTGGTTTACTAGCAACAGGGTGGATTATAAATGTAATTCCAAAGGGGTCTGTTCTGGGGTGTTTCATTGGCAGCCTTCAGAGCCTGGCATTAACTGGGGAGCGACTGCAAACACATTGGAGGATGAAATAATAATCCAAAATAACCCTAAGAAGTTATTTGAGAAGCAAAGAATGTGACTGAAAAGCAATGAGAGGAATTGCTTTTGCAGGCAGGTTACCCCCTGCATGCACAGAGGCTGGGGCACTGCTCAGCACAGGCTGCAGGCACCAGCTGAGAGACTGGAGGAGAGCTGTGGGCAGTCAGTGGCCAAAGAGACTGCAGAAGTGGACAAATTGCGGTCATTCATTATAAAGAAAGCATGGCACAGGGACATGATAGCAGCCATCAGATGTAAAAGGACACTGCAACACAGAAAGGGGAGACTTCCCTTGGCAGAGACCACCACATTCACATTTCAGCATGGAACATTCAGACAGGAAGATAAAGTGTCACCTGGAGAGGCTGTAGAGCCTCTGAAGCACTGAGTGTTCCTCAGAGCAGAACTGAGGGAAGCCCCACAAAAGGGACACAGTGCCACATGGAAGTGGTGTAGATGCAAAACCTTTCTGGTGTCCTCTGTAAAACAAAGAGCTAAAGGGAGGAAGATCTAAGGCATTAATGGTGTACTATAATTTGTTTGCAGAGACCAGATCAAGTAAATGAAATTCCATCAACAATTTGCTCTTCCATTTATATTTGGCAATGACACCGGTCCTCTTCTAATGCACACGAGCATTTTCTGCTCACTAGCTGTGTTCATGTGTACAAGTGTATATTGATCTGTTTTCTCTCCTTCCCTTCTTACAAAGGAAAAAATAACCGCACAGTTCAGTAATGCACGGGCTGTGCTCCACGATGAAAATAGTCTGAGGCACTTACACGCTGAAGTAAATTTAGCTTAACATAAAAATAACCTTCACAAATTTGAAATGCCTGTTTTACAATTAACGTCAGGTGCTAACAGGATATAATTTTCTTCAGAGTGTGCACTAATGTGACAGGCTGATTGAAGCAATGCAGGCACGTCTCCCCGCAGCCCTCTAGGTCTCAGAAATGCCCCCTTCACCTTTCGATTCTTCCCTCCAAGTGCTGTCCTTTCTTCAGCCACGCAGGGTGCTCCTGCGGCTCGGCGATGCGGTGCGCTCCCGCCCAGCCCGCTGCAGCCGCGCTGCGTTATTAAAGGCACACACACCGTGTAAATAATTGATACGGAGCTAGCGCGCTGCGGAGCGGGAGCGCCTCCTCCTCCTGCCCCGGCCCTCGCCCTGCCCGCCCGCCGCCCTACCTGCCCCGGCCCTCCGGAGCTCAGCGCGGCCGCGGGGCGGTGCGGAGCCCCCGCGAAGGCTCCCCGCGCCCTCCCCGCCCCGCGGCGCCGTCCCGCCCCCGGCGGCGGGTCCCTGGGGGGGCCGGGCCGGGCCGGCGGCGCGGCGGGAGCAGGTGCGGCCGCCCGGCACCGCGGGGGCGGAGCGGGGGGCGGTGGCGCCGGCGCCGGGCCGGCAGGTGGGGGCTGTCGGGAGGCGGAGAGCGAGGAGCCGGGCGGGTTTGCCCGCCCGCCTCTGGAGGTGCGGCCGGCGGCACGGCGCGGCGAGCGGGCTGCCGCGGGAGGCGCACGGCGGTGGCGGCGGGGTCCGCGTCCGCAGCCCGGGCCGCGGAGGGGCCGGAGGGGCCCCTTGCTGCAGAGCCAGATGTGCGGGACGCGGGGCTGCGAGGGGTCGGCGGGGAGGTGCTGGGGGCTGCCGCCACCGCTGCTGCCGCGGCCGGGAGGGAACCCTTAGCTGTGCGGGAAGCGGGGAAGCCGTGTCGGGAGCTGTTATTTTCTTCTCCTCCTTCCTTCGCCTTCCCTCTCGTTCCTCCTCCCCCTCCTCACCAAAACCGGGAGAGGAGGCGTGTTCGGTGCCTTGCTGCACCGGTTTTGCTTGGTTTGTTGTTGCAGGGCTTGGTTCGCGGGGTGGCTTGTTTTTTTCTTTTTTTCTCTTTTCTCTTCCAATCCCCCGCCTTCTCCCTTCCTCTCCTTTGGCCCGTTGCATGCTCGGATCCGGCTGGATCCTTCCTTTTATTTTCGGCGGTGCCTCTCGGAAGGGGGAAGGGAGAGCTGGGATGAGTGCAGCTTGACGCACAGGCGAGGAAAGGGGGGGCACCGCCGGCAGCTGCAGCGGTTCGTGGCCGCAGGGTGCGGGTGAGGAAGGGAGCGAGCGAGGGGCTCCTTCGGTGCCTCCCCCTTTCTTCGCCCCTCTCCTTCCTCCCCTCCTCCCTCTCTTCCTCCCCCATCCGTCTCCTGCCGGGTCCGGCTGGGAGCGTGTGTGCAATATATCTTACGCTGCAAGGTGTGTGTGTGTGCGCGGAGCGGAGGGAGGGAAGGACTCGCGAGGGAGCCGGGGCTGCCCCGGCCCCCCCTATGTGAGCCTCCCCGGGCGGCTGGATGGCGATAGACCGACGCCGTGAGGCGGGCGGCGGGGGCCGGCCGCTGCCGGAGGAGAACGGCTCGGTGCCGGGGGCCGTGGGAGGGGGCTCCGCCGCCCCCCCGGGGCCGCCCCCCGCCAACGCCGCCGGGGCCGAGATCCAAGCGGTGCCGGTGCCGCCGCCCGCCGCCGCCTGCAGCCCGCTGCTCCTCGACTACGACGGCTCGGTGCTACCCTTCCTTGGGGGGCTGGGCGGCCGGTACCAGCGGACCCTGGTGCTGCTCACCTGGGTCCCGGCGCTCGTCATCGGCTTCAGCAAGTTCTCGGACTCCTTCCTCCTGGACCAGCCCGACTTCTGGTGCCGGGAGGCGGACGGGCAGGGTAACTGGAGCGGGACCCTGGCTCCGATCCACGCCAACCACAGCGGCAACGGGAGCATCTTCCCCCCGCCCGGGTTGCCCACCCCCGCGGGGGGCAACGCCAGCGAGTGCGGCTGCCGCGAATGGCACTATCGCATCAGAGCCGGCCTCGTCCAAAACGTCGTGAGCAAGGTGAGAAAGGCGACTTCCTTCGGTCCCCCTCCGTGTCCAGCCCTCAGGACCCTCTCGGCGCCCGCTCTTCCCAAGGCAAGGGGAGCAGCTAGACGCGATACGCATCTGTCCTTGCGTGTTGCTGACGGGTTAGTCAAGTTCCCGTGGGTTGCTCTCCGACCAGGAGAAAGCAAATCCCACATCCCCGCAGTCCTTTCTCTCCCTGGGTATCACACCAGATGTCCAGCCTGTGGATTTGGACCCGCGCACCGGTTGTGGCACTAAGCTGCAAAGTTATGTCCTGAAACGGGACCCTTTGTGTGCCTCTTTGTCTTCCTGGTACTGTCCTGCTGTCTCTGGGTGTCTGTGGGAAATATGCTGTAGGCATATCACCCCAGCTGATAATGGGAAAGGGTTGCGGAGAGGGTTCCAGTTGATCTGAGCGCAAGTATACTAAAGCAGCCCGACACATCAAAAACTAGGTTGTTTTTTTGGGGAAGCTGAAGAGATGGTGACTGTTGTGAGTAAAATAAGACAACGTTCTCCTGAATTCTTCCGGTTTTGTACTTATTCTCTTGAAAACTGTTTTGGCAGAGCAAGTAAAGAAATGCCTCACACAAGTTGTTGTACTCCAGAGGCAGAAAGTGCATGCTGCTCTGTTTTGTGTTTCCTCATGTAATGGCTAAAGTGGAAAATTTCTAGTGAAGAGACTGTGCCACTTTCTGCTCTTACTTCATATTTGCTGAGTAGTGCACAGCAAAAATCACCTTGCCTCTTCACCTGAAAGCTTTTGCTTGTTTAAAGTATCAGCCCTGCAAAAGCCCCACTGGCTGCGCATGGGCCTCATTGACACTAACAGGCAGCTGGGGCTCCTGAAAATATAAAATGAAATGGTTACACCAGGGAAGTAGTTTCCTTAATCTCAAGACCCCCTCCTAAGATCAGCAAAAATTACTTCCTGCCTAGGAGCAGTGTTTTGGCTTAACTGTGTTTATCTAGTTGGGCTGAAGAGACGCAGCAACAATCAGATGAACAGCAAATTGTGCTTTGGTCAGCCAGCACATGCTTATATTGAATCACTGAAAATCATTTTGGTTTCTCTTTGTGTCTCTTGAAAGAGGGTGCAACAGGGAAAAAGCAAATCCCTCAAAACCTTGAACCCAGAATGGATCAAAAAGGAAGATAACCCAGCTACAGTCCTTTTGTGAGAGAAACACAGGCACGTGGCGGATATGAATGATTTGTGATACAGAAATGTATAAGAAAGCTAGATATTTAAGAAGATCAGCTTTTCTTCTGTTTATATCCAGAGACTGAGCTATTCATAAATTTGGGAGTTTAACACTGATGTTTTAGCATGAAAAAAATTATTTTGAAATATTTTTTTTTAGTCTAAACTTCACAATTTTTTTTTTAAATGTTTGAATCTTTTGAAGGTCACTGTCAAGTTGGCCACAAAAGGTCGAGGGAGAGTTAGTTTGCTGTCTTGCATGCTTCTTTAGAGATAATAAAAAAAGTGTTCTTTGGAAGAACTTGTGGTAAAGGGCAGATCAATTTTAAGGGATAAACAAACATCTGTGGCCCCTGCTGTCTTGTTTTCTATTAGGAAGAATAATAATCATCTTTTGAGACTATGGGTTTTTCCAGTGTGGAGTTTTTATTTTTATTGTATGCTCACTTCCAAAAACCTGGCAGCCTTTTTGCTTTGATGTGTAATCCCATGTAATTATAATTAGGTTGTTTTCTTGGGGTCAGGATTCCTCCTTCGTTTGGTTTTGTTGTGGGGGTTTTCTGGGTGGGTGTGCTGCCTGTTTTTATACTAATGAAGAAAGAGAGGAAAAACCCAGACAGAACATCAGCATAGCTTGATTTGGACTTCATTTCTTATCAGTCCCCAGGAGTTCTGTTACTGTGGGAGTGATTCTTGTAACTGCTGACTCCTCTTACATGTATCTCACTGCCCTTTGTGAGAAAGAGCTGCTCTGGATGAATTCAAGAGACTGGATATTCAGCTCACCCTTAACTCCCCTCAAAAATACATTTGTTTCTGTAATGTATTATGCAATGTTCTCATCTTTCTAAATAGAGTTTTATTAAATCTTAGTCTAATATATACTCATCTGTGTAGTAGCCAGGGGTTATATTGAAATATCATAAAGAGAGCCAAAAGTATATTAATAAAAAATGTACTTTTGTTTGGCAAGTAAATCCTCTTGTACTTATCTTCAGCAGTCTGAGCTAATAGCTACTGGATGCTCCATCATTGCTTTGTCTTCAGAAACAATGAAACAATTCTGGTTATTTAGCAGAAAGCATATTTGATGTACGTGCACGAGACATCACTGTTCCCCCCGTTCTTCCTGAGCAGAATAGCTGTCCTTAAACTGTGTTACGTTCCACTGTCTCCATAGTCTCTCTCCTAATGGTACACCCTTCATCAGATGCTGTATCCCTGTCCGGGCTTTCTCAGCTCTTCCTTCCCTGGTGCCTATTTTCTCCCAGCCTGTGTCATGCTTAGGATTGATGGAGTGGAGGTCTTTCAGTTTCCAGCCCTGCTTGGTGCTCTGTTTAGCCCCACTTCTCTCTGAGTCCTTGCTGGAGCCAGGGGTGGCCTTGCACCTTCCCTGAAGACTGGCACTGCCGTGTTAGATGCTGTCATTATCCTGACCTCCTTGACTGAGTCACTGGGAACGGTGCTTTTTATAGTGCTGCCAGTCATTAGAACTGGAAATGGTAATAAAGGACAAAGTGCTTATTATTTAACACTGCTGAAATACATGTAGTGAAGAGGTCAGATGCATAATTTAACCACAGGGATTCCAGTGGCCATGTTAAATCACCCTTCTGAGCTAATGTCCTGACTTGGCACATAAATCTTGGACTTTAGCATGGTTTGTACATAAATATCTTCCCTTAGCACAATTCACTTGCAAGGCTTTTTCATTGCTAAATGATTCTTTGAAGGTTTTCATCTATTCATTATCACAACATCAACATCACCATACTGCTGTAAACAAAGTGCACATGTATTTCTTGAGAGGCACATCCTAAACCAGCCTTTAGGCAAAAGGCTAGTTAAAATAAAAGGTCTTTTTAATGGTCCATGTATCTCACCAGTGTTCAAAGGAAGGATGCTGAGAAACACTGGTTTGTTTTTTTTTTTTCCATGGAGAAACATGAGATCCCCTTTTAGCCATTTGCAAAGTGGTGCTTCAGGTAGGTTATTAGCATTAACACAATGAGCAGCATGATGACAACTAAACATATGTAGCCATGGAGCTTAGCAGGAAGTTGGAGTGTGTGCTCAGCAGTGACTTTTCTAACTCTCTCACTAACTTCTTTAGTGCCTGCATCTTCTGGCCATCTGCAAAGCCACCTGTTATCTTGGGACAATATTTTCATGGAAGCTCTTAGTTACAGGATTGATGATTGTTGGTTCTTTCCCTCCGTTACTAGGATGACCTGTCCTGTGTGTTTGATTGCATTAAGTGGTGAGGTTGTTTGTTGTTCTGCATGCTAATTTGTATAATGGATACCAAAAGCTGGTGATGGGCAAGGACTGGGCTTGATTAAATTGCAGAGGTTGATGGCACAGCATCCCTCTGTGTGCGCTTGCAACGTTCCAGATCATTCCACCTCTTGGGGTTGGCATAAGAGGGAAGTGGTTAGTTGAAGGCTGCATTTTAATCATTCAGAGCAATTATGTAATAATATTTCATGTCTAGTCACCAGGGAATTCCTGTTGTGGCTGCTTTTATGCTCCAGATGCCTTGTTTCCCTGCAATGCTGCTCGCTTGGCTCTCAACTTCCCACTTGATTTGGGTTGAGTCATCTCCTTTCCAAAGCATCATTTTACCTATTTGCCACTGGTTCAAACACTTTCATGCCAATTTGGCTGAGCCTCTAGAAAATTGTCCCTGCCAAAAGAAGAGGAGCTCAAGTCAAAAGAGCCAAATGGTCCAGGGCCAATGATGTCTTGGTGTGAACTCATTGGTTTAGGCTCTGACTGGTGTTCTTTGCTCCTGCAAGGGGAGATGTCTGTGCCCTACCAGTCTTCTTTCTCCTTGCTTTTATTGCAGTTCTGGCACTTTTCTGGGCAAACCTTTGTCTGATTCAGCTTGTTAGCCTGGTAGAAAGCTTTCTCTTAAAATAAACTTTTTCTTCTTTTTTCTGGGTGTTCTACTGAGTTAATGAAGTCGAATTGCTCTGTCCAGTAACATGTGCTTTAGTCTGTGGTGTTGTTCTGTGGGATTATTGCAGGTATATGCCAGTAGCCAGAAATGATAAAACAAACAAATTTCTTTGTGATTATAGTGATGATAAATTTGGCACAACTTGCAGAATGATATTTCTTGGGGTAAAGAATACGTGTACATTTTTAATGGACTTTCAGAATATAATTGTTAATTACTTTGAAGGGATCACTCTGACAAGGTCCTTCCTAAAATAAGAACTGTGCCACCCTTATCTCCTCACATTTGTGCCTGTAATCTCATTTGTTTCTGCATACTCTCCAGTTGGCTGGTCTCTGCAAAGAGACTTCAGAAATGCTGATGTTTCTTTTTTTTCCTTGCAACTGACAGGATTTGTCTTGTCAGTGTTAGTTCCTGGCTGACTGGCTTCTACCTAGTCCCAAATCAATGAAAAACCTTGAGTTATTGTACCCACTGCGGTAGTTGGGTCAGAAGTGGCAATATTGAAGCTACTACATCATTTTGTTTCCATTGAACAGATTGAAGGGGTGTAGAGACCTGCAAGGCAGATACTTGCAATGGGCAGAAAGTCTAAATTCCTTTCAGCCAAGGCTTTGAAATGATTCTCAGCTCCTAATGGGTCCTGAAGGGGTCAACAAGTCCCTGTGGTCAGAGGTATCCAGAAATACTGGCAGACAAGAGCAAATGTCTACTACTATTTTATTTCATGGCTTCCTCAGCTGTGAGAGAGATCCCAAACTATCTTCTTCTTCTTCCCTCTGCAAGTTAGCTGATACTGAGTCTGGTTACTGTTCTGAGCCTTCACGGACTTGAAAAATCTTTTTGTTGAAGCGGAAGAAAAGGGGAGCTGTTGACTTGTCCTGCTGCAGCTGCCCTGGGGCTTGCTTGCCCACACTGAGGGTGGTGGTGGAGTCTCCTGGTTATCTGGGTGCTAGTGAACAACACCCTGGAAGAATGGGGCAAGTTTCGGGCTGAGTAGCATGAAGGAAGTGGATGGCTTTTTTGGGAACAGCACCTGCAATTTCCCGGTGAAGAACTGTCCTCTGCCTGCAAACAGTAAACTATCTGATGTTTGAAAATAATCATGTATAATATCACGAGGCTTCTTGTTTAGTGAGCCTAGATACTGGTTTTATTTATTCGGGGTTGATATGTACTGGCCAAAATCTTTTGAAGCAGTTGGTCTAGAGAACAGAGACTGGATTAAGACTGATACTGACTTTGGAACCCCGGTAATTTTAGGGTTTTTTGTCTGGCAGGGGTTCCTTTTCACAACAGGAAATGTACATAGAGTTCATGTTTATTATCACCCTTAAGATAAAGCATCTCAGTTACAGGAATCTGATTTCAGCCTACTATAAATAGTTTGTAGCATTGCTAGAACTAACAATGATCCTTCAGGAAGGTAATTCCATATTGAAATCTCTTAAAGAAGTTCTCAGCTTTCCAAGGCTTTCTATTGAGCCTTTCATATCAGTCATTTTTTGTGTGTGTTTCAAACGGCTGCCCTTTTTGGTTTTTTTTTTAAAGCTCCTGGATGGACGTGATGTTTGAAATGCTTGGGGTTCTGTTTGTTTTTGTTTCCACTCCCCAATACATCCTGTATCTCTGTCACGTAATTTAAATATACCAACCCTGCCCATGTTGTGACAGAAGTTGCTGGCTGTGGTGAATGTTTACCAGCTGTGCAGGCAGTCTAACCCCAAATTTCTGAAGTGTGCTAGCAGTTTTACCTCTTCTTACCCTGGCTACAAGGCTGCAGTTATAAAAGGTGACCTCGTGTTTTTTAAAACATTTGTCAAAGAGAGGAGCTGGCACTTAGGAAAGCATGTAATTTGGAGCCAGTTTTGATGGTAACATTGAGATGAGGATTACAGGACAGTCAAAGTTAAGGGCTCATTTCCTAATGAAGCGACATCTGGAATAACATGACTTTTTTTATTTTCTTGAACTTCAAAACTTTGGCCATACTAACGGTGAAAAGTCTTAAATCTTTCCAAATCAGTTCTAGAGAGCTGCTAAATTTAAAAAATGCTGGAAGAGGTACAGTGCTTTTGTGTACCACATCTTTTGTTTTCTCTGTCAGTCTCTTTGTTCCTGCCTACCTGGCAGGGACAGTTACTCTCCCTCCCTTTCACACTCCTTCCTCTTCCTACTCCTCTTCAGCTCAGCCAGGCTGGCGCTGGCTTACCCACAACTAACTGTGGAATTAATTAGGCTCAGATCTTACTACAGAACAAAGGACTGGGGTTTGCTACAGACAATGTGTAGAAGATCAGAGTAGCCTGTTGTAGGAATATGCTGCAGCTTTGAAGCAGTGCTGGGTGTTCAGTTCTTGCACTGAATTCTATCAAAATGGCTTTTCTCAGGTTTTGGTCACTTCAACTCAAATGTGTGCTTAGCTCTTGTAATGTGACTTATTTTTATATTTTTTGCCAGCTGACTTTTGACAGCAGATGAGTTGGTGTGCATTCTGAATTCCCCTTTAAAGTCAATTGGGAAGGAAGGAACCCAAAGGAGGGAGAAAAGAGTTTCAACACCCTTTCAATCTGTGTCATCAGGGTGTGTTGCAGAGGTTTCCAGGCAAACCCCGTTTCAGTGTCTGATAACTGCTCAGCACTACTGGAGCTGCACTGTCCACACCCAGTGTTGCTGCTGGGGAGCCTGCCCCCACAGCAGCCTGTAAAAACTGGCAGGCAGTAGGAATTAATGTGTGTGTTGAGTTGTTCCTGCTGATCCAGGCCATGCCATACCTGCTGGAAAGATGCAATATCTTTGTAGTTATGCCTGTGAAGAAGGATCAGTGCTGTGCTTGGTGTTACTTGCATGCTTGGGGTGGAAACTCTTGCCTGTCCTGTGAGCTGATGAGGGAGGGTAAATGTGCTCTGGGTGTCATGGGCTGGGTAGGAAAATTCAGTGTGTAGTACAAAGCTTTGTTAGCCTTTTTTATTTTTTCTTATAATCTGAGAGAGCCCCAATTGCCAGCTGTTATACTGAAAAACAAGAACAAAAGTTTAGGTATGTGGATGTATCCTGATAGTCCTTTCTGGGATTGCTATCTAGATCCCCGAGGAGCAAAGCTGTGAGAATCAGGAATGCTGCTTGTGAGATGCAGGGAAGCAGTATGTTTGCCTTCTCCAGCAGCAAGTGATTTATAGTTACTCTTGTGCGTTGTTTTCAGAGCAGGGTGGTCTGGTTCCCTAAAAAAGGTTCTTCGCCTGGAGGAATTCATTTTGGCCCAAGTGCTGCTTCCCTGCTACTCTGCAGCACTCTGGAGCTGCCTGCTTTCCTCTTGGCCTTCAGGCCAAAGTCCATGAACATGCAGACAGTGTTGCAATGTCCACCCTACAAATATTATTAAGGATAGGGACTGTAAAATAAACTGTAAGACTTTTCCCCTGCTGTGTCTTCCAGGGCTGTGTAAAACTTTGGCTGCTCGAGCAACACAAGCTTGACAGACCAGTTTCACCTTCTGATTTGTAAAACAAGTGGAATATTTTTCTCTCTTCATCCCTACCTTTAATATTTATTTAGGTCTGAATTAATACTAGACCCTGGGATTTTTTCCCTCTCCTCCTTGCTTGAGTTGCAATAGCTGTAGTTTGCAAATGATGAGAGGGCAAGGTCACAGCAGCAGTAATTGCATGTCAGAGTTAAGGTGTCTGATCTTTTTATCTAAGGTGGCAAGTATTTCTCATGAGGAATTACTTTCTCCTCTTGTCTAGTGTTTCACCCTTCTCCATTTCAGAATTTTATGCCATGCTTTCAGTTTTGTTTGGGTTTTTTTTTCCGTGGATTTAAAAAAGCCCAATGAGATAGTAAACTAGTTTTTGCCAAGTCAGCCCTCTCAAGCCTGCAGCATGTTTTGTGCACTCATGTTTTGGCAGCCTGAAAAATACCAGTCCACAAAGCATTAACTTATTTTTGATAATGAGATGATAGCGAGTGTTAATGTTTAACTACAATATTGCTGGGGTTTTTACCTGTGGCTCCTATTTACAGTGCTTAGACCAGTTCTAAATACAAATTTGATAGCTAGTTTAACTTTTTCAGTTTGGTTGCAAAGCTAGTCCCAGCAGCACATACCTCATCCAGAATAAAGGTGGTTGTCAGCTGAAAACTGAGGAATGGTACTGAAATGCCACTTTTCAGTGTGTGTGTTTCAGTCCTAGGGATGGGCATGGTTGCTCATGGTCTTTTCATGCAGCCAGAGGGAGGCAAACAGCAACAAGGTCTTACAGCAAAGGCTAGGTTTAATTGTAAACTCAGTTTTGTGGTGGAGTCTTCTAATCATGCCAGAACATGTGTAGAAAAGTTACTTAGTTGCAGCACAGAGATGTAAAAGAGGCATTGAAATATCCTGATGCTGCTCTGTGGAAAATTATTATTGTTATTAGAGTATTATGAATACTGTGCAGGAAAGCTGCAAGCAGAATTTTATATCTCCCAACTTTTTGATGTTAGATGACATAATGGAGTTGAGAAGAGCTAAGCAGATCACATCAGCTGAGAAACAAGTTAGTTGACTAATCTGTGAAGGGTGAAGACTGAAAAATATCTAAATGTCTCAGAATAAAGGGAACTCCTACTGAAAATAAAAGAAGTAGTGATGGAGAAGTGGGCGGTACATGGATTCTGCTAAAGTTGATTTAATAATGTTGAGTATTCAGAAGGTTGTCATATGATTAACAAATCATATTTTAATTGTCAGCATAATAATGATTATTATTTACTTAGCAAACTTCCTTCTTCCCTCTCCCAGTGGGGAAAAGAAGCAGATCTGTGATGAGAGCAAGTTTGGGAATAGAAGAACTGCTTGCTCCTGATTAATGTGTGAAGTTGAAGCGTAGATGAAATTTTCCAGTTCTGCATTGTTTCAGGTGGCATTATCTTGGAATTCTGTTCATGCACCCAGTGGATAGCTTGGAGGGTCTTTCTGGCTTATGGCATAGACTAAAGAATAACTTAGTGCAGAACTAAGTCATTTTCCAAGTTAGTTTACTGGCACTGAAACAGAGTCAATTTGTGTCCTTTTGCATATTTGAAATTTTGAGCTTGCTTTGTGATTGCAATGTTGCTTGAGCCATCTCTTCACAATGAGGATGTTGCTGTTAAAGGTGAGCCATAACTGAAAGGCTTTAGAAAGGGCAATGGAGCCATTCACATACTGCATGTGAGCAGGACAGCATCTCCCTGTGGGGCATAGTGAGCACAGCCTGCTTACCCCGAGGTAATTAATGTAAGAGGAAATGTGTCTGCCTCTCCAGTTTCAAGCAACTTGTGCCTTAGGTTTCCCATTACAATGATGATGGAGTCAAAGATTGCACACTTTGAGGAGGAAGTGCTGTGTTCTGTATGTGTTCATACAGTAATGTGTGGCACTGAGCCTTTGTGCTTTATTTTTAAGGCTGAAATACCAGACTTAAAAAATTAATTGGGAAATTACACATCTAAGTCATCCATATCAGAAAATGTGGTTTTGAAAGATGTATTTCAGCAACTTAATCTATGTTAAACTTCAGAAACCATTAAGGAAACTTGTGAAGTCCATGGTTATGCAGTCCTGTACTATTTTGTGGGGATGGAAACTGTTTTCATAGGTTCATATTATGCTGCACAATCTAATTATATCTTTCTTGGAAGACAGCTAAGCACATGTCCCCTGGCTCATGTGCCACCCCCTCTTTCTTTCCCCACTCCTCTCCCTCCCCATGTCCCCAAACCCTTTGTCTTGTGGAAGTATCAAAAGTAGTTTCTCCGCTTTACTTTTCAAATGGTACGTTGCCCAGGTGGTCAGTCACTTCTGTAGTTAAAGCAACCTGACAATTTCTGTGTACATGGCCTTGTGTTCACTGTTCACAAGTCATTTTTCTAGGTTGCAGCTTTCCTTGCTATGTGTCTGCTGTGGTCAGAAAAGGATTGCTGGTTTCTGAGAATGAAAGGTACAGAGACTGTTGTTTCCACTGTAAGAAAAACAAATTGGATAAGAAGCTGAACCAAACAAGCCCTTGCATTTGTTGAGTTAGCAAGCTCCAGTGTATAGGAATAGGGATCCCAGGATTGTTAGGAATGGGAAGAAGGCAGATGTTGAGCTAAAGGTCATACTATGGTGCCAACAATATTTCTTTTGACACCTGAGTAGAAGTTCTTACAAATCCAGATGATTATAAACCTCTCAAAATACCAGTGTGTACTTGCTCAGGAAAAATTTTATTTTGAAGTATTGAGGTCATAAGCACTTACGTACTGGTCAAAGATTTTCAGCAAAAGCATCCACTCTATGATAGAGCTGAACAGTGTTAGATGTACTTGTCTTTTAGAGGTCTAGCGTCATACAGAGAGGAAGCAGCTTGAAAGTCAGGTGTTGACTGTGCGTTGGCTTGAGGCATTCTAGTGTAGGTGGTGTAGGCTTATTTGAGTGGCTGTTCAAAGAAAACAAACAACAAACCCTCTCAATAGCTGTTTTGTTGTTTTTCTTGTTTGTTGTGTTTTTAATGACTCTTCTGGTTTCCAGTCCACTTGTGTCCAATCAAAAACATTAGGAAATTGTAGTTTTGAGTTGTTTGGTTCTGAATGTGGCTAGTAAAAGAAAGAGAAAATTATTAATTTTTATACCTTCTTCTCAAGTCTTCCAGGATTATTTCTATTGGTTTTTACTCTACTTAAGGTTCTTATTTTCAAATGTGACCTTGATATTTCCACCTAGCTGATTGTACCAATGGTCACAAAAATGCTGTGTGTTCTCAAGAACACTTTATTGACACTTAAAATACAGTTTGGGAGTACTTCGTCCAGTTGTGATCTCAAAGGAGAGGCATCCTTACACTGAACCCTGAAGATTAAATAGTTTAAATGCTCTCATGTTGCCATGGCTGTGACAGAGACACAGAGATGCCTGTGGCAGTAAAACCACAGCAACTTTAGGTGTTGCAGGTGGGCTGGAACATCCCTCTGGGAGGCTTCTTCTGCAACATCTCTTGTGTGGTTTTACTGCGCACTTGTTTTCTGTAGAGCTGAGCATCACACCACTTTCTGGAACTCATGCACTTTCTTTAAGATTAAATGCAGCCAGAGTGTCATCTTTGGCTGGAGCTGAGAGAGAGAGGAGAGAAATTATGTCCCTTAGAAGTCTGGAGGGAAATCTTGGTACAGTGGTGTCCTGTGGCTTTAAATATGAGTACTACTCAGATTATTCAGTTCTGTGAAAAGGCATTACTGGTTCGTGTGTATTAGAATTACGGACTGATTTGCTTTTCTATTTGTTTCTTTTTTGCAGGGTGTGTTAAATAGTGCTTGGTCTGTTGACTTGGAAATTTTCCTCCAGGAATAAGTACCTGGAGGCTTTTTCTACATATATTGTAGGGGAAACAGAACTGTATTTTTTATTATTATTTTATTATTTTTTAAATGACTTTGGTTCAGGTTGTTTGGATTAAAAAAAAACAAAAATACTCTGAGAGAATATGAAGGCATCATAAATTTAAAGTGTCACTGGGTTAGCATTGTACCAGAGCATCTCTTCTGCTGTCTCCTGGCTCCTTTTCAGGATAGAAGGGTCTGCCTTGCATATGTCATGATATGGTGCTGAAGGTAGAACCAGCCAAATCCTCTGTAGGCACCTTACCTTTTAGCAGTGGATATTCAGTATGCTTAGGTACCACAGGCAGAATTTTGGCCTCTGGAGGACAGGGGCTTTTGAGAAAAGGGTACTTAATTCAGACAGCTTGTGTTTGTAGTTACAAACACACAGCAGCCTTTACTTTGATAACTTACAGCACTGCAAATACTGATGTATCTAATGAGTCCTGTCCAGATTTCCACCCCTTGTAAAGCAGTTACATGATGGTTACTATTTGGGTGTGTTACCTTCTGCCAGCTGTCTTCCCAAGCATCCTATATTTTTAATAGTCCTCCATCTTGACACGAGTTATAGTGAGTCACAGCATGGGTGGTGACTCACTGATACCAGTTAAACATTAGGCTCCTGAAGGTGTGACTCCTTCAGCTTTGACCAGAAAATGCTGTCACAACATGAAAAAAACACTTGCAATATATTGCACATCTGCATAGGTGGCAAATTCTCTACATTGCTGTACTCTTATGAAAAATAAGCTTTTGTTTTTTTTAATGTTCCTTTTCCACCAGCATATTTTATATATAGTTATTTTTGTTTTGGCATAACAATATGGTTCTTTTTGTTTAGCAAGTCACTTTATCCGATCTCTTGTATTAGGGGGATGGATGGAGGACAGAAAGACATACGAACCTAGGGGCACACAGAGAAATCCCAGGAAAACATTAGGAGCATCCTTTCTTCAGGCTCGGCACTGTCAACTTCCAAGTGGGATACCAGGGGATTCAGCCAGAGCAATTATGGGATTTAATGGTCTCCCTGCATGTAACAGATTAATCTACCCTTTGCAAGAGATGGTAGAGGATTACTATCCAGTCTCCAGCCAAAACAATCTCCCAATGCAGTTTTACTTGGAGTGCCACTTGAACTGTCATCAGCTCTGCCCACCGCAGTGTTTTGTTCTGCAGGGCCATGGAAACCTGTCACTCCTTTCTCTGTAGGGCAAAAATGAGTGTCATCTTTGTGTGATGAATCCTCTGGCACTCGGAGCAGGACCTGCCCCAGCTCTGGGCACGGCAGTACTGTGTGGGCACAGTCAGCTCTGTTCCACTCTGCTGAGCCCAGGTGTGTGTAAGCAGAGAGGCTTTTCAAAGCTGAGGCTTTTCCCTGGGGAAGGGAAGGGGGAACACAGGTCTCTGGCAAAATTTCTGTGCTCTCAGCATGACAAAGCCTTGCTGGTTTGTTCTACTGCTGTGTTAAGATGGGTGGGGATGATATGCTTGCTATTAAATATGTATTTTGTCCTATTAATGTCATCTTTACCTGAGGCTGCTTTTGACTGCAGCATCCATTTTTCTTCTCTCTCCTTATTCTTGTCTCCCTTTGCAATTTGAATGCCCTGGTGGCACCTACCACTGTCCTGCCGAATTTATTTTGGGTAACAGCTTCATGGTGACCTCTCTCTGGTTTGTGACAGCTGCCAGAGGAGAAACCAGGTTGTAACTGAGCTCTTAGTACCGAGCAAATAATTTGGGGTCATGGCAGATTCTCTGGAATTTTGTGTTAAAGCAACTGTTGATACATTTCACTATTTGTCTGTTTACAAATCTGGAGGGTTTTGCAGTGGGAGATATTTTGGGAAGGTCAGGGGCTGCCTGGTCTGTCAACACCCACGTGAGTGTGCCCATGGGGGCTTGGGGGATCAGCTCTGATTTCTGCTGGCCTGCAGAGCAAGTGCTTCAAAGAAGGCAGGAAAGGGCCAGATGCAGCGTTTGCAAGGAAATACATGTTTTTATTTTCAGAGCATCTGGGGAGTTGGACAATAGCCTCAAAAACAAACAAACAAAGAATGACTTGCAGATAAGTTATCCAAAGGAGTGGGCGTGTTTGGGCACCACTGAAGGACGAGCTGATAGACTGACTTTTCTCCTGCTTTTAAACTCTTCCTCTCTGTGCCAGTGTGCCAGAGGGGTTTGACATCTGTTGTCCTGGCCTGAAATTTCACAACAGTCCTTCATGAGCTTTTGGCTCTCCCAGCCGTGAGCCTTTGCCTACATGTAATCTGGTACTGCACATTCTCTGCCTGGGGCTTGTGCGAGGGCTGGCTATCTTCAGCTAGCACTAGTAAGCTGTGAAAATGGAAAGGCACCAGGACATCTCCTTTATCTTTTTGCACTTGGAGGACACCACTGTTCTTCTGACATCAATTATTATAAAAATTAATTATTGCATTTCAAAAATCTATTCTCGTATAAATATGACTGTTTTTAATAAGCCTAATTTTTTTCTCTACAGACAAAAATGATTTCTCAGTTTTAGGCAGCATATATACCTTCTGGATTGTGAAAATGAACCTGGAGAAGTTTAAAGCCTGCGTCTGCCTCAGGTGTATCTTCTGAGTTTTATTTTGTTTGCAGCTTGTCTGGGCAGATATTTTTGTTTGCTAGCTGGAGATTGGTTCTAGAATTGCTAGTATCAGTAATTACATTTCCTCTACTTGCTTCTGAAAAGTCAACATTTTTGGAGAGCAATTCACACTGCTTTGCTGAGTTGTTTGCTTCAAATTCTTCATAATATTTGGTGGAAAAAGCCTTGCCCATGTTTATGTTTAATCCTTACCCCAAACCGCTTGTTTATGGCTCTTTAGTGCCTCCAGTCTGTAGGGTGGAAGATGAGACATTTATGTCCCAGATTCTACAAATCAGTGCAATGGGGAACTCAAAATACATTTAACTTAGACGAAAAGCCTAGGCCTGAATGCTGGCACATTTCTTTTGGCCACAAAATTGCTATACCTCTGGGTGAGATGATATATTGTAGCCTGGACATCTGTAGTGTTGGACCAGAGGGCTGAGTCTTGTCCTGTTTGTGGAAGGGCTGTGCGTCATGGAAATGCTTAAAAGTGCAGTACACCTAACTGAACTCTTTTTTGGGAAGTTTTTTTTGAAGTTGCATCTGACTTTTAAAAATAAATGGCATACTTTTACTTTGTGTTTTTGGCTAGGAAACTTCAGTTACCGCTGTCAGAAGGGCTGCTACTATTACATTACACACAAACAGGCATTTATTCTGCAAATTTTCAATTCTGGAGTGTCTGACTGTCCAAAGTTAGCTGTACTTATTTGTCATGAAATGTGTATGGCTGCCATTACCATCAAAATTTGAACACTTCACAAACCACGGGCAAACATATCTTCTTGCATTTATTCAAGGATATAATAGTTAACTATCCACACTTTACACATAAGAAAGATTAAGTTACATGTCTGAGGGCAATGAGGATGTTGGGCTAAAGCCAGGAATGCAGTCTGGTTCTTCTGGTTTCCTCTGCCTCAGAGGAAAATAGCTTGGAGTTTAGGGAAGCCTCACTAGAAAGCTTTTTGTTCCTATCTTCCTCGTGGGAATGAGGCAGTGCCCTACTGACAGATTACCCAAAATGGTCCATTTCCCCTTTCTTTGGACGGAAAGGTTAATTTCAGTATCAGCATAGCTTTATTGTGGAGATTCAGATCCTGTTTGGTGTCTGAGCTGTGAACAGCCACTGTGGGGTTGCTGTCCCAAGAAGTTGTATGGCTGCACTGGGATTTCTAGCTGCTCTGTCCAGCTCCATGCCAGGACTTGTCCTCACAAGCTGTGCCTTTACTTAGTCTTCATCCCTGTTCCACCACCTAGGGAAATCAAGATGCTTTTCTGAAAGCAAAAACATCTTGACACTGTGAGATTCTGGAGCTAATGGCCATTAGGGTCTGTGGCAAAGCAGCTGCTTTTGCCCATATTTCCAAGCAGCCCTGAGGAAATTAACTGGAGCATTTGCGCTTAAATTGTTGGACTTGGCTTCACGGGGCTCTGGTAAGAGGTGTCTGGGGCTGTGATGGTGAGATGCTCCACCAGCTGCAGTGGTACTGCCAGTGCCTGATGGAGATATCCTCTTAGGCTGATCTCCTGTGGCCTGGAGGGGGGGACAGTTAAGTGTAGGATATTGCCATCTTATAATTAAGGATCTGATAAAACTGACTGAGGTGAATGAGTCTTTAATTTGCTTCTTGGGGTCTGGGGTTTGACTTGAGGGGAAAAGCTTTTCTGTGCCATTTCCTTGCACTTGTGCTAGGATTGACATTTGGAAGAATGTATTAGTATATCTACACTGTGTCAGTTTATGTTTAAACACACCTGAGAAATTGATTTATTTCAGTTTCTCTGTCTCTTTTTTTTCTTCCAGTGGGATCTTGTTTGTGATTCTGCCTGGAAAGTCCACATTGCTAAGTTCTCCCTGCTTGTAGGATTAATCTTCGGCCACTTGATAACAGGATGTATAGCCGACTGGTAAGTGAAAAATCTTTTAATGCAGTGTAACTATAAATAAATAACAGTATTAAATACTGTTTTGATTGCCTTCTACTTTATATTCATTAAGAACTGTTGTATAATGATTTTTAAGATTTTGAAAGAACCCTGATGGACAAACAGTTTAAAGGTGTGTAATTGGACCTGAGTAATTTATATCAAGCTAAGTAACACAAACTATTTGATACTTGGCTTACTTTTTTTCCAATGACACAATTAATTGCAGCTGTAAAGCTAGTATAAAATTAAGTATTTTGTAATTATGCAAGTGAAGCCTTTAGTTTAGAGTTGGTTTGTGTTTTCTTAACTGAGAGGACAAAAAGAAATTGGAAGTGGCATTGATTTCACTGAATACATGACTAATGTAATGTCAACCTTGTGCTTACACAGTATCTTTTCGTGAGTTGAAGGCTGTTTTTTGCAAACCTTTCCATTGTTCTTTTCCTTAAGTTCTTGTTAGGCAAATATTGCGATGTAGTGTTAAGGATTTGCTGACTTATGTGCTGCTAGTATTGGGGCATTAAAAAGTAGATCACAATTCCTTAGATTGAGGCAGTTAAAACATTATTGGATACCCCAGTGATGCTGAGGGTTCAGCTTTCATTTTAAAAAGATGGTCCTGTGGTGCAGAAGAGGGGACAAAAAATTAAACTGATGATTCAAGTGATTTCAGTGGAAGCTTGAAACTTCTGAAGCAATAGCTCTACAATGCTGTCCCAGTCACTTCAGTGCTTTCCAGCACAGTTGCCAGTATTGGTGCTTTATATGGCCCCAGGTTAACTCTTTTGCCATTCATTAAAACAGGAAAAGAAGAAGAGTTGCCTGTTAGGGAAATCTTATAAAACCTCACAACTCGCCAGTCAGTCGGGAGAGAAAAGGCCCCCTACAGCTCTGCAGTAATTTGGATCAGGCATTCCTAGCAAAATTCCTAGCATCTCAAATCCTGAATAGTCACTGAAAATTTTTGGACAAGAGAGGAATCATGACTTTTCAGGGAAGTAGGGAACATGCATGAAATACAGTTGAATTTGATTAAAATACCGCAGTAAACCAGGGCTCCAAGACCTCATAGAAAGTATAGAGGAGAAATAAATGACAGATCTTTCTTGGCTTTCCTAAAAAGGAATCAGTGTGGAGAAAGCAGACTTACTACCAAGTTAGGAAAGAGCTGCTATAATTGACAAATAAGCCACAAATAAGTGAGCAACTTGTTGCCTAAGGCACTGGCCTTGAGAGACAATAGCAGTAAGCAGATTTAATAGGTCTCTGCCACCAAAAGGAGTATCCTGCTCTTACATCCATTTCTGTCCCCAGTGTGTACTTTGTGCTGCCACATGAGTTTGTTGGACCCCTCTGCAAGCTACTTAGCTGAGATAATGAAGCCTAAAATTACCCTGGTTTTCAAATGTCTAGAAATGTCTAGTGAATTTTGGAGAATTGGTTTCCAGCTGTGGTGCAAAGGAGAAAAAGGGTAACTTGGTGGCTGAAGGAAACAGTGACCCTTTTGTGGATGACTAGAATGGACATGGTTTGCTGCCACCAAAGTTGGTTCTCATACTCCTGTTTGGTCCCCATTGCCATCTGATGCACCTGACACAGCAGGGCTCCTGTGTTCAATAGGTTGTTTTGGGTTTTTTTTCATTTATCTGTAGAACTTGGGGTTGTTAAAATAAGACCTAAATGGAATTTACTTTGCTATTTAATCACAACATGAAGTTCTGCTGAGGTGTGGCGTTGTGAAAAGAGATGGATATAAAGGGGTTGTACAGATTGTACTTGGTAGAAAGAGAAAATTAAGTGAAAAAGGTGTCAGTCCCAAGCAAGAGTAGGGGAGATTAAACAGGCTAATATACAAAAAGTGTTATAAAATTTCAAAATCTGTTTTCATTTCATTTATATACCACTCTCCAGTTTAGACAATTAGAAGATGCTTGGGGGTTTTTGTACCATTAGGGGCTTTGCTTTTCCTTTTTGAAAGAAGCTTTTAAAGCTGAACGAGGCAAAGATGTAGAGTGTATTAAGAGTGTATTAAGTGTAATTTGCTAAGGAAACTGAGTGCTCTATGTTCAAAACACAGTAGGTGTGCAAGCTGGGATAGCTCCATGTGGAAAATCTATTGGAGGAAGGTCTGCAAACATGCTCAGCTGTGGGGAGACTGCCAGTGTCCAATGCCTGAATAAGTTACTTGTTCCACAGGCAGATTGCTGCTGGCGATTCTGCCTGCTCTGGACAGAGGCTGTTGAGGTTTGTGGGGAAGGCTTCCTCCTTGAGCAGGTGGGATTGGTGTTCATGTAGCAGCAAGACAGGAGGTCTGTGCCTCTCATTGTCCTGCAGTGCCCCTGCTTTGCACCTGCTCTGATGCCTTTTGGAGCCTTTGAGTCAGTTCCAGTCCCAAAACCAAGAGAGAGCCTGCAAAGAATGGCATGGGAAGAGCAATATGATCAGCTTAGTTATCTCAGGGTGGCAAGGTACATGCGTAGGAGTATGGGAAGAGCAGGTCTTGTCCTCAGCCCGTTCACTCTCCCGCTGCGGTGCAACTCTGACGTTAGGAATATCTTTTGGATGCATTTGCTTATCACACTGTGTGGGCTGCAGATTCTTCAAAAGCCTGGGGTTGCTTGTATCCCTGGTTATTTACCTGTGCAGGCAGCGTTTAGCATTTGATCTAGATAATGGCATGCAGTGTAGGCTGAGACTTCCGTGATACAGTAATCTCTCTCTGGAACAGTTTGGATGGCAGCAGATAGCATCCTGGGGCTGTTTTACCAGTGAAATTGTGTATGGTTTAATTTCTCACAAGCATTTCCATGTACTGTTAGACAGATAATTCTGTCTGCATATAAAAGGCTTTTTTTTCATGCTCTGAGACACCATCCTGTCAAAACACTGCTGGATCACCAAATATGTGGCTGATAGCTGCCCTGGAGCTTTGTTTTCTGAGAAGTGTGCTGCATGCTTTGGTGAAGATGACTAGTTTTGTGTTTGTGAGGAAATGCCTCTTACCAGAGGGCTTATCTGGCCTCAGTTGCCTTTCATAGTCCCAGGAGGCTCTTGGATTTTCTGATTTTTTTTTTTTTTAATTTTCATTAACAGCAACCATTCATTTGCGTAACTTGTGTAATGGTAGAAGAAATTCTGAGTCCTAATGATGGATAACCTTGAGTACACAGGGTGGGAGGAGGGGAGGAAGGGAACTGAAGTATGCTAAGCATGAGGTCTTTTTCAATCAACATCAGGGAATGGCAGGTCAGGCTTGTGATGAGAATTAAGTTCCTAATTCTGAGTATTTGCATAATGCCTTTCATCTGCAAAACACTTCCACAAATACTAATTGGTATGAATTACAGCTTGGCATAACGAAAATGGGGCTGCAAAAGTCTGTGCAGATCACTGATAACACCAAGTTCATAGGCTTTTTTTTTTCCTGTATTCAAGGTTTTACATGAGGTACTTCCCCCCCTTGCCCAAGTGCTTTGCGTTCCATAAATACAAAATCTGAAGCAACACAGCAGTCACTCCCTGGTGTCCAGTGTGTCCTTAGTGTGTTGTGCATCACAGAGTCAGTGATATTGTGTTCCTACCCTCAGCTCCAAGGCAGCTCATCTGCCAGTGGGCTGTGCTTGTTCCCTGATGGAGAGCAGCCTGCTCTGACCTTGCTTTCTTCAGCTTGCACGTTGGTTCTCTTTTAAAAGCTTTGAATGGCTAATGCCAACAAGTTAAATCTTTGAGGTGCCCCACAGGTGATACTACAGCTGAAAATAATAATAAACCTGTTTTTATGCAAGGAACCATGACATCACTTTCTTAAGTTTGACTTTGAAAAAGCCTAAATGATGACTGATGCAATCTTCCAGTTCCCAAAAATGTGAAAAATTATAATGTCTCCTTTTCAGCTCTTCACTCCCTATTTTAAGTAATGCAAAATCCGAAGTTCTAATTGTGAATGCATTTATATATAATGCATTTTATAACTGCTGGTGACAATCTGCTAAAATAATTGAATAGAAATGCTACAGCATGTGAAACTGGACTAAGTGGTGAGGTTTAAATGCTCTTCATTGTGCTGACATTCAACCTGATGGCTGGCTTGCAGCTGACAGTCTGCTTTGAATGGGTCTGTGAAAGCTGCCTACGAAAAGCGAGTTCGTGTATTCTTTGTGAAAATGGCATATGGAGCTCACTAAAAGGGATCCTCAGTTCCACTGGAAAACTTGTGGGAGTTGACAAGTTGAAAAATTTTGGAAATCTCCACATAATGATCCAATTCTTGCTTAAAAATAGCGATGTGCTCTGGTGCTTCATATCATTCTCCTTGCACAGAAAGAGGGGACAGAAAGGGGAATTATAAACACAAAATATTTGAATGAGAGATGTAAAAATCTCATGTTCCTTGGACAGGAGAGAGTCAAACTCTGCAGCAGCTGCCCCCACATTCAGTGATGGCATAACTCTTCCTCCTCGTCAGCACTGTACCAACACATGCAACTACAGGTTGCAGCTGCAAAGGAGGGCTGCAAATCCTCTGCCCCTGTTGCCTGTAGTGATTTTTTCCTCCCCCTACCCTCCAGTCAGGCTGGTTTTGGGGATCTCTGCAATTGCTATGGGGATGCAAGGTGGAGGGACTTGGAGCTCACAATTTTCCTGTGGGTGTTAGTATTGGCTCTCTAAGGCTCTGTGAAGTGACATGAGCCCTGTTTTGTGCTCATTCTTTTAGGCTTCTCCTCAACAAATGAGACCAAGAAAAGTAGTTTTTTGAGCTGGCTGCTCTTGTAGATGAGACTGGAAAGCACGTCTATTGGGAAGAGGAGACTTCTGTAGCTAACAATATATTATGCCATACAGTGTATAATGCCATATATCCTCCTGTGCTACTACAGAAAGCTCTGAGATGTTGCTTTTCATCTCCAAGGGACTTATTTATGGCCTTACAGTAGTTCCTAGATGCTTCCTTGTTTATCTTTGTTGCTTTGAAAATGCTGGTTAAATCAAGCACTAATACAATGTGCTGTCTCTGCTTAATCCTTTCTGAAACAAACTTGCCAATGCAAAGCTGGCAGAGAAATCTGGGATTTAGTAAGAAAAGAGAAGAATGGAACAAGCATTAAAAATGGGTGGCGAAATTTGGAAGGGATTTCCTGACTTGTTCCCCCCTTTGACAGTTTTAATGATCCAGCATTATGTCCATTCTGGCTTCTAACACTGTTTCTCCATGCTTCCTTATTTTTAGGGTTGGTCGACGGCCTGTACTGCTCTTCTCTGTCATATTCATTTTGATATTTGGACTGACTGTGGCACTCTCAGTGAATGTGACCATGTTCAGCACACTCAGGTTTTTCGAGGGATTTTGCCTGGCTGGAATAGTCCTCTCCCTGTACGCACTGCGTGAGTATTCCTTCATCGCCCATACAAATGTGCTTTTATCGAGTATGTGGTTTGCTGTTTTCTGGCTTCCTGCTTTTGTTCAAACAGATCAAACCAGAATAATATCGATTGCAAAAGCTTTAGCCTGAGTTTTGGTAAGGAAGTAGGGATTTTGCTGCTGTCTCTTTAGGTTGTTACAAAGCAGTCTCTGAAGCTGTCTCAGAATATTTTTAAAGTTTTAAGTTTGTTTGGGTTTGCCTGTTGTTTTTGCCTGTTGTAACCTGTGTCATAATCATAATGTGTAATGGGAGTAGATTTCACCCTGCAATATTGAGCTCAGTGGGAGATTTACCACTTTTTTTTTTTTTTTTTTTTTTTACAAACTGCTGCCTCTAGCAGTTTGTACTCTGGCACTTTTTCAGAACTTCCTCTATTACTTGCAGAAATATCCTGTGTCCCTGCCTCAGGATTGTGAAGTTACAGAAAAATATGTTAGAAGACCCTGAAGTCCTTTTATAAACTCTTTTTATTTTTTGGTTGGTTTTTCGGTTCTAGTTTTCATTTGGGGAATTTTTTGTTGTTATTTTTGTCTGTTTTATGAGGGGGAAAAGATTTCTGAGGCAACTTTGAAGGAAAGCTTGAAAGAAACACCTACATGCTCGTATCAGGGGTGACTGGTAAACTTGTAGCCAGAACAATTCAAAACCCCCTCTGGAGGTCTTGCTTTGGCGAGTACATCCATGATGCCACCAGCCTAATCTCTGTCCCTTGGATATGTTCCAGAGATCATCTTCTACTTCCTTGGCTGTGTGTAATTAACAGGTAGCACCACACCAACTGAAGAAAACACAAAATTTCCTCTCTTTATTATGGCTCTGGAAAAGTATTATCTAATTATATCCTGAAAGTTGCTATACAGATCTTCATAAAATTTTATTTACTTCCTATCGTGGATGGTACCTAACCCATCAAGATTTAACACAGTACCCTTACTTTGAATGGAGTATTGTGTAGTATTAAGTTCCACAGTTTTTGTTTTATTTTTGGTCTGCCTGAAGGGGAAAGAGGCCTGACTGCAACAGACAAGAGTTTGTTCTGTATTGCAGTTCATCATTATTCCTAATATAGTACACAAGATGCATAATTTTTTCATTCTCTTGCTTTTGCTCATGTAATCTCTAATGAGAATTTTTCACCAAAACCTGAAACTACCACTGAAGACATTACACTTTCATTGGGAAGTAATTTAACATGTGTGGCTCCCATGGGAGAGGACTCAGCCATTACTAGTGTGATGTTCAGCTGGATAATAGGCTTGTCAGGATTTTTCACAGCCCAGTGCATTATGTTAGTTTTTCTTAGTTGATGGTGTTTTTTTCAACTTTTGAGAGAGTCATGGCAACTGATGATTTTCATGGGGAAATGCCAAATAAGTAAAAGTTATAATATGGACTTTTTCATGATTGCAGTGAAAGAGTGCATGTGTTGCTTTAGACCAGACAATAGCTTGTCAGCCCAGGCTTTCATCTGGAAAATGGCATATTCTGGTTGCTTCATGCACTACTTGGTCCAGAGCAATGATTTGAGTCTGATATTTTATCCCCATGCCCTCTAAAATCCAGGTGTTTTTTGTAACTGTTGCTGTCTGGATAGACAATGCCTAAACAGAGCTGGTAGGTGTTAGGAGAGATTTGTGTGAAATTAGCTGCAGGCTGAACATGAGCACACTTCTGTGGAGGTGAGAAAATGTGAAAGATGCAGCACCTGCGCCTCTGATAAATCTTTTGACCTCCTGTCTCAAGACATGAGGGAAGGTTTTTTACTGTATTAAATAATTTAAACCAAAAACAAGTTGTCACCTTGGTATAGAGTACATGGAGAGAAGTAATCCCTGAAGTCTCAAGAGAATGGGAGTAGTAGTGTTTTTTGTTCGGTGGCAGTTTTGATTTTAGACCACATAATCTGTTAGACTGCCTCTCAGTCTTTACTTACTATCTTTTCTGCCAGAATCAGAAAAATGTGCAGAGTATTCTTATGATTCATAGCCCCTCTCCCCTTTCCCTTAATGGCCTTGATTTCTTCCCCTGGAGGCTTGCTGCCCCTGAATTCCCGGCTGGCTGCCCTGAACAGAACAATGGGGAGTGGAAAGTTTGACCTGTTAGTTGCAGCCATTAGCCAAAGTTTCCAAAGCTACTGTGCAGAAGAAAACTGCATAGGCTTGCATAGCCTGCAAAGATAATTAGTCTGCCTCTGGGATCCTTTTGCACTGCATTGAGCTTGCTAGTTGTGCTTGGATTTATAGCCTGCCTGAGGGAAATTGTAAATAACAGTTCAGGATGCTTTGGGAGTGGGAAGAGCACCAAAGTGCTGTCTTTAAAACACAGAGCTGCCAGGATTGAGTTGCCTTCACCATTCAAACTACACTCTTCTCCATAGCCTAGTTCTGTATTCTGAGCTGTGTGCCCAAGGTGCAGAGTGAGCCCAGGGATGAGCCCTGCCTTCTGTGGAGGGACAGCATGGAGCTGCCTGTGCCCCTCTGACGGCTTTCCTTAGTGCTGTGGTGACCTCACTTCTTGTGGCTTCCAAGTGCAGCCTCTTGCCTGGAGCTGCTCAGGGCTTATCTAAAGGAACCACCTTGGGATGCTGATTTGTTAAACTGAAATATTTTCCTGCAGCTGCCATAGTTTTGTTGGAAGAGGTGTTTCAGACGAAATTTTTAGTGAAGCTGCAGGAAGAGACAGGCTTTGTGCAGGTGATGGTGCTTGCTGTGAGGGAGGGAAGCAGGGCTTTCCCTGAGCCCAGGGCTTTCCCCTCCTGGCTGCTGTGGGTCCTTGCATCATCTTGGAGAATAAAAGGCAGCAAATCCTGTTCCACTGAGCAAACACATGCAGCTTTGAAAGGCTTTTCCTTCATGCTGATGTGGAACAGGAAGCACTTCTACTGTCTTCCACAAGTGTTTTCCTGCCTGGAAACAGGTTTTCCTATCAATCTTCTGTGGGTTCCTGTGCTCCTAAGCAGTTAGCACATGTCTTGTATGGTGAGGGACCAACAAGATCTTCAGGAAGCTCTTCCCAGGAGGGTGCAGTGGCTCCCAATATGCCACACTCAGCAGTCATGTGATGCACAGAGCTGGAGCTGCCTGTTGTGGTATGCTGGGTGGGTGCCCTACTATCTTTGCTGAGCAGATTTCTGCAGCAATGGGCCACCCCTTGTCTTAGGAGGGTGCTGGGACCAGTGGTGAAATCTCCTGGAGAGAGAAATGGTGAAGGGATGCTAAGGAGCAGTCTGGCCACAGTGGTTGGAAGGGAATATATGGCCTGCCCAGCAGCTAAATGTAGAAGAGTGTAGACTGAGGTCTGGAGAAAGACAGACAGATTAAGAGAAGGCAGGGGAAAAGCTGTTCTTTTTCTGAGGGTGCCTTTTGTTTGGTATTTGTTGCAACATGCACATCTGGAGAGGAAGGATGGGCATTCTGCACCTGCTGGCTCAGCACAGATGGATGCACAGTGCCACAGCCTGCTGCCCAGCTGAAGGACAGGAGGTTTGAGTTTACCCATTGGGGTGGAAAGCCCTAAGATGGCCCTGAGAATCCTCCTTTGGACAGGCTGAGAGGGAGAGGAAGAGGTGTGGGAGCCCTGAGCAGGGTCACGGGTGCCTGAATAATGCCTCTGCTGGTGTCTGTGGATTTGCAGCAGGGGAGGCATGCTAGTCTTACTGCAGAGAGCTCTGCTTGCTGCTTGCAACTCACGTGGGACCAAGCACACTCAGCAAATGGGAGTCATGGGAGAAAGCAAATCTGATGACTTGGAGGGTGGGGAGGGTGTTGCATCTGGGTCACTTTTGCTTCCCTGGGTCATTGCCTTGGCCCTGACCACACAGCAGCTTCTCCTGGGTGCTTGTGGAGAAGGGCAGATCCTGTGGCTGACTCAGCACAGCTCTCTTCCTTAGGGCTCGCTGCCATGAGCTGACACCAGAGCTCTCATGGCTGAGAGCAGGAGTTCCCCCTTCACCCCCTCTCCTCTCACATGCTGCTGCCCAAGTCAGGCTGGTGCCAGAGCCTGCCTGAGCCCTCTGCCAGGCAAGCCATCCACCTTCCCTCTGGAGACCACCAAGTGCGCCGTTGTCAGTGGGATGTGCCCTCTGGTCTTGTTCCTGCTTTCTTTGGGAGATCTGCTGGGTACAGTGTTTCTTGTGCTGCCTGAGCCTGGGGGATAGAGTGGGAATGTGGGCTTACACCAGGCAGGGCCATTAAATGAATGAAGGGAAGCAAGCCTCCCCTTCCAGCTGTTCATGTCCCATACTGTATCTGTTTCCCTGTCAGGATCCCTGCTTCTGTCACTAACTGGAGCCAAAAATCTAGGACTTTGGTATTAATTAAACTATTTAAGGGGAAGGAGAGGAAGGGAAGGGATATTTTTCTGGCAAATGCTCCTGGCAGGTATAAAGAGCTTCCCATTAAAGTGCTGTATGCTGTCACTAATGACTATACCTGAGCTCAGGCAGCACAAGCCGTGGTGTGCATTTGCACACAATTGCAGGCTGCTCAGCAGTTTCATGGATGACTGAGTTACAGACTATGCTGCAAAATTAGAAAGTCTAGAATTGAATGAACTGGTAAATAAGCTCTGGAAATAGATTTGCTGGAAAGAAGATGACATCTCAGGTTGGAGCAAGGAAGCAGGGGTGTCCCTCCGATGCATAGTAGCAGAATGAGTGGGCATGTTGCTTCTCTTTCCCTGTTGGGAGAAAAAAGGTAGAAATGCTGTTGAAAATCATAGGTTGTGTTTCAAAGGCTTGTGGAGGCTTGGCAAAGGCTTTCAGACCAGTTAGGACGTCCAGCTGTGATGTATCTTTCTCATTCATAGCTAGGTCAGTCTAACCTGTTACTCCTGTAAATTACACAGGCAGAGATCTGAGAGGCTAAATGTGGCTTATTAGAATTTTTATTTTTTTTATCATGTATCCTGGAAAGCTAGGGCAGCATGCTAGAAAGCTTACTGCTGGCTGAAGAATGAGCAAGTGCCAAAATGAAGCACCTCTGAGTGTTGGGCTGTAGTGATGTCAGATTTCTGAAATAATTTTGCTTCCAGTCAGGTGTTAATAGAAAGGGTGAGATTTATCTCCTTTTTCCTCCCTTTTTTTTTTTCAAAGTGTATAGGCCCTGAGATCCTGAAGCATTCCAAGTTCATAATTGACTGCATTCTCAGTTTTCCTCCCCTGATTCTTCAGTAGCAAGCATGGCCTTGGCAAGGCAGGTGAAGCACTGCAAACCACAGGCTCTGAAGCTATTCCACGTAATCTGAGCTGGCTCAATAAATAACCCTGCAAAGCATTCCCAAATCAGAGGATGTGGAAAACATCTGATTCCTTTCCAGTGCATTGACATGTGAGTTAGCTCTGCAGTAACGTGCAGTTCTCTCCACTGACAGGTCTGTGATAAGATCAAGGTTGTTAAGCCACCTACCTTCTGTTTATGTAACCAGCCTTCCTTTGTCTGAGTCACTTGATGCAGATCTGGTAGGAGTGATCACAGAGGGATCCACTGAACAAAAAATCTTAAGTGGCTCACCTTAAAGTGACCATTAGTTGTTAAATGATACACTACCACTTTGTTTATAGAGCAGCCACAGGCCATTCTAACACTGAGCTGGGATGTGAGTTTCTGGAAACAGCACTGCTATAATTTCGGATAGCTTTGTGGGAGAACTGTTAAAAAAATAGTATGCAGTAGGAACTCTCCAGCTGCTCAAAAAAAGTGCTGTGCATACTTTTTATCAAGTGCCTGGGGGCTCAATTTATGCAAGAGTGGAAAAGGTTATTGGAATTACAGTACTCTCCTTATAAGTATAAATCTTCCATGTTCTAAGTTACTTCCCTCACTATGGTCAAGTCACAACTCATATAATCTGTTTGACTCTTTTTCCTCAGTACTTTCGCTGAATTTCCTTCCCTTTCCTGATGGTCAGTGTGGGTATAGGCCCTTCAAGGAACACAATGTCTGCCATTAGGGCATGGACTCTCATCCTTATTTTTGACCCCTACAAACTGTCTTCTGGAGCAGAGATGCCCTTGAAGCATTGCTGGCATATTGTCCTGAATCCTGGAAAAACTGTACCATTGAAGGCAGCCCATTTGAGGTTAATTTATACCAAGTCTTCAAGTATGCCAAAGAAGAACAGAAGTAGGCTCTTTCTAAAGCTCCTTGGAAGGTTAATGTTTATCTGATGCAGATATTGCAGCAGAATATAATTTTAATCAGTTTTTCCATTTCAGTTGCTGGAAATCTTGTGTGTTGTCATTGTGACAAAAATCCTAAGGAATTAATTTTATTTGAGGGACTTTTTTGTATGACTGGTCAGTTGTGAATGCAATTAAGATGGAACACTGCAGTTGTTACACTTGTGATGATGACAATCAGATGAGATTACAGTACGCTTGCAATTTCCCCAGCTCAGAACACAGCTTGCATTTTTACCATTGAAAGTGTCTGTCTTTTAATTGTTCCAGACCAGCTCCAACAGTCTGGATATGCTCAGTATGCAAAATCTTACCTTCTGTCATGCAAACACTTGCAACTGTTCAGAACGGTAATTACACTTTTAGGGACTTTTTTAATTGGTGTTTTTTCTAATCTGAGCAATGTCAAATAGATTCACAAGTCTCTTGCACAGCTAAAAGCTTGCTGCCACTGAAAGGAAATGAGATGGGCTTTTCTCTTCCTCTTCCAAATTCCTTTGCATTGTCTCAGCTGTTTGTACAACCAATGACTTTCGACTATAAGGGAGTGTTTAAAATGGATAGTTAAATCCAAATCCAAATAGCTGTCTTTCACTTGCAACTCTTTGAGCTGAAGTGGTGTTATAGCCTCACTGTAAGAATAAATTGTCAAGTGTCTGTTCCCTCTCCTGGTTTGTTGGGGTTTTTTTTCCTCTTGCTGTAAGACAGCTGCTAAATGGCTTTCTCTTGCTACACAGATCTCAGCCAGTGTTCTGGGTTGTGTAGGGTGGCTGGTAGCAAAAGCTTCCCATAACACACGTGCATGCATCCATGCAGGCCGTGTCCAAGTGACTTTGACTTTTTAAATATTTTTAATTTTTCCTAGCAGGAAGCTATTTTTTTTTTACAGAGAGTATCAGAGAGAAGTTGTACATATAAAGCCTATTGTGCTGAGACTGTTGGTTTACTGAGTTTTAGCTGCCCTGTTCCTCATCTGTGTCCTGGCACTTGGCAGCACTTGAAAACAGGATGGGCTAGCGTTGGAAATGAGACAAGCAGTGACATTCTCAGGAGTTGCACTTAAGACAGGCAGCACACAGGGTTGGATTTGTTTTTCCCCCAGATGCCTCTTCCAATGAGGGCACAGACATGCACACATTTTTTCGTGTGTGCATGTGTCAACTTTCTGCTACAGAAGGAAGCATGCATAGGCTCATAAATCACCTGGGAATGAATAGTGCTTTCCTGCCTATCCCTACAGGTTAGCTCGTCAGGAAAACATAAGCCAAGTAAGAGAAACAGGATATGCATAGAGGAAAAGCCGTGTGTATGGAAAAGGTGCATTTGGAAGTTATCTGTAGTGACTTTGAATGTCCAAGTCCAGCAACAAATGTCAGTGCACAAATTCACATAAATATTTATGTGCCTTTCCAGAGGAACAATAATTAAACAAGGCTAGCCAAATTCCCATCCTCAGTCACGCAGACATGACTTCTATTTTCTCACTTACAAATAATATAACCCTGTGGGATTTTTACTAGTTCAAGTTAATTAAATTTCACTCAAAGCATGAAATTTGCAGGCAGCGCTCATTGCAGTAATTTTACATGTGCATATTATTTAGTCAGATACAATAAAAAGTTCACTTTTCTATTAATTCTTCATTTTATTTGTTGACAGTGTACAGAATTTAATCATACATGCTATACCAGTGCTCATATCGCTCATTTTTCTTTTTTTTTTTTTAAGAAAACTCCTTGATGTTGCATTGTGAACGAAGCTAAAAGCACGAGCTATGCTTTTTGCCCTTTGAGAACATCTGGTCCCTTCTTAAATGACTTGTACAGACACTTACGTAGTTTTTAGAGATAAGTTGAGCCTACATGCTTTCTAATATCTTGGAATCTTGTTTGTTCACATTCTTTGGATTCTGGTTATGGTATGAATTGTGAGAGAAGAAATCAGTTTGCCGAAGTCTAATGAATGATGTGCAAATCTTTGTAAGGACTACTCCAGTTTTGGATATATAAGCGGTGTGTCTGCTTTTGTCACCTATACATCCAGTCAGGAATCTTTCAACTGTTCTTTCAACAACTCTTGAATTTAGGCCTCTAAAAAAACCCAGATAGTATCCTAGAGAAAAAGAGTGTTTAAAGAAGGTTCAGTGACTTAGAAATATGGCTGTTCCTTGATAAAGTGTCTGTGCTGAACTGTGGAAGACAGCATGGTACAGTACTTGCATCAGAAATTCTGGATCCATGTTCTTGCACCTCTCTGGGTGATGTCCCCAGCTCCTTGATGTCCCAGCATTTCTGTCTAACTGGCTTGTGCTTGGAGGAATTCTTGGCAGGCTAACAATTCTTGTGGTCTCTCCTTCCAGCTTTCTGCTCTATTCCCATGGCAGAGACCACCCTGCTGCACAGCAATGCCTCAGTCCTCTCCCTTGCAGTCAGGCATTCAAGTGCAAATACATCTCCATCAGTGGCTTAGCTCACATAATCAATGTATTAGGCTAAGGACATACATTTCATTCTGCTGTTGTTTACTCTCTGAGGAGAATAATCTCTGGCAGAAGCAGCAGGGGAGAGCAGTGTTTGCGCATGCCTCGGCTGGACAGGGACCTGAGGAGTGCCTGGTGCAGTGAGGGAGGGTAAGCTCTGCCAGAGCACTGTGCACTGTAATTGTGATTTCCTTAAAGATGCAGACTGGAGAACCTGTGTGGCCTGGTACTAAGACACAGGTAGGTTACTTTATGCACCGTCTGTTATGCAGACACTGGAGATTAATTCCCCGGAGAAACAAGGAAGGCATTTTCTCTATGAAGCACTGAGTGATATTTAAGCACCAGGGTTGTTGTCCAAAATAAATAAATAAATGGATCCCTAGAGTTTTCCACTTGATGTGAAACTGCTGTCCAGAAGGAACAAAGTGTCAGCCTGCCAGCTCTTCAGGGACTTTTTCCTGTTCCACTGTTGCTTCCACTCAGATTTCAGTCCTGTGCTTGTAGGCACCGTAGCTGTCTCCTGGATATGGAACACTCAGTTAACAGAGTCAGAAGAAAGAAAATAAATAAAAAAAGCACAGGAAGCAGAATCAATAATGTGGTGAGGCAAAAAGCAATATAAGGGAAGAATTTCTGTGGGTTTTTTTTTATTAATATAGCAAACAAAAATGGATTGAAGGCAGGAAGGAAAAATAAGAGCAACTTAAAGATTGTGTAATGCTGGAAGTAGCTTATGGGGTAAAATTGCAACCAGTGCTCCTAATAACATCCCATTTTTGTTTCATTTATAGCTTTGACTTTGAAATATTTGGTTGGGGCCTTTTTTGCCTAGAACTTGACTGACTTGTTTTTCAATGCAGAAAGCCAAATCTGTCTTTCTAGGAAGCTTGAGAAAAATTAATTAAAGAGCTTTTGAATTATAGATCCATTAAAATGACTCTGCTTTGAAAGTTAAATAAATAAATAAAACTGTCAGTGTTTGTCATCTGTTGAAAAAAATTGTTTCTCTTGTATCTATACAACAGAGAAACCCAATTAGTGCACTCCAATGCTTTGCAGGAGAAGCTTTGATTATATCAACCTTGACTGTACCCATATGAGTCTTTTCAGACATCATGTGTGGGCTTAGAATTGTGAATCAGCCTAGAGTGTTGTCCCATTCTGCTTTTATTTTCTTTAGTGTCTGTGCTAACTCTGGATGAAAACATGCAAAATCCAGTCTGCACCTTGCAAACCTGTGACTTGGTGGATTTGACTTTTTTAGGACATAAACTTCATCCTTTTTGACTGAATGTTGTATTTCAATAAAAAAGCATTCACGCAGGTGCCTTTCTTCCCTTCCTGATCTTTTCTTTATTGGTGGTTTTTCTCTGAGAATAAGTGTTTTGTGTGGGTCCAGGGTTAATAACATGTGCCAAAACAGAGAAAAAGAACAGCCAATGCATGACCCAAAGAGGGAAAATAAAAAACCCCAGAATATACAGGATGTACCACAGCTGCCTCTTCTCTCATGCTGTGATAAAAGACAATGTGACAGATATTTTTCTAAAATAAGAAATCTGCTCCCTTCCAAAGAAGAATAATAGCAGCAATTAAAGATTTTGTGTCCTAGTTGTTTTGGAAACAAAAAGATGGCCAGACAAAGCTGGCAGCATGTCATACTAGCATGTGTGAATGTGAGTAACACTGCTGCCTCGGTGCTGTCCTTTGCTGGGATCCTGGCTGGGATGTTTTTAGCACCTGATGGGACTTGCATTGGGCATACCAGTGCTTTTTCCTGCCAGGACAGCTCTGGGTGTGATTTGTGATTAGGATACATTTATTTACCCATAATCTCTGTCCCTCCTTCAGGCCACAAAGCATGGCCTGCTTGCCCAGTGCCACTCGGCTGCAGGCCAGCAGCTGCAGTGCGGCTCTGCCCACGGCAGGGCTGTGCAGGTGGAATATCTCCCAGGAGTGGGCTTCTGGGAGAAATAACCCACCTGCCTGTCCAAGCAGGACAAAGCCTTTTATTTATGTGTCTGGTCCTTTCTGCCCTGATTCTGGCAATAGCTAAAATCTCAAAATGACAGTGCGGGAGGAACTGGCTGGAGTTTTGCCCTGCAGGAGGATTTGACAGCAGCTCAGGGACAGCCAAAGCTCTGCCTGTTCTGGGGATATCCATTCTGCCCTGGCTGGTGCTCCTACCTACTGCTGGCCCTGCAGTGAACTGATTCAGCAGTGTAAACAAGCAGAAAACTGTTGATTTTGTTGTTTGGTTTGGTTTGAAGTCAATTTTCCCCTGGTCTTTCTCCTCACAAAGGCTCACTGCAGGGTCGAATAAGCATAGGCAGACAAAGACAGAGAAAAGGAGCAGGTGCCTGGAGAGTCAAGGAGAGAGGAGGGACTGCAAGGGCCATGATATAAATTTGCCTTGCCATAATGCCCTGCTGTAAAAGTAGTCTAAGAGCCCTTGTGGCTTGCTTGTAGTGCAAATGAATCAATTCTTGCAAGCTTACTGCAGCAACCTCAGGTCAGGAAATTCCCTTGGTGTAAACAGATTAGGCTGCTGCAAGTCGTGGTGAAGCTTGACTCTAGTTACAGTGGGTAATTCTTGAATGTGGTATTTAAAACTTATTTCTTGCAGACCTTTTAAAGATTAGAGAGTGTTTAATTGCATCTTGGCAGAGACAGCAGGTCTAATACATTGGGAAACATATGTCTTGGACAGGTTGAGGCTTCCTTTCAGGATAGCTGTCTTTGAAATAGTAGCAGATGGAAGTCCTTCTACCTTTTCTAGACACTAACTTGACTTAGAGAAGAGCATATAAACTGGCAGCAGAGAAAAGCAATTCTTAAAAATAATTTACAGAGATTTGTATGGCTTTAACTTTATTTGTTAAGGCTTTCAGAGTGAGAAGCCTGGCTTTGGATTTATTGAAAACTTCTGAAGCTCAGTTGGAGAACCAAATATGATCAGGTCCTGGTTATGAGATTTCTACTTCTCTGGCTGGCTTTTCTTAGTAACATCCAAATTAGTGAATAAATAAAACCCTTCAGTCTGCCGACGACAACAAATAATCTGTGATTCAGACCCAAACATCTTGATCCTGAACTTGGCAGTGCTAACCTTGAAGAGCAGAAATGCAGACCATCAATCTGATATTTCAGTACCAGAAAGAGTTGCTTTGAAAAGGTCATTTTGTTGCTGTCCCATCAGTTTTACTCAGTAAATTTCACCTTTCAATGAGACTAAATTTTTTTTTTGTCTTTGGGATAAAAAAAATATTAGGTCTTGAACCAATGGGTAGAGATGATGATGATTGTGCAAAAGATGCGCAAGATGCTCTCTGTGGTGAATTGTCTAAACAGCTCATATGACTTTGGTCTTTTATTCAGAGCATTTTTAAAGTCTTTGGGATTGTCACAGTGCATTTGTTTTTTTTGTTTTACGTTGGTTGGGTGATTTGTTTTTTAGTTTGGGGGTTTTGTTGTTTTCTTTTGTTTGTTTTTTAATTTATTATTTCTGCTTGCTAAATTAATTTTTGATTGCTAATTAGATGGCTGTCTGAGAATGTCTGACTACATCATGTCCATTTCTATTTTAAAATATACTGAGTAAATTAGGAAATACAAAAGGAAGTTTCTGGATTTATGTGTTTAGGGTTCAGCTGTGTCTGCTGTTTGTTTTGTTATAAATGGCAGTATTGAAAAGAGTGAATATCTCTCAACATTGGAATGAAATAGTGCTTATTCTTTGGAGAAGACATCTATGAGAAAGGTACACTACAACACTTGTTATAATATATTAGGAGTATTCACAAAGATTTATGTGAAAACAAGTTTTTCCTGATAATTCTGAATTGGAATATTGGTCTGCAGAATGTTATAGGATTAAATAAATAGAATTTCAGTGACTTAAATCAAAGCTACTACTGCAAGAAGGCTAAATTCCAAAATAAACAATCTTTAAGTTGATTTTTTTTTTAATACTGCATGGCAGTTATACTTGTATAATGTGTAATTGGTATGAAATGGTACTTTTGAAATGTAAACCTTGAGATAATTTCAGGCAGGCATTCAGTGTAAAATATATTGGGTTTAATTTCACTTAAATCTAAATGGAAAATTATTACATATTTGAGGAACCTAAACAAATTGTCAAAACTTCCATTTTCTATTTGTTCTGCAAGCTGGTCAATCAGGACAGGAATAGGATGTGGTTGCCAAAGCCATTCCATGTTGCCTGTACCTGGAGAGCCTGGCAGCAGCACAGTTGCCTCTGAACCTGCCCAATGCTGCCCCAGGGCAGGTACCTGCTGGGAGAGGTGCTGTCAGTGTGGTGTGGGTCTGGGGGCCAGCAGAGATACAGCCTTGTGGCCATTAGCCCTGTCCTTAGAGTTCTGGTGCTCCCCTGAAGGTCTGTAAGGAAATGTCTTACTCCATGGGAACTCTGCTGCAACTGTGATCCTGGTAAGATACTGATGTTTGGTAATTATTGGGTGTAGTGTTCCTGTTAATGTGGTCACCACTTAGGAGAACTGTGTTAGCACTCCTGGAACTGCTCCTTAACTCCCAAGATGAACCCTGGGGGAATCCCAGCAGCTCCTGATGCTGAGAGGAGCAGCCCTGCTCACTCACATCCCTCTCTGCATCTGCTGCCTCTCTGCTGGCTCTGACATTTGCCATGTTCAGCCACATAATCCAGCCAACAAATTAATAAAAACTCACTTTGCTGAGCTGATTTTCTGCTCTTTTGTTGAAATATCCATTTAGGGAGCAAACAGATGCAAATGTCGGCAGTAAATGTCAGGGGAGGTGAAAATGTAGGAAAGTGGGCTTTTGTGATGTGGTGACAAACTGCATCCTGACCAGTGCTATTTCCTCAGTCTAAATCTGAATACCAAGCAAAGCTGTGACAATATATTACCACTCTCAAAAAACGCTGCCAGTGTCAGAATTCTCTGCCCCATGTTGCCATCTCCTGAAATTTTGCCAATTTAGCTGGTTTTGTAACTGCGCTCAAAATCAACTGTGCGAGGTGATGCAGTTTAAACAAAATAAATCAAAAGTACTTCTTGTAATATTACTCCCACCACTGTCAGTTCCTCTGCTCTGGTTTTTGACAGATCCACCCTAGGATTATTGTGTGTTTGCAACAGCTGTGGAATTAGCACAGTTAAGGGAACCATAACCAGTAACTGCTCTTTGCTTCTCATACCACAATGTCTCTGTGCATTCAGGATGAACTATACTTAAATTAATTTCTTGTGTACTGCAGAATACACTTCAGGTGGAGCAAAATCAAAAGGGAAAAAACTCAGAGCATCATTCTGTGAGGAAAATTGAATTCTTGAAGTATAAAATTTTCTGATGGAATCACACAATCTTGTCTGACATGGCTACAGTCTTTGGACCCCACTGAGGGAATTTAAAGAAGTGATGGGTGAGGAATAGTGCATGTATGGGTTCCAGTTGAGCTAGCCACCCTCCCATGGAAAGATCAAGGGGAGGAAGAGACTCTCACTCAGCTGTTTTTAGTGGCAAGTTGTGTTCTTTTTTCATTTGGAATTCTGAAATACTAGCAGAACACCTAAAAAAGACAGATGAGGGAGTGAATGGCAGCAAATGGGTGAAAGGCACATGATGAAGCACTAAAAGAAAAGTTCCTACGGGGGAATGTGTCTTAGAGGAGGGGAAGATTGCCTAAAAATAAATATATATAAATGAAAATATAGATATGTTTGTGTATTTATATATATATATACATATATACATATTTCTTCTAAGAAAACTATACTGTATTGTGATAGAAACTTTCTACAGAATATATTTGGCTTCTCTGGCATCTCCCTGTGCTGGAGAAATCGTGGCTGTTTTGTTCTGGGTCACATTTAATATCTATAGTCTCTGGAGATAATGCGTTAGTTTCAAATGCCATAATGTGTTACTTTCAAATGCTGTATGTGTTTTATTCCTCATGCCTGTGTTCCTGGATCATGTTTCCATTGCAGATTCTTTCCTTGCTAAACTAGTCTGTTGTGTCATGGGAATCCTTAAGCAACAAGGACAGATTAGGTGAAAGCAGATGTCAAAATATTAAAATTCCTCATGGGATAGAAACTCCCCATCCCACGCAGACAGCATGTATAATCTATTGTTGGCATAGTGTCCCATGCAATTCCTTCATATCTCATCCTCTGCATCAAGTTCTTAGTGACCAGAGAGTGGCTTTCAGAAAACACTGTAACCAGACGGGCCTGAACCAGGCTCATGGTGTGACCCTGAGGGATGTTCTGTGCAGGGCTGAGTTGGACTCGATCCTTGTGGGTCCTTTCCAGCTCAGCATGCTGTGGGATTTGGTGATACTTGTGTGCAGAGTGGATGTTTGGTGGAAGAGGCAGTTGCTCCCCAAATCTGCAGACATTATTCCTGGTGTCCTGCACACTGCTGGAATTTACTGAAACAAATTCCCAAGTACCAGCTTGTGGGTTTTCTTCATTTTTCTTGCATCATTTTTGCAGGACTTAGAAGCATTTAGTCTTTTTATGTACCTTATCCCCTGAAGACAGTGTGGTGAAGAAGCACAGTGGAAACTTAGTTATTCATGTGGTGATAAAACTGATATGAGATCAGGTGGTCAATGGACAAACAGATAACTTAAGCTTTTAATTCTGGAATGCTTGAGCACTTGGTTCTTTTTGTAAAGTTAATGTGTTGCATGTGACATAAGTGGAGCCTTGTGTATGTGCATGACCTCTTAGGCTTGTCTGGAGTGACAGAAATTCCTTACGGTGGCACCAAGTAGTTTTGTTGTGAACCTGGAGCCTTTGACATCAAGGCTTTGGCAAACTGTCCTCTGTCATTTGCATTGCCTCAAGCACCCTGATGCTGCTCGTGGAGCTGTGGTGAGGGACACAGAGGGAGCCAGCCGTGCTTTTGGAAATACTTGCTTTCAAAATAACTGCAAAAAATGGGCTAGCATCTCGAAATTGTGTGTAAAGATGTGTGCTGTGCAATGCTTGGCCAGCGGGTACACAGACCTGTGTGACACAGCCTCGTGTGATAGCCACAGACTAATGGAATGTGGCTGGAAAGCACTGGGAGTGTGTGGGTGGCTTGTGGAGGTGCTGTTTTGACCACTGGTCCAGACTGTGGTCTGTCTTATGCTTTCCTAAAATAGCATAATTGTTTTTTTTCTGGTTTATTATGTTAGGAGAGGATCACATAAATTGTGCATGTGTGGACATTCTGTCATAAAACCATAACAAAAAAACACAACAGCAAAACCAAAAGTTCTGGATTCTCTGTTAGCGCAGTTTTCAAATTCCCATGTTGGAATGTAAAATCGAATTATTTCTTAGCTTAGGAAGCTTTTTTTTTTGTTTAAAAAAAGGAGAGGGAAAAAAAGGTGAAGTCCCAAATGGTGCTATTCCCTTTAAATGTTGATATGGAAAAAGATTACGGGATGCCCTGCAGTCAGCAAATCCCTTTTGATGTGGTTTGAATGCTCCTCACCTGACTAAAAGCACACAGTGTGTATGTGTGTGTCTCTGCATCACTATCGATCCTAATTCCCGGGCAGTGCCACTTAATGGCTTTAGCTTGTTTGGAGGCAGGCCCGGGCTGACTTTCCCTGCCATGCCAGTGTGATCTGTCCCTGAAATGTCCTCCACCCCAGCAGTCACCGTTTGTCCCCAGAGCACCGTGCTGCTGGCGTTAGCATTGCTCACCGCATTTGGTTTCTTCCTTGACACAGCTCCTTAATGAAACACCTGATGAGTCAGTGTTAAGTAACCTCACTTGGGTGTATGGCTGTCACCTCCCTGGAGAAGGTCTGTCTGTGTCATGAGAATGCCGTGGACCAAAGAGAGGTGGTTTGTATGCAGCTGCAGCTTCTTTCTCCACATAATTTTAGCATTTGGTACCTGTAGGGATAGCAAATTGGAAGTGAAACTGGCACAACCAGAAGGAAATGTATGTGTCTCTTGCTCCCTCAGGCAGCACTTTTACATAAGAGGGACACTTTAAAGATGCATATTGAAATTGATTTCATCTTTCGGCCCCATTAAACAAGCAATTGGTTTTCAACAGCAGCTTGCTGATGAATCTGAGTCAAAGCAGGATGATTAACTGGAGGACAGCCAGCTTGGCAATTGTTTGTCCTCTCCTGTTTAATACTCAGTGTATAGTGATACACATATCAGAGACTTCAAACTCCTCCCTTCGAGAGACAATACAGTAAATTAATCTGTTGAGAAATTGCTGCGATTCCAGCCTCCCTACCAACTTTTTCATTTAACCACGTTAAATACTGCTAGCTGGAGTTGCTCAACTCAATGAGTCACAGTCAAACACTGGAAAACATTATTTTTGCTTTTTTGCATTTTCTTACTATAAATGGGTGGTTTGGAGTTCAGTTGGGTTGAATACACTGAGGTGAAACTTAATTCCTGTCAGTTTATAACAACTATACTTCATTCAAACACAGAATAAACTCTGCTTTTACTCACAAAACTGGGTGATCTTTGCGTGCATATATCAGCAACCCCAAGACTACAATGTCCTGAGGGCACATGTGCCCATCCCTATTCTGAATGTCTGAGTTTCGGGTATTCTAGTGACTAACCTGACTTTAGAAAGGCAAGGAGGTTAAGGAGTGTCTCTTCAAACTCCAACAGGTATAATCTTTAATCTCTCAGTATTTGTCATCCCAATTATTTTAAAGGAAAAGCATATGTTCTTAAAAGCCCTTAATCATTGTCATGATCCCTCTTTTGGTTTGTTGGTCCAGGAAGCATTATGGGGGCTGAGAGGAAAGAAGGCAGAAAGATGGAGGAAAATGTTACTACTGTGTCCACTGTGCCTCTTAGCCAATTTAAACCACCGTTTTCATCAATTTCCCTTTGTAAGAATGAATTAGAAAATATTACTGTTGTCATCTGCAGGGAAGGGGAAGTGAATCTATAAATCGAAGTTCAAGGTTATTGCAGCTCTTATCTGTCTGTAATATGGGTATATGTGTCTGAACTGCTGAATATTTTTATTGCTGCTGGTTTAATAATTAATCTACCCTTTGGAAGCTGGAGGCTTTTTCCTAGGTTTAATGCACTCTTAACATCCCTATGTCTACCACCTTGTCCTGAAAGCTAAGTGGTATCAGAAGAATCTGCTGCAGGGGGCTTGTTCCATCTTTGATCACGTGTTCGTATGTCTTCATAGAAAGCATTTTTATTCCCTCTTTGCTGCCAGGTGCAGACATAAAATCTCCAGTGCTGTTCTACAAATCTCTTCTACATTAGATTAGAGGGCTGGCCCCTTAACAACTAGCAATGGCAAATGGCAGGTTTCTCTGAACTAGGCTATGAAAGAAGACGTGCATGACTGAAAGGGCTGTTGCGTGCCTCTCTCTAGCTAGAAGTGGGGAAATGCACACCCTTAAAACACAGATCTTGCTGCCTATAGGATAAACTCCTTCCCCTATTCAAAGACTGAGTCTGTTCAGGGTCTTTCCATGCTTTCTTGGGAGAGACCTCTCTTGGTGAGGTGTTACTCAGATCTGTCAGCAGGCACTGCAATTTGTTGGTGCCTGTGTGCTTTGTGTTTTTCCTGTACTGTCTTGGTGTAGAAAGGTGCTGAGTTAGTAATGTCTGCCACAGTGAAAGTGGGTGAAAGGGGGATGCTCAGCTGCTCCCATTTGCGTGTGAAGATCCCATTAGGTTTCCTGATGGTGCTCTCTGAAATGAGGAGCTCTTGCTTTTGTCAGGTGGGAGAATCAATACTGTGTGCCATGCTCTGCCCTCTTCACTCTTCTGATTTCTGTTAAATGTGATGCCTTCCATGGATTGCATATTGTGCATGCTCCAATATGTAATTCATGAGGAAGAATCTGCATATTTTATCCTTTTAGGTATGTTTGGTGTATTTCTGATCCCTGTGATAAAGGGGAGAAGGGAAGTGAGGCTGGGATGTGGGATAACAGAGGTGTGGAGAATGGCAGAGGCAGCACACTCATCTCAAGGTAGCTTTTGTGCTTCTAAGAAGGAAGAGTCTTGCTGTAGGCAATTACTTTAGGGCAGCCAGTTATGTAAGCCCTCCTTACTATGAATGGAGGGATACCTCTCTGGGAGAGTGGATGAAGTAGAAGGAATGAAAATCAGAGCTGCTGAAGCTGCAGCTGTACACTGGGGAGAGGAAGGACAAGGAAACTTAGGGTAGAAACGAGTGATAACAGGACTCTTGACTCAATCTTTGTTTCTGAAACCCAAGGACTGGAGAGATAAAAAGGTGAGTCCTGATTTCTAAGAAATTTTTTTTCCAGCTAGTACATGACTTAGTGGCCAATATAAGCCTTTTGAATCGATTCCTTCCCTGTTGTGTTTGCATGTGACTTTTTCATATATGCAAAGCTTGATTTCTGAAAATCTCTTCATCATCTCCAATTGCATCTGAGCAGAGTCTTCCTTGGTGGGTGGTGGTTTTTTTCCTACTTGTAGCAGCAGCCCATGCAGTTAAGACCACATGATGTTTACCTTCATGGCTGAAGCCATGTTTTCAACCCAGGTTTCTAGAAGCAAAATGTTATGTTTTTCTGCCTCATTGAACTGTTTTTAATTCAGTTAGGGCATTCTTCAGTCTCCAAATGACATTGTACAGGTTTTCTAGAAATAATAGTACGGCATGGCTGTCCTGTCCAGCCTCGCTGGTGGGTGATTTTTCAGATAAACCAGGCCTGTGCTGCTTTGTTCCCTGTGGTGCTGTTAACTGCACACACAAGGAGCGCTGGCCACAACTGATGGCTGGGAGAAACACTGGTACTATTTTTCAGTGCTTCTTTCCTCCTTTCAGTCAGTCTGCAGCAGAACATCCACCTTTAATGCAAGGATTCCCTGTCAGAACAAAGTCATCATCATTTATATGGCAATCACAGAAATACAAGTTTCTTCACTTTATTTTAACTGTTTGAACACATCAGTTTCTAGGTTTGCAATGTTATACAATTTAGCTTGGTTGGTTGCTGTAGCCATGACACTTCAAGTCATCGGAAATACTGCTTCTTTGTTGCAAAACCATATGGATTTTACATTATAAACAAAATGGTTACTAATTTTATTCTCTCAAATTTAGCTTTCTGTAAGGAATAGTTGTATAAAGTCAGACTGAAGCCCTAATAGCTCAGAGTTTAGTTGCATTGGTGGTGTGAAAAACTGAGCTGGCTAGCACAGGCTCAAGTTCTCCTCCTTCCAGGAGCTGAAGAGGATGACTTGGTGCTGGGATTAGACAGAGCTTCCCTTAGGGAACCAGTTCTGTGCACAGCATCCACAGATTCACAAGAGGTTTGTTTTGAGACAGCACACTGTTTTCCTATATACTGCCCTGGCTGTAGCCCATCTGCTTTGTAACAAGGAGTAACAAGGTGTCCCCTCTTGCTTCCCTTCGCATTAGAGAGTCACTTTATCCATTCTCCCTGTCTGCTCCACATGCGCCACACAACTTACTATTGTCTGCAATTACTATTTGAGCTGTTCTCAGCTTATAGCTATTTATTTGTCTTGGAAAATGGCCAGTGTTTTCTGTGGGATTACTTCTCTTTGTTATAGTTGTTACAGTCATGATGGTTTAGGCCAAGCAATGCAGCAGTTGCTTTTTGGGGCACTCAGAAACCTTGCTTTACAGCCCAGAAGTGTGCACTGCCCCATTCATGGGAGATAGTAAGTTCTATCTCTTGCATACATGCAACTAATGTTTTGTCTTCCTTGAAAACGTGAGGGTTTTACTTGCAGAGATCAATGGGGTTTTGTGATTAGAAAGTGTGCTGTAGGAAATGATTGTACTAATGTTTGGTGAACTGACAGCAGAAGAGAGTAAAGGAAGTTTTTGCCTGGTGGAAGGGCAAAGCTTGCACAGAAGGATTATCTTCAGTAGCCTGGAAATGCCTAATTCATAGACATGGGACAAAATTTGTCAGTAAAAGTGTGGGCAGATCTAATTAAGCAGTTTTCCCTGAACAACGTTTGTTTCTCAGTTCACTGCAGTGGCTGATTCAATCAGGTTTCTCAGTATTGAAACTGTCCTCGAGTGCCATGAGTGCAAGTGTCAAACTTTGTCCCTAGGCAATGGTTTTGTTTATTTGAAGCCAAGGGAGTCCAGGAAAGCCCGTTAACTTAGTGTGGTTTTCACCCATGAGGTGTCTGCTGCTTTTTTTTTCTCCCCCCAATAGCAAAAGCTGGTGAAATATAGAAAGAAGTGTCTGTGACCTCATAATTGAATAAAATGAGACTGCTAATTATGTCTGGGAGGATTCTTAGATTGTCATCAATATTTCCTGTTGCATTTATGCCCACAGACTTTCTTTTTTAAGAAGAGAAGAATTCAGGGTGGATGTCATTGCAGTCTATAGACTTTACTCCTTGCTTTCTTTTTTTTTGTGTTTCTGTGCAGATTTATTTGGGAAGGTTAATTGCTGGATGAAACTATCTGCCTAGACAATCAACAGTTCTGGGGAAACAAAGGGTTATAATTTTATTATCCCACAAATGAGACTTGAAAGGTTTGCCTTATCTTTGCTTCCCTTGCCCTCTGGACAGAAGCAGGAAGAGATGCTGCCCTTTGGGTGGTGCCTGTTTGTTCCCTGCCCCCGGAGGAGTGGGAGGTCTCATAGGAGGAGCATCACAGAGCCAGTTGGACCAGGGGGGCTCTCCTTGTGTTATAGCTTTTCAGCAATCCTGTACAGAAATTCAGAGAGGAGAGGGAAGTGCTGTGCTTTGTGGGTATTTCACTCTAACCAGGCTGGGGGGAGGAGGAGGCAGCTCCATCCAGATTGTCTGTTGTTCACCCTCATCTGGCTGTGTTCCTCTGCTTTCCTACCCCCTCATGCCTCTCCCTAACTCCCTGGCAGTCATATTCCATGGCATGCTCTTTTCACCCTGTTTCAGGCCATGCAGCAGTAGGACAAGAGAGCCTTTGTTTAGCAGGAGTGCTGCATCTGAATGCTGTGAAAAGCATTATGGCAGCTGCCTATGTTTGAGGCTGTGCTTGGGGGACGTCTCAGAGGGGATCAGTGTGGCCAGCACCCTCTGAGCTGAGCAGCAGAGCTGTAGGGAGGCTTTAGGGGTACAGGAGGGATGCTGTAATGTGAATTGTGTGGAAACACACTGGCTGTCAGTGCCGTGGAAGTGTTTCTGCAGAGCAGCTTCTGTGTGTTGCTGTCGCAGCACAGCGAGTCTAAGGATATCTGTGAAACAGAAAACTTCTTTGACATCTGGCCAGTGGTACAGAAGCCAGAGAGAGCAGTGGTGGCAGCTGCATCATCCACTTGCAGAAGGAATGTCAATCCTTGGGGAAATTCTCAGCTCTCCAACAAGGTGTCTTCCTTTGCTGCCCAGCTTCTTGACCACACTGTGCCCTGCAGCTGGCCTGTGTCTGTGTGATTGTGGCCCAGCATTCTTTAACAAAAGCCATTGCAGAGAGCTGTCTTGGGGAGGCCACTGGCACTATGAGAAGCCCTATTCTGAGTCAGTGTGCTGGTGCTGTGCTGCAAGTGCATCTTGTTCAAAGGCTGTACTAATTATAAATTGGTCTTGGGAGATGAGGATAAAAATATCTTTAGTCAGCCTGTCTCTGTAAACAACCTGTGATGCTATTTGGAAATGTGGTATAGTTTTCATGTTGCAGGGAATGTGTGTGCTGTGTGTGAAGGACTTCAGCAGCCATAGCGCAGAGCTTCCTTGTGGTCAGGCTGACAAATAAAGCAAGGAAGGAATTTTTTGCATGCTAGAGATGGCATAGTGGATATTCGTGACATTCTTTTCCACACAGTTAGGGGAGAAATTTGAGTTTACCTCAGGATTGGAGGAAGAAGGGTGTTTATTATACCAAACACGTGCTATAATAGTACCTTCTTCTTTTAAATTAAATTCCCTTGAAACATCTTCTCTGTCCTGGCTGCATGAATTTGGGTGGAATCTATCCTGTACATTGTAACAGAGGATTTGCTTCTGTGGTGTAAGAAATCAGTTGGTTCGCTGCTAAATCAAATGCTGATGTGTACTGTCACCTGCAAGGTAAGGTTCCCTACTGGGAAGGGGGTGCCAGAGGCAAGAGGGAGAGCTGAGTGCCAGCTGCCAGTGACAGACATGCAGGGAGCACCCCTGAGAGGAAATGATGCTGCCTCTCCATAAAGGGACCTGTCTGCACAGCTGGGAGCTGCGGCAAAGTGGCAGTGAGAGGAAACCCCACAGCCCCTTTTGGCTGTCTCAGAGCTGACCCTGACAGATCTGTCACTTGGCCTCTGGTGGAGCTGAGTCCCCTGTGAACACCCCCTGACCGTGTTTCATGCAAACCTTCCAGTGCATGCTGGGTGTTTGGAAAGATGAATAATGCAAGCATGCTTTTCAGGGAGGTGAAAGCACTTTGCCTTTCCTTTGTTCTTCAGCTCCACTGTGACTTAAACCAGAGCGGTGCAATGTTTCCTTAGGGTAATGCATCTTGCTGCAGGTCTTGGGCTGGCCTATGTTCTGCATTCTGCTTTTTACAAAACAGGGAAAATGCAGGGAGAGGAGGGAGAAGCAGATACAGCCCCTTTTGGGTGTCTTTCAGTTCAGTACTTTGGAACCACATTGACAGTCTTGAGGAAAAATGGCTGAATGTGAAAGGGCTTGCCATTGGAACTAAATTATTCATCAGAATATTAAAAGAAGAGTGTGCAAAGATGTAAAGTGAGCACACCCCAACGCAGGCTGTAATGAGCGAAAATTATAGTTGTGGTCTTGGGAAAAGACCACACTCTCAATTAGCTCAATGCTGGCGGCTGCCTGAGTGCATATCTGGACCTTCTGCATAAGGATGATGCCAGGCATTCATCAACTTTGTACTCATTTTTCAGTAGCTTAAATAAAATAGGATCCAGTCTGTATTAGCAATAGGTAACAGGAGTGCCAGTTAATAGGGTGCTGTAAACCTGGAACCTCTTTGTTCCTGTTGTCTTATAACTCCCCCAGTTTTTCAGATTTGTTTTTCTCCTTGCTGTTTGTCCTGTAAACCTGTATATCTGGCATTCCTGAGACGTCAGCCTCCTCTGTATCCCCTTCTTACATCAGCTCTGTTTTCAACTGTTAACCGTATATGCTTGAATCCGTCTCCATCAACATTTTAAAAATTGATAGCTTTCTCTTTTAGTTCACAGACTCTCTCTGTTTGACCATCTCAGTTCAACAGTCTATTTTTTGACTGTTTTAAAGGAGGTGACAGCCTTGCCTCTCTTGCTGCAGTGTGATCATTGGCATGCATCTTCCGCATTTCAGAGCAAAGGTGAATGATGTGTTGAGAGCTTTAGAATGAATGAGTGACAAGGTTTCCCTCCTGTTTATTTTGGTCTTTTTTAATGCTGCTGTGGAAAGGATGGGTTCAAGAGCCAGGCCTTGCAGGGTTTTTTAAATCCTGTTAAATCTGTTTTCTCTGTTTGTCACTAGTAGTGCTTCAGGCAATATTTTTCTCCTCATGAACATGAAGGTCTTGCCTTAACTGATGACAAGCTCAGATGTTACAGCAGTGTGATTTAATTCTGAGAAGTGCTAGGGCTTGAGTGGAAGTCAGTCTGCATTTATGATAGTACTTAATATGCTTGAAGCTGTAAGGGGACATGTTTGCTACATTCACAGATGATGATGCTCTTCTGTGAATTTCTCTGTTGTCCCCTCCTCCTGACCCCACATGTCTCTCTCTTTCTCTCTTATATTAATTAATAATAATCATTGTGTGGGTGGGGATTTGTAGAACCAGAAATGGAATGAACTAGAAATGACCCAGGAAATTTCTGCTATTGTGCATGTATATATAGCTCCTAGACAGCCACAACAAAGAAGATACTTCTAATTATTTTCCAAGTAACTTTGACAGAGACATGAATAGAAAAATGTATGTGAATATTTTTGGAAGATCATCTGAGCAAAAACTCTAAATTTAGAAGTTGCTTGATCTGTTTTTATAAAGTGTTCAAGAAGCCTTTAACAGAAACTTAAACAAGAGAGGGAACTTTTCTTTGAGGAATGAAAATCAATTTCAGTCTTAAATGAAAACCTGAAAAATTTGGACAGGATTTGTATAAGATATACTTGGAAAGGCTGGGGGAAGTGTGAAAAAAGTCTCTTCCTGATAAGCTGTTCTGTGTGTACTTGGTAACAGTATCTCATGTGATACAAAGCTCATCTGAAGCAATAACAGGAAAAGAAAGCCATACAGAGAGTCATAAAATATGCTGATTCAGGGATAAGAAATTCTTATTTAGAACATTCAGGTTGTGATAGTATTTTAGGCTTCCTTCATTTTGGATAAATTCATTTATATTCAGTGATGCTTCTTGGCAGTATCTTGGTTGCTACACTGCAAGAGAGTCTTATTCTCAACCAGAAAAACAACAGTGGAGGAGGGAGAACAGGGGAGTGTAGGGATGTGTGCAAATAAAGTGTGAATGGCTTTCTGCAAAGAGGAATACAATCATGCAGGGCCTACACTGGAAGCCACAGGTTTTTATCTATATTATATCACATTGCTGAGACTTCATGTGAAACTGGGAAAGTACACATTTCTTTCCCCAAAATTATTATGGTTGGGGTTATCTCTACCTACTTCTTCTGGGAAAAAATTTAGTCCCATGTGCCTGACTGTCAATAGCTAAGTAGTTATCATTGTCATCTCCTGTTGCTGCAGCTCTGGAATGCTCTGATTGTGGTGGATGACCTTCTTTTTGTGTCCTTTAAACATCTTCCTGGTCCTTCTGCATTTTTATATAGCCTTATGTCCTGGGACAATACCACAGTTGGTTGCTCTAGCCTGGTCAATGCCTTGTCATCTTTCAAATTGCAGGTTTCGTTTACCTTTGTTCACCATCTGCTGAGTTCAGGCACTTCCTTATCCCATGTAGTTTAGGCTTCTTGCTCTCACTCCATGTTCCAGCTAATTTGGCAATGTTCTCGTTTTATGTCACTTTTAGCTCTGCACAGGAGTCCACTGCTATTCCTGTGGCACAAAGGAATGGGGGGAAAGAGAGATGTCCAAATCCTCACCGTTTGTAGCTGCATCCAGTTGAGCGAGAGCTCTCTGTGGATGTAGGGCTGTGACACAGTGACTGAAGAGATGTACTTTCTACAAGGATATAAATTGTTTATGTCTTCTTCTTCATGTAGAGGGTAATGTTCTTGGTTGTACCACCATCCAGATTTTTTTTTAAAACAAGGATCAGTGGGGTGTTGACCAAATTGTTGTAGTTTTGCTTAATATTTTTCTGTTCTTTGGGGTTATTCCACTCCTTCAGAAAAACTGAGATGAGTTTCTGAGAGAAGACTGTCATCTCAAACATAAAGCCTTTCCTTAAATTTATGGGCTTTTCTTATGGACCACCATTCAGAAAATGAAACATTTTTATTTTCTTCCCTTTTTTGTCCTTCCTTCAGTCGAAGCTGTAGCCCAAGATGATGTGGGCAGGTTCACTGTGGGAACAGTTAAGAGCTTTTTTTTCTTTTAACTTTAAGATTTACAGTGTTATTACACTGGAGTTCACATGCTAGCCTGTAAGCAGTGATCTGATGTGGTATGTGAAATCCCTCACTCCCAGCAGCCTGGGCACTCTTTGGCAAATATGAGAGCCACCTGAAGTAACTAGATGCAAATTGGCAGATTGCTTCATTGTAGAGCTGAGGTGCACATAAACTGCAATTGCATCCTGCTCAGGGTGCAAATCTCTGCCCACTGGAAATTTTTATTTATGAAGAGAGCAAGTGCCTCTGGATCGTAATTGAGAGGCATCAGCAAACTTGGGTCTTCAAGTCTATTTACTTGTAAATGGGAAAGAAAAAACACTTCAAAAAAAAGCCAACAAAAAACAAGCAAAACCCAACCAAACAAAAAGAAAACCTACAAAAAACCCTCGCAAAGTCCACAAAAACACAGAAAATCTTTCCAAACAAGCCGCTGAATGTGGGTTTGTGGGGTTTTCCCTTGTTGCTGCAATAAGTATTTCTCTCTGTGTTTATTGTCATATTGTTGGCATTGTGAAAAAACAGCATCTTGCATACTGAGTCTCTGTTATTTAACTGAATTTCCCATGCCTTTTTTATTAGTGATCATCATGTACCTGTGAGCAGGGAGGTGACACATTGAAATATGTGAAGTTAAAGTTACTGCAGTGAAATCAGATAATTGACAGTTAGGCGGGAGTGCAGGGAAGACAATTTGCTTGGCTGCCAACTTGACAAAGCATGTTAGTTCACTGGAGTTTTTTTTTATTTGTTCTTGATTTTGATTCCCTATTTGAGCTCTGTCTTCACCTGAAGCGCTCATTATTTATGTAAGGTAGCACTGTTATTCCTTCAGGGCACATGCCATTTGTTCAAGTAGAAGGACTAGGACTGGCAGAATTAATGCAGAAATACAGGTATCAGACTGGATTTGCCTTGTGCTATAGATTCTCCATGCTTTTTTGAGCATTGTCACACCCAACTTATTGCAAAGAGCACTGCTTCTTCACAGTGTTATTGTAAGGTGTTCACTCTGGGCTTCTTCTCAGGTGCTGAAGTGAAATTCAGTTTTCTAGCTTATCTATACCACTAAGGCTTTGGAAAGGATCATGATAATATTTTGTTTAGCTTTCATTTTGCCCTGTGCCAGACATAACTGATAGACTGTGACAGTATTGAACAAACCCTGCAGAAGGTGGAGAACCCCTGCAGAAGTGGAAGGAAAAAAAATTCTTCCTGGTGTTGTGTTTGCAGTGCTAAGAGCATTGAGCAAACATGCTTGCAGGGATTCAGCAGAATTTACAAGTAGTAAATATAAAGGGTTGGGTTTTTTTTTTCCCAGGCATTAAGTACTGCATAATTGAAACTTTGTTAAATTGTTGAAGCAATTTATATATCCTTCTCAAAAGCAGGGGTCAAGCTTTCTTGGCACGGGCAAACATTCAACACTTCTTTTTATTTAATCCAAACAATCTTTCCTGCTGTCAGCCAAATTGCCCATATCATTTCATGCTCTGTGCTGCCAACACATTCTCCCTTCTCCATAGTACATATGATCTCATATTGTGCATAATAACTGTTGATTTTTCTTCTCAGAAATCAAACCAACTTGATGAGAAGGAAAAACAATTTTCTTTTTGATATATTGAAGTCTTCTGTACAAAACCTATATTAACTGATTCTATACTCTTAATATGAAATCTGCCTCTAGAAAACAAGTAGAGTATGTAAGGGAAGGAAGAGTCATGAGCAGCTTATGGTAACTGCTAGGACTAGGTGGACATCAGAGGATAATATCCACCCTTGCTGCACCAAGTCTAAATTATGGACATTTTTAATGGGATGGAAGCTAATTTTGGGAGCATAGATTTTCACCTGAAATTTTTGCATGTGGTTCTTTCAGGCAAGTTTTGTGGCTTGCTTAAGTTGGTGACAGAGTAAATTAGTGTTAATCAGAACCAAGCCATTTTAAATGCTCTGACAGGTCTCCATGTGCCAAGAAGGGCAGAGTACTCAGTGTGGAAGGTGTCACAGTTCCCACAAAGGCAATGAGTATTTCCTCTAGCAGTATCCTTTCTCTGGCCTTGAAATTTAAAAGCAGCTCTGTAACTTGTCTTCTGTGGCTCCATCAAATATCCTGAGTGAAGTCTTGCTGCATGGTTCTACCACAGACCACAGTCAGAAACAGTACTCCAGATTCCCCAACTTTGCCTTAAATTTTCTGTGTCTCTAGACCAAGGTGCTTGTCGTTCCATGTAAACTTAACTTTCTCAAAACTTGTTATTCTAAGAAAAATCAACTCATGTTGCCCATTCAATCACAGTGTGTCCTCCTCCTTGCCCCACTGCTTTTCCCTTTTCTCTCTGTCTGCATCACTTTTGAGCCTGTTGACCAGATTCAGTCACACAAAATCAAGCCAAAATCCTCAAGGTGGAGGAAGGACCTGGCATGTTTCAGGCTTTGTTAGTGGCTCTGTTTACAAGTAGCTTTGCTCTGGTAGAAACCATGCAGAGAGAAGACTAGGACCAGAGGATGAGGGCAGTTAGGAAGAAGAAGATGCCTTCTTCTAAGCCCTAGCTCAGAGTAGAAGCTGGGCTTATGGACAACTTGGGCTGCCCCAAGTACCACATATTCCATGGTGAATCATGGATCCTTTCTGGGGATTTGGTTCAGCCTCCTTTGTTTGCAAAGATCTCTGCCAGCAACACACCACAAACGTGGCATGCAGGTCCTCGTCATCACCTTGGCCTTATTTCTGAAGTCTAAACAGACTTGACATTTGGGAAGTCAGAAGGAGAAATCCTTGGTTTGAAAAGAGGAGGTGCATCTGGAGTCAGAGAGGTCAGCAGACCTATAGAGTGAGGTATATTGCCCAGCTCTGTGTGCTGTTTCAGGGCAACACCATTGCACCAACTCCAACACTCTTGGCATTCGGCACCATCACAGGGCTCTCAGCTTCAGCTGAAGGGCAGGAGGAGGCATTTGCATGTGCTTTAGAAGTAGCTAGCTAAATAGGAAAAAGCTCCTAAGGCATTTAAGCTTTGCTTGCCATTTGCCAAGTTTCCACATGTTTAGAACTTCTAGTGCTCCTGTAAACAGGATCTCAGCCCACACCCTCCTCCTGTGGAGGTGGCCACTGAGGTTTCACTCAGAGCCCTGGACATGCCTGTGTGTGACCAAGGCAATGACTGACCTAACAACTTGGTGAACTAGATCTAATGATCAAGCCTTGTTACATGGCTGACAGGGCTGGAAAATGCTTGTGTCTCAAAGCTTCCTGGACAAACTGCTGTGATGGGAAATATTTCCCATTCCTGGAGCAGAACAGTCCCCTAAAGACAACTGAATGAAAGAAGTGGCGCAGCCTGGAGGTGAAAGGAAGTGGCCTCTCCTTTCAGGTTAAATAAGTAGGTGCAGAGCTCTGAGGCTGGTGGCTGTTCTGACTTGGTTCACAGGAGACTGAGACCTGTGCAGGGCTTGGGGTACCTGGCTCATATGAAGTTTTCTGGAGGTTTGGTCAGTGGTGCAGATGGAGGTAATCTGTTGTTCAGAGGTGGTTGGTGCCTGCTGAAAAAATACATCCAAGTGTGGCAGGCGAGTTGAGCCAGGGGCAGCACAGAAGTCTCAGTGAGGTGTCTCCATCCTCCGAGCAAAGACCATTGTCTGACGGGACTCCACATTTTTCCTGCCTGAGCAGGCTGTTTGTGAGGATATGTAATCTTTGGACTTCCCCTTAAACATGAGGATGAGAAGAATGAAGAATGTCATGAGCATCAAACAGCTGAATTTACGTGTCTGGAATTAAGACTCTCTGTGGGGAAATGGAATGAATTTGCTTAGGGATATATTTAAAGAGGAAAACTGTAGTGAACCCACATGCAAGTGACTTAAAATTTTATTTAGTGTATTTAAATATATTTGTCTAATCTCTCTGACAAAAGTATAATTTGCTCTATAAATGAATTTTACCTGTTAGCTTGGGTTTGTGTGGCTTTAGATGTGTGCTGTCAATTTCTGCATCTGAGATATGACCCTGTTTCTTTTTTTTTTCCTTTAATGCACATAAAAAGCTTCATAGAGAGTTGTTTCTGAACACTGTATTTCTTGTAGCTCCAAACATAAAATGTCAAAGCATTAAAAGAAACAGTCTCCCTACTCCCCTTTCCAAACTAATTGGGGGAGAGCTTTTCTAGTGTTAAAAAATTTAGGAAGTTATAGCAGTGGTCAGGCATCCCCTTCCTGCTCCATGGTTGCACAGCTGTTTGTTTCAACAAAAATCACATCAGTAAAATATAGTTACAGTGGCCCAGAATGTTAAGGTTCTGAGTTTAGGATTGAGTAAATCTGGGTTTAAGATGGCTTTTGTGGGATCAGAGGCTCTCTGCCACCATGTGAGCTTCATAGGTTTCTTCAGTACATTTTCACTCTGATAAATCTCCTTTGCATGCACTAGAACATATGAAATCTATTTTAATTTTTTAATATCCCACCTCCTCCTCAGAAGGCAATTTTGATCCATTCTCATCTGTCTACCAATGTGACTGTACCTGGCAGATACTGCTGTCCTGCCTTGGACAATATTGTCCAAGCATGTCCACCACTGAACTTGGCCAGCTGTTGTAAGAGAACTGTGACAGAACTGTGACTGGTTTTGCATACTTGACTGTGATGTTGATGCTTTTTAAATTTTTTTTTTTTAAACTTAGCACCAAGACTAAGGCTTTGCTGGCTGAATGAAGTAAGGTCTAAAGCTTCACTTGATTTTTTTTTTTAACATGGCTGGTGACAACCATCAACATCTGACCAAGAAAACCTTCCTGTGTCTGTAATGAAAGGACAGGCGGAGCAGTTTTAAAATGCAAAGGTCTTGAAGGTTTTGTGTGTCACCCAGACTTCAAAAAGAAGTTGGTGGGAAAGGGAGGAAATGAAGTAGGCAGAGTGCTTCGTGTAATACACAAAATTGCAAAGTGTCTGCTAGTCAGTGCATGAGGTGGTTCCTGTTCCTCCAAACTCCCAATTTTGGATCTTAAAGTAGACAAGGTATTTGGTATGCAGAATGCCAAGGATTTGGCTATAGATTTTATATTCTTGCCTTAAACAGCAAGGCTGAAACTTAAAGGTAAAGTCAGAATTTTGTGATTTAAGATGCTTTTCAAGAGGAAGTAGGTGATCACTGGCTGGTAGTAATTCAAATGTGTTGACTTGTAATTAAATATGGTTGTCACATTCATTTGGCACTGTTCCTGGAGAACTGGGTGGGTGCATGCTGGATGTGTTCACATGCTCACTGAAGTAGTTGTATGGCTCAGTGTACACTTGCTCAGATCCCTGATTAATGGTTGTTTTTTCCTTGTGGTCTTTGCCAAACTGCGCTTGAAAGGAAAATGGAATTGAAAAGCACTTCATTTAAAGACTAATTATTAGTGAAACAAAAGCTTGTTGAAATTATCTTTTCTTTTAGCAAAATAGAAGTTTACCAAAATATGGTTTTGTTCTTTCAAGTTATCCTGTCATTAAACAAAGGAAGCATTGTGGCTTTTTGTTTCTGGTCATCATGTCCTTTAGAGTTTAGATATAGTAGATAACATAGTGGAATCCAGAGGGAAGAGAAGCATAAGATTTCCACATCCTGAAACTTCCCAATTCCCATAGTTTGCTTTCAGTGGCAAGTTCAAAGCCCATAGAAATATGTTAATCTAAACAAACTTATATTTACAAACTGTGTTTTGGTGATTTGGGGGAAAATTTAGTTGTCAGGAGCTGAGTTAGACTTTCTGCACACTCTTGTTTCAGAGCATTGGTCTGTGGCTTCTGCAAGTTCAGTGTCTGACTTGCTTTAAATCCTTGAGAAGCAAACCGTTGTTTGCTTGAACAGTGTTTTGAATTAATACAGTTTTAATTTTTTTTAGAATTAATTTAATTTATGGTAAGAGTACTATTTTTCAAATGTAGAATTTAAAAGATTTTATTTAGAGATTCAAATAGACCTGATATAATTCCATCTGTAAAAGTGCAGGAAAATGTGATTTGTACTTAAAGGGTTCCCCCTCACTCCCTAAACCACCACCCATCCCAGCAGCTCTTGCCTTTGCTTGTTAACCTTTTCTTAAAATAAAAATCAGCCAAGTGTCATATCTGAACTATCTCTAGATGAAAAGCTGCACGCCTGAAAGGGGTTTCTAGAAAGGAAGACTAGTCCTACATATTGCAGTGCAGTATTGGAGATAAAAAGTAAGTGGCAGGGAGGTATGTCTGAAAATAAGGTGAGGTTTCTTTGGGCTATCTGATATCTCTGCAGTGCACTTAACTTGTGAGCAGGTTAAAACTGAAGCCTGTCATCAACTGCTGCTTGTGTAAGAAGGAACATCACTCATTCCACCTCAGGAATGCCCAGGTCACCTCAGGGTGCAGGAGAGCAACAACAAAAATGTCATTCAATGTATTTGGCTTTCTAAATTTACCTTTGTACTTTGTCTGACTCTGTGGTGTGCAGTAGTTCTTGCATTGGGGAAGTCTATTTGAGTGGTGTTTGCAGGGAGATTGGCACAAATCCTCTGTCAGGAGTTTGGGAATGAGAAAGGTCAGTGTTTATCTGTGTGGGAGGGTATGTGCCCAGTGGGGAAAGCAGAAGCAGTGGTTTAAGAAGAAATTATAAGGATTTTTTTATTTTATGCATTGAATTTCTCTGGGGGAAAAACCCAAGTGGTCTTAGCCTTAAATGTTGGTTCCCATTCATTAAGTGTTCCTTGGTTTTAATTTTTTTTAATTTTTTCTGAGATGTCTGAATGAAATTGCCAAGTCAAAGGTCACCAGCTTACTCCAGTGCACTTTAGGATTTCAGTAAACTTTAAATGTGATCTAAAACAATCTCTATCAAGGTCTACCTTGCAGATGCATTAGAGACCCAAGTGTTCTCAGGTGCTGGAAAAAACTTAGCCATAGCTATAAAATTGGTACACAGGATGGTAAGAATGTACCAGAAGCAAGGATGTCTGGCATGTATGGTATTTGGCTATGGGAAGGGGCTGGGTGCCAAGCTGCTTGGGATGCAGTTCCTTTGGAAGAGAGAACTGGGATCTCTGAACAAAGATGCTTCGCTTTGCTCACTCCATGTCTCTACTCAGTGTAGAGACCTGGCATGCTGCCTGCTTTTGGAAATAAGCAGGACTGCACTGATGAAATAGGCAAATTTTGTATTTTGGCTAGGATCTCCGAGAGAAATATCTTAATTCCTTCTCATCACCACTTGTGTTCCTTGATTTGCTGTGCAGATTACATCCTCCATCTGGTTCCTGAGAAAAAAAATTACTTTTCTCCAAATTCTCACTTCTTTAGTCACTTGCCTTTGTGTGCTTATGATATGTAAGAGATTAGGATCTTACTCTCTGAAAGAGCTGTTCCAGGGGAGACTATGGCCTCTCTCAGAGGCATCTGATGGTGGCTGCTGAAGCATTTGAAATACATGCCATGGCAAGGCTGGATTTGGGAAAACAGAGCATCAAGCATTCAACACAGAAGCAAATTGGAAGAGGGAAAGATGGCAGGTCAGGCTGCTTGTTTTGGAGGATAATTTGTTAAGACTGAGATCTGTGCCTTTGGATTAGGAGCAGATTTGGCCCACAACACTTTGTCTGTAACACCACATATTGGTATGCCTTTGTTTTCTAATATAAGATACAGAAATCTGCTGTGTTGCCAGCATTGTAAACATAGTAAGAAATTATTTCTCTATGGCCTCTTCTTATTTTGTTCCAAAGATGTTAAGCCCCTTAGTGTCCCAGGGTGTTACGTTCACTCCAGCAGACATTAGTTTGGAGCTTGTACAGCACTTTGAGAGCTTCTCATGGGGAATGCAGTCACAGAGAACTTAATTTTTTCAGCCATGGCTTTGCTTTTTTTCTAATCCTATATAAAGTGCATTAGATCTTGGGTGTTGGATCTTCATTCCCTTCAGTGTATAACTTATTATAGGGATCAGTTAGTTCAAGCAGTAGCATGTGTGGGAAATGCTGGTACTGTAATATTAGACTTCTGTGATTTCTTTTATGAAGTGCTGCATCTAAAAAATCTATAACACTTGCATATATCACTAGTTATCTTAAAGCATTATAAAAACCAGACCTTACCCACCCCATTTCATCTACATTTCCACATGTGTTTGGGAATTCAGTGCTTTGATTGCTCACCTGACAAGGATTGTGGTGAGGATCATATTTCACGAATGTCAGTGTCTCCTCTGCCGTGGCTGTGGTGCTTTGGTGACAAACGTCATTCCCCAGGGCTGCACAACAAGTGGTATTTCTGGCACAACTCAACAGCTGCCTGTTGAGGCAGTAGTGACATGTGCTGTGGCAGGGTTAGCCCTGAACTCGGGCATTTGTTTTGCACTTTATAATTAGAGAAGGTGCCTCTGATTGCTGCCATCGCTGCTCTCCCTGTTTCACCTCCTGCTCCCACTCTTGCTGTGTGCTCTGCTCCCCACATGACCTCCTTCCATCATCAGCCTGGTGTCAAAGCAGCCCCAAGACCTGGGGCAGGGGTGAGAGCCCTGAGTGGGCTGGCATCTGTGCAAATACCCAAAAAACTGCTGTGCTAGAGGGATGCTGCTCATTGCATCACTGGTATGCATGCCTTCTTCCAGGCCACCTGTGGCCAGATCCAGTGGGCACAAGGTGTTTTCAGACATGTGCATTTGCAGAAAGGTCTGCAAGCCCCTTGCTGGAGTCTGCCCACTCCTGCTCTTACTTATCATTGCCTAAAGCATGCAGTAGTTTTGTGTTTGTTTTTATTTTAAAAAGACAACAATAAAGCCAACCAAACAAAACCATCTCATTAAAGCCAAATTAATGTTCTGTTCTTGCTGCAAAAAAAATCTGAAAGAGGGGAGAAGTTCCCTTAAGTGGAAGAACTGTAGTCCATTTTGCAGAAAAGGGGATCAAATAATATGAGTATCCTAGCAGCAAATAGCACTGTGTTAATCACACCCCAGAGAATTTTGCAGTTAGCTGCTTTCAGACATGCTTTTAATTAATATGATATCTTAGTTCTGTCAAATTCAGAATGAAATCTTGTCTCAAATGTTCCTTCTTGCTATCAGCTTCCAGCCATCTGAACTTTAGAAAACTTGCTTCAGCTGTTGTGGAGCCCAACTTGTGAATCTTTAGGAGACTGGATCTTTTTAATTAATCTGGTATTTGGAGAGTGACTGCAATAGATATTAGCTGTAATGCTTCTTGATACTGAAGCACGTGTAGTTTCCCCTTCTTCTGAAGCAATATAAATAGTTTCCAAAATCCACAGGCCAGTTGCAGTTGCCCTGCTTGAGTCAGAAAAGTCAGGACATGAAGATGAAGTACTCTTCCCCCAGCCCACACCTTTCTGGCAACATGTGATAGAGAAATCCAGCCTACATCATAGTGAAGAAGTGTTACAACCCACTTTCATACCTGAGTAAATTCACCATCTCATTTCAGAGCAAGACTTTTTTTTATTTTCCCCACCCCCCACTTTCTTGATCTGGAAAGAAAGCATTTGTACAAAGCTGCTCTACCCTGTCCCAGGAGCTGGCAGCCCCTAAGCAAACAGGAAGAGACTGATGTGTATTTTGAGAGTCAGTAGTTTTTGTGTTAGGCTCCTTTGGTGATACAAGGTAGGTAGTGGAAGTGTGGATAAATATTAACTGGCTGCATATGCTGCAGCACATGGTCATTAAGTGGTTTATGTGTGAAACCATGGAAGGAAGAGGCTGGAACAGAGACACTTTCTACTGTTTGATGTGAAATACCTGGTGGTGAGAGATATAATCAAAAGAAATATGCTCTGAGGGTGGTTGGATCTACATTGCACTCTCGTTTTAATCAAGCCTTGTCTGTTACACGTGGTGATGCTTGCAGTGGTACAAATGTCTGTTTGGCTCCTTTAACATCCAGCATGTTTTGTTGAAGCAGAAGTAGTGGGGTCAGTCACTAAGTGGAAGCATAACTGAAGCGTTGGGCTCAGGCTAACTTGTTTCACAGGCTGCAGGAGTGGTTTTAATGTTAAGACACTCCTGCTGGGCATGCTTTCATTAGCTGAAAGTGTTTGCAGATGCTGTGATCATATGGGTCTTTCAGCATCAAAAATAATGCTCGAAATTATTTTTCTGAGGCTCATTCTGATGTTGATGATGATGAGTTAGATGTCTTGTTGCCTCATGTTTTGTTTCTGCCATAAAAAAATTTAATTCAGGTATCTTTATAACTACAAATTTCTATCTGTCTCTGAAATAAATTGTGCCTTCTTTGGATGTTTCTAGGAGGTTAATGAATAATTGACTACTGAGTAAAAGGGAAGACCCTTTTAACAAGCAATTGAATCTGGTGTGATGTATGAAAATTAATAGTTAGACTTAGAGCTTTAAATGTGATATAAATATTCACAATATTTAGACATGAAATGTCCTTATTAACAACAATTTCAAACATTGTTATTTATTTTGCATGCCTCTCAATGAATTCAGTTTCCCAAAAAATGAAGCTTAGAATTTGTGTATTTAGGACCTGTACTTGAATGCAAAGACCCTTGTTACATTATTTGTGATTAGGTGAGGGAGTACTGGTCTGGATTTGGGTTTTTTTCTTCCTTCTTAATATTTTTTCCCTTTTTGTTATGCTTGTGTAGGCATTTGTTCAAACTGAAGAATCAGCTCTAAGTCTTTGTACCTTCTAGGAAGGAAGAGTGTGCAATGATTTTTAAAATAGAAAATATTCTACATCTGGTGCTTTTATAGTTGTTTTTATATGTTAGCTTCTGATAAGCCAGTAATAAATCAGTGCAAGCCCTGCACACCTACACTTTTCCTTCTTTGAACAGAGCTTGGATATTTTTTGCTCCCCGCTCTCCTCTGTGTGGTGAGCTGCACAGGGAGTTTTCCTGTGCTGCAGAAGGATTTGGAAATGAACTTGCTGCCACACTTCAGATCTTAATCTTTGCTGTTTGCAGATGATTCTTTGCCAGTCAGCTGGGTCAATACTAAAACCAAGCTGTGCTGCCCAAAACCAGAGAGTCCATCTCTATCAGTATTTTCAGTTTCTCATATCTGGAGTTCAGAAATTGGCTATAAATTGAGTTCCCTTAAAGGGGGGAAGGCCACAAGTGACAAGGCTTAGCCACCTCCAGACAGCTAGTGAACTGCACTGCCAGCCCAGGGACAAGGCAGGGGCTGATGATTTGCTTTGTACCATTTCTGTTCTACCACTGTTTGTCATCTCCTTTTAGGGGCTTGCACATAATTTTCTGCCAGTCATGAGGGAATAAATTAATGTGGCTAAGTTGTCCCTGGGTAGTGGTGGTGGTGTTGTTATTATATTTGTGTTGTTGTCAATTCCACGCCTCCTAAAAAAATTCTGGATTTTATTTGATTTTTGTTTATGTGATTATGCAGAAACATTCCTGGTGATATCAGCACAGCAATGGAGATGGCAGCCTGACAGTAACAAGCTCAGCAATTCTCAGACTTTTAAATCCTCCACCCTTCTGTATCCATTTGTTTCCAATTCAAAGGTGGTCTGCCTTTTAGTTGACTTTATTTTAATCAAATGCATGTGAGTACAAGGCAGTGTTGTGGATGTGTTATTTATAGCCCTACAGTGTCAGGTGCAAAGTGATCTGAGCAACAACTTCTGGTCAGGTTAAAAGAAAAATCACCTCGGGCTGAAGGTTATACCAGTGACTTAACTCCGTGTAGGCAAATGTTGCCGGTGTGTGATGTCTGGATTTTGGGGTGGGGGAAACTTGGAGGCTGGTTGTCTGTTGTTAGAGTATTCATCCTCTGTATTTACTGGCAAGTTACCCTTGAGCATTGAATGCTGGAAAATCCAGCCAGGGAGGGGAGGGCAGGGGTGTGAGCTTTACTGTATGACAGCACATCTCAGTGCCCTGGGAGCTGCTAGTCTCTTGCTAGAGAGTGAAATAGAGGGCAAAAGCTAATTAGCTGCTTTGCGATCTTTTCCTGCATGAAAAGGTCATTTTTTATTTCACCGCCAGTGCACTTGTTCTGCTCAATGGATGCAGGAGGCAGAGCTGGCAAAATAACAGGACTCTTCCCCACCTGCTGCTCTGAGAAAGGGTGGTACCTGTGCTCTCTCCCAGCACTGTGCTGAGGCTGTGTACAAAGCTGGGCAGGTTCTGTGTGGCTGGGGCTGCTCACACATTTGTGATTTCTGATGCAGATGTCTGGCACCTCACTCACCTGGAGCAAGTCAGGGTGTTATGTCACCTAGTCTTTGTGAATGTCTGACATTTCCTCTCCTTAGGGCAAGAGCTGGAAAGGAAGTCAGTTTATTTAGAAAAGGGGTTTTTTTGTTTACTTCTGTCTATTCACACTCTTGGTAGAAAAGATATTCCTGTGAAACATCTGGCTAAATTATAAATGTGAGGAAGTGGCTGAAGAAATGGCTTAAGCGAATTGTTGTTTAGCCAGTAGTTTTGTAGCTTGTCATGGGTTTGAGACAGGACCTTGCCAGGAGGACGCACGAAAAAGGGCAAACAGGCTTCAAGCTTAAAGTTGCAAAAGGTGATTTAATTACCTAACAGAATTGGAGGATAAATGCAAGGCAAAAATAAACTTTTCATACATTATTTTGTTCACTCCCCCCTCCCTCTTACGAACCTATAGTATTCACCCCCTTTCCTCCTTTACAGTCAACAAGCCAGGTGGGGGGGGGCAGGGTGTGGGGCCTCTTTTCAGTCCACAGAGCAGATTCTCAAATTCATTCATCACTACGATTCTTCTACTACAAATACTCTTCATCTCTACTTGTTTCTCTCTCTCTCTCTCCCCAGACAGTTTTCTGCTCTCACCCCCACCCTCTTAAGAAGCAGTCTCTGCACTCACCCCCCCCCCCTTCCCTCTCTCCAAACCAGCAACACAGACAGGGGGCAGGTTGAGGGGTCCTCTGGTCAGTCCAATCAGGAAAAGAAGTTCTCTACTTAGCCAGGGGTCCTTCTCATGAGAGACAGTCTTCTGAGAACTTCTTTGGCGTGGGTCCAATCTCATGAGCAACATCCCGCCCGAAATTCTGCTGCAAAATGAGTTCTTTTTGTCCATAGGGTGCTGTGCAGACTCTCCCAAGCCGAGGCCAGGCTGCTTCCATGTCAGGAGCAAGGCCTTTCTCTCTCTTGCAAGACCTTTGCAGTTTTAACTCTTAAATGAGACTCCCACTGGTTCACAGTCTTTTCCAGGCATCCACCTGCCCTTCTGGCGTGGGCTGTGGACTCCAGAATTTCTGCACTCCTGTGGACTCCATGGGCTACAGGGGAAACTTCTTGCTCCCCCCATGGCTTTCCCCATGGCTAGCAGAGGGTTTTCAGCTCCGGTGCCGGAAGCACTGGAGCACCTCTTTCTCCCCCCTTCTTCACTGACCTTGGCAATCTCCATGCTGTTCTCCCTCACATATTTTCACCTCCACCTCCTCCTCCTCCAACTACAAAGTGAAAGAAGTGCGCGCCTGCTTTGTTTTGAATTTTTCTTAAATATGTTTTCACAGAGGCGTAACCAGCACCTCCAATTGGCCCAAACTTGGCCAGCAGCATGTCCATCACCTTCAGAGCCATCAGAGATTGGCTCTGCTGGACTTGATGTAAAAATTTCCAGAACTTTCACTCAGGACACACAGGAGCCATCTTTGTGCCACACCCCACCCCTCAGACACCTCCCTAGGCCTACTACAACAGCTTCTGAGGGGTCCAAATTTCTCCTAGATGTTAAAAACACTTCACTGATGTTTTGGGCCAATCAAAACCACCACAAGCTCTAATTTCTAAATTCTGTATTTCATTATGGCATAGCCATATATAGCCTCACATTGCTGTAAAAATGAGCCAAGAGTGCTAATAACAGAAGGTGCCATTCTTTAAAATCTGAGCTTGAATTTGGTGTTCTGCATTGAGGCAGGCAGTGCTGCAACAGGGTGGTTCCCTGTGCAAAGCCCTCAGGAGCCACCGGGAACAGACCAATTTCTCAGTGGTTCCAGCCTGAATTCCAAGTTTTACAGTTCTTCCAGATCTGGCCCTGTTTTTAGATGAGAAAACAGTGATGAAACCTTCCCTGTGTCTGGGAATGTTGTGCAAATGGACAGGAGCGTGTAAAGAGACCTGCTTACTGCCCAGTGCCAGACAGCCTCGTGCAGCAGATTTCTCTAGGGGTCCAGAGAAATCCTAATTTTGATTAGAAATATCACTCAGCCAGACAGGGGAGCAGTTTTTGTTTTCTGCTCTTTCGTAAGCATAAATAAATATAAGTGAACATTAATTTTATTTTTTTCAAATTATATATCTGATGTCTTTATTTTTTCCAGCAGAAACAGATCTTTCAGATTTAGTTGTGCTTATTTCCCATGTAACCCAGAATGCCTTTTGGATATAGTTCTTTAGCTGATAACTTGGTAAAATCTGGATATGAGGTACAAGGTGGTTTTCCTAATTGGACTGTGCAACTTGAAAGATAAGTTTGTAGTTAGGAATCAGCTCTTCCTTGTTCCCAAAACTGTTTGAGAAAGCAGTTTGTAGGTTTGTGGTGTGAATGGTCTGGCAAAGGGCTCTGCCCTCCTTTCCAGGGGATGCTTTACCCTTGAGCTCTGTGCCTGGTGCTCCTCTGGAGTCAGGGAGAATGTTTCATGTTCTGTTGGACGCACTGTTACCTGATTTGGGAAACAGTCAAGCCCCTAAGACATCCCTGTGTTGCTTATGCCAGGAGAAACACATACCCACGGTGTGCTCAGGTTTGCTGTGTGCCTGCAGGTACAGTGACCTGCCTGGCAAGGTGATGGTGTCTGAGCTCTGGATGGGGGAGCTGAAGACCCACTGTCACGCCAGGAAAGGCAGGAGCAGCCACAGAGACTTTTTTCCTCCAATCTCTCAGTATTTTTCTCATGGATAGAAATTCTCATGTAGTTTACCATGTTCCTTTATGTGGTTGAATACGGTTAGGAAGGAAATTGGTGTTTGAGTTGAAAATTGATCTCAGCTCTAGTACTTTTCCAGTTCAGCCCTTTTTTATCCTCTTGCTGGCTCTGCAAGAAGACACAAAGAAAAAATTGGAAACAGTAACTGAATTATTTCTGTTGTGTCAAGCAGTAGAATGATTTATTCAAAGCTGAGTGTGGGAAGGAAATATGATGTGATGAGCTGGGGGCAATCCTTCTGTTAGCTATCTCTCCCTTCCCATGACCACAATCTTCTCTCTGTCATTCTTTCTCATTCTCCCACCTTCTATACATTTTTCTCTTGCTGCAAAATGGTGGTAAATATAGGAGGTTTTTTTTAAGTAGCTGAAACTGTTCCCTGAGCAGGGATGATCTAACACCACACACAATGCAACTCATGCATAGGAAACAGCACATAAGATTCATGGTGCCATTTATGTACTATAAGCAATCTAAGTATTGATGCACAAACAAAAATACAATTAATGGAGAAACTGCTTGCAGTGTGCATTTGTCTTCAAAGTCAATAGCAGAACTTACTGCAGAGAGAACCTCCTTAAAACACTCTGAGCTTAAGAGTACAGCTTGACTGTACCTAGGCAAGGTGAAGTCTACACCAGGCTCTGCCAGATGTTCTCCTAGGCAGCATCACCTCTTACCCACAGCTCTTATCTTTGACTTTGTACCTTCACAGGTACAGCAAAGCACCACTTAACAGGAGCTTGCATTCAAAACAGAAAATCACACAGAGAAATAGTTAGGCACTGCTAAAAGAAGGTTAACAGTCATTCATTTCTCAAGGTGTAGGAATGAGCATGCTTTTTCACAATTGCAGCTGTAGCTGTGATGTGTACAAAACCTACTACTGTTGTAATCAGAACGAGTGAAATCTGCTTTCATGAATTGCAGTTGGATTCTTTCCAAGGAGCTTGGTTTCCTTTTAATGTTGGGTTATTAATTAGCTCAGCAATTCAGTCTAGTTTTATTTGCAACAAATCAGCAAGTGTTGCCGTATTTGAACTCTTCTGCAAGTGGCAGGAGTTTTCTTGAAAGAGGTCTTTCACCGCAGAAAAGCGAGCATACCCCATAGGAGGATGTCTTCTACTTGGGAAGATCCCTCTCTTCCCAGCCTATTTGCCAGCTTCCATGGAAGGAAGATGTGAAGAAACATGACCTTTCTCTTTTCCAAAGCTATTGCAAAGCAGTAGGAGGCTTTCCATCCATTCAGCAAAAATATTTAGCTCTTACCCCAGTTTTAACAGGATGTATTAGTATTTGAAGCTTATGAAGCTACATATTCACCTTGGCTGTGAGAAACTCTTGAACAAACTCACACATTTTTCAGGGTTGATTCTGGATAAACTTTGAATCCCAGTGAATGTTTTTGGGTAGTATGATTTGGTATTGCACAGACATCCTTAGCACAGCAATTTACATGGAAATATGAGATGCTGGAGGCATTGTAATGTCAGCTCCTTTTTTATTGTTCTTCACCATCTAATCAGGTTTTACCAAACCAAAGAATTCTGGTACTTGCTGGGGAAGATTTTCACACATGGTATTTGTAAAGATAGCAAGGAAGAAATTTATGGAATATTTAAGCTTTGGCAATTAGGAGGTCATTTTAATTATGTGTGTGACAGCAGCACATGAGGGATGTTCCACTTTGCTCACCTCTGTGTGTATGTGCAACTACAGGTGCTGTAGCTACCCTTGGCTTGAAATAGAGATGTGCTTGGAGAGGGCTGGAAAGGGAATGCTCTTTCCCTGACAAGTTTTGTGCACTGTCACTGAGCCCACTGAATTATGCTCTTTGCTGCAGAGCTGCTCACAAACCAGCCACAAGCAGAGCACTCCATGTGCACAGGGTGGTGGAAAGTGTTCTCTACAGCATAGAGATCGTGCTTTTAACATTAAGAAAGAAAAAAACCCTGTAACCAAAGACTTAATTTAGAATTTAAAATATAACTTTCATTGCTTGAGGAAGCAGGTCTTTTCCCAAGGTTGGGTGTCATATCTTTTTTCATTTTAAAGTCAATTGACCAAAAGGAAACCTTCACTGGTCTTTCCTCTTTTTTTTCCCTGGAATACATTTTTTTCTTCCCTTATAGGAATGTTATTTGGAAGATAAAAGCTCATTGGGAAATGGAAGACAAAAAGCAATACCTGCACTACTTCTAACTGAAGAAGTAGTGTGGGTATCATCTGCTTTTATATCAGGAGAGGTTTTCTCACCACCTGTACATTACCACAGCCTCATTTTTCTTTTTGTATCCTCGTAGGCTTAAAATTAGAGGAGATCTGACTGGGGCGGTTCTGCCTATGCTTTTACAGGCACGGTGGCTGTGTGCACTGCTTGGCATGGTTCTCTCTTGTTGGGTGGGCATTCCCCTTCTGTCTGCCTTTGCCTTCCCCAGACCTGTGTCAGGATTAATGTTGAGCCCCGGAGACAGGGAATTATTAATGCGAAAATCACCCCTTAGTCTGAGTGGCACCTCCTTCTCCAGTGAATACATGCCTTGCTTAAAGAACACAAAATATAGCAGCTCACTGGCTCTGAATCCCTGCAGTTCCCCTTTCACAGTGTTCATTAAATATCTATCCAGAGTGCGTGGCATAAATCTTTAAAAACAAGGGTGCCCTGGGGGCCAAATGTGTGACAGCCCTTCACAAAGAGGCTCACTAATTGCTTTTGATTAAATCGCCTGCACTTCTGCTGGCCCTCTGTGCATGTTTTCAGCCAGTGCTGTGGTGTTCCAGGCTCTCCCCGACTTGGTGATGCCACCTGAGCAATTCAGGTCCTCTGAGATGGGATGGGTTATTCAGGGCATCACCCTAATTTCTGCTGATTGCGTCTGACATCACAGGGGGGTCAGGGGAGGAAAAGGAGCTAAGGGCTTTTGCCTTTACTGTTATATATACATGTAAATATACACATATCCATAAATATGTGTGTTTATACATATGCACGTGTGTACGGGGTTACAATTGTATTTATGAGAGTTTAATAAAGAGCACCCAATGTTTGCTTAGACTCTGTGTATGTAAGCACGTGGAGGGCTTGTTTTGAAGGTGACACAAGCGAAAGGAGCAAGATGCTTTCCGGGGGTTGCGCCTCTGGGTGTGTGATGCTTCAGACAAGCTGTCTCCTTTTGATCTGAGGGAGGGGGTGCAGGGCAGGCAGAGCTTTATTACGACCTAAAAAGCACCAAGTACATTTCTTGGTCCTTCATTTAGTTTTCCTCCATGCTTGTCTCTTCTGTTTGATAAGCTAGGCTGCAACAAATTCAAGTCTCCCGTGTCAAATTCATGTAAGCAATATGCAGTTCCGCTGAGCATGTGCTCAAATCCAGGGCTCACAGTGCATTTATTCACTCATCCAACAGCATGATGGTAATGGTGAAAAAATCCTCCTTGGAAGAGCACCTCATGTGGGATCAGTGCTTGCAGAGAGAGGAGCTGCCTTGCTGTCTCAGTGAGCTGGGAAGCATTTAATAGACCTGAAACAAGGTGTTAGGCTGTTATTTCTTTGTTCCTGCCTCTTTGAGGACCATCATCCATCTGGAGGTTGCAAACTGAGCTTTTGAAACAGCTGCTGTTGGAATATTGTCTGCCAGTTGGTAAATTAAGAGATGTGCAGATTCCCAGCTATTGAATTTCTTCTCTGTTCTTATTTTAAGTAGCTACAATATTGTTAAAAATTCGCTAACAAATACAGATGCAGATCCCTTTCAACTAAAGCATCAAAGGAAATGAGCTCCTCTGATACATCTCACACCAGTTTCTGTTTTAGCTCCTCTCATACACTCCTGTCAAAAAGATGTCAGTAATGATTTCGATCCTGCTAAGAGAAAAGGCGCCAGCTGTTGTGAACAGCAGAAGTGTTAGGTTTGCAAAACATTGTTATCACCAATTTTGCATTTTCTTTAGAGAAAGCCACCTTTTTGGAACAAGAAAGAGTCTGACGTATTTCTATGCAATCTTACTTTTGTGCAAAAATAAACAAATGTGATATGGGTTAGGAGAGTATCTTAAGGGGGTGTAGGAAATTAAAGATGGGAGGTGGATGAGAATTTTTTTATATATGGTAATTAACTTATAGAAAAACATATGTCATGGTAAAGCTTTTTAATCACTTTTTAATTGCATTTAAATTAACTCATCTTTATTCTGAAATTAGTGTGTTCTGTATCTACCCGTTTCTCCTGCTCTTTGTCACTGCTGTTGAGGCTTCCAGGGGCATTCTCCTTGTGTTGTTTCATAATACTGTTATTCATATACAGGAACTGCCACCAAAAATCAGTGTTGGCTAGGAGCTGCAGAGATGCTGCTGCTGCTTTCCTCTGCAAGTAGGATAGATGGCAACTGCAGTACCTCAAATGTGGTTTAACATTTCTTTGGGTTTTTGGCTTTCTGAAATGGCAGGCAGCGTGGTGTGTTAAAGGTTTCTTAGGCAGACAGCTGTCTGTTTTGTAAGATGTTGTTTGCCTTGTGCAATGTAAAACTTGGCAAATACAGATGTCATGGGTTGAACAGAGGAATGACATGTGCTTCCTTCTCTGGCACTGATGCTCCTTGGGAGACAGCTTGGATCCAGGGCATGGTTGCAGACATCTCTGCATCTCACACACTGGTCAGGCAGCCTCTGCTCAGGGTCTCCTGGAGGAGCCAAGGTCATCCTTGTCCTGCCCTGCTCAGCTGCATATACATTGTGCCTGAGAAGCCCACAGGTCCTGCAACCAAGCGAATGAGGATTGAGCAAACACCCTGCATTGAGCCCAACCTGGCTCCATGTTTGAGGTCCAAACCCTCCACCTGTGGGTGGCTGCAGACTGTCTGCAACTCAGAGGCAAGCTAGTTCTAAAATATCCTGACATGGTTGAGCAGTACCAGACCTGAAATAGGGGTGGTGTGTTACTCATTTGTGCCTTACAGGAGCAAGTCAGGCATGCGGAAAGTAAAGAGAAGAAGGGTTGCACCTTGTGTTTTAGTTGGATTTTGCATGAGAGGTGTTGCTATATTTACTTTTGTCATGCTATGCCTCTCTGTGAGACTCCATAGTGTATCTAAAGGGTATTTTTTCTGGCATCAGTTTTAGCACTATCCTGGTCCTTGTATACCTGACGAACATCTGATCAGGTTTTGATAAGAAAGAAATCTGTTCTGATTAGGTATTTCCCTATCAAGATAACTCCATCCAGTAGATCCAGGCTATCTATTGAGGTCAGAAATTAAGTGGGCTGCTGCACATCTGGTGAGGTGTTGTGCTGGCTGCCTGCCCTGGTGCCAGCCTGTCGGCTCTGTCAGCTCAGCTTATGTCAGTGCACAGGCAACTGATTTGACACATATTAAATGTGTTAATTAAATGGTGGGCTAGCATGTGTTTAAAAGAACTCTCACCAAATCGATGATGTGTAGAAAAGTACCTCTGAAGGAGCACCTGTGTCACTTCACAGATGTATTTTAAAGTAACTTCTGTCCTGATGTGCTCTTGGGGGAAAATAATACTATTTTCTGACTCGGCCATTGGAGGTTCAGTCTATTACTGTTCTCTTTGCTTGGCAGTGGATTGGATTTCTTCAGAGAGGAAATTAGATTTTTCCTTCCCTTTCACTCTGTCTCTGTCCTGTGCTTACATCAATTGGTGGTTGTCTGTGCACTGCAGTGTGTGATAACCTTTACTTCCACAAGTTACTTCATTTGCTGTTCCCTAATAAACTATATCTACACGTGATGCTTCTTTCCTTCTGGTGACAGCCAAGGCAATCAAGAAGATGTGCTCCTTGTCTAAACTCAGCCAGGACTGAGTTCTGGCTTAGCCTGGGCCATTTCAGCCAGGATTGAATCAGAAATGTGCTAACTGAGAGATGAGAAATGTGTGTAGCCCATGGGTAGGGCTTGCAGCTCTTAAAGATTTGTGTCTAGTAACCAAGTGGAAATCTGTGTATATAAGCAGATATGCAGGATTTTATTTTCCTGTTCCCCTAGCAGCCTTGTCTTGCAAACTTTTCTGGGAGTTATTGATAGTTTTGGCTGCAATTTTATCTGGTCAGCTAGCCAAAAGCTAGCTTGGAGGCCGTGTTATTCTAGGAGTATCCAGCGAGATGATTTGTTTACAGCAGAAGGCAAATTCCACAGAGAGTGCTGGAGGAAGACAAGGTCCCAGAGGTTTGAGAGAGCTTGGTGGGAATTAGGAAACACAACAGCAACAGGGACAGGGTCACCTCCCAGCAGTCTTCAAGATCACTGTGACGGAGGTGGAGGAGCTCGTTGTGCCAAAAGGGTGGCCTCAGGGAGCATGGAGGTGGTGGGACGTGCTGGAGGTGCTGAACAGCTTGGGAAACTAAGTGCTTTCAGAGGTTTTTTTTTTCTTTCCGTTTGTGCTCTGAAGAAAAGCAGAGTCCAAATGCAAGATGCTTTCTTAGGGTCACATCCTGCGCTTGACTTTCGGCTGAGCACAGCGACTGCAGGGGCTGAGGAAAAGACAGCCCTGGTGCTGTCGGATGTTACTGCCACTGCGAATTTCTGGTGCCCCACATTTGACACCTAAAGCTATTTTGCTGGAGAATTCTTCTCAAATTATAATATGAATGCTTTTCACCTGAATTCTCATTATTTTCCTCCTTCTTGGAGCAGAGGAGCACCTTAGAGGGGTGCTTAGATGGAAGGAATTTAAGAGCATTGGGTGTGCAGTAATATGGGGGAAACTGTCAGAAATTGGAGCATTTAGTTTGAGGGTTTTTTTAATATAACGTGAAACTGTGAATGTGAATCTAGAATCAGACTGTCTCCTTGGGGATTTTTTTCTGTGTGAATGCTGTTGGCCAGACTTCACGTGCTTTGTCTTGGCCATTTTCTCCAAGGGATACTCCTATATAATTACAGTCTTGGTGGCTCACAGATGGAAACTGGGCAGGCAGAGAAAACTGGAAAGGCACAAAAAGTTACTACCTTGTGGTTTCAGATGGAGCTAACACTTGGGCTGCAGAGCGAGAATTGCTTTGTGTTTTGCGCACGGAGATGGGCAAGTGAATGCTGGAGAGTTGTTCAGGCAGTGTCATTTAGCCACTTTTTCCTCTTGATATGTTATTTGCAAATGACTTCTTTATTTTTTTCTTTAAATAGAAGTATTTGCCCTTCATCCTTGTGTAAATATTCTGAGAACAAATGTCAGCCTTTAAAGACAAATGAGAGGGTTTCTGAAATCTGAAACAGATTGTTACCAGCATGCAAGTGTGAGATCAAGTGAGAAAGGACAGGATGTGGTTCTTAGTCCCTCCCTGATAGTGGCAGCTTACCTGGTGGGATTTGAAGGAGGTGAGCTATGCAGGGCCATGCTCTGTGACAACATGACCTGATATTAACCCAGTGATACTGCAGTTTTTTCCAGTCTCCTGTCTGTATGTCCACAGACTGCTCCTTCCACAGCTGCAGGTGGAGAGGATGGGAGAGAAAAGCCAGCTAGAAAGGGGAGAGGGCAGCATTTCAGATGTCAGGCTGTGGCATACGTAGGTGATTTTATCTCAATTTCCCTTCTTCTTTTCAGAAGAAATTACCTGAAAAACTGTTGTAAATTATATCAGCCCAGTGGTTTGTCCATCCAGGTGGCAGGGAGAGGAGCTGTTAGCAAAGACAATTTGCTCTTTCTGATATCAAGTCCACATTGCTAGCCCTTGTCACCAGTGCCTGTTGCATTTGCATTGGTTAACCTCTTGTCTGACCTGTGGTTTTACCATGCCTCTCTCTGCTGCTGCCCAGGGCAATGAGCCCCTGCACAAGGCAGTGAGGCTGAGCCCCCAGGGTGTCTCCAAGGTCCTTCATTAACTCCCTCACTCACACCCCAGCAAGCCTGACTGCTCATGGGCATAACACGTCTGGCCCCAGGACTTGTTGTCCACATTTCCCGGGCAGAGGTGTATGCTGTGCAATGAGCCTCATGTGGTCAGTGCCTGTGATGCCTCTGGGGCCCAGGTCTGGCTGCCACCTGCAGTGAGACAGCTGCCCTCAGGCTGGGCTGTGTTTGCAGCCTGTGCAGCAGTTTTGCCACAGGGATTGTCTGGGTCCAGCTTGTTTGCCCACTGTTGCTGAGTGCCTACTGACTGTGGGAGAGTGTCCCATGTGTCCTGAGCATGTCTGGTTTTGCTGGCCAAATACTGCAAGACTGCTTTGCATACAGGTTTTAGCTTGCCCATTTGATCACTTGCCTGGGACTTTGGGAAATTAGGCATCTGTGCTGGATCTGCTGCTCTGACTGTGCTGCATAGAGTAGAAATGTTGGGCAAGCAAGCAAAATCCTTTACGTGTGTGTCTCCTTGCCCACACAAAATTTTCCAAGCAGAGCAAATGGATGTATCTGGGAGTTTTTGGTATTGATGATAATTTCCATGATTAATGTGTATGAGAAGGATTTGCTCCATGCTCCACAAAGTAATTGAGATGGAAACCTTTTCATTGATTTGGGGAGCTGGAGCTTGCTTGCTCGATTTACCATGGGTGGGTAGAGCTGATCTCTGTGTTGTAGTGATTTTGTCTGGGTTGGTCACATTTTATCAGATGAACTGGGGGGAAATATTTGCACCATAGAAGCCTTTGTGCCTGGGTGCAATGAGGCCCCAGTGTGAGCATCAGCTGGGTGCCTTTCCTACTGCTAGGGCAGAGCCGCTGCAGAGGTGGGAAAGGGTTGACTGATAGATGTTCGCTCAAAACTGCAGTGCTGAATCTTTTATCATATAAAATTGAAGCCAGATATGTTGAAAAGTCAGTAGGCTGTCCTAATATGTAGAACATTTCAACAGAGATGTGATATTTCATATGCTGCTGCTGTTGCTTAAAAGTCATGCTCACCCAGCTACAGCAGGGATTATTTTTTGTCATCTCCAGCTTTTTTTGAGGAAAGGGCAGAAATTGATCCATATGCATGAGATAATCCAGAGAAGAAAATAGATGCTAAACAATCTCTGAAGCTATTTCCTTCCTATAAAATGAATAACTGCTGCATATGGAGTTTTTTACTATATACCAGTGACTTAATAAAATATACTTTTATTATTTGGACACCTCTTCCTGACTTTTATATAAAAGTTGATATCTTGGTTACTTTTATTTTTACCCGATACTAACCTGAGCAATGCAATTGAAATGCCAAAGCCTTACATATCTAATGCAGACTTCCGGTTTCTATAGCAACAAAACTCGACCTTGTACTTAATGAAGGAATATTGGAGTGTGAGGAACTGTGACTTTAAGGTTTAGAAAAACAAACAGAACCACTTTATGTCTGGAGATTAGAGAAATAAAACGGAAGTGACCTCTTTGCATAGAACAAAAGAAATTACTTAGGCTTGGGATACTTCATTAGTGAGAATGAAACCATATTAATGTCATAAGGAGCTCTGTGTTTTAATCTTGTTTACCAAATTAAAATGTGAGACCCTTTTATGGCATGCAAGAGTCTTTAAGGGCTTTTTCTCCCCCTTTCATTTCCAAAGCTGCCGTGTTTGTGGTTAAGCTAATGAAAATTTGGGCTGCCTGACAACAGATACATTTTCCTTTTGTATTGGCAAAAATCCCTTGGTAATTCTTGTATTGGCTGAAAAAAAAGGGGAGAAAAACGTGTGGTGTTTAATCCTACATTTGATCTACAACTAGTTCCTGGTCAGTAAGTTTTAATCTGTGTTACAGTGATAAATGCTGACAAGCTGCAGATTAGAGAGTGAATGAAGAAGCAGCTGTCATCTCTTCCTATTTTCTTACAGCTTTTCAATTACTGTTATATTATATTCTAATTTAAAACAACCATAAGAAACACAGCATAGAAAAGCAACAATGCTGATAGCAACATATCACAAATGTTTACAAGCCTCTTTCTGTATCAGCATTCAAATAAGTGCTACACAACATTTATGGCAGGTTTATTGAGCTGAAGTATTAGTCTGTACAAGTGAAAGTGGGCAAATGGGAAATATGAAATAGAGGCTGCTGTTGCAATCTTACTGGTGAAAAAAATTCCACAAGCCAGTCCAATTTTTGTGTTTGTTCTTTCTTCTGTGACTTTTTAAAATTTTGTTGTTAGGCTGTGATTCTGACAAATTCATCTTCTGACTGAATAAAGACAGCCAGAACTCAGGGTTTAAGGAAACACTTTATCTATTGAGCTGAGTTTTATCTGCTCACTTGTCACAAGACAGCTGAGGCAACCAAAGATGCCAGTGATGGTGGTAAATTGCCCCACAGTAAAAGGAAGGTTAGAGGGCAGGATAAGACAGATGGGAGGTTGGCTTGTTTGAAAGTTGATGAAGATAAGCTATTGGGAAAAGCAAACCCAGAAACAACACGCTCAGCAAAATCCAGCTTGGAATTGGCTGAGTCGGAGCATATTAAGCTGTGGGCAGGTGGCATCCCGTATGAGCTGGGAGCCTGCATCCTGCTGAGAGCTGCGCTCTTCTGCCTCCCAGCAAACTGCTTGGAAAGGCAGGTGGTGTCTCTGAGAAGTGTGAAAAGACACAACCCAAGATCTTTCGCTTGTGTTTTCCTCTACATTCCCTTTAAAAAGAAATACCTTATTATTTGGTAAAATGCTTCTCTAGGCAGAGACTGAGGGAAATCTAGCAATGAGGATACAGCAGGTGTGCAGGAGAGGCCCTAGGTGCATGGAAGTTGCAATGTTTGCACCTTGGACAGCTGTTAATGAGCTTCTCTAGACCCTAAACATGGGAGGAAGCAAAATTTGTTTGATTCTGCATAGCTTTGACCACAGGTCCTGAAGGGCTTGAACTCCCTTAAAGCTTCCTATAGATGCTGTGGGGTTCTTTGCTGGTGGGGGACTGATTGTTTGTGTGCTCTGTGTTTCAGGGATAGAGCTCTGTCCTCCCGGGCACCGCTTCATGATCACCATGGTGGCGAGCTTCATTGAGATGGCAGGGCAGTTCCTCATGCCGGGGCTGGCTGCCCTCTGCAGGGACTGGCAGGTCCTCCAGGCCATCATCATCTGTCCCTTCCTGCTGATGCTGCTTTACTGGCTGTAAGTATTTCTTCCTCCTGCCCAGTCGAAGACAATGAGCTCCTAATGTTGGGCTTGGGGGAAGCTTTGCTGTTCGGGAAGTGTGTGTGCTTCAAAATACATATGAGACTTTCCCTTTGTTCTTTCATTCACCTTGTGCCAAGGTGAATGGAAGACTTTGAAATAAGAAGGAATAACTTTGTAATCTGCTGTAGCATGCACATATGCTACATCCTGTGGCACGGTGGGCACTTGGGAGATTGTCCCCTTTCACTGAGCTGAAGTTATACTTTGTTATTATTCTGGCTGTCACTTCTGCTTTAAAGAGTAAAATGGTTCTTGAGAGGATGCACCTCAGCCTAGCTGCTGTCAGATTGTGAGTGCATGGCTATATTTTCCCTTAATACCTATGTTGGTGTTCTGGACTGACACTGCTGGTTTCTTTGATCCAAGAAAAGTTACAAATAACATCTGTCAGCCTTAGAACAAGCAACTTGGATGTTTTGTGTGTATGAGGTAGCCAGCCCTGAACTAGACTTGATTTTGCCCAAATTAGCACATGCTATGCTGAAGTCTGGGTGGCTCATCTGTGCCAGGCAGTGGCTCAGGGTTGTTCCTACAAGGAATTCCCCACTCCCAACTGATCCCACTCCTCTCTGCCTGCGGCACTGTGGTGTTGGTACAGCTATCCTGAGAAGTAGGATGGCTTCCACCTTGGGAATAGTGCCAGGTCCATCCCCACCATGACTTTATAAACATTCCAAAGAAATCTTTCATTGTTGTTCTGTCTTAATAGTGACACGCAGTGGTGGCATAAGACAACAGAGGCTTATGAGAGCAGTGTTGTACAAAACCATAACAAGAAGAACATGCTAGATCATTAATTTTAAAAATAACACTAACAAGTCTAAAATATTTAGTTGTACACTGAGAAAAATGATGGAAAAGGTCCCTAGTCTGTGCAGGATCAAGCTGGCTATGTACCATGGTGAGCTAGGTTGCTAGTTGTAATGCCTGACAAGTTACAACATGTAAAAACTTGTTACAGTGTATAAGAATTTTTAACTGTTATATTTTTGTATTGACTTCTTACAGAGCTCTCCTGAGTTGACAGTGGTAACCCTCAGTGGGGATTTCAGTGCTTATTCCCAAGGCAGACATGCCTCAGCATGGGCAAAATGCAGCACTTAGGAGTGTTACAAGTTCTTTGCAAAGATAATGGCAGGAGGAGGGAGGTTACCTCTGTATTCCAGCACACAACATTTAAATAGCCTCATCTTGTCAGTATCAATCTTGATGAATAATGAAGAGTGTTTTTGTTAATGTGTGATGCTGTTCTCCCCTCCCTTACCTGCTGTATGGTATTTACATGCCGGTCTGCTCCAAAGCCTCCTGTTGTGATGCCCACCAGCTGAAATGCCCGATGTCCACCCCTGGATAGAACCCAATATCAAACATAATGTTTACAGATATTTGCCTCCAAAAGAATGGTACAGTAGTGTGGAGATGCCTAATGAACACAGGGGATGGCATGAACAGCAGGTACCCCTCAGCAGTCTTCTGGAGGCCACACGTTTTCCAGGTGGCTTTGGCAGGGTCTTGTACATTCCTGTTGAGAAGTCATTCCTGGGTGACATTGAAAGTGACAGGAAATGCTAAAATTTATTTTGTAATCTGCAAGAGCTCTGTGGCTTTTTGGTTGGATAGGGCAGGCAAACCAAGCAAATAAATCCCCCTTATATATTGCGTGATACATCAGGTTGATAGATAGTAGTAATAGCCAGAAGATCACGATTTGTGTTGCCCAGGGTTTTTGCATTTGCAGAAATGAATTTTGGTTGGGATGCCTATTTAATTATATTGTCAGTACAGTATGTGCTTTTCTCTTAGGCTTTTCACTTCCATCTGTTGCATATTCTCTGGAAAGTGTTGCCATTTTATTACCTCTTTCTTTCCTTCTTAATGGAACGTGGACCTTCAGCATGTGTTACAAATAAAGGAAGAAAATGAACTGATTGGTAATAAAAGAACTGGAAATCTGCACTGCTTGTTAATTCCCTATCGTGTACCCAAAGCAGGGAGTCCAATAACAGATGCTGCAAAGAGCCCTTGTGCTGCTTCCTCCTTCCTCTGTACCCTACTTCCATCTCCTACTGTGGGAGTGCTGCTTGCCCCTCCAAGGCTGGGCCTTAGCCCTCTCACACCTATGGTTTTGCTCTTCTTTTGGCTACATGCACATGGCAGGCTCTCCAGTCCCCAGGAGGTGCATGGCTGAGTGGATTGGGAAGCTGGGCATGGATGGATGGATGGATGGAGGGAAAGGGAGAAGCAGCAGATTTGTCTAGCAGGGATGGGCAGCTGGGCTTGGACACAAAGGAATGGAACAGATGCCACTACTGGGCTCTCAGGTCATTCTGGAAGGACAGAAAGGCACCCATGTAAGCCAGACTGGGCACAAGGGTTTGTGACAAGTGTGTAAAGACAAATTATTGGAAGTTAAACTCCTTTCAAATGTGTGTGGGTATTAGAGCCATAAGGGAAGGGCAGCTCCAGTTATGCAGAGGCCTTATTCCTGCCTTTTGAACAAAGGAAACTCCAGGCAGTCTGATGCCATGAATGTCAGCAAAGGTATCAATAATGTGAAATAAATTCCTGCTTTGCTGCTACCAAAACTGAAGAAATGGGAAGGGGTAGCTGGCTCTTTTCTGGTGCTTTTAGATAGGATTTACTCCCAGCAAGACACAAAGTTGCAATAACTGGGCTTGTTGCCCATTACAACTTTCTATGGGCATCTATTTTCTATCCATCTGCACATAATCACAGTTCTCCTTCCAGCCATGTGTGGTACCTTCCTGGTTTTTGTCTGTCAAGGATTCTTCTCTCCTCTTAGGAATTCTCAGACTTAGGATCTTTTTTCCCCAGTGTGCCTTCCTCTCATCCTCCTCTCCTCTCCCAAGCAGCAGCAGCTGTGAAGATGAATGTTTAACCCTACCCCACCCCCTGTTCTTTTCTTGACTGTAAAAGCATGGTCCTGTCCTTGTTGATGGAGATGGCAGCAGATAATCCAACCAGCTATGTGAGGCAAATACTGAAAACCACAGCTCAGGAGGGAGGAGTGCATTGGCTGTGGATCACCAGGGACAAACTGTCTGCACACCTTGGAGCAGGAACCCTGAAGCAGCTTGGTGTAGTGCTCTAAGGGAGACAGGAAACAAAGGATGGAGTGCCACAGAGGGGTTGTGGCTATGCTCTGTTTAAAACAATGCAGCTGATGGGAACTCTAAGCCAAAGGAATGGCCCAAAATGTGGCCAAAAGCTGAATTTTGCCACATTAGCTCAAAAATACATATTACTTTTCACAACCTGACATATGCTAATGACTGAAATTCCAACCTAAACATGAAATGACATCAACTGTAACTGTACCTTTTCCCCTCCCTCAAAGAGAATATTATAAATGTACCTTAACTGGGGAAGGAGGTCAGAGGAGACTCCACCTTTGTATCCTGGGATGGTTGATGGGCTGTACCTACCTCCTCTCTCATCACCTGTTGTGTAAGAACCAGACACTCTTTGTCCCCGCCCTGTGATGCCCATCCTTGTGGCTCCTTGCCTTTGCCCATGTGCAGGTTGTCATCACAGGACTTGTTGTTTGGAACGTTTAAGCAGACTGTTCAAAATCTAAAACTTTTAGGCTAATGGCTGAGGCTGTAGAGAAGACATAGATGGCTCAAGCATGCAGAGATTTTGCATTCAAAAGATTCTTATTACTTAAAAAAACTGCTTTTGCTTTATGAGATTTTCTGCAGGAGGATATGCCAAAGCATCTGTGCAGCACGAGGGGTAGTAAATAAGCTGTCAAGCTGAATGGCTGTCATCATAGTTGTTATATATTTTTATTGGCTGATATCATTCAGACTGCAGTCTGCTTGATTTCTCTCCTTTTTATTTCTTCTTCCAGAAATACTTTCTCTGTCTCAGTTGCAGGTTTTGCTAAGGTGTCTTCCAAATTATATCAGCCCTAAGAGATAGTATGATAAAAGTGCAGTTGATTGTTTAGAAGTATAAGAACTGGGCAGCATCCACAGCAAAGATCACTGCTCTGTCAAGGAAATTAGAATTTTTATTACATATTTGAAGTTGAAATAATTGTTAAATTTGTTCTTAGTAAGTTTTGGAAGAGTAGTGAAAATGAAATCTTAACAGAAAAAAAATATATACTTGGAGCCAGATCTGAGAGTTTTCATGTCTGTAGAAGTATGGAAGGTTTTGGTTTTTTGTTCTAAGAGCTACATATATCTTTTGGTTTTGTATTAAAATAAACTTATTTGGAAAAAAAAAGAAGAATGATCAGTTAAGCTCATGGAGCTGGTTAATATCAGCACTTGAAAGAAACAACTGGATGGAAAATTAACTTTTTAAACTGTGTGCATGTATATATTCTTAAGGCTATTCAACTAACATAATATTATCTTAGTCTGGGAAGCTTATCATCCTAAGAAGTAATTCCTCTCTTTCTTCTGTCTTTAAAAGAGAACCCAAATTACTTCTGTGAGCTATTTTCCTTCTTTAGTCTGAATTGCCATGTGTGAACTGCGCATCTCATTCATTCCCGTCTTGGCAGCAAATGTCTATTGCTGACAGAACTACCACTTCCTCCCAGTTCTTTCAAGTTATATTAATGGACAAAGCACATGTAATATGTTACAAAATTCCAATGTGTCATATTTTCATGTGATAAGATAGTTCCTTTATCATTTGGGAATCAGGGTAAAAGAAAATATCATTAATTTGCATATTATGAATCCATTTTCCTTCTTTTTTGTTTCATAAGTTATTTTGAAATAATAACATAGCTTCTGAGTTGTTAATGAGCAGTTAAAACTTTACCAGTTCATCCTCTGGCAGAAACTTGAAAGCAGCCCTAACCTGTTTTCCATCTTTAAAGTATTTTCCCAGAGTCCCTTCGGTGGTTGATGGCTACACAACAGTTTGAGGCATCCAAGGAACTGATCCTGCAGTTCACGCACAAGAACAGGATGAGCACAGAAAGCGACATCAAGGGAGTGGTGCCTGGTGAGTAGGACAGACACCTGCAAATCCCCCAGCTCTTCTCTAAAGGCTGCATGTGGCATTACTGCCCAGAATTAAATTATCTATTTATTGCCTGTAAAACCATCTCATTCATTCATTCATTCATTCTGCTTTTCTTGAAAATCCATTCCAAACTCCAGCACTGTGTTTAAAACTCCATGGCCTGTTGAACAGTCTTAGTAATTATAGTCTTGTCTTGCAGTGCCGTGTGTCTTTAGAGACATCTCTTGAAGAATTGTACCATGGCTACAAGAGTGCTCCTTCAGCTCTGTGTGCCTCTGGAAACTGTGTTTTAAGGAAGCTGCTTGCTGGGATCCTGCCCATCACCCAACACTTACTCTGTTGGTTTGGAGAAGCAGCAGCACTCAAACCCCCTGTTCTAAAGTGCCAGCCCCATGGGGAGCTTAAACCACATTACAGTTTCTCTTTAAAGCTTTGCTCCAAGAGCTGCTTTACTTTCCTCTCCTACATCATCTGAGTGATGCTGTTTTAGGGATGGGGGGGTTGCTGCAAGTGGCAGTGGTGGGGTGCAGTTTTTGCTTGAGAGTCCAAACTATCGATTCCTTGGTATACTGATGCTTTTACAGCAAGCTGGCTCCCCTCATCACCAGAATTGTCACTCAAATGGCCAAGATCCTGTCTTGCAGGGTGCTTTGCAGAAGAGACTCTGTGAGTGTGCATGTGTGTGTGTGTCTATTTGCAACAAAGGCAAAGAGTTTATGGATCTTCATCTCACCAGTGCACCACACAGATTTGGTCCAGGCTCCCCTTTTCCTTCTCACAGGCTTGACTCTGCCCATCAACACCCATTTTGCACTGGCACTTGCAATCTGTATCAGACCACCCACTTTCCAGAAAACGGTGGAAACATGTCTTTTTTTTCTCCACTTTTCCAACCCTACCTGCTCTGACCCCAGGGGCTGCAGGGGAACCTCAGCCAGTGTCTCTGCCAGTGGGTAGAAGTGATGCTTCTGCACTTGTCTGATCCCTGTCAGAGGTCTCTGGGGTAACTGTAGTTTCAGTCTGTTGGTGTTAAAGGCATCAGTCAGCTCTGGAACAGGCTTCATCCAGGATAGAAAACTGTCACTATTAATATCAGTGTCTAATGAATAAATCCCATCAGTGAGGGATGAGAATCCCCGGTCAGGGTCTCTGGTATACATACCCAGGTCATTGGTGTGACATTTGGTGCAGCTGGCAAACTGGTGTTAATTAACTTGCTCACGTGTAATTGTGTGTCTGGGGTTACATTTCCTGGATCTGCAAAACACAACATGTCTGTGCAATATAAATGCCATTTTTCTGGTAATGTTCTGAAAAGCATTAGAGGTATGTGAGCAGTCATTAACATGTTGATCTGCATCCTCATCACCTAATTTTTGCAGGCCTTCCTCAGAATAAATGATGGATCTTGAGAAATCATGGAACTCTGAGGCAACAATTGGCCTTGGAGTTTCCCAGCCAATTCCTAAATTTGGCTTTTGTCAGTCAGCTTCTTGGATTTGCTGATGAAATAAAATGTGTTTTAGGGGAAGGAAAAAACGAATTACCTGAGTTTCCTTTGAGGAAAATAATAAAAACACAACTGTGTGCTGGAGGGATTTATTTAAGCCATGTATAATGATATTGCCCATGGAGGAATGCTAAATGTCAAAATGGCTTTATGACTATTATTTGTGACTGATTACTTTTCCCAGCAGTTTCATGGTAGGAGTACACTCCTGTTTAAGGAGGAGACTCCATTTCATGTGAAAAAACAGTGCATTATTTCACACTTTGATTCTATGGATTCTCTGACTGCAAATACTTATAACATTTGTCAGTACAACACCTTTTGCAACTTATAAATGGTTCAGAACATGGTTATTTCTGCCTCCTTGTTGATGATGAGTTTGTTGGGGATATTGTTGAGGGTTTTTTATTATTTCTTCCCTCACTTTTTAAATTTTTCTGCAGCCCCACACTTTAAGGCTTTTCTGATACAGCCCTGGAGGGAAGCTGCGTTTCTGTAGGGAGTGTAAGAGAGGCACAGTATCAAAAGGATGAAGTAAGATTAACTACAAACTACTGAAGGAAGGACCTTCTCTCTCATTCTGGGTGCATGGGGTTGTTGATGGTCTGAGTGAGGACAGGAGAACAGCAGGAATCCTGAATTAAGAATGTGATCAAGCTGCAGGCCTTGTGTCTTGGAGTGGGTCAGGAAGCAGGACAAAACATTTGTCTGCTTTTGTTTTCTATAATAACATGTCTGTAGTTGCTCTACCATGGAATTGGTAAAAAGCTGGTACTTGTCTGGGAAAAAGGATACCATTGAGCCTCATGCAGATATCCCCTGTTCTCCCTTGACTCCATTGTTGAGCTTTCCTATCTGTGTGGAGGGATTTTTGTTTGTGATTTGTTTTAGTCTTTGTTTTCCATCTGAAAGGGCTGGAAAATGTTTTGCTCTAGTTACGGACCATTGTGTTGCTGTTTGTTATTCCTCCCTGCATTGTTGTAACAGCCTCCTGCGATTGAATTACTCCCAATGCATTTAAATGACAAACTGCTCACTTGCAGTCCCTTCCAGCTGAAAACCCCACTGTAATTTTGCTCATACATACCAGTCAAATTAGTGTATCTGATATAACAGATCATTACAGGATTTACAGGATTTTCATATATACCTATTTTGGCACTTGGTATGAATTCCATAATGAAAAGGAAGCAGTGCTCAAGTCAATGAAGTATTTCTGGGATGCAAAAAAATTTAATTTTGAATTACTCTTCAAGCAATGAGCAGGCTGCTTTTCTCTTCTGAAGAATTACACCTTTTCTGCTGCCTACTGAAGGCTTTTACTGGTCCATTTGGTTACACTGCCCATAGTGGAGAGTGCCACTAACCATCTGTAGAGCCTGTTTGCTCCATGGGGAAGTGGCCCATGTGTTAGGTGGGAAAAAAAAAATGAAAGAAAGAAGCAAAACTTATCTGCTGGTTTTGACAGTCCTTTGGGTGGGAGTGGTTTGCCAGTGCTCTCCTGGGAGATGTCTCTAAAGGCAACAACTAAAAGTCCAAACAGTGATCCAGCTGCAGCTGAAAGCTCCAGCAGCTGCCATAACAACCCCTGCCAGGGGAAAATGAGGGTGGGCAGCTGATGGGCAGTGCCCAGGCAACAAGGTAGAATGGGAGTGTGCTTACATGGGAAACAAACTGAAGTGAGACAAGGGATGTTGGTAGGAGTCAAGAGTGCTGTAAATTAATGTTGCCCTTGTCTTCAGAAGCCTGTCCCAGGGCTGGTGTTGGTTGCATAAGGACACCTTTTTCCTCAGCACCTTTAAGTGGCTTTACTTTTGAGTGCTTGGTATACCTTATGATTTTGGACAGGAATGATTTGCCTTTGTAATGAGATTTTTGGGTTTATGTGGTTGCATTTTCTTCTTTAATGCTTAAGAAACACAGGTGTGTTAATTAGACCTGGTTAAATTATCCCTAGTATGTTTTGACTCAGAATTTCACCAGTTGGCTTAAAACTTTGCCCTCTTTTATTTCTAAAAGTTTAGATCTGTTTTTGCATCAAGGAAATTATTTTTATTCAACTGTGTATTGAAATGTCATTTTTAAAACAAGCTTGCTGTATTTTGTTGACAAGTATTTCAAAGCATTACCCAAAAAAATCGGCTTCAATCACAAGCAAATTAAATATTTTGATAATATTAATTCAGTACAGGTTTTTCACTACCAGTTTCTCCAGAAATTTCACCATCTCTTCCTTGTTCCTGCATGGAACAAGAAACATACATTTCAGTGCAGCTTCAGAGCAGTCATTTTGACCTTAGAGACATAAATGCTAAGGAAGTATGAAGATGGTTTAACAAACAGTAGAAAAGAGTGTTATGGGGAATTGGGAATCCCAAAGCACCGACCTTCCATACACCTTTAAAGGTGTGTTACACTTTAGGTGGCTTTCATTACTTTTATAGAAAGAATTCTTTTTCTTTGTGTGGGGGTGAAGGGTCTGTTTGTTGCCTGGAGCAGATTGTGTGCTGCAAGCTGACCTTGGCTGCACCAGCACCCAGCCCTGCTGTGTTTGGGTGTCCTGGGAAATGCTCTGCTTGGAAATGCTCCTCTTGAGACGCTGCTGTGCACTAGAACAGTCACCCAAGTGTCACACCCAATGCTTCCATGGAAATTCATCCCTCTGTTGGTCTCTTCAGCTTCCCCTGTGTGGGGAGACATTTCAGGTGTTCTTTGGCATAAAAATATCTGCTTGAGCAGGCTGGAAAGCAAAGCTCCCTTTTTGCTCATCTCTGGATGGAAACATAAACCAGAGGTGCTCCTGTGGACAGAGAGGTTATAGCTGTTCCTTCCCAAGATTCCTTTCTAAGCTCAGAGAAATAATATTGATGCAATCACGAAAGTTGGACAGCAAAGTTAAAGCACTCAAATAGGTGCCAATACTTTAGCATGCAGGACACAACACGGAGAGGATGAAGGGATACAGTGGTGATAAGTACTTTGTGTGTGGATGTGTGTGGATTGCAGTTAGGAAAGACGTGGTTTTCAGGGAGTTTCCCTCTGAAGAAAGAAAAATTATCTGTCACCTTTCTTGCTGCTGAACAACATGCTGCCATGCATTTTTTTTTAACATAAGCTATTTTTCTGTTTTGTTTTGCTGTATACATTTTTTCTTAAGCATGAGGCTTGGATCTATGTAATTACATGCTTTTTCCTTTTCCTCTGGGTAAATGGCAGAGGAGAGGGTGAAAATGCCTTATGTCTGAAAATCAGTCTCTTTCCCTATAAAGCTTTACTCATTTCCTTAGACCATCTCATCTATCTTAGACCATCACTACTGGTTTAAAGCTTGTGATAGACAAAAAGTGTATTAGCTGGAGAAGGAAAGCAAGTTTTCTGGCCCCATAATACAGCTGATTCCATGAGGTTGTGATGTACAAACCTGCCAGATGCCCTCCTTTGTCAGATCCTGTTTCTTGGGTGTTTAATGGTGCCAAACTTAAAAGTTCTGTGCAACTCCCAGAGGGTGATCAGGTAAATGTGGGAAAAGTAGTTAAAACAGTTCAAGGTGCTGCTTGAAGGCTGTGTGTCGGCCACAGAGGTTTCTATCTCAAAATTTAAAAAAAACAGAAAAACCCAGCCAGGGATTCCTGTTGCCCTCTTGTATGTTAGAGCAGCTTTCAAGGGGATCTGGGTTTCTCCTGCTGGGCCCCTGTTGTCCAGTAGCAGGAAATGATGGAGTTTGTGCAGCCCTCTCAGGATGTGCTGTACATGATCGTGATTAACAAGAATAAAACTGGTCAGTTAGGTCCTCTTCTCCTGGCTAGGTCTACAGGAATGGAAGAAGAGAGCCCAGACATGCCCTGACTATATCCCTAGCAATGGTGGTAGTGATATCTAACAGCATTAGGTTTCAGAAGGGGCAGGGGGGAAATGTTGCACTCTGCTCAGAATGTGCCTTTTGATGCCACCAGGAAAAGCCAAATATGTTAGAAAATCTTAAAAAAAAAAAAATAGGGGCTGTCAGCCTCTATTTCTGTTTCAATGACTCTTTCTCACTAGTTGAGTCCTCTGCAGACTCTCACTGGCTGCACTCCAGCCTGTTGATTTGTGCCTGGCTGGCACACTGGCTCTTTGTCCACAGTGCTACCTATCCCCCGAGAGGAGCCAGCTTTACAGGGCAGGAACCATGTGCAGAGGGCTGGCAGCAAGCCCTGGTGCTGCTGGCATTCCCCCAGCCCATGGGCACCAGAGGGGAGAGGATTGGTGCATCTGGATGTGGATGTGAAGTGTAGGAGGAGGGACCTCAGCAACCAAGTGGAAGTGGAGGGCAGTAAGAGGGGAACAGGGGACAGAGAAGAGAGGAAATAAGAATCTTTAAAAAGTTGTGGGAGCAAAGAATAAAGACAGTTAGAGGGGACTTAGAGAGGCAAGGGCAAGAAGGGACTGGGAGGAAGTAATGGAAGAAAAACATTCTGTAGAGGAAGAACAGAGGAGAGTTTGAGCATGGATAACAAAGGGGCTGCAATCATCTGCTTTCCCCTCCACCCAGAGCAAGCTATCTAGCCCAAGGATTCAGTCTCAGAAATCTTTTGTGAAATCTCTCCTAAAATGTGCGCATCACCCCTCCCTGCTGCCCAACTCACTTGCTCAGCCTGCTCCATAGCTCCCACAACCGAGACCACAATGCATGTGTGGGTGTCTGCAACCTCCTGGTGGCCACAGCTCCACACAATGACATTGGAGATTCTCTTTGTGTTGTTGGGTTTTTTTTAACTTTGGTGATGTTAGAAGAATGTGAGCACTGACAAGTCACACTCTGGGAAATGCAAGAAGTCAGGTTGCCTGGGCAACCCTTGCTTGGCCTCCTGGCATGAAGGCATGATGATACAGCCTTTAATAACATGATTACGACCTATTTTTTCCACAGGGCATAGGATGGACGAATCAGTGCATAGGATGGACGATGATGTGGGAATGAAGCTGTTGTCTGTTCCTCATTTGTTGCAGAATTTGGAAGGTGTGTAGTGAATGAGGCAGAGGGTTGCAGAAGGAAAGAGGACAGTGCTGGGGAAATGAAGCTGAAAGCTTCCTGAAGAGCTGTACTCATTCTCTGGGTCTGCCAGGGCTGTTCCTGTACAATGATGGAGATTTCCCTGGAATCAGGCCCTTTCAGTGCTGTCACGAATCACAGTTTCTTCAGTGTCTGGCTCTAGCATGCAATTCTGGGGCTTGATTTGCAGAAAGCTGGGAGCATTTATATCAGCACCTGCAAGGGGTATTGCTGCATGATTTTTTTTCATTCTGGACACAAATCCTCTGTATTTTATCTTCCTGCCAGCAAAACAGGAATAATCTTTGCCATTACTCTTACAAGAAGGTGGTAGAGATTATTTCTTTAGTATTTATGAAATACATGTATATTCTGACAGCACTGTAGGAACGTGTCTGAGGAAATCTATGGTTCTTTGTACTCACTGGGGAGTTTGGATAATGAGGCTGAGGGGGACATGTTGAATGGGAAAGGCAGAGATGTCATTAACACCTGCCCTTGCCTGACTGCAGTGAGCATTCTGGGGGTAAAACTAATGTATGATCATCTAAGTGCTGTACCATAAGGCACATGAGCAATTGAAGATTGCAACAGCAACACTATGTCTGACTTTTTCTATCTTTTTTGAATGCAATTAGAAATACAGGATCGAAATAAATCACTGTGATCAGTCCTTAGCTGTTATAGTCACCGAGTTACATAGTTGCTCTCATGAAATGAGACTAATTTAAAATGCTGTTAGTATTTATGTCCAGCACTTTTGTTAGAAGGCATTCCAGTGTCCATATTGCTCTTGTTCTGGGGGTACATTTTAACATTCAGTTCAAATACACAATAGCTGTCTGGGTTTGTTCTTTTTTCCCCTTTCCCATTTGCCCCTGTCAGTGTCTATCTTAAATCTCTTTTTCTCTTTTCTCATGCTATATGAGAAGAGAGCAGCCCTGTTCCTGTGCTGAGATGAACCTATCTCTATTTCCTTATCCTTTTATAAGTGGGTTTGCCAGAGCTTTAGTTTCTCAAATAGTGATGACCAGAATTGTAAAAGAGTTCCAGTATTTCATTGTCTGAATTGCAAATACCTCATGGCTGCAAGAAACTGGTGCCATATAGTCACTTGTGGCTTTTGCTTATCTTCCACCGGAAACATTTCCCCTTAATCACTGAGAATCTTACCTTGTGTTTCATATTTTCATTTGCTTTTGCCACAAATTGGATCTCAAGCTCACTCAGTTCCCTCTAATGGCCCATTTGTGTTGTGCTTACCTTTGATGGTAATGTAGTGCCTCACTTGGTCACCAGAAGACTTTATTGGTACATTTCTGAGGTTGTTGCCAAGCTTCCTACTAAGGTTATTAAACAAGATTTTATTATTAAAAATAAGAGGAGTAGCCCCTGCTAATGTCCTGCCATCCACTTATGATTTCCACTTTTCTGTCCTTTATTGCTCTCTGCCCATCAACCAGTGTTTTACCCACCTCATAATTTCTGTATATTACTTGAGAGCTGGACAGAAGTCCTGGAAGGTATAAATAAACCTGTGCACCAGTAACTCTGTCTGTCTGAGAGTAGATTGCTTCAACTCTGTGTTTTGGACTGGTCTACCTCCTGCTGCAGAGCTGTCATGCTCCAGGGATTGATTGAGCCTCTCTGACAGGTCTCCATAGCTCTTTTCATGTTCAAAGAGCTACTGACAGTATCATTTAGCAGCCAGAAAAATCCAGTAGAAGTCCATCACCACGGGACACTTGTCATTTTGGACATCATTTTTGAGCGACTTGATTTGGGCTTTTGTCTGTTTTGTCTGTGCCAAGTGATGCAGAGATAGGTGGCTTCATCTGAAGGCTTTGAAGATAATTTCTGCTTTTGAAAGTCATGCTCCTGAAATGCAGAGGGTCCTATGAGAATTCAGCAGCGTGGCAAGATGGAAGATGGTAGGGTTCCCCTTCCCATGAGACTTTTAAAGTCTTTCAATGAATACTTTTAATTTCCACTGTGATATAAAGAGTCAGCTTGTTGACAGAGTTCCTACAGAGTCCCTGAATAGGAAGCCTAGAGTGTGTGTGGGCTCTGGAGTATGGGAAAACTTACTAGGGGCCTCTGAATAAATGGATAAAAATATTTTTAATTATCCACACTCTTCCTTCTGGTAAATCAAAACTGAAACATTTGATGTGAATTCATTCTGAACTAGTGGCATCAGTGCAAAATTAAAGAGTAATCTGGGCAGTGCAGGAAGTTTTTCTGGTATTAGTCCTGAGAGAGCAATAGTTTGCTTCCATGAGGTTTTAATAGCCTTCAGCTTGACTTTAATACCTTAACTTTGACCTGTGAAGTCAGTCAGCCTAGGAGCTGTCACTCTCCTGATGCTCATCACAGTCAGACAGAGCACGTCCTTTCATGCAAGAAGGCTCCTTCCAAAGACAGCATGTCACTTATAGGAGAGCCAGTTCTGCAGCTGATGACTTTTTTGCAAGTCACCTAGGTTATTTGTTCCTATTGGAATTATATTTTGGTTATTGCAAGTGATTGATTTTGCAGTACGGTGGGGAGTTTTGGTGAATATCTCACTAGTATTTATAGAAGCAAAGGAGGCAGAAAGTTGTCAGAAAGATGGATTGTGCTGGAGACTTGGAGAGTCATTCATCTGAAGCAGGTGACTTAGATTTGTAGTTTTAACAGCATCATAGAGGGATGGAGGAGTAAATAGCTGGTAAAGCCAGAAGGCTCTCAATAAAAAGCCAGGTTCTGTTTGCATTCTTTGTTGTAAGGTTTGAGGCCAGATTACTTCTTCTCTTTTTCTTTTATTCTTTTTGGCTTTCTTTTTTTTTCCTCCTACTTTTTTCCCTCCCTTTTTTTCTTTAATGCTTTGAATGCTGTTATATCTCAAATTGAGACCTTTTTGTGTAATGCTGCAATATATCCACAGAGTATAACCCCTTTGAGAGCAGAAGCAAGGGTCCACTGGGGAAAGGCTGCTGCATGAGACAGGGTAGAGAAGGGGTGAGCCTCCCCTCACATGTGATCCTCACTGCAGCTGAAATAGAGGAGGTGTTTGTCAGTTCATATAACCAAGTGAGCCCTGACTTGAGGGCAGAACAACAAAAAGGGTGAAAAACACTGACAGGAATTAGTTTAGAAGCACTGATTTATGAGAAAGGGTAAAAGGGGGGGCCTGAGTGCACATGAGGATGCATGAAAATAAACATAGAACAAATGGATTCTAGGAAGTGCTGATGTATGAAAAAAACAGGAGTGGAGAGCAAAATAATGTTTGGTTCTGAAGAAAAATGTAGCCAAGTGTTGCTTCTCTTAATTTTAAGTTGTGGCTCAATAAAGCATGTATTTATGACAAAATCTACTCTCTGTCCTGAAAGAAAAAAGTAAAAAATTCTCAAAAAACCCCAACTGATTAAGAAAACCTAAATAATATGGCATATGTACCTTCCGCTTACAGAGGATGAGATGTTTTACTTTATAGATCAGATCTGGTCATTCTCAGAGAGTTTGAGAGTGAACCCTTTTTTCTATTTGAAATCTGTGCAATATATGTTGTTTGGGTACTGATTTTCCTTGTTGACCTTCAGATGTAATAGTAAACACCCACAAACAGCCTTTCAAAACCCTTGTGGTTCTCTTAGTGCTTGCTTTGACTTTTTTGCTGTAGAAGGTTTGGCCTGGGCTCAATTGCAGGCTTTACACTTACGGTTTATCTGACTGCTTCCATTGTTCTGAATTATTTTATTCCCACTTGTTCCTTTCCGGAATCTTGCTGCAAAAATGGTTTTGGCCTTGTTCTTTGAGATTAGGTTCCGTTTGGTTTTTTTCATTGCTTATAATTTAATATGACCCCGATCCATCACTGAGCCTGCTGAAGGCTTCTGTAGTACAAATATTAATTTAACCAATTTCTTCTTTTACTCCACCTCAGTTTTTCTGCTTTTGTGAGCTTCATGCTGCATAGATTCTGGGGAGAAATGGCCATTATCAGGTTGTAAGGAAAATAGTATGGCAATATGCTGCTCAAGTACAATCACTAATGTAAAATACCCTTTGCTGCTTTTGTCAGAAGCCTTCCCGGTACTTACTCTAGACAGAAGACCAGGAGTGACCTGTGAGCAGTGAATAGCTCAAGTGTTTGCATGTAAACAGTGTTTGTTTGATGATTTTTATGATGCATTTTCAAATAATACCTGTCAGATGTGTTTTTTGTTTAGTTTGTAAATTCAGGTGATTTTTTTTTTTACAACTCCCACCTCCCCCCTCCCCTGCGGCTTGCTTTTATTTTCTCCTGTGTTGCATCTCTTTAGGAAATTGCTATTCAGCAGAGGAAGGCAGAGGTCAGGGCAGGCCAGTGTGGGCAGCTGAGGACACCAGAGCTCATTGCAAATGCAGAAAGGGAACATGAGTTTGCTTCACAGCAGGGCCATGCTGCTGCCTTTGAACACAGGCAGTCTAAAAAGCAGCTGCACAGGTCTTTACCCCAAAAAACAGTCCTGGTCTGTACTCTTGGAATGCATTATTTTTGTGATGCTTCTTTATAGCTGCAGCTTCTACAGCTTTTATTGGGCTTGCTGCTCACTGATCCACTAGCTTGGAAATAGTGGCTGCTTTGGCACACTTAGGTAGGTGTTCAAGCTCTAACTTAATGATAATTGGGAAGTAAGCAGTGCCCTTTGTTATTGCCCTGTGCCAACAAGGATATCAGATTCAACTTTTGTAAGGATTGTGTGTTATTACAGCATTGCAAAGAAAAGTTCACTTGGAGCTGCCCAGCACTTAAAGGAGATGGTGGGGCTTTAGTTCTAAAACACAAAGGCACCACAGCTGATGATGACCAAGGATTTTCTTTAAGGAAATGTCTTGATGTCTAAGATATCCATCAGAAAAAAATTTAAATATTTGAAAAGGGAGTGGAGTGGAGTTGGGTGGAAGATGGATGAGCTGACATAATGTCCTAGCCACTTCATTCTGAATCCTGCATTTGAACAAACTTCAAAAAGTTCCCCATGAAAAATGAGTTTGAACTCCAGTCCTTTCCATGGCTTTTTAGATGTGCATTGCACAAAGGCAGCAGAGCTTGTAGCAGAACGAGTGCAGTCCTCCCTGTGGAGGGCTTTAAAAATTAACAGAATCCTGAAGTTCTTCAAGAAATTTGCTATCATGCTTGCTGGGATCAAGCTCCATACTGCTCCCATTTTACATATACATTTTTAACTGGGAGAAGGTTTGGAGTGTGAAGGAGTTCTCAGATATTTCTTTTGCCCTGAGACAGTTAAGGGAAGCCTGGAAGAACAGGAGGAACCTGTGATGGACTTTATATAGGTAGTTCAGCATTTTTATAATTCTTATTAGTGTAACCAATAGTGTTCTGCTCTCCAGAATATCCCTCAGTATATCTTAGTTCACAAGTAAATCTTCTCCTCATTCTTCTCAGTGAAATGTTAATTCTGATTTGGTTTGTTTCAGAGCTGGAAAAGGAAATCACCAGGAGACCGAAGAAAGTCTGCATTGTTAAAGTGGTGGGAACAAGGAACCTGTGGAAAAACATTGTAGTGCTGTGTGTGAACTCGTAAGTCCCATCTCTTTGTTTGAATACTTGTGTGGTCACTGAACTGGGAGCAGCAATGGGAAGTGATGAGGGAACTCCACTGTTTCCTAGTGTGGGACTGTTCATTAATGTCTCTGATAAATGATCCTGGAAAAACACCAGCTTTTATAGAGAACTATTTTTTTTATGGCAAACGTGGAGGAGCTTGTTGGCTATTTCAGGGACCAGAACCACATCTTCTCAGGTGCTGTGCTACAAGCTCATTGCTGTCACCAGTGGTCCCATGTGGCCACAGGCTGGTAGGTGCTCATGCATGCAGACATCTGCTTGGCATCCCAGGTGGGAGATTTGAAACCATTTATGCCACAGGAGTGAAGGTTCAAGTTGTTTACATCTGATAGGGCTGTGGTAGAGAAGATGTTGCTTGCCAGTAAATACAAGCCTGCTCCCTTGTTTAACAGCTGTGCTTGGTAGGTCTTCAAAGGCAGATTTCAAAGTATTTCAGCACTCCCAAATCATGCACAGGGGCCCACAGGGAGAACGTGCAGTCTCACACAGAGCAATGTGATGCTTGCCTCCTAAGGCTTCCATTTGGACATGCTCATGTGGGCAAAACCAGGCACCAGCATGAGGGTTTTGCAGGTTACAGGCTCTGTGACCTTCTGTCCACAACTTAACACCTGGTAAAGAGGAAATATATGGGTTTGCAAATTCTGGGACATCACCAGCAGTGCATTTTCTATTTTTCTATCTTGTAAAATGCTCATTTGAATTTTTACCTTTTTTTTTCCAAATGGGAGGTGGGGATGGAGGAGGCTGGGAATCTCCTTTTTCTGCCAGGTTTCAAAGTAGATAGCTCTCTTGTGGCTTTTTCTTCCTCACTTCAGGGCACTACTCTGCAGCCCTGTCTCCTGTTAATAGGCTTATGGATCAGCCATCACCCAGAGGGGACAGCCCCTGTGCTGGGCAAATAGTCACCCAGAAGCACACAGACTTCAGGGGTCAGTGTCCACTACAACCAGTGTTACTGGTTGCAGAAGCAGCTCTGGGCTTATGAGTTTTGTGTCAATTCCACCCACCAGTGAGTGACTCTCTGTTCTGAAGCAGTGCTTTCTCCTTAGGCTCACCAAATACATTTAATAGACAGTATTAATAATTATATTTTATTAATAATTTTTCTAATAGTAATTTATCTATTTATTTTCTAATATATCTAAAAATAATTATGTTTTCACAGTATTTGTGAAAAATGTTTACATGGGGAATGCTCCTCTTCTCCCTCACCCACCTTAATTTTGCGTATTTGGAAATTCCCTAAATCCAGAACTAGGCAGCCCAAAGAATAACTTCTGGCATTAGCACAAGGAGGCTGTTTGCCATCCAAGCAGAGCATGAAGTAGATACACATCTGAGGAAATAGATTTCATGTTTGTTTTCAGGGGGTGAAAAAAAAATATTTAATTTTACTTCTGTTATTCCTGTTAGATGGGGTTGTGCTGAATTTTTAGTACACGGAGAAGGAACCTTTTGCAGGGAACAATAAGAAATCAAGGGAGACAAGTATTTAGTTTTAAAAGTAAATATTCTGAGCTGCTTCCAAAGTTAAGAGAAGACGGTAATTTTTTGGTAAGCAGGCTGGAAAACAAAGTCCAAATGATACAATAATTTAGTTTATAGGTCGTGCCCTCAGTAACAACTTCTGCAAGTGTGTTTGCATGCATACAAGAGAAAGAAGAAACGCTGATTAACTCTGCCCTTTTATTACTGTTGTTTTGCTGACTAATATTTCTTTTTATGGGAGGAGTCAGCTATAATCTAGTTATCCAAAGTAAATGTCATTTTTGTGTAACAGCAAGCACTTCTACTAGGTTTTTATGAGGGGGAAGGTGTTTGGTGTTGAGGGTGGGATTCTGAACTGGAGCATCAATTCACAAACTTGAAAAAGAAACTCCTCAGGCCCTGGGCTGTCATGAACTCAGGGACTGCATACCCCCACAGCTGTTTCTATGCTTACTTTGATAACCAGTTTACACTGACAGAGCTTCAAATTCCTGGCCTTCAGGAGGATTGAAGTGTATCAGTGTAATGTACCTGCCCATTGTGTTTTTTCTTTTTGGAGACCTGGATCTGTGCCTCCCACTCTCTCAGGCACTGTTAATTTGTGCCATGGGGTTTGTCTTGTGTAAGTGCCAAGGACAGGAGGCTCTTCCTGGCAGAGGTGCTTGAGCTGCAATAGGTTTAGTTGAGAGCATTGGCCTCTCCTGATGCACCCCTGCTGCAATTTTGTACCACATCAGGGATGATTCTGGGCTTCTCATCTAACTTGTGTACTTCCATCCCCCTGCTCTTTCCTCTTTCTTCCTTTTTTTGTTTCCTTTTTCTTTCTTTTTTTTTTTTTTTTTTATTTGGAGGGGCAGGGTGGAACAGGAAAAAGAGGAATAAAATGCAATGTTAAGATGTTGGTCAGTGGCATCTCAAAATTTTTGAAGAGACACGTTGGTATGAAGGATGGTGTAAATGTGTAGACTTAATTAGAGCTTATTGTTTCATAATTGTAATAATCAATGCAGCACATATAACTTCAAATACTCCTTTCTCATGGGTTTTCAGTTTTAACAGGTAGTGATGGCTCTGTGGCTGTCAGCAGATGCACTGGGAACAGAGAGATGTCCTCCTCTGGGAATGGGATTTCTCAAATACAGTGGAAAACCTACCATGCACTAGGAGCTCATCTAAAGTTTCCTGTGCCCTGATCATACCATGAGCAGAAGCTATATGAGTAAAGCCAGCAAATGTTTAATTGAATGGGGATTTTTTCTTATGCTTCCTTTTGTCACTGCTTTTCTTTTACAGTGGCACCTAGAGGGAAGTTTCTTAACTTTGGGTGTTGTATTCCGTACTTAATGTCTCCCTACACTGAATTACATTGCGGTGTGTGTTCTGGACTCTCAGCAATAGTTTCTCTTGCCCTCTCCTGTTTCCCTCAGGCTGACTGGTTATGGCATACACCACTGTTTTGCAAAAAGTATGATGGGGCATGAAGCGAAGATGGCGATTACCCACAACTTCTATGCGGACTACTACACCATGGCTGGGATTGCGCTGGCATCCTGCCTGGCCATGTGCCCTGTGGTTGGGTTTCTGGGGAGGAGAGGAGGACTCCTGCTTTTCATGATACTTACAGCTCTGGCATCACTTCTGCAGCTGGGCCTTCTCAACTGTAAGTTGGAGATGAGAGCTTTTCAGAACCACACAAGCTTGACATGCAAATAAGGGACCAGGAAATACTAGCATTTCCTTTGCCTTTCCCAGATTTGTCATGTCACACACCTGCATAATTTAAGAAGCTGAATTTCTCTGGAGGTTTCCCCAAACACTTGTTTCTGAGGCTCATTAACAAAAGGCTTTGTATTCTGGATGATTCCCAGGGTGAAGTTTATTCAGCATTGGTACTGTATCTGGAGTTGTCACCATGAAAACAAACAAGGAAACAAGAAATATTTTTAATTCTATTTTAGTGAAATAGCCCTCAGGGAAAGAGATGGATAGAGATTGGGAAGGGTAAACTTTCCCACTCAAGTCTGCTTCTCAAATGGCCCCTAAACCATGCAGAAATTAAAGCAGTAGGTGTATGTCCTCTGCCTGCTCTTAGCATCTTGCTATGAATAAGTGATATAGAGGTAGCATGGAAATCCTGCAGCTGAAAGACCCTGCTTTTAACACAGTGTGTATCTATAGTCCATGTGAATGTATACATGTGATTTTGGGAAGTGACACAGCATTTCAAATGGGTTGTTACTGCCAAGTGAGACAGTGTCCTACCTCTTCCTTTGCAGGCAGTAACTTTTGTCTGGCCCATTTGAGCTGCTTCAGCTATTAAAACTGCTATAGAAATATTTCCTTTCCTTCTTGATTTTATTTCCCTGTCTTCATTTTGTTGGTTGAAGAGGTTGAACTTGACGAATCAGAGAGGTGTTGAAGCAGAGGGAAGGTGGAATGTGCTTTGACACTCTCACAGTCACCAATCATTAGAACCCTGTCCCATGAAACCCCACCTCAAGAAAGGGGGAAGAGGGTTGAGACATACTTCAGACAAACTGGATGCGAAACAAACACCAGAACAGTGGTTATTGCTGGTTTTAATTTCCAAGTTTAGAAATAATTGAAGGCTTTAATAAGAAAGAGCTTTTTGCATTGAGGATGGAAAGTTTTCACATGCCTGCACACTGAAGGCTGCTCCAAGCCAACAGGAATTGTCCATATTTACAGACTGTGTTTCCCGAAGGCATTTCCTAAGTTAACCTTTAGCAAACACACTATTTGTGGGAGTGCAGGAGAGAAACAGACAACCTCTTTCATTACATGGAGGAAACTCCAACTTTGTGTGTGTTTGCTCCCAGCTTGGCACAGATGTTTACATTCCCTTTAAGCACATATTTACCATGACCAGCAATCCCAGCTGAGAGTGAGAGAAATCCCATGGCCCCACCTCATCACCAGGCTGTTGATGGACTGAGACCATTCACATGCAGATTTGTGCTGTGCATGTGTGCAACCTCCCAAAACTCCACATTCTTCTGGTGGTGTCCATCAGGGTCTGTCTAAACTAGATTTGGCAATTTTAGGAGTTTTTTTAAGGATGGGAGATGTTTGTTGAGGCTGTTGAGGTAATAAACACTTGCTTAGCTCAGGGAAAGCGTGTCAGAGCCTTTAGTGTGCTCCAGAGCCACAAAAATCAGGTTGCAGTTTTTCAACAAAAGAAGAATTATGAGGGAGGTGAAAGGAAACACCCTGCAGGATTCATTACAACCTTTTCCATAACAGATTTGCATAATTTTGTGAGCCAAGCTGCTAAAACTAAGATCAGGATGGTTTTAGGTCCTTTGTGCTGCATTGGCACTCTCAGTGCAATGCCCCCATCACACTTGCTGATGCTTCTCTTTGTGAGAAGAGGAGGGAAAGGCAGCCTCGAACTTCAGAGCAGCTCAACTCCCCCGACTCTAGACCATGCCCATCTCTTCCTCAGAAGAGCTAGACAGTGCTTGGAGAGAAGCAGTGACCCTGCCAATTATGAAATCTGTCACAGCATCCTGCATGTTTTAATTTAGCATAATTTGGGTGTAATTAGCAAATGATGTCAGAATTTGAGAATGGTGAGGGAGGGGGGATATTCTCCACCAGCCACAAACCTGCAGCAGACCTTGAAGCTCACCATGTTTGACCCTTCCTCCAAACCCCACAGTGTCACCTGGGAAGGCACAGAAGTCTGGAGAGCAATGAGCAGCAGAGCTGTGCCCAGCGTGTGCTGCTGCCTTTCCCCTTGCTGCCAGTACTGCCGTGTGCTCCTGTGTGGCTAGGATTGGTGGCTAGTGTGACACACGGACCATCAGCTCATGGTTTTGGAGAGGAATAGTTCTCCCACCAGTGTGACAGCGCTGATGCCCAGAGTTTGCTCTCTAACCGAAGCTTCTGTTGGCCATTCCCTCAGGGCTGCAGCAGGAGGGCATTTTCTCTTCTCCCCCTTCATTAACAACAAAGAGGCCTTTGTGTTAATCCCAGTGGTAATTCTGGGGCTCTTAAATATGCTTTACTGCTGGTTTGTTATCACTGTCTCATTAGCATGCTCTCCTCCAGCTGAGATGTGCCTGGAAACAGCATGTCCTATCTGGGGGCCAGGGAAAGATGTGCCAGTTTTGGCATGGGAAAAAATTGTATGGGGCGGGGGGAGGTAGGGTGACATGTGGGATTTTCTTTTTTTATTTTGGATAAATAAATGTGTAAAAATAATATGTTCTTGTTTTCTCTCCTTTTCTCATTTTTATCCTTCTCTGACTTCTGTGGTCTTGGATCCAGTGATTGGAAAATACAGTCAACTTCCAGACTCAGGTATGGTTTACGGTCAAATCTGCATCATGTGGGAAGCATTCCCCCAGGAACAGGTAGATCCAAAATGCCTGGGCCAAAGCTCCCCACACAGAGCTGCTGCCACAAAAGGGTGCAGGGTGAAAGCCCACTTCTATGCAGTGCCTTGAAACCCCACTCACAGGCAGGCCTGCTCATTTATGTGCAGCCTCTTGGTGTAGCATCCCCTCCACAAAGGCTCACCTCTGCATGTCAAGAGAGGGTGCAGAGGTCCCCCAAGGTCTGAGATACAGGGTAGGGCTTTCTCAGAAAGTCTCCTCCTGAGAAGCAACATTCCCAGTTCAGGAATCTCAGATCTGATATTTTTCCCCCCAGAAAAGAAAAGGGGACAAAAACACCTTAAGGATGCTTTTGATAAAGGGACTTAAACACCTTAAAAAATACTTTCCCAGGCTGAAGTACTGTACGAGGAATACAGTGACAAACTACAGGGGAACGAAATTTGCCTTTCTGTATCAGATTTGATGGACCTGTCCTTGCCCAGCTTTTCCAAGCTCTGTTCTGCTGAGTAGTCATGACTCCCTGAAGGGGTCAGCAGTGTAGCCTCACTCACTATGCAAGGGTGGTCAGAGACTCAGAGTTTGCAAGGTACTGTGCTCACATCCTTGTCAGCTGGCAGGCAGCTTATCATTTTCTGTCTCCCCAAGACTCGGGGTATATTGCAGAAAGGGCTTAGCCCTGAGCATGCTGTAGCATGTTTTAGTATATGTAACCAAAGAGCTCCTAAATACCTTCTGCTTCTGCTCTCCTAACAGCTGGTATATTCAGCAAGAGCAAAAGCAGGCGTTAATTTTCATTGGATCCAACCCAGAGAGTATGCCTGCTTGGGACTGCACACAGATGAGCAGTTCTTTCTTCAGGCAGGCCTTGGGACTTGGCTGTAGAAAAGTGGGGGAGCACTGGCTGTCAATCTACAGTTCTGTCCCCAGTGCTACTGTCAGGCATGATGTGCTCCCCTTGTATGGTGCAGTAGTCTCTGTGAGGAATGTGGCCTCCTCACTGCCCAGGGCAGGGCACAGGAGCTTGGACAGCCCTGATCAGACATCCCACCCCTGCCCTCAGATGGTGGCAAGCGGGGATTGAGTGAGAGATGTACAGTCATGCTGGCCAGAAGACAATTTCCTTTAGCTTTGTTTAGATTTACCAAGGTTTCTCCAAGTGCCTGATAGACACTGTTTGCTCCCGGAAACCTTGCTGCCATCCAGCCATGAAATGATTGAGCAAACAGCCCTGACTTAAGGGAGTCCTTCACCGTCCTTGGTAGTGACTGTTCTCACCCAGAGTTGTTAGGCAAAGGCTGTCAAGCTGGGAGTTACAACAGAGTTTGCAGACTGATCACATGCAGGGGCTTAGCATAAAGATGGGAGCACTACTACTTCTTTCCCCTCTTGTCATGGAAGCCTCTCCAGTACCCAAGCCCCTCTGTACAAGGTGTTTGGCAGCTTGAGGAATGCTGCCTGCCTCCACTTGTCTGTCAAACGTGAGAGGGAAGAGGCTGGTACCTAAAAGACTGCCCAAAGCTATGGTTTTTTCATGGGTTTCACCTTTTCTGTGGTGGCTGAGCATAAAAATTCAGATATCACTGCCATTGTTTGGCATGACATTATGGCTTTTTTCATGTATGTTTGTATCTCAGGTTGAGAATGGATTGGGGAATGAATTTTACAAATACCAGTTTTAAATTAATATTGCAAACTTACTCAAATTGTCATCAAGAGAGAAAAGAGAGTAATATAAACATATTTACTTGCTTTATTCCTTGGAAGTTTGACCTCATTCTTACTTTTTATGAACACACTTGTCTTGCCAGGTATGAGTGACAGCGTCAAAGACAAATTCTCTGTTGCATTTTCCATCGTGGGTATGTTTTCTTCGCATGCCGTTGGAAGCCTCAGCGTGTTCTTCTGTGCTGAAATCACACCCACAGTAATCAGGTGAGACATTGGAGCTCCCCTCAAAAGAAGGGGACAAAATTATCCTCATTTAGTTGATAATGAGCTGTGGAACTTAACACATTGTATGGAGGGGAAACCCCGCGTAATTGGAGCAACAACTTGGAGGCTGCTTTTTGTGGTTGCTGCAGTCAGTCTGCCTAAGTAAATGTGTGTGTCTGTATGGAGAGGCTTTGTTTTCCGTGGCTCCACCTTGTGTCCCATCGTGGTGATGATCAGCAGGCCTGGCAGCACATGAATTGCAGCGTGGTAGGGTCTTAGATACTCAGCTGAGCCAGTTTGTGTGGTTGAACATTGTCGTTGCTTCACTAACTGGGGGATTTGTTCAAGCAGCGACCGAGTGAGTCTGCAGCTTGATATTAAAGGAGAAATTCCATGAGTGTGCAGAGGAGGACATAGGTACCAGCAATCCCTGCTTCCCTAGGGCACGTTAGCCAGGACAGCTGCAGAGGAGCTTCAGTGGAAGGGAGATGTTGAAACATGTGGTGATAAATGCTTTTGGTTTGCAGAGATGTTCTGCAAGCCTGCCTCTCCTACAGCAGCACCCCTGTGAGAGCTCTTTCTTTTATTGCAGGTAGAATTTTCTTTCTCTTCACACACAGATCTATCTTAGCAGAGGCTCAAAGTTTTTCTAAGGAGGAGCACTTCCATCCTGGGAAATAGTAGGAATCAGACAGATGATCTTTGTTGGAGAGTTTCCCATAACACATCTTTATATGATAAGGGGTGTGTACCATTTTATATATGCACTGTTATCTTTCACAGCACAAAGGCTGTGCTTTTGTGTTCTGGATTATGCTTTCAGCAATGCCACAGCAATTCAGGAGTCTGCCCTGACTCCACTGAATTTCCCAGGAATGTAGGTGGTATGGGTGTGTGAAAGGGAGAAAGAGTGGAGGAAAGAAGATTGGTTTTTTTGTCCCCTCCAAATTATATGCCTTTTCAATAACTGCAAAAGCATTATTGTAAAATTGCTGTCTGAGTAGCCAGATTCTCCTTGCTCCATGGCCTTTTTTTTCAGGCTACCTAAATTTATGAATGTATTTTAGAGATAACATTATTTCCAGGGGAAAAGGCAGTGTGAGTGGTGAGATTATACAGCAGCCCAAAACACTAACAGCTATTTATTTATGTGTGTGTCAGTCAGTTTGGCATTTTCATGCCTCTTTAATTTTCTCCTTGTCTCTGTTTGAAAGGCACACAGATAAGGAATTGACCATGTCAGCCAGCAGAGAATCTGCCAAGTAGGGTCAGATGTGCAATGTGAACTTAGCAAGCTTTTTTCTCTTAAATCACTTATGTTGCTACAGGAAGGGGACAAAATCCTGGCTGGGAGCCAAAATTCTGCTTCCCCTGACTCTGCTGGGTGACACCAAGCGAGTGGCAACAGCTAGATATGCCTCGGGGTCCCTGTTTATTTATAGAAATGATGACACACTGCACTGCTTTGCAGTCCTACCACCACAATAGGATCCACTCAGGGTTGTAATTGGGAGCTGTAGCTCAGGACAGTGCATTGATCTGTCTCAGGCAGAGGTGTATCAAGCTGCCTTCTGTCCTGTCTTTTGGTGGGATCTGGCTGCTTCCTCATAACCTGCTTTCCAAACTGCTACCTTGGATGGCCTTTGGAGGTTGGAACTAGATGATCTTTGAGGTCCCTTTCAGGACACACCGTTCTACAATACTAACATGCTTTTGGTGAGATCCCAAGGAACCTTAAGAGAAAAGTGAGCCAAAGAGAGCACTGGGGTTGTCTCTGGAGCTTCCCTGATAAAATCCTTTATCTGCAATCCCCCATCTCTGAGGGTGGAAAACAGCACTGCCATTACCCAGGGCAGCAGTGGCATGATAACAAACCCACAGCACCCATCTATCTCTGCTGCTGTGGTGTTGAGATGAACAGTTCCAGTAGCATAGGAGGGGACTAGCCAGATCTTCATCACCAAGAGATGCCACTTGTTCCAGCAACCTGAATATTCCCCACTGTCACGTGTCACAGAGGGGTCCTTCGGATCCCTGCACTGCATCTTGGCAGTAGGCAGGAGGGCTTCACCAGGGGCTACCCTTCTTTATACCAGGGACTTCAGTACAGACCTCCACCCAAATGCTGAATTAAAGCACCAAGTGTCACTGATAATCCGTATGGAATAATCTTCACACCACTACAGCCGGCACATCTACTAAATAGGAATAGGCTGAACGAAATACAGCATGTCCTCTCCTCATCCTCCACATATTCAGTTATTATCAAGTAGAAGATGGTTCTGGTTTTTTTCTCTTAGGGTCTTTACCTGTCAATAGCTGCCTGAAGCCAAATTTCCAGTTGTTGAGGAAACTTTCCTGTCTGACCATCCAGGAGCCACTCGGCAGTCACATTCACGCAGAGGGTCTGCACCAGTTCACAGCCTCTTGCCTTGAGGTGCTGCTCCCCAGAGCTCAATCTGCAGCTGACACAGCATCTTGTTCACCCAGCTACCTGCACTGAATGTATTCCATAACACAGTGGGATGCAGGGCTGTTTACTGGGACCTGAACAAGGCCTGGCTTCCCAAAGGTGGTGCCTTGCTCCATGAGGCCAAGGGCATCCTAGTGTGTTACTGAATCCCTGGCCTAGGAATTAAGTGCAAAAAATGTCACTTATGGGACAAACTGGAGGTTTTCAGGAAGTGACCTCAAGAAGTGGCTGAGCTGACTGGGCAAAGCCTGGAAAACCTGGTCTGATTTCAGTGTTGGCCCTGCTTTGTGCAGGAGGCTGGAGCAGGTGCTCTGCCAAAGTCTCATTTATTGTGGGCATTCTCTGTTTCACTTTTACTCTGAGCCATTGACCCATTTGCTCAATGCAGACATGGCTATCCAAAGACAGGTCTGCTCTCCTGAGGAGTGCTAAGAAGCACAAGACCCTTTCGTTAGAGTGTCAGTGCAGATGTCTTGCTGCTCTCTGGAAAAACAGTGAGGTAGCAAGCAAGGAAATTTTCCCCCATGAACAAGCAGGACAAAATTTTGAACCAAGGTCCCTTTGCGATTTGGCATGTTGGGACTATAAACCTCATGCAAACCATCCCTCCCCACTGTCAGTGCATGAGCAGGGGTTGGGGAAGTGGCCCTGATCAATCATCCATGGGGCCATGCCATGGGAAAGGCCCCCAGAGCAGCCACTGGCAGGCAGAGGTGCAAGGGAGAAGGCTGGGACTCACTGTGGGTGCCAGCAGCCCTCGCACTCCCTCTCCAGGCTCCACTCTGCATCTGGAGAATATTTGAAATACAGTGCTGGCCCCTGCCATGGAAGACCTCGTGCTGAGGAAGAGCAATGCCCCAGAGCACTCAGAATGTTTTTCTTTTCCACCTGCTGCCCCATGTCACCTGCAAAAACAGTGTGAATTGTGGGGGTGCTGCCTCTCTTGCCCTGTAGATGTTTTCCTGATGTGCATGGAAACAACAAAATTTCCTGACAGTATTTTCAAATTTTTCTTTTTTTTTTTTCCCTTCACATTTTCACATCTGCAGTGTAGTTAAAGAAACCCCTTTTAGGACACATACCAAAATGTATTTTCAAGTTGCCTTCTGCCAGGTTTTGATGGCACTGGAAAAAGTAATGCCTACTCTAATTACTGACGTCATATGGAAAAACTTTTTCTCCCCCTGCAAATCTGAAACCACTTGACCCATAAATGACAGAGCCGTCTTTGTTGTTGCCTTTTCCCGTTTTCTTTCAGCTTGCTCGATGTCCTTCTACAGCAGCATTTAAAACTCACCTCAGGTCCTTCTCAGGGGGGTTGAGATACAAGTTAGCCATAGCAATCACTGATGTAAATGAGCTGGGCTTTTGTTGATTCAGAGCCAGCTTGGAGAGAGATTGGCCATGCATTTGGGACTGGTTGTGTCGATTACTCATGTGAGTGTATTAATGAAGTTGCAGGGAGGCCAGTTGCACAATAGTTGCATTCAGCTGGGTTTCTAAATTGCCATCGGAAAGCTGGCAAGTTTTTAATAAGGGCTTTTGCAGTATTTGGGGAAGTCACTGTTGTCTGTGAAAGATGCTCTGCTGAGTCTGAAGAACTGCAACATACATATGTGAATTTTTGATCCAATCAGTGTCCCAAGAGCATCTTTTGAAATCTATGTTTGCAGTCCATTGGCTGCCAAGTAAGCAGCAGTGGATTTTGGAAAGGATTGAGTGAAGATTAGCTTTAACACGGTGGTTGGCTGAGTGAATTTGGCATTTGTAGGTTTATGGTACAGTGATTTCTAGTATGCTTAATAGTCAGTGAAACTGTTTTTTTCCCAAGTATTTGTCATAAAGCAGTCCATTTGCCTTCTGCAAGTCGTCTTCTGTAAGGGCCAGGTTTTGTTGACAGTAACAGCTCAGCATTGTGCCAGGAACTGAAGCACCTGAGCCACTCTGATCTCCAGAGGGTTTGGGAATAGATGGCATCCCCCAGAGGAACTGTAGGAGGAAGTGTGTTGCCTGCACAGGCTTGGTAGGGAAGCAGGGTACCAGTGATTAAGCTCACAGGGAGGTCTCCCTCTGCAGGCAGCAAGGTCACTGGCAAATGAAGAACAAGCTGCCACACACAGATTTTGTTAAAATGAGTCATTTAAGGGTGACATTCCACTGGCTGGAGACCTCAGTTGTTCCACAGCAGGAGGGAATGGCCTGCCCCAGATAAACACCTGCAGTGCCACTTCTGTGTGGGGTCACACAGCAGACAGACCCACAATTGTGAGGTGTGCCAGTACCAGAGATGCTGATGAACAAGACAAGGAATTGCAAAAGACTTTGCTTGCATAGCCGAGCATGTGGAGAGCACACTGAACTGGGCTTTCACAAGCAGCTTCTGTGCCTCTAGCTGGAGGAAGATGAATCTAGTTTCACACATTTTTTTCCTGCAAATTATGCACTTTATTGCATCATCAGTGTGTTGAGAAGTTCCAGCCACAACATGATTTTATGCAGAAAATCTTCCAGCACTCCAGTGTTTGGTATAACGGATCAAGGCAGTGGCTTGTAAAGTCTAATCTCCTGCCTCCACTACTGAATGGTGCCAGATACTTTAGAGGCAGCCAAAATTGACTTCTGCACTTACTGCTCCTTGGTGTGTCTTGTCTAAGTGGAGAAGGCTGGCATGCTAAGCAAAATCTGGTTTTCCCTCACTGAATGTGGGAATACTTGGAACTGGGAGTACTTTAGAGTGCTATCTACATACTCACATGGTAAAGCTTCCCTTCTTCTCATGTGGGGCAGTTAAATGGGTGTGAAATGATACTTGAGGATAATTCTTTCCCCCTCTGCATGTGTTTGCAGGGGAGGTGGGCTGGGGCTGGTCCTGGCCAGCGCGGGCTTCGGCCGACTGACCGCCCCCATCATGGAGCTCCACAACCAGAAAGGCTACTTCCTCCACCACGTCATCTTCGCCTGCTGCACACTCATCTGCATCATCTGCATCCTGCTGCTGCCAGAGAGCAAGAACCAGAACCTGCCTGAGAACATCCCGGATGGGGAACATTACACTCGGCAGCCCCTGCTGCCGCACAAGAAGGGGGAACAGCCCCTGCTCCTGACAAACTCTGAACTCAAGGATTACTCTGGCCTCCATGACTCAGCAGCTGTGAGTGACGGCATCTCGGAGAACACCACTGCCAACGGGATGAAGTCGATGTAACTGGGTGGATTTTTTTCCCTTCTCCTTTTTTTTTTTTTAATTATTTTATTTCCCCTTCTTATATTTCTTCTCTTTCTTTTGTATTTTATTTGATGCTGTTGTGCGGGAGGAGTAGCACTTTGGGCAAAGGTGTTTTGCACAGATTTTACAAACCAGTGATGAGCAGACACAAACTTAGAGGAATTCAACTCTGCTACTAAAGCAAATTTTGGAATCTTCAACTGTTGTGCAGATTACTCTTGAAAAAGTTTTGGAGGAAAAGACAAAAGACTCATTTGAGAAAAGACCTGGCTGGCGATAGCCCTTCAGAACTCTTTTGTTCCTGCCATTAAATATGTATATTTATTTTGATTTATTCTCAAGAAGCACTTTATTTCCTTTTCCTTTCATAAATCACAAAAATGAAGCCATCTTATAAGAGGTGCAGCCATTCCAAGAAAGAAACCATGGGGGGAGGGGGAGTGTTGTTTTCTGTTTTGTTTTTGTGTTTCTTTAAAGGAAAGAGGGATCCACTGCAAAGTTGAATTGACTGAAGCTTAGACTTGTGCAACATTCTTCTGCCTGTCTAGAAAGTCCAAGCGCCCAGATTGCCTGCTGTGTTTGTATACACAAAAAAAAGAAAAAAAAGAAGAAAAAGCAAAGCAAAACCTGTTGTGACTCAAACTCTGACTGCATTTTAGGCAGCTTATATTTGTCTTTATAGCCCATGTGCACTTAAAAGTTACTTTCTAAATTAGTCTTCTTTTGTTTTCACCAAATGCATTGAAGAAAATCCTACCCAAGCAAGCTGATTTTTCAATGAGAATCAGCTTTCTGCATTTTAAGAGTGTATTAATCTATTTTAGGTGGTTGCCACTGGTCTTTAATAGTAACATAGATTATGCAAATGATTTGACTAATGATGCAAAAATGAGTTTTGCCAAGGATGGCTGTAATTATCAGAAGGCCCAGGATCTCTGACTGCTCCAGGAAAAGAGCACAGAACAGCAGGGTAAACAGTAAGGAGCATGGGCTATGATCTGTACCTTTCTTCCAAAAGGCAGCACAGCTGGGATGTCTGCTCCTGAGAAATGAGTGTCCTGGTATTGTCTTACCTATTTTTAGAACCAGTGTTTGGGTTTTCAATTTAAGTGGACAAACTGCTTAATATGACTGTTGGAAAGGAATAAATTGATAGCCTGTGAATAATGACTTACTGAGCTGTCGTGGGCTCTTAGAGATGTGTTCTGGTTCTGACCCAAGAATATATCATGAATTCACCCTTATTTCCCCACTTTCCCAACTGTTCTTGTAATATTTTAGTTCAGGAAAAAAGTTTTCTTAAATTGCATAAATTCTACACAGAGTGAGCATCCAGTTTACCTCCTGCTGTGTAGATGGCACTTTGATAGTGGCCACTTGATTTCTCCAGCCCCCAAACCAACTATTTCCTTTGGCCATTGGCTTTTGGTTCTTACTCAAGAGACTATTGTGAGGATCTAGTTCAATGCAAGGAATTTGTAAACAAACAGCTTTCTTGCATTGTAGTTAACCCCCCTGCTCTCCCTCCCTCTTCTCCTTTCTCACTCAGGCCATCCATTTGTGATTGCTCGGTAGTGCAGATGTTCAAACAGAGCAGCAGGATGTCAATGTTGTACTGAGTGTCTGTATGATTGCCACTTTGTTTGATGTACATCTTGCATTCGTATGTAGGGGAAGTGCTCATTTGCACTTTCCTCCTCTACCTTCCCTTCCCCTTCCTCCCTTGCTGTATATATATTGTCGATTAACTACTGTACCTAACAATTTCCATCCTCCATTAGGCTGCCGATGTCCTCTTACAGCCCCCAATAAATCAGACCCATGCTCCCCGGCAGGCCATGCAGCAAAGCAGCACAGCCTCAGACGCTGATGGATGCAAGGGGACAGGTAGACCTGCAGAAGCAGCAGAGGTGGTTGTGTTCAGAGTAAAAATGTTGTCATAAAGCTGCTAATTTTTACAGAGGATGATGTGGACATTTGGGTTCTTCTTGAGCCTGGTAAGAAACACTGGACCAGTTGATGGTAGTTTCGCCCAAAGTTACACTACTGGCTTTTTTTCACCCTCGCTAGACTTGCTGTGACAGCAAGAGCCTGATCTTCCTTACACTCAAGTTTTATTGTCAGGCTTGAGTGCGGCTGCTTCTTTTTGTTCTGTGCCGAGACCTTGGCAGTCTGTGTTCACCCGAGGAAAGAACCCAGCCCTTCCCCACTCGTGCAGTATTCACGTGCCAAATTTGTGCAATACCTTTTGCCTTCGAAGCGAGATGCTTGTTGCAAGCCACACACATTCGGGGACGAAAAAATGGGTTCAATGGGTTCTTCAAAAAATTGAAGAAGCAAAACGAGGCTTAAGAGAAGAGAAAAAGGGCCTGAGAGCAGAGAAGGTGCGAGCACAGAGGCAGAAAGCAGCGTCCTGCCATCCATTGTGCCGCGGAGTCAGCGGCTCCTTCCTTCGTGGTCTTGTGTGCTCGCATTGTGGTTCAGCTCTTGCAGACCATCCACAAGCCTATAAACCTGGCTGCTTCCAGCACTGTCAGTGGTCCTGGTGAGCTCACCACTGCTGTCCACAGCACTTTATTGTTTCCTATTCTGGTGGTTGCTCTCCGATGACAGACAGGCGCAGGGAAAAGAATAGTTGTTTAAACATATCAACATTTAGATCATATATACACTAGGTAACAGGAACATGCAGCAATTTTTTTTTAGTTTTATTTTTTTTAAGAAAAAAGTCCTACGAAGTTGATTTGATTTGCTGCTTTTTTGGTTTTTGCATGAAAGCAGGCATTTGGTACTGATCTGCAATGAAGGGAGCCCCAGCTTCTCTAGTCAGTCTGGCCCTCTGCCTCTGTCACGACAATAAAGCAAAAACTAATTTCCTGCCTTGGCAGCTCCAGTTTTGCTTGTTTTCCTGCAAACACGAACACTATTGTGATGGTTATGTTCTTCCACACATGCTCACAGAGTTGGAAAGCTTTCACTAAATGGATCTCGTGTGGAGGAGTCAGGGAGCAGGTGATGCAGCAGGGCAGAAAGGAAGCATGGGGATGCTTGCCCTGCCTTGTCTAGTCCTGCAGCAGGACAGGGCTCTCTGCTGGGGTCCCAGCCTGCTGCACCATTGGCTCCTGGGCCATGTCTCCTCTGCAGCCATCAGCAGGAAAGGCTTTTCTCAGGCGGCTCTTTCTGGCCACCACAACAGGGGAAGCAGTCCAAGCTGTCTTGTCTGGTTTTGGCCTTTTTCTGTGAACCTTCAGTAACCTCTAAGTCCATCAGTAGATTTTTCTTTGGGTTTACCATTTAAGGGCTTTCTCCATCTTTGTAAGTTCAAACAAAAATGTGAAGTGACATTATGCTTGTTCTTGGGGGTTTTGTCCCCCTTTTAAGATTTCAGTACTGCTTTTGTTGCCAGACACACTGCAAACAGATAAAGACAGTCACCTGTTTGCAAGTGTTTTGTGGCCACTCTGAAAGAGGGTTGTGTAATTTACTTTGGGTTTCACTGAGCAGGCTTTTTTCATTGTCTTTTTTTTTAGTGGAAGTATTTTGCTTAACTGTTGCCACTTCCTGGAGCCAAACACTTTATTGGTCACCAAATTGGAAGCAGAAGTGCCATTAACTGAACTCTGTGAATGTCAAGTCAAGTTGCGCCTGTAGCTGGCACATAAGACAACACTATTGAGTGGGGGAATGATCTCCCCCACTGCAACTTTTTTTAATTTTGTTTTATTTTTTAAGAAAATAATGAAATTACAAACCTCATTTTAAATGTTTTCAATGTAAAATGTTTCGGGAAAGGAGTATGGTGTGTTTTGTCTAGTGGGCGAGATCTCCCTCCCCATTTCAGTTTCTGATGAAGTTTCAAAGAATCGTGTTACTGTATGTTTTGATCATGAATAGTCTGGTGGTGCTTCCTCATAGCACAAGCTTAAATCAAGTACTGAAAACAGTCTTACAAGCTAAATGTCTGCATGATGTTACATCTGTTGTACCTACTGAGAAGAACTTTGTATGTAAATGTACAGAATAAAATGACGTTGTCCCATCAGTTTGCTCTCCCTGGTCTGGCTCCCTTGCAGTGATTTCTCAAACACCCAGCAGCAGCTGATGCCTCAGCAAACAGCCCTACCCTGCTCTACAAACAGAATGAGCTGTTTGTAAATCAGGCTAATTAAAACAGCACATTGATTTGCAACTAATTATCCTTTCTAGTCAATTACAGAAGCATAGTTGACTCTCTTTCCTGGGTGGTGTAAATTAAAAAGAAAATACCCTTCAACAGTTGCTTTTTGCTGTTCTGATCTTGACCTGCGGCTGAGGACAGGCAGCTGCTCCCAGCAGGTAAGGAGGGGCTGAGACACCAAATCTGAGACATTGAAGCCATTGGATGCTCAAACCCTTTTGGACAAGAGACTCAGCAGCAGTTGTGCCTTCTACACCAGCAGCCTCTTGGTTAGTGTTTAATTGCTGATTGTGGCACCACAGCAAGGTAAATTCATCACTTTTCTGTAGGTGCTTAGGAAAGCTGTCTAGCAGCAGCACTACTAGTTTTTGCTTGTATCAGAAGCTGATGCTTGAGCTCAAATGAGGTCTCAACTCGGAATGAAAAAAAAAATAATAACCTGGACAGTTAATTCCTAGCTACCCTCTCATTAAACAAAATAGCCCATGGATTGCCTTTGAAAGGATACCCATCCTACCTAAAAGCAAGTCCAGAGATGTAGCAGCAGGATATTTTTCACTGGTGGTCGTGGTAGCAGACTGATATTTCTCTGATTTTTTCTGATTTGATGTATATGCTCAATTTACACGTGTTGCTCTTCAAGCAGCCTGACAGATTTATCTACTGCTCCAGAACCTGGCTTGTGCTTTTTCCTTCTATATAGTCCTCAGGGACACATTTCATCCTTTGTGAAACCCTTCTAGTGTTCTTAGTGCCCAAGGGATGGAAAGAAATCCAGCGTTTGGCACCAGCGCAACAACCAACGGCGGCTAAAAGGAGAGAAGTAATGCTCATGTCACTGCTTTACTGTACAAAAATGTGGGGTTTCTTTATTTGAACACTAAAAGCTGCTGTACTATGTTCAGTGCTAGTACACAGAAGATTAATTGTATAGATAGCATTTGGAACTGATTTGCCATCAGATGTCAGTACTGCGGGGAGGCCAAGACACTGCATGCACTTTCACAATGATGTTCATCCATTGAGGCATCCTCTTGTTTTTATACTTAGCAGGGTAGCAAAAAAAATCTGGTTTTGAAATTGAAAATTCAAATTTTATTTGAAAAAAAAAATCCAAGTCAAATGTATCTATATTTAATAACAACCACAAATTCAATCAAAATAATACAAAGGAAATATACTAACTTAATGTCAGTGTGAAAATTGGAATCAGTTTCTCTGAAAAAAAAAGCCTTCATCTTCTTTTAAAATTATGCACAGTCAGAACTTCTCTGGAAAAGCTGTCATTTCTTCTTTGATCCTGTTTTCTATGAGTAAGGTGAAATTGCTGTCTGTGTTTTGAAGATTGTAGCTGACAAATATCTGCTTTTTCGTCTTGCTGGCTGAAACACAAAACAGAGTAGTCAGACATAGTTTATTCTTCTATAAAAGCGATTATGGTATTTGAGCAAGCCTCTTAAAAAGCCACATCATGGAGATTCCTAAGATGATGTTCTGTTCTCCACTCCTGCTGTGCTGGCTGCAGTTATAAAGGAATAGCAGAACAAGTCCCTGACCACTGGTGTGTTGGGTAGGACTTTGCACATCACTGAAATGAACAGTATAAGACTGGTGACTGTCAACTAGTTTTTGACTTGACACAAGACACCATTAGTCACTGAAAAGCCTTGCAGTGTTTTTAGTGGATTTTTGGACACTTCTTAAATATCTTAGATTTTAAGTGACACCACAGACTGTACTAGACTCTTAGCACTGAAATTTAGTTTTGGAGTTGGTAAATCTGTGCTATGTAAAACATTAGGGAAGGTGCACAAGAAAGTGATTGGGCCCAAATTAACTAAGTTCTGTTTTATTATGAACCCCTTAAAAGGCCCCCAAAAGTATGCACCAGCTCTGTCTAAGCTTGCTGCCAACTTAGTTTCTTTTAACCTTTATTCATTCAGTGTCCATGAATGCTCCAAGAGTCTGGAGAGCCCTGGTTGAACATGATGAAGCCAAGCACAAGTTCCAGGCTGCTGTAAAGACAGTACCTAGAGAGAGGTGCTACAAAATTAAGAGCTGCCTTCCATGATAGAGCAAATTAACAGTGACAAAAAAAAAACTGTCCTGTGGGATAGGAAGACTTAATTATCAGAGTAGAATAGATAACATCAAGATGTGCTTTATAAATAAAATGGCATCCTATTTAGATTTTGTCACAGTAATATTGCAAATCTGTGACTCTATATATTACTAAAGCTAAACTCTGTGAAAAATGTAAGCACCATATAGGAAAAATAGGCACTAAATTTAAACTGAGTTGTGTAAAATAGAAGATGAAAAATAGTATGTGGGTCATGAGATATTCCTGTCAGGGAATGAGCTGGGAGCTAATGATCCCAGACACAAATCAGATTGTTCTGCTGAATATTCAAAAATATCATCTGAATTTTTTAAACTTCAGAATAGAGACACTATGACTTCTAATATCTCAACCCTCTCTAAATAGGAAACGATTTAGAAGAATACAGAAAACCTATATTTATATGTATGTATAAAACGTAATTAAACAATTCCTTTGAGGCATTTTCATTATGCAAATTAATTTATTATTTTCCATTCTAACAGGTTACCAGCTTCCTGACTCAGTAAGCAGAGCTGCTTATGAAATGCAAGGACTCATTTACCTTTTAAGACTTGGCACTGAAAAATGCTGATATAATGCAGTGTGATGCTCTGACTGCAAAAATTAGCACCTGGCACTAGATTTCTGTGGTACAAAGCAGTACGTCTGGTAAGCACTAATGCTTCATCATCATGTCCTAATTGAATGCAATGCTAATTCTAAACTAATTAATACCATTATCCTAGCTAACAAAACTATATAGTGCACTGCAGTGTCAAAACTCAACTTCTTAATTATGCTTGCCTATAGTCTCTGGGATGCTGTTCCAGTTCCCAGGAACAGTGTGAATCTGTGAATCCCTCTGGGCTGCCTGTGCCAAGGACCTCTGCTCCCCAAGCTGTGCCCTGGCTCTGAGGGGAGGTGGGACCTTTTCTGTCCCTGCTTCCTGTGGATTCTGTCGGACATGTGCACTCTTGTGGAAAGGACAAAAGAGGGCAGATCTTATGCCTGTGTGGAAGACCATCTGCAACTTCAGAGTAAAGCAGAAAACTGAAAAGGACAAGGCTTACCTAAAAAGCCCTCAGGCAGGTCTGCTCCCTATGCAGCCTGGTTAATAACGCCTGTTCCACTGCCTCTTCAAAGTGGAGGAAAAACATCCTTGACAACCATCATCTGGGATGTGCTGAGTGCCAGGAGAAACTACAGCACAGATCTGCTCCTACAACTTCATGTACAGGGCAAAGGCCCAAACCAAAGCTTGAGGAGGAGCCCAGCGGGAGCAGAAGAGGCAGGACAAAAGTTAGGCATGAGTTTGTAGACTATTTATGCTGGAAAAGAGGTGATGGAAGTGACTAGTGCCCAGCTGAGAAATATTCAAAGAAGAGGCTGAGGTGATCTTCACCATGACTCTGCCAGTCCCTACAAAAGGGAGAGTGAAGACATGGCACTAATCAGTACTGCAGCCCAAAGCATGGTGATTTCAGGACATGTAAGTAAGGGAGGCACTTAGGGACAAGACTTCATCAAGAATTGGCCTGCAGTATCCTACAGCAAACAGAATCTGGGTTTATTGACTAGTGAGACACATCTTGTGCCACAGCAACCAGGCAGGGTGCTGGGAAACAGTCCCTACACCTCAAACAAGCAGATATAGACAGACACATGTAGAAAAGGAGTTGGAATGAAGCACATGTGTCTTCAGCAACAGAAAAAAGAAATCGGAGATAAGGAAGGAGATAGAGCCAATACACCAAATGCAGCTGTTGTGGCTAGGACCCCTACCTACCAAGCTATAAAGAAAACCAAAGGAGAATGTGTGCCCTGATGGCACAGCAGCACTGAAACTCCTGCTCCAGGGCAGGAAACCTGACATTGCAGGAACACCTGGCAGATGGAATGCGAATGGCAAGAGTAAGAAAAGAAAATAGTTACATGCAAATAGCATCACATGCTACTCCTGCTAGTGCCTGTGGGGACCAGAACAGAAACTGCATGGAAAGAATGGTGACAAGCATCAGGGAGGAGAGGGGACAAAAACTGCCTGCTTGAAGGTTATCACACGTCAGGATGGTTAAAAAGGCCACCTCAGAAATACAACTACAAGTCAGATTTGGCTGTGAATAGCATATTTGCTATTACAAATTTTGTGGGAGTAATAAGGATTTAAATTCCCAGAGGAAAACTAAACACCAATAACAGCAAAACTGGGTATTTCTAGCCAAGGTGGAACAAGATTTCCTTACCAAGCACTCTGTGAAAAAAAGATACAGGGATCCTTGTTGATGATCTTGCAGATCTGCTTTCAGGAGAACAAAATGTAAATAAATAATTTTGGACCAAGTGACCATGAGTTGACTCAAATTGCTGGACTGACAGAAGCCAGCCTAAATACTAAGGTGTAGGACTTCAGAAAGATGTATTTCTTTCCTCAGAAGCTCAGGTGAAGAGCAAGCACATAATTTTTCAAAGCCAGAAGTGTGTAATTGACTTTCCCCTTTGAACCAAAATAATAATGGTTCCTCAAAATAATATACCTTAAGCAGGATCACCCAAGAAAGAAGAGCATATATAAATAATATAAAAGGGGCTGACCAGCAAGGAAACCTGCAACCCATTGGATAGATGGCATAGATACAGAGGAATATGGACCAAACACCTAGCTAGGCCACAGCTGGCTCAGAAGTTTAAGATGAAATAGCAAAAGACACCTAAAGGTTACAAAGAAAAAGAAAATAGGCAGGTGCATTATACTCCAAGGATAAAGAGTAACCTGTAAGTCAGTACCAAGCAACAGTAGCAATTCTCAGTAACAAAGTATGGGAAATTAGAAATGGAAATAATAAAAGCACCTTAAGAAAAAAAAAAAAAAAGGCAGCAAAACTGAGACAACTCACTAGGAAAAAAGTCAGGTGACTTGGCCTCTGTCCTAGAACACAGTAAGAACAAATGGAAGAAATGGAAAGTTATTATGAACCTCAGCTATGAAACATAATAAATCTCTTAAGAGTGAAGAGAACAAACACTTGTACCAAAAAAAAAAAAAAAAAGAGTGTGGGAATCACTGAGATAACTTGGAGCTGTCAGCTGCACCCCAATGCTACACAGAAGATTAGAGCAAGATTCAGAAGAAATGAGTGACAAGGAGACAAAATAGGAAGTGGAATAAACAATTACACTTTATCCAAAGTAAATCTTCTCCGACTACATTTTTACTAACTGACTTCCTATGGATAAGGCACTAATTACACCTAGAGAGATCACGTTTTACAGTACCCCATGAAATCATTACTTAAAGTAGAAAGGATTGAATTCAGTGTGTAGAGAAAATGATGCCACCAGGGTCGACTAAAACAATGTTTATTAAAAGAGAAATTATTGTAAAGAAGAAAATATGCTAGTACTGCTTTTCAAAGATCAGTCTTGTGAGCAACCCTTTTTAATATGTGGCCATGGAGAAGTACATGTAGACTCATGGAAGTGCCTGACAATACAAACTCAGGACACGCTGCCTGAAACAGAGATCACCACAGAGCTCATTAATAATTCTGTGGCCTTTCCATCTGAAACAGAAGAAGTAAGGTGAGATTGAGCAGCTCAGCCTGTGGCTTTTAAAACCTGGTAACAAGCACATCAGCAGCTCACCAGTTGGAGCTGCATCAGCCACTGGTGGGTGATGGTGAGTAACCAGCATGACACAGCTGTCAGACCTGTGAAGGTGCTAGGATGCATTAGGCCGTGTATTTTTGATCTTTTTAGCAGGGACATGGGAGTTTGCAAGCTGTCATTAAGACTCAGGACTTCAGCTATTGAAGTAGCTGCAGCACACTACACTTGATGGAGAAGGAGATAATCTCGAGCGGTGCCCATTATGGTCAGATCAAGCACAGGCACCTGTGAGACAACCCTGGACTTCCCAGGCCAGAACTTCTAGGAATGTAGGGCTAAAAGGTGTGAGATGTGATGAGCATTAGCCTCATCTTCAAGCAAAACGCACGTGCCTGGCATGACAGCCGCCTCGCCCACGGCACAGCAGTGGCACAGGCTTACAGAGAGGATGTCACCTGAAACCCCACTCGGCAGGCACCCACAGCCAGGATCAGGATATTAAATGATTCACTCTTGATAGTGCACAGCGTGCCAAGGCCGCTGACTCAGGTGCCGCAGACTCTCCCCGGATGGGGGGAAAGGGGAATCGGTGGGTTGGATGGAAACCGCCGCAAGCCGCACCAGGGAGGCTCTGCGGCCCGGGCAGCGCACACCGCATCCTCTGCGCGCCCCCAGGCCAGCCGAGAGGCACGGCGCGCTCCCGACCCGCGTGTTCCCGGCGGGATGAGCCCCGAGCCCCCCGCGCCCACACCTACCCAAGCGCTGCGCCAGGCAGGAGGAGGCGGTGTCCGAGGGGTCCCCCAGGAGCGAGGCGGCCACCGGGATGCTGTCCTGCAAGCGGAGCACAGCAGAGGGCACGGCTTAGTCCCGGCAGCGCGGGTGAGGGGCGGCGGGGTCACCGCCGGGCGCCGCGGGGCTCCGGGGGACGGCCGGGACCGCGGCAGCGACACTCACACGGGGGCTGCACATGGCGACGGCCAGGCTGGCCAGGGCGGGCGCGGCGCCCACCCAGAGGAAGAGCGAGTCCCGCAGCCGCATGGCGTGGAAGTGCACCCGCTGCTCGCCCAGCTGCCCGCTGAAGTCGTGCAGGGCGATGCCGCCCGCCGCTCCGCCGCCGCCCGCCGCCTCCATCGCCGCCAGGCCCGAGCGCAAGGCCCGAGCGGGAGGCTGGGCCGGCCCGCCCCGCGGCCCCGGAGAGGCGGTGCTGGCTCCGCTCTGCCCGCCCTGCCGTGCCGCCCCGCCGGGAGGCACCGCCCCGGCACCGCCTGCACGGCCGCCCGCCCCGTCCGGCTCCCGGGGGATGTGCACTTCCCACGCCCCCAGGGACCCCGCGGACACACACACGGCACACGCACCGGTGTCCGCACCGCGCTCCGTGCACGCCCTCCCCGGGCCACCTTCCTCCCGTGCACAGAGCCCGCCAGCACCAACACGCACGCCCGGCTACAGCCCCCCAGGAGCGCGCCTCCTCCGTGCCCCTACCTCCTGAATTTGCTCTGCCCCCGCCGGTGCGCAGCCGCTCCGTGTCCCACTATTCCCCTCCCGCCCCAGAAGCACAGCCAGCCTCCTCCCGGTGCGCAGGCACTCCGCCGGTGCGCACCCCCTGTGCATGAACACAGCCGCAGCCCCGCTGCGCTCCCCCCGCCTTCCCCGGGGCTCACAGCGCCCCGGGCATTGCCCTCTACCCGCCTGGACAAGGGATGAAGCGGAGGCAGCCGCAGGCATGGGGAAGCCCCGCTAGGTGGCAGGTGAACCCCGACGTGCGGAGGCGCGCCTGGCAGGCCGGTGGCTCCGGGGAGTCACCCGAGAGGAGCCCCGGGGTTTCAGAGTAGAGGGGAGGGCATGGCGTGGTGCTGTGCAGCCTCGGGAAAGGGGGGGAAGGTCAGGGCGATCTTGGCTTCCTTCAGCTGTGGAGGTTTTCAGCGCTGGGGATCTGCAAAGCAAATTATTCGGGTTTGCATAGCTCTGGAGAATATGGAGCCGTGAATAATTAAAAGCCCTACTTGGGGTGTGAATTTTGTGCTCAGCTCTCTTTCAACCAGAGCACAGCAAAGTCGGTCATTACTGGGGAGGATTTTCTGTAACTGTACCGTCTGTTGCTGATAAGAATATTGTCGGCTCCCTCATGGCCACGGGCCCTTTACAATTGGAAACATGAATCTTCACGCCACCGGCAGGGCAATCATCGCTGCATAAAGAACAAGCAAGTTCATGGTACTGATTGACTTTTTAACCAGCATTTCCTCTGCCTCCAGTTTCCTACATACTGCCAGAAACCAAAATTTCCATTTCCAAATGCTAAGACTTCATTTTCCAGTTGAAGAAATGGGTAGAGTGAAAAGAACCCTTCATCACTTTTCTTCCCTGAGCCGCTCCAGTTCTCCTGGCATCTGCCAAAAGAAAATCCTCAGCCCTGCTAATTTCTGTCCATGCTGCCGCACTGACACTAAATCCCGGGAGGCAGCTCAGCCCGGCTCAGCTGCCATACCCCGACATCCCATGGCACAGGATCAGCTTGGAGAGAGGGGGGGTCGAACGCCACCTCCCCTGCCCTACATTTGTCACTTGCTGCTTGCACAAAGCATTGTGGGATGTATGGTGTCAGCCCCCCGCTATGTCTGTCCCCTGTCTCACTGCTGAGACAACATCAGGCTTGTGCTGGTTCCCCCATTGTCCCCCAGTCCACAGCCAGTCCCAACTCTTGGCCTCAGCATGGGTTGGCCTCCCAGGAAGTGTGGTACTGCAGAAGCTGAATCTTGTGCTGGGGCTCAAAAGTCAGCCTTTCCCTGTCTCCGCATCTTGTTGTAAACTGACATTTTGCCTGTAGCAACTAAGAAATCAGACAGGCAAGTAGGTGACAAAAGCCACCTTAGAAGGGAGAGAGTGTTGTCTGCGTGCACCAAATGCTTCCCTCTCCTTGCTGCAGCTGCAGCTCACTCTGCACTTTGTGGGTAGGTACGGCTGCCAGCTAAAACAGCCGGGAACCAGGAGCATTGCAGGAAAAAAAATCTAGGAATAGGATAAAGCGTCTGCTAGGAGCCACACAGGTGGCAGTGGTGAGATTCCTGTGGTTAGACACCTGCAGGTGATGGAGGAATTTGCCCCAGGCCTGTTCAATCAGTGGAGAGAAGAGGAAATATTAGGGCACAGTTCACCTGAGCTGCTTTAGGCTTCTCTTTTGAGAGAGAAGGAACCCCTCTTGCCTGTTTTCCATTGACTTGAAAGGATGTGAGGGTGCAAGGTAAGGCGTTGCACAGGTTTGCAGACAGATTTATTCCTGTAGGCAAATCCTTCTTTAAGTGTTCAGAACCAGTTTCTTTGCTATGCTGGGAGAGAGTTGACTTCTCTAATGGAGTCCTAGTGGAGGATCTGTTCTATCAAAGTTCCAGCCCAGTGTGTCTCTACCCACAAAGTAGAAGTTTGGGCCTCCTTGAGTCCTATACCTTTGTTAAAATCATCTGCTCGACTGAAGTAAGAGTTTTCTTCACTGGTCTTTCCACATCAGGTGCAAATGTCTGGTGGTGCTTCCAGGGCTGTCTCCAGGCTTGCTTCTCTCTACGGGGAGCTGGCCCTATTTCATCACTCTGTGATCAGTTCCTCTTCCCATCAGGAGTCTTCTCCAAAGTGCTGGTAACTTCCCTTATCCGAAACCCCGCAGACCTCTAAAAGTCAGAGGACTCCTCTGCACATAAGCAGTTCTACGTATCTAATGCTTTTCTGGGAAATGCAGCTGTTCTCTAAGTCGTGCTAAATCCTCATTTAAGCTCAGAAAAGGAAAAACATTCATCTAGTAAAATGCTGGTTAAGCATTTTTGTTTGCAGTGCAGGTGTGAGAGTAGAGCTGTGCAGAACCAGACCATCAAGTGTGAAATTAATTTCTTGATTACAGCACTGCAAGGTCATCAGAATCCCTACAAAATGAGTGGGGAAAGCACATGTGTATGGAATCTCTTGCATGTCCTTTAACATGCTCATCTTTTTTTTTTTTCTGTGGCCTTGAAAGCAACACCTGTAATTCTAGCTTGTTTGTCAGGTATGAGGCTAGAATGAGCATCAGCTGTAGTGAGACACTGGAAAGAAAAATAATGATAAAGCAAATATATCTTAGCAAAAGCACTGCATGTGTGTGTGGATGTGTCTACATTGCTGCTCAGGTGAGCTCCAAGCTCCAGGAGATGTGATTTAATGGTATGTACTTCTATCTTCTTCCTTCTTCTCCAAAAGTTAGGTTGCATATAAGAGTCACTAGATCCTAAACCTTGGTTTTCACTGACAATCATCTCCCCTCCAGTACAGTTTTAAGTCACAAGTAAATCTTCTTCCTGGTAGCTGTGGAGTCAGGACATGTAAAGCATGTAGTTATGAGCTGGGCTATCACTGAGAGCAGCAATTTTTTCTGATTCCAAAATGTATTCTGTGCTTTGGCTCCTGTATGAATAAAGTGTGAATTTGACACGTGAGAAAGCAGTCAACAAACAGTGTGTGTCAGTGAACCTCCTGTTGGTGCCTAGGATGTTGTAGTTTTCTTGATTTGTCATCTTTTTGCAGAGGAGTAAATTACTCTCAATAAAGCCAAGCAAAACCTTCCAGCTGCTCTGCTAAGGCTCCATGACACCAGGCTGCTGCCACAGTAGCTGTGCTGCCATCCCAGGCTTTCAGGGATCTATTTTGAGACTTGGAAACTCACTGTATGTAGACTTGCATCAGTGGCATTGATGGCTGAAGGGGTCCTTTTGTCTCCCTGTACTATCAGGGCACCTGAGGAGCTAGAAAATATACGCTCTTTTTTTTTTTTTTCCCTCCATCTTTGGATGGTTTTTCTCAGCTGGATCTGTCCTCTGGTATAGATTGTTGTGCCGCTGCTCAAAAACTTGTGCTGGCATCATGGAGGGCAGCATCAGGCAAGAAAAAAAGGGGGAAATGTCTCTGCTTACACTTCACAGTAACGATGGTTGTGGTGCTGTGGCTATCCAAACCAATTTAAGCTGGGGCTGACCCAGTCCTTTTTTTCTCATGCTCATCTAACATGGTGATTAGTCAGCCTGGGGAACCAAACTGGTCAAAACGTTTTCCTGGGACCTGGCATGGGGTGTTGATTAGATGTGATAAGAAATTGCTCCTGAAACATCTAACTATGGCCATAGAGGTAACCTGAGGTAGCTTGACAAAACATTTAGTCAAGTGTCAATCAGCCTGACTTGTGGTCCCAGAAAAGAGATGGAAAGAGAACCCAGGCTGGAACTTTAGAAAGAGTTGCAGAAAATGACAGAATAAGACTTGTGAACTTGTGTGAAAATCAGTTTAAGAGATCTGCAAAGGGACTGCACCAAGTTCATGCTATGAATCTTGCAATCCAAAGCAATATCAAAGCCAGCCCTCCCTGGGGAAAAAAAAAAAAGTCTGAAAACCACCAGTAAGCAGATGCAAAATATAGATGTACAAGCAATTCCACATCTGCAGTTGCTGCTATGACAGTGCTAGCAGAACTCCTACAACACCTCCTCAGTATACCTGTTAGTACCTAGGCAGGCTTTGCTCCAAGGAAATTCAGTTCCTGATTTCCAAAAGAATTAAGGTACCAGGGGACTTTGTTGTTGTTGTTTGTTTTATTTTGGTTTGGTTGGGGATTTTGTTGTTGTTTTGATTTGGTTTTTTGTTTGGTTTTTTGGGGGGTTTTTGGTGGGGTTTGTAACCTCAGCTGTTAGGATTTCACTATGGATGGGAAGAAGGCGGCACAGTGATTCTCAGCCTGTTGTGATGCTCTGCACAGTGTGCTTGGTTAGAAATCGTGGCTCTTAGCTTTTATGTCTCACTGACCTGGTGGCCTCCTGCAAATCCCTTCCACCCTGCTTTATTTCACTTCTCTGCAGACTGCAAGAGTACAATAACCGCTGCCTATCTCCCTGCAGTTCCTTGTGACAACTCACAAGTTGTGACAACACAACTCCATGTGACACTCAGCTCATAAGGACCTCTGTGAGCCCAGCCTAAACTTCTGCTGTTATCGAATCAGACAGTTTCCTTTCATTGTCATATGAGTCATTGGAGGAACTTGTGTGAGATCTGTTGGAGCATTTGAGACCTGTGGTTTCGTAGCTGCTGGACGGGAGGCACTAACACTGAGTGACTCATTGCTCCCCTTGGGGACAAGAGGAGGTTTATGCAGTCAGCCGGAAATTGTGTTTTGTATGCAGATAGACAACTTCACGGTGAAGAATCCCAAAGCATCTTACCAACACCGACTCTCCTACAGAAATGTCAGCAGCTGTAGTGAGATCTACAGGTGCAAAGGGTTATTACACACCTGTGACCTGACAGGGAAGGGCACAGGTGTGAAAGCCTAATGGAACTGACTTTTTGAAAGGCTGAGAAGGGAAGGGGAAAAAACCCCATGAGATAGTATTGAAAAACATTTTCCTTTATATTGCTCAATTCAATTCCTAGATCTTATGTGACATGGCACAAACCTGTTGGATCCTGATATTCTTCTGTCCTTGGGTCACCTAGCAAGATGCAAGGCCAGGGTACTGAACATGCAAGTCTCAAGGGCTCACTTGTCTGCTCAGGTTGCAAAGAGTCATGTTCTTAGCCATGGAAATTACTGATTCAACATGCAGCACTGGCAGTCACATAAACAAAGGTTTGACTGAGATTCAGGATGCTTTGGGAGTGGAATGAAATTCCTTTTTTGGACAGATAGTTTGCTGTTGCCATGGTTATGGAACTTGCTGCACTTCTGGTCTCTTCCCCACCCCTCTGGGTACTTTCCCCCTCCTGATGCCAGGATTCCATGGATCTTCTTTTGCTCCTTACACTGGGCCTTGTATGTAATAGTCTCTGTCACAGGACCCTTAACCTGCAGGTCCAGCTGGACATGCCTGCATACAGCTTCTCCCATTCTCAAGCATGCCAGCAAGGGCCTGCCTCTCAGTCTGGTTCTCCAAACAGCCACTCTCTTTCATTGCTTTTTAAAGTGTTGCCATGGCCTTTTCATTTTTCCATTTGCAAGCAAAACTAGCTGTACAAAATCAGCTTTGATTATTTTGCATCCTCCTCCCTGGGCAAGGAGGGAAGCTAACAGGCTTGGCATTGTTCCTCAGCAGCCTTCCAGTCTTCACTCAGAAGTTCCCCAGCTCAATCCAGTTTTTTCTCTTGGCTTTTCCTTCCTGCTTTGTTGAACAGAGTAATTCAGCAGAAAGAGTGAATATCTCAAACAATAGTTTGTACATTACTAGAGAGCAGCCCAATGTCACCTCATCCCCAAGGATATGGCTGCTTTGGCCAGGATCTCCACGTTCCTACTACAGTTCTTGAAAAGCATGATTTAGATCAGGGATGTATTTCATTTCCTAGCACAAGTATGTCAAATAGCTACTGCTGCCACCTCATCGGTGTATCTGATGTTATTGATGATTACACAGAGAAAAATTTTCACAAACATCACTTCAGTGATCTGTTTCCAAATTCCTGAGCTAAAAAACATTTAAAATAATACTTCACACTAGTAGCCAAAGATGGGGGTGTTCCCTATTTGCATGACAACAGAACAGACAGAATAGTTTCACTGTCAGAATGCAATCACCCTAGGAAAATACCATCAGTCTCTTTACAGCATTTCCAAAGTATGATCCCAAGAGGCTGATACTGCATCTTCAAAAAGTCTGTGTCCCGCCCTTGAACAGAAGCTGAAAAATATCCTTCTCTGCTGCTTCTCAGAAAGCATGAGAAATTATCTCTCTTTTCTGCTTTAGTGTACAAAAAAGCTGGTGCCAGGCCATGTTGCTGCTGTTATAGTGTCCTGGGATGGATGGTGGCCTTCCACAGGACTGAAAGGTTTGTGTGTGCATGAAGTTATACATTTCTTATGAGGCAAACACAAATCAGATGAAAAGTATCCCTAAATCATGTGGAGAACCATAAATGGAAAAATGGGAGGAGAGAGCAGGACAAAGAAATTGATGCCATTTGGGAGTGACACCTTTTTTTAATACATTCAGAATCTGAGACAGCCTTTATACAAATCAATTGAAAAAATGCCTGCTCCTGTGAGCAGAAGGTAAACCTTGTAATGATGAACCTCACTTAGCCAAAGTATAAAATGCTGCAGTGTGTGCTCAGAGGCAGTGCTGGATGGTTTGCTTACCTACCTGCATCCCCACCTGTGCCGAGGTGAGGCTTCAGCCCATAAAACCCAGGCAACCCTGCAGGCACAGGTTGAGTCCCTCCTCTGCACTCCCCTACAAGCACCTATCAATTATCTGCACTGCTCTTCCCTGGTGACAATATCAGCGCTGGTGCAGTGGTCCTGTGTCACCACACCCCAATTTTGCCACGTTTTCATCCTCATCACTGCAACTCCAGCGCAGGGATTCCTCATAGAACAAGGGGAATGAAGGGCTGAAAAAGATGCTTTCATCTCTGCTTTCGGCGCTGTCTTGGTAGGGATGCTTCCAGCTTTAATAAAGCAGACGATCAAAGCCTTTGTGTAAATCCTGCCATCAGGAGAACGGTTGTACTGCTGCACTGACAGCACAGCAGAGCCCTGTGCAGCTCCCCCAAATCCTGCTTTTCTCGGCTGCAAGCTCGTGCCACCCGGATCATCTCCCTCCAGCCCAACACGGGACAGCAACTGGTGCTGGGGAAAGAGGAATCTCTCAGTCATTTTCCTTGCCAGTAAGACAGATTTAATATACAAATGAGTGATCTGGGGCAGATTTTTTTCAGCCTTCAAAATCGTATTTCTTTTCTTTCTAGTCTTTTGAACCTGAGAGACCAATGCAGCTGCTTGAGAAGGTCATTACAATTAATTTGCACGACCATGCCTTTAGCAAAGAGAAAAAGGAAGTGTTAACGAGTTGACAAGCACACTGTCTCTTACAGCAAGCAGCTCTGCCAGCCGCAATGTAACTGCAGGGAGGAGAGAGCAGGGTGGTGGCAGAAGACCTTGAAAAAATTCTTTGTTCAAACCGGTTACAAAGGCTCCTGCTTCCCTAACACACCAAATCCGAGCTGGTCGAGGAAGGCAACGGATTCAGTAGAAACTCGACTTAGTACTGATGTAGGGCAGCGTGTTGCTGTCGGGGTTTCAAGGATGAGTCATTGAGGTGGAAAGAAATTTTTTTTAACCAAAGAGAATCGGAAAAAAAAAAAAGTATTTGCTAGGCATGTGGCTCCTGTAGCTCTCTGTGATTCCAGATTCTGACCTCAGGGCTGTAAATGAGGGTCTGACAGAGATTCTTCCCTCTGACACTGCCATTTGCAACAAGATCCTCAAACTGAGCGAATTTGCTCCATCTTCAGTCCGAACATACACACACCCCGCCTCTCCCCCCCAAAAAAAAAGTCGTGCTTAAGGAAAGAAAGGACCAAGACCAGATTTCAAGAATAGCTCAGACAAGCGAGTATTTTCTTTCATGCCTTGCTCTTTTGCATTTACTGAATTTGTTCCACATGAATGTAGAAACAGCTGCATCAGCAACAGTACTGAGCTTGGAACCTTATTAATATTTATGCCTGGCAAGCAGAGCACACAGGAATCAAAATGCCTTCCCATCATTGGTTCAGAGACCCCAGCATCCATTCAACATCTTTCCACGTTTGGTGGCCAGGCAAGCAGATTTATTAGAGAGCCGATCAATTTCTCATCAACACTCTCACCCAGTAGTAGGCAAACTGCCCTTTGCCTCTTTACCTGCTCTTTGCTTCTTGTCAATTAGTAGTTTTCTAATTAGAGAAACCATTTTTCATCTCTCTTTTGCATTTCTGTAGTTTATAGTCTCATGTATTAAATATTCTTGAAGACTTTATAGATGCTTGAACTATTATTATTTGCCTATATGGGCATACCCATCAGCCTTAGTGTGAGTGAGATGAACCAGGAAACAACACTGTCACATGTCCATAATGTGCCTGGAGAGATCAAGTGCTCAATATGTGTCACTATGAGCATGAAAGGTGTCATGTGGTGCCGGGGTGTCCTTCAGAGCCTCCTTTGGGGCTTCTTACTGCTGTAAATTTTGCTGACAAAGTGGGAGTCCTGAAGATGAGGCTGGGGGCTTTCCTTTCTGAGGGTACTGAGTGGGGTTCTGACTGACAGCCTTGCTCCAGCTTTTGTTTCATGAAAGCAATCCTTACACTGTCTAATGAAGGGAAACTGGTGACCAGGCAGGTGTTCTCAGAAAAAAGTTAAACAGTCACAGAGTTTTATCTGTTTGCTAGGAACAATGACTTGTAGCAGTAGTAAAAGCAAAAAAACAAAAAAAAAAAAAAAAATCTTTTGACCTAGCTGAAGCCCATTGTGGGGAAGATGCACCAGAACCCCCTGGCCTCACCCCTGCTGAGGTCAGGGATGCCCCAGGATGGGCAGCACTGGCAGAGGTTTAGGGGCAGCAGCCCTGGTCCTGGGAAAGTGTGGCATCACCATGGGGTGTCCCTGCTGCCCTGGGGTGCTGCTCAAGGGGACATGAGGGCTGCTGATACAGCATGTCCCATGGCCCAGACCTCAGCCACTAGGGCTTGTTGGGTGACCAGAGCCCACCCAGCAGACAGGATGGTGTGGGGCCACTGCTGACAGTGTGACCACCCCTCTCTGTCCAATCCTGGGTCGCCCTGTGCATGTCTCATCAGGCACACATTGGCATTAATTCTGGGTACTGTGGCTGGAAGACAGCTTAGCCTTGATGAGCTTTGGAGTTTAAGCATTGCACTGATGGGCAGAGACAGACTCCGGTGTGACAGACTCTGGCCAGGCAGGTGCAGGCAGAGGGAGGAGGGCTGGACTTTGCTGCTCCCATGAATGCACACTCAGTGTTGATGCATTGCAGTTTTCTACTACCTCTCTGTTTTCTTCCTTCAGGATCTCACCGTTTTCCATGCTGGTGTTGATTCCACCCTGTCCATCAGCTACTGATGATCATGTTCCTATATGTTCCTAAATCATGTTCCTATAATCTTCTCTCTGCCTGCATTTATACCTTTTCTTATTAGGCAGGGGGTTGTGCTGCTGGCTTTCCCATAGCTTAGCAATTTTCTCAGAAGCCTTGGTCCAGACAGTGCAGCTGGGCTATGTTACAGCCAGGGATTTTGTTGGGGGCAAGGGTAAGGAGGGACACAGCACACAGCTGTGGCTTCTCCTGTCCCAGCAGCTGGCACAGGTGGCTCCACTGTCAGAGCCTGCAAGGAACCTGTATGCAAAACCATGAAGACACAAGGAAATGGAGATATTCAACATAATTATTTTTGCAAAATATTCCTTCTCCATCTGCACCACCCTGAGTTCCTCTCAAATGTACACAGGGTCCTCCCAGCCCACCCCTCACTGACCCTCTGCTGAGTTACAATGATTCATGCTGAGGAGGAAAATATTGGTTTGCCCTGAATGACCTAAAAAGCCACTCTAGATGTCCATCTTGGTCTGTGGTGTAAGACCTCAACTCTTGAGGGTCCAAACGTCTTTCTAATTTTTGTATAATATAGCATCCCTTCCCTCAAGATATGGAAAGCCTAGGTGTCTGTCTTGGAGGTTTGGGCATAACTTCGAGGTCTATAAGCAGTTTCCATCCTTCTGAGAGGAGCCACAGACAAGGAATGGGATCTCTGTGAAGTGCTGAGCCATGGGATGGGTGCAAGTTTCTTTTTAGAAAAAAAGTTCAAATGACCTACAAACTATGCTGCAGTACATCCCACAAAAGCATGTATTTTCCATTATAAAGTAGAATGACTAAGTGTTTCCCTTGGGTTTTTGTTAGCTGGCTTTTGCAACCTTCTGCATCTAGGAAGGAAACCAGGACTTTCTTTCATCAGTGACCACTTCAATAGCCTAAGACAAGCTCTGACGGTGATCACACCCAACCTTGTAGTGGGAGGATGGGAGCCACCGAAGGGAATGGGGAGAGGACACATTAGATAAAACTGTGTTGATCCTCTGAGCTTCATGAAACAAACTCTTGACTGTGATTGTGTTATTCCTCCTCTCTGATATCGAGAATGACTGTGAACAACCTTGCAAGCTGCCGTTTCACCCTTCCTGCGGCCGCTCCCGCAGTCCCCTACCCACAGTGCTTTTACACCCTGGGAAATCAGCCTGGCGAGTGAAAATGTTGCAGGCTCTTTTTTTTTGTTCCTTTCTTTTTTTTGTGCAGCTCCTTTCTGGGGAGGGGGGGCGGTTGCCGGGGAGATGGGGATGGAGGAGCCCAGGCAGGGCCGGCCCCGGGGCTGGGGCTGAGGCAGGGGCTGCGCTGACAGGCACAGCAGTGTGAGGCAGATCCGGAGGGGGGAGAGAGGCACGGGCAGAGGGCAGCTGAACACTTCATTCCCCTGCGAGTAATGCACTACAAGCTATGCCGAACCTTTGGGAAGCCACCCCGAACACTCACCTTCGAACTGAAATGGACCTTGTCTTAAGCCTCCCGAAGTGATTTGAACGGATTCTATTCACCTCAAAGGAGCCTGGTCTAGGGGCTGCAGAAAAGAAGACCTGGATTTCCTCCCTCATTCCTTTGAAAAGCAGCTGTTTACTTTAGAAATAAACATTTCACCTATTTTATTTTTCTCACCGTCTCAACAAGTTCTATACAGCAGATATACTTGAATCCCTGCTTCAAAAATGTGTATTAGTTTATTTTAAGGCAAAGCTGTTGGGGTGGGCTTCTTTCCTCCACTGTTAATAATCTGTTTTCCCTGAATTGGATTTTAAAATGGCTTCCTTTGAAGCCTCAAGCTGTTAGGAATGAGCTTAGCGTAGGTATGGAGGATGTGTAAAATCAGCTACTCCCCTTCACACCGAAATGTCAGTGATTCTCCTAGAAAAAAACTAATATGCAGCGTACAACACAAAGGTTCTTGGAAATAATAGTAGCACTCTGTCACAGTACCTGTATTTTGCACCAGCACTGCTGTCACCGAGTTTTGCTGTGACAGGGTTTTCAGGAGCATACCCGTTGCAGCCATGGGAAAGACTGGCATTGCTTTGAATCATTTCCTGGAGTGGTCAGTGGTCCCCTGGAGTTGCTAATCTGCAATCCATTCGTGAACAAGTAATTATAGATGAGGATGTTGATTATGCAGTAAGCATGCCACGAAAAAATGTTCTCTTGGAATTACAGCTATACATTGTTTGCAGAGCGTAGTCAACCAAATAATTAAATTGCTCTTGGCTTAGGCCAGTAACAACAGATTTCACAGGGACTGCAAATGATCGGATTCATTTTTTTCAAAATCACTGTTGAAGAGACAAACGTGAGGGTGTGTTTTCTAGCGTGCCCTTTTGGAGATAGGAAGTCTTCCCACCGTAAGGCGAACAAAAGAAAGGTGCGGATGCTTTGGCATATCAATCAGAGGAAAAAGGGTTGTGCTGCACATTACCTTGGAAGAATATAAAACCAGATCAGGAGTGATCCATAGGCAGGGTTATCGATCTGCATAAACCAGGTTAGAAAGATTAGGGACATCGGCACGTGGATAGAACAAAGGAGAGAGTATATGGAAGAAATATGGGTTGGAAATGGTGATGTGCGTTAACCTGCACCTCTAGAACAGCTGAAGTACAGAACAGATGAAGTAACCTTCATCTAGCGGGTCACTAAAACGGGGTTTAGTGGAGTCCCGCCGCGCTCTGGCTAGGCGGAGCCCGCCCGTGCTATCCGGGGCTCGGAGCAGCCTCCCGGGGCTGCCGCACCCTCCCTCTGCTGCACAGGCACACCCAGCCCGTGGTGTGAAACAGCCGATGCCAAGGAGGAGCCGCCTCGTCGGGCTGACCGCCCCGAAGGGCACCGAGAATGGCGGGAACCCTGCCACCCTGCCGTGCTCTTCATACACCCCGACCTCCTCCCCGGCAGCGTGCCCATGTGCCGTGCCGTGCCGTGCCGTGCCCGCAGCCGCGGCCCCCGCCTGCCCTCCCTGCGTCCGCTGTGATGCCCGCGGTGACATACGGGGCTGCTCGAAAATAAGCTGGGGGACCAGAAACCATCTCTGAGGACCACACGTGCAGCCCTCCCCTGCCCCCCCCTTTCCTTTCTTCATCCCTCAGCATCTGTAAATCCGCAACGAAGCGACCAAGAGCAAGACCCGCTTGCTGCAGAGCTGAGGGAACCACTCCCCTCAAGCCCCTCGGCCCTGTGCAGCACCACCCGCTCTGTCTATTGTCTGCACGCGGGTCGCTGGGGGCTGCTGCCGGTCGGGGGACAGCGCGGAGCAGGGCGCCTGGCTGGACAGCGGCTCTGGCTCAGCTTCGGGGACCAAATCCGACCTTTTTAGGCATAGAAACAGAAGGAGAGAGAAGCCGAGGAGCGGAAGGCGGCGATCGCTCGGGGACAGGGCTGGCGGGCGAGAGGTTACACTCTATGCCGCACAGCCCGTGCTGGGAATAAAACCCACCCGCGTGGTGCCGGGGGTAGATAAACCGGGTCAGGGCGGGGGCCTCCTGACCGCCGGTGCGGGCTTGTGCGGGCAGAGGGGCGGCAACCACGGGCACCTGGTGATGCCGGAGAGAGCGCTGTGCCCCCGCGGGGAGGGGAGTGTCCCTCCGGCACCGTGTGAACGGAGACACCGGCAGGGGGGCGGGGGCAGCCGCGGGGTTCCCCCTCCCACCGCCCCGACGGCAACGCCCGCTGCTGCGGCAGGGAAGGTTGCTCGTCTCGGGGAACAAAAGGCTGCGGCGGCGGTGGCCGCGGGAGGGCGGAGGGAGGGACGGCTGCCTCAGGGAGGTTCCGCGGTTCACACGTGGGCGGCCCGGCCCGGCTCGGCCGCCCCATCGCGGCGCTCGGCGCCTTTGTCCCCGCTGCCAGCGCCCAGCCGGGGCGGTGGCGATGGCGGTGGTGGCGGTGGTGGCGGTGGTGGCGGCGGTGGCGGCGGTGGCGGCGGTGGCGGCGGTGGCGGTGGTGGCGGCGGTGGCGGTGGTGGCGGTGGCGGCGGCGGTGGCGGCGGTGGCGGCGGCGGTGGCGGCGCGCCCCGGCCGCTCCCGGCAGCCACGCCCCTGCCACGCCCTCAGCCCTGGCCACGCCCCCGCGCACACACAATGCCTTGGCCTGGCCCCGCCCCCCCGCGCCCATTGGCTCCGCGCCGGTCCCTATGACGTCACCCGCGGGGCGGGGCGCGGCGCCTGATTTAAGGGGCGGCGAGGGGCGCGGCCGCCGCAGCTGCGAGTGCGGGAGCGGGCGGAGCGGGAGGTGAAGGCGGCAGGAGCAGCGGGGCGGCACCCTCGGACACCGGCACCATGCGTGAGATCGTGCACATCCAAGCCGGGCAGTGCGGCAACCAGATCGGCGCCAAGGTACGGACCGGTTCCCGCTCGTCCGCCCGGCACTCCGCGCGTGGGGCGGTGCCCGCTCAGCCGGGGTCCGCATGTCCCGGGGAGAGTGCTGCCGGGAGGGAGAGAGCCCGCCTACCCTCTGCGGAGCACCTTCGGGCTCGCCCGTCCGTGGCAGGGTTCGCGCGGGGCGGCTCCCGGCTGTTGCATCTTAAGGGGGAGCGCGGTGGGGCTTCCGCGCCGTGGGTGCGGCACGCCCTGAGGAACGGGGATCCGGCGGGGCATCAGCTACTGTCCATTAGCCCCTCGTGCGCTGCAGGGGTCCCGGGCGGGCGGGGGAAGGGGCACCTAGCCGGTGCCACACCCCTCCCGTCGGTGGGGGGGTGTGCGGGGCGCGGTAGCGGCTCCGTCTGGCCGGGGGGCCGCACCCACGCGCTGCGAATCCCCGAGCGCCACGTGGCGGGGATTTGGCTAGGGGCGAGTGAGGGGCGTGGCGGCACTGACCACCCTCCGGTCCCCACAGTTCTGGGAGGTCATCAGCGATGAGCACGGCATCGACCCCACGGGCAGCTACCACGGGGACAGCGACCTGCAGCTGGAGAGGATCAATGTCTACTACAATGAAGCCACCGGTAACGCCCCTCTGTAATAAGCTTCCCGAGGGAGGGAGCAGGGGATGTGCAGGCAGGGGTCCCCCAGCCCTCCCTGCAGTGGGCGACGCCCTGGCACAGTTTAAATGGCCGCTTTGTTTTCCCATCCCTGTATCCTTCCAAATTCCCACACCCTCCATGTCCTCGGCAGCAAATCGTGGGGAAGTGGATGGGAGCACAGCAGGGCTCGTGTGACACTGGCTGCCAACTGCGGGGCTGTAATGCTGGTGCTGGTTCCTCCCACAGGTAACAAGTATGTCCCCCGTGCCATCCTCGTGGACCTGGAACCAGGCACCATGGACTCGGTGCGCTCCGGCCCCTTTGGACAGATCTTCCGTCCTGACAACTTTGTCTTTGGTGAGTGAACATGGCATGGAGGTGCTCCTGGAGAGGGAACTCCACACGCCACAGAAAAGACTTGCAGTGAGCAGGCAAGCGACTCTCAGGGAAAATGCATCCCCACAGCAGAGTGGGGGTGGAAGTGATGGGAGGAGCTCATGGGGAAGGGGCAGTGGCATCGTGTGTGTCTGTCCCCTGGGCGCTGATGTGGCACGTGGCTTCTGGTCTGCCCTGCAGGTCAGAGCGGGGCTGGCAACAACTGGGCCAAGGGGCACTACACGGAAGGCGCCGAGCTGGTGGACTCTGTGCTGGACGTGGTGAGGAAGGAGTCGGAGAGCTGTGACTGCCTGCAGGGCTTCCAGCTGACCCACTCGCTGGGCGGAGGCACGGGCTCCGGCATGGGCACCCTGCTGATCAGCAAGATCCGCGAGGAGTACCCCGACCGCATCATGAACACCTTCAGCGTCATGCCCTCGCCCAAGGTGTCGGACACGGTGGTGGAGCCCTACAACGCCACCCTCTCTGTGCACCAGCTGGTGGAGAACACGGACGAGACCTACTGCATCGACAACGAGGCCCTGTATGACATCTGCTTCCGCACCCTGAAGCTGACCACTCCCACCTACGGGGACCTCAACCACCTGGTGTCGGCTACCATGAGCGGCGTGACCACCTGCCTTCGCTTCCCCGGCCAGCTGAACGCCGACCTGCGCAAGCTGGCCGTCAACATGGTGCCTTTCCCGCGGCTGCACTTCTTCATGCCGGGCTTCGCCCCGCTGACCAGCCGCGGCAGCCAGCAGTACCGCGCCCTGACGGTGCCCGAGCTGACGCAGCAGATGTTCGACTCCAAGAACATGATGGCCGCCTGCGACCCCCGCCACGGCCGCTACCTGACGGTGGCCGCCATCTTCCGGGGCCGCATGTCCATGAAGGAGGTGGACGAGCAGATGCTCAACGTGCAGAACAAGAACAGCAGCTACTTTGTGGAGTGGATCCCCAACAATGTCAAGACGGCCGTCTGCGACATCCCCCCGCGCGGCCTCAAGATGTCCGCCACCTTCATTGGCAACAGCACGGCCATCCAGGAGCTCTTCAAGAGGATCTCGGAGCAGTTCACGGCCATGTTCCGGCGCAAGGCCTTCTTGCACTGGTACACCGGCGAGGGCATGGATGAGATGGAGTTCACGGAGGCTGAGAGCAACATGAATGACCTCGTGTCTGAATACCAGCAATACCAGGATGCCACTGCTGATGAGCAGGGCGAGTTTGAGGAAGAAGGAGAGGAAGATGAGGCGTAAAGTTGAGATGGGTAGGAGTTAAGTATAGTCTGAGCAGGCAAGTATTCATTGAGAGAAGGAGTCTGTGCAGTTGTGCTGAAGCATGCATTTTTTAATTTGGTGCTCTCCACTGTTGCTTCTGTCAGCAGTTTTGTATCCTTGACTGTCCAATGTAACAGTAGTTGCAAAATACTTCAGAGTCTTCTGTTGAAATGGTTAACTTCTCAAACATAAAGGCTTTTTGTGTCCTAAACTGTCTCCTCTACTTTATTTCTCTCTAGTTTAAGCAAGTTATTCTTCTGGTGTTTTCTGTAGCTTCACTTCTCAGTTTATTCCTGAACCTCAGTGAAAGATTAAGCTCCATAAAACAAGAACTCTCAGGTAGTGAATTTAGCAGCATGTGGAAAGTGTAGTATCTCAGCTAAGGTTAGCAGCTAATTTGTGGAACTCCTTTGTCTAACAGCTTAGCTAATTGTTGGGGCAAAAGCTGCTTTAGCTGATAGAAAAAAGACACTGCACTTGAGAATCCTGCAGCTCCTGTCTATGGACATACGTAGTAGAGAGGTCAGAGAGAAGGTATTGAATTCCACGTTGCAAGCTGTCAAAACTGATTTGACAGGATAGCTGCAGGCTTCCCCACTGCCATTCAGCAGCTTATTTAACTTGTTCCAGGGACTATAGTACAGGCATATGGGTGGCTAACTGATTTGACTTGATGCTGAGCTTACTTCTCTTCCCCTTAACTATGAAAAATCCATGCAGAGGAGCATTAGTCTGTACTAGCAGGCAACTTGAGAGCTCAAGTAAAAACCTGAGCTTTTTCTCTTCAAGAATAAAATTTATATTTCCCAAAACCAGCCACTAAGCAGCCCTTAACTGTAAAGGGATTTACTCTACAGGGCAATTAATTTCCTTTATGAGATATGAGGTGATGGGCAGATTTCTAGGGTCAAAAGTCTGTCCAGAGTATAAGATACAAACTTAGTCACCTGTAGATACCCTGACAACATCTATCTCCAAGTTACATGTTTGCAGGGCAGTTGTTTGCTGCTGGTCCCTGCAGCAGGAAATGAGCCCCTACCGAGGCAGGGGAGAGCAGTGCAGCTGCACGCTGCTGTGCATCTTTGCACAGGTAAGTGTGGTTTCTTTACAGTGAGGGAGGGGGGATTTATGTTTCTGTGTTCTTACAGGATGCAAGAACCCTGAATGAATCTATGATGTTGTTAACAGTAGTTAGCAAAGTTTCATAGATCCTGTTTCTCCTACAAAACAAGAGTGAAATCCGTTCTGGAGTTTAGCAGTTACCTAATATGTTGTCTTAGTCCTTAGTTCATCCAAACACCACTTAGGGGAGTGGTCCTACACTAAAAAGTGTTGCTAAGAGAACTGCTACCAATGCTACAATTACTGCAGTCCTTACTGCTCTGAAAGAGCTGGTATTCACATGTGTGCAGCCTCTATTGTGATCCTTTACTAAAATGCTTGCAAGGCATTTCTGGAATAAAGAATTAAAAGGGAGCTGCTGTGCATAACTAATATCTTGCCTGTTTTGAGTCCACTGCCTGTGGACAGTGCTCTGAGTGTACCCTGTTCCTTTGCTAATGGGCCTGCTACCCTGGTGTGCAGGAAAACAGGCACTTGTTACAGCTTTTCCCTTATCTGTAGCTTTGGTTTCTGGTGCACAGAGGAGTGAGAAGCACTTGAACTGCCTGAACTGTCAGTAAACAAATGCAGCTGTATATACCCACAATAGTACTTGTATTTCTTAGCACTTGAGCAGCTCTAGGATTAAACATTAGACAAATTGAGGTTGTTTTAGTAACTGAGTTAATAAATTCTGCCTCGGGCTCTTGGGGGAAAATAACACTGTATTTGGTTGCCAGAGTAACCTTGCCTTGAAATTACCTAGCTGGGTTGCACTTGAAACTGTTTATCCTACAGCTTTGAGTGAGCAAATGAATGTAGACAAAGTTTCACTAAAAGATGCAAAGTTGGTCTTTGATAGTAAAGATCTTCCTTTCAGCTGTGACACTGTAGCAGGTTTCACTAGTATTCAACATGTCTAGCATCTAATTCTCAGTGTAATTACACTCTGTCTCTAGCTAATCCTTAAATATAGTTACCCAAATGACACATTTCACTACAGCTCCCTTACTAGAAAGTAGGACACCATCCTACATGGCTTGCTGTTGCTTGTATTCTGGTTTTTTTGTTCTAGAGGAAGAAAACCCAGAAATAGAAATACTCTAGACAGAAATGCATCCTTTCGTAAATCCCACGTCTTATTTGCCAGTCATAATAATTTAAAAAAATCAAACCATCATTTTAATAGGAGTTGAGAAATATAGAAAAAGGGGATACTGAAAGATTTGAAGGGAAGATTCAAAGCTTGGTAGGAACAGTAAGTCAAATGTAAGGGAAGGGTGAATCTCGTCCTGGGTCTGGGGGCTGCAGTGCATTTTTTTTTTTCTTTGTATCTTTGATCCTTAGCTGTATTTATTGCCCAGGAGACCATTCACTATGAAAACTGGAGCTGACTGCTGTATGCCAAACAACAAAGAGCTGTCTTAGCAAGTGTTTCTGGTTGCAATTTTTCTGTTTCACAAAGAAAGCAGAACCACTGAAAGGATTTCAGATTAGGTTATCTGACTGCCTTAACCTCTCCTGGTTAATCTCCTGGGTGTAGATTAATATTTGTCCATGTGATGGACAATACATTTAGGGCTAAAGATCTTGCATAGGGCATCCTGTTTGGAAGAAATGGGGATAGATAATACAAATTTAGTGGTGTGCAGATTAAGCCACTTAAAATGACTGATTTGTGTTGAGATATAAGTTAATAATATAAAGCAATACATTTTCATTTCAATAGATCAGTTGTGGCCTGAAGGGAAGCATTCTCCTCTGCTGAAAATTAGAGCTGATCGTGCTGGGGAAAGGAACAATGCCTTGATTTCCTTTTTTAAAAAAACTTCCTTTGTTAAATGTGTGGGATTTTTAAGCATGTTAGTAGAATATCTTGACCCAGGCGAACAATCAGTGCTTGAATTCTGTTAAGTGCAAGAGAGTAAAGATAAACAATGTTGTAAAAACAACTAGGTACCATTTAGGTTTAATTTAAATAGAAATGGCATGGGCTATGGTAGCACTGTGATGCCCTCTCTCCTAATTTCTCTTCCCTGTTTATTTCTTGAACCTCAGTCTAAACCATTGTAGCAACAGTGTTCTGTAAATATAACCCAGTATGTGGTCTGATTCTTGAAAACTCTTAATGGGATTGTAGGTCTACATCTGTCTTCCAACAGATGTTTCCCAGTCTTTCAAGTGGGAGCAATAATGATTCTCCTCTTCCCGAGATATATGAGGTGCCTACATACATCAGAAATTGGGTTGCATTAAACATACAATGGTCTTGGTGATGTGATAATCTAAGAATCAAACCTGAGGCCCATCCTGTTGACAGGTGTATCCTTCCAGGAGGTATGAGGTGAAGAACACAGTTAACCAAAGTAACGATAGGATTTTTAACCTGAAGAAAGAAGAGAATCCAGAGGTTTGGGTCTTCAGTGAATTCTCCACAAAAATAAGACAAACCCCTAATCTCTGCAGGGAAAACTGCTCATGGATGATATCATGTGCTGCACAGTTCAAAAGAGTGTAGTGCTAATAGGTTCTTCTACATGTGCAAGTGCTAAGTGCTTAAAGAGACCGATGGACTGACAGAGTCCTTAAGGGATGGTACTGCAATGCACTGCTGCAAATCACAGCTCTGCTGCCTGGAGCAACTCTGGCAAAGTGGTGCAAGAGGGACAAGTTTTCTTGCCTCACTAGAAAAAGCTGGGGCCCCTAACAATACTCCCTGCATTAGAAAGAGTTCTCCTCTTGTTTCCTTTGTCCTTTGCCCTCCCTGTAATCCCCATAGCCAAGTTATGTGTAACATCAGGATGAAAGCCAGTAATGGCTTACAGTAGGGCAGGTTGCATGGTTTTTCCACTGAAATCACTTCCCAAGCACCCTGTTTCCTCCCACCCAGAAAAACCCGAACCCAAACTCCCCCACATCTCATTGTTTTACTACTACTTTTTTTTAAGAAGGGCTGGTAATCTATATTAGATTGTGCCTCACAGTGGGAGATGCTTTAATTACTTCTGTTTAATGAAGCCTAATATTTTTGTTTGCTATAGTTTTGAGGAGGTAAAATCTTCTCTGGAGAAATCAAATGGCTACCCCCTGTTATTTGATACACAAGTTTTCTCCCAAGGGATGTTATTCTATGTTTCCTTTCCACATTAAAGTGTAATGAACAAATGCTTTTAGGGACTGTTCAGAAATGGTGGCTTGCGCAGGAGTTATAGATAACACTATTCTGAACCTGTTCATTGTAGGGAAGGCATTGTTTTTGATTTACAAATAATCCCCTTCTCAGTCTTCCCATTCGTTTTTTCAGCTGCTTCTACATTTCCAAGAACAAAGCTTGTGACACTTTTGATGTGTTATGTGTGCCTGGGGTAATCTGAGTAAGGTTATCTTCCCCTCTTTCTTCAGCTCAAAATAAACCTCTACAGAGAAGCAGGAGCAGATTTTGTATGTGACTGGAAAAGAAAAAAAAGATTTTTGAGAGGTTTCTCCACCTTCCAATCGAAAATTCATTCATACCAATCATCTGCCTTTTGATGCTTCTGCAATCACCTGTCCTGGTCTGTTTGCTGTTTATTAGAATGGGAAAGAGCAGACTATTTGTTCTCAGACACTCCCATTTTAGATGGGTTTTATCTTTAGCTTGCGTAAAAGAAAATTCAAAATGGAAGCATTTGGTCACAGGAAAGTGCCTCAGGACATGATGCATTTTGGAAAAAGACATTTCTTGGCCCTGAGTCTCTTGGACACTTGTCCAGCTGGAGCCTTCTGAGCACTGGAAACCGAGGAAGAGGGAGGATATGAGTGAAACTATGCAAGTCTGCCCATCCCCAGATATTCTGCCAGCAAAGGACACTGTGCAAGTGACAGCTCCTCTCCCTGAGTAATTTAACAAGAAATGAACTGTTTCTCTGCTCCTAGCTTCAATCCTATTTTAGGTATTTTATTTGTGAATCTGCCAGAACGAAAAATGGTGTCTCTTTGAAGTGTGTGTATAAGAAGGCTATCTATTTACAGTATCTAGGTGAAAAATAAATAATTTAAGAATAGGTCATTCCCTCCTCCCCACTCAAAGTCAGTTTTCCCTTACAGGCAGAATTCCACTTGTAAGGGAAGAAATCAAGTTACCTCTGTTAATTTCTTGTTTATTAATGTTTGATTCTTGTAGTGTAGAGATTTTCCAACTGGTCTCAATTTATTCATATGTCATCTTTTATAATCAGGTTATTTGTCTCACTTGGCTTCCCTGGAAAGCTTAAGACATAGTTGTTTAATTTTGTTTTGTTTTTCCTTTTGGCAAGAATGCCTCTATGGCTGGAAAAAAAAATTAATAATAATCCCATTTAAGCAGAATGTGAAAACACTTGCTCCAGCAGATGAAGTAGCTACCCTGGCAGAGGTTGTGTAGCTTATTCAGTAAAAAGTTCTGTGTTGTTTTGCACTTAAAAATGTTTCCACATTTTCCATGAATGTAACAGAAAGATACTGACTCCATAGTGAATAATTAAACAGGGGTTTCCAGCAGAATTCAAATGGTCTCACAACCAGCTTTACAAACATTTAATGACATTCAAGCACTGGCTTCTTACAGCATACTTCTCTGCATCCAGCACAACCCTGGTCTTATAATGAATAAAGTAATTTTATGGCTAGGTTTTGGAAATTTCAGCTAAGAAAATTCCATCTACACCCCAGGAGGCAAGGATTAGAGATTTTATTGGCATTGAGAAAACTGCCACTTCCATAGGCAGGGCTAATTCAGTATTCTCCAGCTGCTAAAATGGATGGTCCTATTCCCCTTGTCCCACTTCAGGTGTTACCTCTGTGTCATTTCCTCTACCAGCTCCAGGGCATGTCTGACCCTTTCACCAGTCTTTTCCTCTCCTTTAACTCCACAGTTAAGGACAAAAAGTTGAGGGGGTGGAAGAATATTTTTCTTCAATTAGGTGGAATGCCAGAGGGAGAGCTTGTGCGAAGGAGGGAAACGTGGGCAGCTGGAAGCAGGAGAGAGCAAAACAATTTGATTCAGCCACCTGGTGCAACATCACCCTGAACTCTCCTGCAGAGAACCTGGGCAGTTTTAGGCAATGTTCACTGAATCCCACCACCAACTACTACATCTCTCAGCAGACCTCACGAGATGTAGTTTAGAGTTTGCCCAGTGTCAGTTTGAGTTACAAGTAACTATCGGATTGCAAGAAAGCAAGGAGGCTAAGGAACAAAAGAAACAGTAACGAGCAGATCAAAGTATCTATCTGCACCTTGTTCCCGATGACGTGCAGGAAATGAACTGCCCTGGAAAACGTGATACCAGCATTACATTTATATTGATGCTGGAATCTTAGTCATCTTTTGACTGGAGGACCCAGTTCGTAGGGACATCAGATGTGTTTCTTCTACTGAGCAATCTAAAAAGGTAGATGCAGCCTGGATGGGGGCAGGAGCCATCTGGCTGCTACCCCATCACATCTGGTGTGCCAAGAGGAAATAATGAGAGGCTGCATTGTTTTGCCTTTCTTCTCAGTAAATCGCTGCCTGATGATGATCAACACATTTTTCCCTTTTTGGAATCATTTTGTGACATGTGATCGTGTTTATTATGGTACCTTTGGAAGCCAGACAAGCAGGGTTCTGTTTGCTGTGTCCTGTACAAGCACATTCACAGAAATGCCTGACTGTGAGAGGTTATAATCTAAATTCACAAGAGGAACCATATGGTGTAGAAAAAATATTAGATTCATGAAGAAACAGTTCTCCCCTCTAAAGGTGCATGGGTTATTTCAGAATTGACAATGTCCCAAATTGCTCTGTAAAGTGATTTTCTCTCACACGCTTATCCTCTCTCCTCTTTTGTTCTTGGCCAAACATGCAGACCCCCAGGTATAATAAACACAAGTTCAGAGGGCTTTATAATGAAAATGTTTTTGCTCATTCATAAAAATACTCTCAGCATTGTTGTATTGAATTGCTTCTAGTGCCTGCAATGTGTCGTAATATTGAAATAAAAACAGATTCCCCATTTAGGTATTTTATTACTAGTATTAAAATCACTTTCACAATTATTCCACCCTCTTGCTCGCAGAATATTCTTCTATCTTAATGCACATTGCAAATGATGAAGCATCATGTTCCAAAGGTGACCTCAGACAGTCCTTATCAGGTGGGAATGTCATAGTTACCAGCTAGAAGGCAAACAATAAGGAAATGCACAGAGGCTGCTCATTCGAGTACCAACAGAAAGACTCAAGAAGCCATGAGCAACACGTGACATCACCCATCACAAACGAGTGAGAATAAAGCCATGGGGAGACAGTTTGTGTGCTTGAGAATCTTTTGTATTTGTACACTTGTGATTCTTTCCCGAACAATGGGAAATCATGGACAGACGTGAAAATGTTGTGGGATCCCTGTTGCCTCCCTTGTGCATCCATTGCCAGGCTCCACCGTTGCCTTGGAAACTGGGTAGGCAGGGTTTCATGCAGGCAGGGAGGAGGCTGTGGCAGAGTTTCGACTGCCGAGGGGCCCATGGGTGTTCCTGGGCACATACCCTGTCTCTATATGAATGGGAGAATTTTGGCTTTCATTTGCAATTCTGGCCACTTAGAATTTATAGAGCTGTATTTTAAAAACCCTAAAACAACAGGGCACTCCCATATCTATTTAAGTATTGATGGCTAATATTTATTAACATGTTTGCCACAATGAAGGGTGCTGAATTGACATATAGTTTGGTTCACTGTGTGTTCATCGATGTTCAAGGTTGTTGTAGATGAAGGAACATGTACACATAAACGTGTACTTCTCTTCAGGTACTCAGAATAAAATCTGGAGCTACATCCCCACCCTGAAAAAAAACAGTGGGAACCTACAAAGAGACCAGTACTATAGTATGTAAGAATTAGTTTCCTAAAAAAGCTCAGAATCCTTAATGGAATAACTATAGAAGAGGCCACTGTGTGCATGTGGGAAGAAGACATGTCAGAGAGTGTCCAGGTGTCTTCCAGAGAAGAATCATAATGCATCAAGCTGGGCCTTTGTGGATTGCCAGGAATACTTTGGCACTCAAAAAGATCTTCAGTGTCTGTGTGGATCCCTCAGAGAGGCTAGAGAAGCAGTTATGTTGCAGTTCCACCAGCAGTGAGAAGATGAAACTGCCTGCTGCTGCCCAAAAAGGTGGGTTATGCCTATAGCAAGTACAAATGTGTATGAACTAGTTGTGTGAACAATAACAGAGGCTGCCTGTGATTAAGTGTTGCTGAAATTTGTCAAAGGAAAATACTGACTACAGTTGGGATATAAAGAACACAAACTTTGAGAGACTTCGGTGAAAAGATCTCAGAGCCAGCACGATCCTGGATATTTTGTGATTGCAAAAGCCACATGTAATAGCACCACACTTAATTCCCTGTGTTGCAAAGCTTAGGCCAATCTGTGCTTGTGACATTTCACAGCAGCTGACGTTTCTGCACTAGGGAAGAAAAAGAGCTACAGCTGATAAGAAAGTCAAATCACTGGAGCAAATTGAGAGTCACTTTTGAAAATATCGCCAAAGTACTTTTCCAAGGTCACAGCAGCTGAATTCCAGGCAAAGATATGGTACTTCTTCAGCCACTAGTATTTCCTGCTGTAGACAGACCAAAAAAAAAAAATTAAACTGGTGACTTTATGCATTGATTTATATTGTGTAAAGCACAGCTAACCTGAGTATTACGTAAACAATTCAGATCATTTGGACTTTATTCTTGACAGTGGTAATGATTTCCCACATCAATTATTACCTCACCTTTGCAAAAAATCTTCTTGTTTTGAAGGTGTTATAATTGCAATATAATGTTATAGTATACTGTGAAACTGAGATGAATAAACTATCAGTCTGGTGTCACCGATCACACACAGCCTCCCACACTTTACTTTCCCTTTCATACAACCACAGAATTGTGGAGGTTGGACAGAACGTTTGGGATCACCTAGTCTAGTCCTTTACTTTGCCTTACAGGATCAGCTAGAGCAGATTAATCAGGGTTGTCCCCGCTAGGGTTTTGAATGTCTCCAAGAGTGGACACTCCACAATCTCTCTGGGCAACCTACACCAGAGCAAAGTGGGGTTTTTCTAATATCTAGATTTCTGTATTTCAGTCTGTGCCTGTTGCCTCTTCTCCTGTCACTGCACACTACTGAGAGGAGCCTAGATCCATCTTCTTTACTGCTTCCCATCAAGTATTTACACACACTAATAAGAATCCCCTGAGCCTTCTCCAGGAAAATCAGTTCCAGCTCTCAGCCACTCCTTGTATGACAGATGCTCCACTTCCTTATTCACCTTCATGACCTTTCATTGGACTCACTCCAAAATGCCCATCTTGCTCTTTTATTGGGGAGCCCTGAACTGGATGTAAAACTGCAGATGGATCTCACCACAGCTTACTCTTTACCTTGACCTGCTGGTAAAAACCATCCTTAAACAAGGATGTTTTTTGACACCCTTGCTGTAAGGGCACTACTGACTCATGTTCAACTTGGTGTCCACCAGGATCTCCAGGTTCTTTTTGGTCAAGTTTCTATCCATCTGGGTGGTCCCCAGCATGTACTGGTTCAGGGGGCTGTTTCTTTCCAGGCACAGGACTTTGCTTTCCCTTTGTTAAACAGCATGAGGTTCCTGTCTGCCCATTTCTCCAGGCTACCAAGGTCACTCTGGACTGGCAGCACAACCCCGTGGTGTATCAGTCCCTCCTCCCAGTTTTGTGCACCCTCAGACTTGCTGAGGTTGCACTCTTTTGCCAGTTAAGTCACTAATGAAGAAATTAAATGGTGTTGGCCAAGGATCAGTCACTGGAGTACACTACCAGTGGCTGGCTTCTGAACTTCATGTTGCTGATCTCAAGCCCTTCAGCTTGGCAGTTCTGCCAGTTTTCACTCCATCTCACTGTCCATTTATCTAGGTCACAGCTCATCAGCTGGCCTACAGGGATGTTATGGGAGACAGTTCAAAAGCCTTCACAAAATAAACACTGTGCTGAGCCTGTTGATACTTGGGAAAAGTTTGAGAGCTTGCATTACCATGCTGTCCCCTCGGCACTTTAATGTTGTGCTTGAGGTGAACTCCCTCCAGCTCTGTCATGCTGAATGCAAGGTGTATTGGGTCTGACTGAGCTAATGCTCACAGCCCTCCCAGTGCTGTGCCTTGCATTGGTGGCTAGAAGGGCGCTGTTAACAGACCTGTGTTTTGACAGCAGTGCTGTCGCTCTGGCATTCCTTCCCCCATCAAAGGGATGGGAGTGGGCAAGATCCTGGGAGGGGACACAATGAGGCCAGCTGACCAAATCAATGACAGGGATATTCCATACCGTATGACATCAGCTCAGATAAATAAAGCTAAAGGAGAGAGGAGGAAAGGGGTACATTCACGACTCTTCAATGTTTGCCTCCCAGAGGAACCATTAGGCATGCTGAAGCCCTGCTTCCCAGGAGGTGTTCAACCATTGCATGTTGATGGGAAGCAGAGACTGACTTTTTTTCTTAGCTTATGTGCATGCAGAGTCTCAATTATTTCTTTCCTCCACCACAATAAAACTGCCTTATCTCTCCTGATGGTTGTTTTCCATCTTATTCTCTCCCCTATCCCATTGGGAAGTGGAGTGATAGAGCAGCTTAGTGGGTACCTGGCACCAGCCAAGGTCAACCTGCTACACAAGGTACAAGATATCCTATTCCTATGGGTGTTAAACTGCTATCACTGCTGGACAACTCCCAGAAAATGCCATTCTTTAGCATCAGCATAAAATCTCAAGCCAGCCCTCTGTGTTCCTGCAATTAGAGCACAGATTTAGCAGCACCATCTAAAACAGAGTTCTGTGCTTGAAAGTGGCTGTGGGCTTTAACATCATCACCCAATCTCTGCTAATTTCAGGTGTCTGAGCTATGGAAAATTATGTTTGTGCTTGAAACATAATGAAACATGATTAAGCAGGCCTGAGCCAGAAATACAGGCTCGAGGGTGCTAATAAAACATAGCAGCCTGTGCTTTGCTGCTGTGTCTCAGCAGAGGTGAAGAAAGCAAGGGAACGACTTCCAACAGGTGTGCAAAGAGGAGTTAGGTGGTTTTGTTTTCTTTTTCACCCCAAGACGAGCCCTGTCTTGTCCGACTCCAGCCTTTCGCCTGACGGCTGAAGGCGGGGTTCCCTCGGCGCCCCAAGCCGGCCGCGTTCAGCATGCGGAGGGGCCCTCAGCCTGCTACCCCCAGACCGGACTGGACCGGGAGACAATGCCCTGGCTCGGCTCGGCTCGGCTCGGCTCGGCCCGCCCCGCGCCCTTCCCGCCCCACGTCACCCGCGGGGCGGGGCGCGGCGCCCGATTTAAGGGACAGCGAGGGGCGCGGCCGCCGCAGCTGCGAGTGCGGGAGCGAGCGGCGAAGGACGCGACAGCAGCAGCAGCAGCAGCAGTAGGGGCAGCTTCGGACACCAGCACCATGCGTGAGATCGTGCACATCCAGGCCGGCCAGTGCGGCAACCAGATCGGCGCCAAGGTAAGGCTGGGCGAGGGGAGCAGGTCGCACCCCGCGGGTGGAGCGCAGCTCCGTCCCGAAATGAAAAGCGACTGGGGATTTGCTGAGGCGTTGTGGCTCCTGCCCCTGTACCCACCCGTCCCTGGCGGTCTGAGCTGCCGCGGGGCTGGGATATGCCCGCGCTCCCGGCCGGCGTGCCCAGCCTTCCCGCAGGCAGCCGTGGCCATCCCCCTGCCTCGCCCCTCCGCGGCCACGGCGCCGGCTCCCGAGGGAGGGAGCGGGAGGTGTTTCAGTGCCACGGATTACCCGTCACCACCGAGCGTGTGCAGGTGTTGCCATCTTGTAAGGGACTACAGGGTCTTAAGCCAATGCTAGACAATGGGAGGACACCAAATTGACATAGCCAGAGGTGGTCACCCTTTGGATACAAGTTACAAAGGAATTAACTTGCACTTCATGCTCTGGCTGCTCGTCTACCCCCTGCTAGTTCAGCTGCTGTGGCCAGCGAAGCTCTTGTTCACTGACTCACCTTCCCACCCGGCAGCTGTTCTGCCATGCAAGGGAGTGGTCAGGCCGTGGAATGCACGGGCTGCACTGGGGGGTGTGATTGGCACTGGCCAGCTGTTTCCACTGGCACTGAAAATGGCTAATTGCCATTTTTCAAAAATTTCTTCTAGTTCTGGGAGGTCATCAGCGATGAGCATGGCATTGATCCCACGGGCAGCTACCACGGGGACAGTGAGCTGCAGCTGGAGAGGATCAATGTCTACTACAATGAAGCCACCGGTAACGCCCCTCTGTAATAAGCTTCCCGAGGGAGGGAGCAGGGGATGTGCAGGCAGGGGTCCCCCAGCCCTCCCTGCAGTGGGCGACGCCCTGGCACAGTTTAAATGGCCGCTTTGTTTTCCCATCCCTGTATCCTTCCAAATTCCCACACCCTCCATGTCCTCGGCAGCAAATCGTGGGGAAGTGGATGGGAGCACAGCAGGGCTCGTGTGACACTGGCTGCCAACTGCGGGGCTGTAATGCTGGTGCTGGTTCCTCCCACAGGTAACAAGTATGTCCCCCGTGCCATCCTCGTGGACCTGGAACCAGGCACCATGGACTCGGTGCGCTCCGGCCCCTTTGGACAGATCTTCCGTCCTGACAACTTTGTCTTTGGTGAGTGAACATGGCATGGAGGTGCTCCTGGAGAGGGAACTCCACACGCCACAGAAAAGACTTGCAGTGAGCAGGCAAGGGACTCTCAGGGAAAATGCATCCCCACAGCAGAGTGGGGGTGGAAGTGATGGGAGGAGCTCATGGGGAAGGGGCAGTGGCATTGTGTGTGTCTGTCCCCTGGGCGCTGATGTGGCACGTGGCTTCTGGTCTGCCCTGCAGGTCAGAGCGGGGCTGGCAACAACTGGGCCAAGGGGCACTACACGGAAGGCGCCGAGCTGGTGGACTCTGTGCTGGACGTGGTGAGGAAGGAGTCGGAGAGCTGTGACTGCCTGCAGGGCTTCCAGCTGACCCACTCGCTGGGCGGAGGCACGGGCTCCGGCATGGGCACCCTGCTGATCAGCAAGATCCGCGAGGAGTACCCCGACCGCATCATGAACACCTTCAGCGTCATGCCCTCGCCCAAGGTGTCGGACACGGTGGTGGAGCCCTACAACGCCACCCTCTCTGTGCACCAGCTGGTGGAGAACACGGACGAGACCTACTGCATCGACAATGAGGCCCTGTACGACATCTGCTTCCGCACCCTGAAGCTGACCACTCCCACCTACGGGGACCTCAACCACCTGGTGTCGGCCACCATGAGCGGCGTGACCACCTGCCTTCGCTTCCCCGGCCAGCTGAACGCCGACCTGCGCAAGCTGGCCGTCAACATGGTGCCTTTCCCGCGGCTGCACTTCTTCATGCCGGGCTTCGCCCCGCTGACCAGCCGCGGCAGCCAGCAGTACCGCGCCCTGACGGTGCCCGAGCTGACGCAGCAGATGTTCGACTCCAAGAACATGATGGCCGCCTGCGACCCCCGCCACGGCCGCTACCTGACGGTGGCCGCCATCTTCCGGGGCCGCATGTCCATGAAGGAGGTGGACGAGCAGATGCTCAACGTGCAGAACAAGAACAGCAGCTACTTTGTGGAGTGGATCCCCAACAACGTCAAGACGGCCGTCTGCGACATCCCCCCGCGCGGCCTCAAGATGTCCGCCACCTTCATCGGCAACAGCACGGCCATCCAGGAGCTCTTCAAGAGGATCTCGGAGCAGTTCACGGCCATGTTCCGGCGCAAGGCCTTCTTGCACTGGTACACCGGCGAGGGCATGGATGAGATGGAGTTCACGGAGGCTGAGAGCAACATGAACGACCTCGTGTCTGAATACCAGCAATACCAGGATGCCACTGCTGATGAGCAGGGCGAGTTTGAAGAGGAAGGAGAGGAAGATGAAGCTTAAGCCCCCTAATATCAAAGGAACTTCTGTAAAGCAGGCATGCATCTGAATGACTTCTGATAGTGGTGGTGAAGCATGTTTTCTAGAAACTGTGTACCCAGTTATCCTCTCCTCATTTGTGACTCTGGCAGATTTCTCAGTGTAACAGTTCTGAATCCTAATTCTTACATTTTTTGTCCTTTAATATTAAGAGCACATAAAGGCATGTATTCTAGATCATGTTTTCTGTCTTTCTTAATGCCTCTACTGGACGAAGAACAGCTGCTCAGCCTGGGTGGCAACAAGTAATTTTAAAGACGTCTGAAATCTTGCAGTGCAGTGGTATGCTCTGATCACTGAGGCTTACATGTTCTTAAGGCATATGCTTCTCATGCAAATATGTTTAATGTTTTTTATTACAGGATGGGACCCTAACCTACTTATAACTTCATTAAAAATGGAAAGCCAACTTAAATTCCTAAACAAGGCCAAACACCTCTGATTGTTTTACAGTTCAAGTCAGCGTAGGAAATTTTCTACTTCTCTGTTGAAGTCCTCTGCAAAACGCAGGTGTAAATTATGCTTTCCTTCCGGCATCAGAAGCAACCTTAAAAGAGAAAAAGAAATAAAACACTGATTAGACATTTTATTCTGTGAGTATAGGTAATTAAAATACTTGTTGCATTTTCTTTGCTCTTTGTTACTCAGGAAGGAACTGTAGTAACTCTTATTTTAAGTACTGTCCCCTATGTATGTGGTTCAGAATGTGAACCACAGCAACAGCTGGAGAAACAATCATACTACTTGTCCCACTTTGGGGAGGAAAAAATAATCCTAAAACAAACTTCTGTGTCCTAGACCCAGTTTCTAGACACCTTTCTGGTGATCTTCAGAGAAGACAAGATTCCAAAACTTATGCGAGGAGGATACATCTTTGAAAGGTATGTAAAGTACCTGAGCACTTTTGCCTTTTTCAGAGAACAGTAGCTGTGCTGGGCAGTGAAATGTAGAGTTCTTGTCATGATCCAAACTTGGTTAGTATTTGTACTTTGTCTAATCTTTCTGCACAAAGCCAATCCAAAACTAATACCATTCAACCATTACAATAGAAGTCAGAACTTCTCTGACTATACCAAAAGCTTAGAAGTAGTATGAGGTTAAAGTGAATAAGGTTAAATCTTTGTAATACAAATATGAGTTTTACATGCCTAAAATGCTACTTATTTTGCCTTCTATCTGTGACAAATTTTATACATCAGGGATGTATAATTTATATGGCAGTGGGAAATTCTCTAAGTTGTTTTGTTCTACCATATACTAAGCAGTTTCAACAGAGCTAAAGCCATTTTGACTGATACTTTGTTGCCTTCGTGTCATCAAAGTCCCACTACAGCAAGAGGGATTTACCTTTTGGTGGTGACAAGTGCTGTTTTGTTTTGGGAAAAGAGCAGTAGCATGGGAACACACCCAGCTTTTCTAGTGAATTCCATCTGAATTTCATTAAGTCTATTTCTTCAAAGACTAAGCAGCACACAGATGCACAAACCTTTAGCACTGCTGTTAATATTTCCTACTACTGTAATGCTACCAAACTCCAGCAATACCATGCAAATGCAAAATGATGGCACACTCTTCCACCACAAGAGAAATACGCAATATATCTGCACTCTAATCAGAAGAAGCTTTTTCTACTTAACTACAAGATAAAAATCAATGCAAGAAAAGCTGATGGTAGAAGCATGTGTTACTGAAAACATAGTGAATTTAAGCTTTTCATTCTGCTTCACAATGGAACATATAATTTCCAGTGTAACCAGGGAAGAATGGGACCATGTGACCAAGCATTAATTTCTGAGAACACCATTACTCTGATTTCTTTTCTGACAAATGTGCATACAGGGTAGTACTTCAGCACAAAAACATGCCAAGAATCATTGTTTTACATTTTATTGGAAGGCAATTTCTAACAGTGTTTCTCCTCTTTGACTTGTCTTCTAAAGAGAGGCTGTCAGATCCTTGTCTAGCTTTTTGGGATAATTTACCACAGTCAGCATCTGGGGTGTTTTGGAGCTCAGTGAAACCAAGCAGGATGATAGGTATCCTGAGCAGGGCATGTAGGAGTAATGAACCAGCAGACATGAAATAAAACACCAGCATGTAATTGTGTTAGGAACATCTCTTGTTCTCATCTTTCCTGTGGCAGAACGCATTATTATGATCAGTGGGGCTGACTTTGAGATAGTATCATTCATTTTTGCATGGAGATGACACCAGTGAAACAGTTCCCTACACTTTGCATTCATAAAATTTTTTTTCTTTTTTTTTTCCTGCTACTTCTGTTCTCTGGTGCTAATCATCACAGTCTGTTATTATGTAGCAATAGAACTCTTGCATTTGTGTGCTAATTTATGAAGAAAATTCAGCTGGTAAAATCCCTGCTTTGTGTAGGAAGCATTTCTAGAATTTTCAAGTTGTGCTGGCTTTGGCTGGGATAGAGTCAATTCTCTTCACAGTAGCTATTATGGGGATGTGTTTTAGATTTGTGCTGGAAGCAGTGTTGATAATATAGAGATGTTTCTGTTACTGCTGAGCCATGCTTGCACAGCATCAAGGCTCTGCTTCTCATACTGCCCCATTAGGGAGGATGCTGGGGATGCACAAGAGAGGTGGGAGGGAACACAGCTGGAACAGATGACCCCAACTAACTACAGGAATATTCCATACCATATGGCATCATGCTAAGCATACAGAGCTGGGGAAAGAAAGAAAGAAAGGGGCTGTTTGGAGGGGTGGCATTTGTCTTCCCAAGTAACTGTTACATGATGGACCCTGGCTTTCCTGGGAATGGCTGAATACTTGCCTGCCTATGGGTGCAGTGAGTTAAGTCCTTGTTTTGCTTTGCTTGCATGTTTTGCTTTATCTATTAAAGTGTCTTTATCTCAACACATGAGGTTTCTTTCATTTTTACTCATCTGATTCTGTCCCTGATCCCAGGAGTGGGAGAGTGAGTGGTGCTTTGTTGCTGCCTGGGGTTAAGCCACAACACATGAAGCAGATGCTGCCCTGGTATTTTTCTTGTTTATATAGTAATATTTCTGGGCACAGCTGTACATTTTTTTTCTCATTCTGCTTTTCTTAAAAACACTGAAAATTCATGGAGAGGTGGAAACACAGAATCTTTGAGGTTGTTGTTCACATCATTAAGGCAGAGCAAACAGAAGTATCCTGTGCTGCTCTCTTTATTAACTGGGAATCTCTCTCCATTCATAGCACCTAGTTCCCTGTTGTACTGAATGGGACAGAAATGAGGTTTCTTACAGCAAAAGGAATGCAATGCTCATAACAAACAAAGCAGAAGTTTGCTTGCTTTGATAAATCTTAGGGAGTAGTGGTTCTGTTTGTGTAGTGGAAAGAGGAAAAGGAACTTGGTTTCTCTCAGAGGGCCTTAGGAAGGAGCTTATTAAAATACTGTACTTTTATATTGCAAGGAAGGTCCAGTTACACTGTTTGCATTGTAACTTGTTAGGGAAATTTAGAATAGCTCTCTGTGTAGCAGAGACAACTCATCCAAATACTTTTTTTTTTTAAACACTGGGTTTGAACTGCTTCGTTTCTTTAACAATGGTTTATAAAAACTCAATCACTTAACTTACCGAGAGCCTTTGATGTGCTTATGAATGTATTCTGCATGAGCTTGTGGGACCAAAGGGTCTTTCTCACCATGAATTATAAATGTGGGACATTTAATATCTGGCAGCAACTGTTGGCAGATATTACCTAGGGAGAAAACAAATGAAGGTCACACTTTGTTTTAAAATTCTGTGAAAGATGAAGCTGCTTCAGTAAAGGACTCTGAACTCCACTGGGTTCTAGCTATTGCCTCTCCTTGTGGATAGTGTGTGATTAATCTACAGAACTGTGTAAGCAGGACTATAATTTATATTTCTTTCTCCAAAAACCTTACTTTACTGCAGTTTGCTCCAATAATGGATACTAGCATAAAAGGATAGAGGGAATGAAGTTCCACATTTCCCCCAGGCTCTCTTTGGCTCTTCAAAGCCAATACATGCATCTCCTTCCCGGCTTTGCTCTTTTCAGCCATAGAGTCTTATGGCCCTCACGTTAACCTACATTTTGCTACATCGGTTGTCAGCTTACAAGCTTTGCTACTTTTTGTGAACAAATTAACTTAGGCTGTACTCATTCATACCTCTGGCACTGCCCAGGCCCTTTGCTGTCTGCAATTCTCTAAAGGGTTGACCCTGGATGGATGCCAGGCACCCACCTAAGCCTCTGCCTCACTCCCTTCCACAAGTGGACAGGGGAGAGAAAGCAGAATGAAAGGTTCCTGAGTTGAGATAAGGACCAGGAGAAATCACTGACCAAATACCATCATTGGCAAAATAGACTGAACTCAGGGATATTAATTGAATTTATTATTCACAAAATCAGAGCATGATTATGAGAAGCAAAATAAATCTTAGAGGCTTCTTTGTGGCTTCTACCTCGTGTCCCCCTGTGGTGCAGGGAGATGGGGAGTGGGGGTTATGGTCAGTTCATCACAGGTTCTTCCTGCTGCTGCTCAGGGAGTCCTTCCACTGCTCCAGTGTGGGGTCCCTCCCATAGGAAACAGTTCTCCATGAATTTCTCCAGCATGAATCCATCCAACAAGCAATGGTTCCCCACAAACTGCTGCAGCGTGGGTCACCTTCCTGCAGGGTGCAGTCCTTCAGGCACAGCCTGCTCAGCATGAGTCCCCCACTGAGTGCCAAGTCCTACCAGGAAACCTGCTCTCATGCACACTCCTCTCTCCATGGGTCTGCAGGTCCCAGCCAGGAGCATACTCCAGCACGGGTTTCCCACAGGTACAGAGCCCTTTATCAGGCATCATCCATGCTCTGGCATGGGCTCCTTCAATAGCTGCAGGTGGATCTCTGCATCCCTGTGAACCTCCATGGGCTGCAGGGGCACAGATGCCTCACCATGGGCTGCAGGGGAATTTCTGCACTAGAACAGCTCTTCCCTTTCCTCTTCCACTGACTTAGTGCCTGCATAGCTGTTCCTCTCACATATTCTCACTCTGATCTTCTCTGGCTGCAGCAACATCTGTGCAGTAACCTTTTTTTCCCTTCTTAAATATGTTTTCACAGAGGTATTAGTGCTATGACTGACTGGCTTGGCCTTTGCCAGTAGCATGTCTGTCTTGGAGCAGGCTGGCATTGACCCTGCTGGACATGGAGGAAGCTTCTAGGTACCCTGCAATCCCCATGGTATCAAAACCCGGCCATGGAAACCCAATACAAATGCATAAATATTTAATACTAAAACTATTCAAAGGTTATTTTCCCTTCCCACTCATAATTTTGTTTACTAGTCATTAATCTCACTAGAAGTAATTTTAATGCTTTTGCTTAAAGACTTTTCTGAATTTTCTACTCTTGTTTTCCTCATCCCTTAGCAACCCTGTTTGCAAACTCATTGTCTAACTTCCCAAGTTCCTGCAAGGGAATCTTTGGGCAAAACATTATTCGTAAGTTTTATATTCCATTTTTCTTTGAGATAAATTTGTCTATTCATTATTGTCACCCTGCAGCTACTAACAGCTCTAAGATCAATGCTCATACTTGTACACTTCCCTTAGCTCTAAAGTCAGAGGCTGTTTCACAGTTTTTCCAGTTGCATGGTTATTTATGTAGCCTTAGTTTGCAGTTTTACTGATTAAATATTTTCATTTAAAACATTTTATCCATAGTCCTCTAACACATCCAGAAATGCTGACTGTTTTTCAGAACCAGTACCAAGTAAATGTAGGTTATTTATCTAGGGACATAGCTGGCAGTCAAACTATTATTTCCTAGTTTCCAGACCTAAAACTGTTTTGTACTATAACCACTAAATTATATTTACTCTAAAATCATAGAACAGTGAATCTTGGATTTTGAGACTTTATGCAACTCACCCAGTTTCATTTTGTGTTGGCTCCTTCTAAAAGTTCATGTCTCATGGTATTTCACACTAAAACATGTCTCATTCAGGGAGAGCAGTCTAGTTTTAAACAGAGCTCAAGATTTTGACCAACATAGGCTTTGTTGTCCTCCTTTCATCTCTGATGGGTTTTATTAACCCCTTTTCTTATATCTGCTCTATCTGTGCCTGTATTGCAGTATCTTTAACTGCACGATGGCCTGTTTGTAGTCTAAATCATTCTTCCCTGGGAAAAAACCTGCAGTCTGATTGCTGCTCATCTCTTGCAGCAAACATTAAGCTTCTCCCAATATCTGACCCAGTTTCAGCATCTAGGTAATTCAGCTCCTTGTTACATGTCTCCAGGTGGTTTCTTTTTCACAGTCACTTCATCTCATAATGTCTGAGGCATGTGCAGGCAGTGAAAGGACATCACAGCCACAGATTCACCAGCATGGGCTTTGCACTTCAGAAAAAAATAGTTTTAAGGAAATGCATTCTAGAAAGGGTAAAATAAAACTGGATCATAATTTGTTATATCACTTTACTGGGAGAAATTCTAGTTCCACGTTGAACCTATGCAAAAACTTGTGGAAAAAAATATGAAATGAAGGAATGTTTTCCTGGTAGTGCCTGTTACCTACTAATGCACATAATTTCCTATCTTTCATTATGAGAGCTATAGGAAAATGTTTATAAGAGTTACAAACTCCTTTTTTATGTATTATGTATCACTGCTTTAGGCAAATTAAAAGCAAATTTCCTCTGAATTAAAATAGAACTGCAAATTATTATTCATAATATCCTTTGCTGAAAAGGTCTATGTAGAGTAATCACAGAAGTCTTCAGGGACAAACAACTATATTGTTTAGTTCAGCATTTTAAAAAAATTTTTTAAACAGCTGAGCTGTGTCACTAGTGTTTTTTTTAAATGTGTTTTTTTAATTCTGAGTTCTCAAAATCTGAAGTCCCTTCTTTTTCAACTCATGCTACCAGGTTTGAAAGAGTTCTTCAGCTCTGTTTTACAAAAAATGGAAAGAGCATGCCTTTCTTTTGGGATATCTTAAAAATGTCACTGAAAGATAATCCTTTGACATAGAGACAGGAGAGGAGAAAAAGATTCTGGTTGAGCAGAATCCCTCCTGTTTGCTCTGCACAAAAGCAATGACGTAATAATGTAGTTTTGTGGTGGAACAAGAACAGCCTCAACAACTAATGTTTTCCATAAATGTTTTCCTCCTGTACCTTTCTGGTTCTGTGAACAATCTACAGAGCAACTGTGTTACTCCTGAATGTGAGTCAGACTCAGCTTTTAATGCCACATGGAGAGTCCTTCCTTTACTGGCTGCTAGAAGCACTGTTAGATTTTTATGCAGAATTGCTTGCTACTCCAACTGCTTCAGTTCAACAAAGCCTTACCATCTGAATTTTCAGCAAAGCGTGATATTCCATCTACCCAAGCCTCACAGGTTTCTGCAAAGTACTTATGTCCATACAGCTCTTCCAGTGGTTTCCTGACCTTTTCACTCCATTTTGAAACATCTCGGATGCCTATATAAAATAATATTGAAATATGTCATATCCTTTCCAGCAACAAGACAAAAACCACACCTAATATTGGGAAGTTTTCAAACAAGACTGCAAATATGTATTTAAAACTTGAAACTGCAATGAATATTTAAAATAATTCATAGTATGGAAAGGATATAAAAAAGAACGTTGAGCAATCTCTGTTGTGGTCTTCTGAGTTGTAGAGGAACATCTTGTTATTATGGTCACAACAGAAAAAAAATAATCAAAGGACTCAGTCCTAAAACTTCTGATGGTTCTTCCTGGAAGGCTTTCCTAAGAGAAGTTCAAGGGACTTGTGTATAAAAATGGGACTGTTTCATAACAACGTGCCAGACCTGGCAGTTCTTTTTTATATCCTTTAGCCTTTTGCATTGACTCATGGATGGAAGTTCTTCCATGGCTCCTACCAGCTCTCAGAGGAAGGAAGCTCTTACTAAGTCATTCCAGCAGGCTGACATCATAGTACATTTGCCACAGTTTTACACAAAAACAAGTGACTCATGGCAGCCTGGCTAAAGCTGTACAAATAATTAGACATTTTAGTTATGCATTTATCAGATTTCCCCATTTTTTCCCTCTAAAATTTTCAGTAGTAGTCACAAACTAGGTATTCAAAAGAGTTTTCACTAAACTATATTTCAGCTGTACAGCTTTTTACTGATAAAGCCTGAAACAAAGTTGGCATAGCAGAGAACAGGACAGTACTGAATCATGAAACAGCAATATATGCCACTAGCAAAGGTTTTAATTGGTTTCAAAAGGGAATTAAGGGAAGAAAGGAGTGAGGTGTTAATTAACAATGAGAACCTGTCCAGCCAAATGACAAAGGTAGCAGTGACTGAAAGTGTTTTACAACAGCATCTGATTGGAAATCAGTTAGAGCCATCTCAGGCTAGGTGCTACTTAACAACTGTTTCCCATACAGAATCTACTGCTTTATCCTTGTGGCTGGCATTAATTTAAAAAGAAAAGGGAGAAGCCGATTTTGAAAGGACATAGATACCAAATCAAGACCTTTCTCTCCTACAAAACCTTCCACTGCAGCTGAGATGCACTGATGAGTCAGTTGCAGAAGACTTGTGCTGCTACTCTCTAAGCTCTGTCAGCCAGAGAGAGATGTTGAAAGCAACAATCCACAAAGAGGACAAAGGCCAGTCTTGCAGTGGGTGCTCTATTTAAATAGGACTTCTTTTTTGTTGTTGGTTTTTTCTTTTTCTTTTACTTTTTAGCCTGTTGTGCAGGGAGATGTGCATTTCATATTTATACAATAAAAATCTCATAAATATAAAAACATATCAAGAAATAAAGCATTTTCCAGAGCTCAAAAGCATTTTGCTTTCTGAACTAAAAATATATATCACTACTAATATATATCACTACTAATACTACTAAATGTGGTACTACCACATTTAGTTTTAGTACAGGTGAGGTAAATACACATGTGCAATGCATATACTTGTAATTTGCTGAAGCCAGACAGATTTCACAGCTGGTATAAATCAAACTCCAGTCACTAAAATGAAACTATACTGGGTTACATTTGTTGAGAGCCTACATGGTTAACTCTTTTCATTTCTACACTCAGAAGGAAATATGGTCCCTTTCTGGGTTCACCAGCAGTTTTTTCCTATTTTTCTTTATTGTGAGAAGTGATCTCAGAGTTTATTTGACATGAGTAGAATAAGGATCAGAAATCCCATGTTTCTTTTCTTTGCAAAGGTTTTCTAATGACAATAATTAACTATAAAGGAATGCAAATGATAAAGACATCTTGGGATATTTACTTGAATGATTCATTTGCTTCCTGAACTTAAAAGGTAAGTTTTAAGCTTGTTTTCTTACTGTCTATATTATATAGCTCCTAGAGGCAAAAGATGTTATGAGCTTTTATACCAGTGATTATCTGTGGACCTGGATTAAAGGTTGTGTGAGATGTAAGAAATCAAATCAAACCTGGGGGTCACTAGTATTATTTGGAATTTTTTTTTAATAATTTGTTGTAGTAACAAAAATTTCACTTTCTAAAAAACTACTGACAAGCTATTGTAACTCCTGCTTTTCATCAGAGTAAGTTGGTAAGGACTTGTTAAAATTATATTATATTATATTACCCCTAGAGTAATTGCTAGAGGGTTTCTCACTTTAATCTATCCCTATCCTTAGCAATGCAGTGAATTTTGTGTCCTATCTTGAGGTTTGTTATGTCCTCAGCTCTGTCTCCGCTATGCTGTTATGTGACTAAGACCCTTGGGTCAAGAAGAAATTAAAATAATTCATTTAGAGAACGACATGCAGTTTGTACATACCATTGTAAATTCTCACATCCTCTTGAGTAACGCTGGCATTTGCTCCCCAGACAACCAACTTGTGGATAAGAGTTGGGTATTTAGCAGCTGCAATGAGTGCTGTAATTCCACCATCACTCCACCCCAGCAAGGAGAACTTCTTAAATTTTAGTGCCTTGATTCATACATGAAAGTTATATGCAAATCATCAGCTGGTTTTACAACAAAATGTCAAACACTTCTTGAAAATTAACTGTACAGTTTTAGACACAACATGACATAGTTGAACTATAGTTAGCTTTCCTAATTAGAAAATATAATTTTCCTGCTATACATTAAAATTCTAAAAAAATCAAATATTTAGAAAATAAGAAATTACACCTGCCACTTCAATTTTCTATAACTCTAATGAAACAGGCAATAGTCCTATTAGGTTGTTGCTGCATTTTAAAAAGCCACCCAAAAAAAGAAAAGTTTATTTTAAATGGAGATAAAAACCTTTTCAGAGAGTCTGATGATATGAAGAATCCATGGATTCTCTTGGTGTGAAGTTGGCAAAGACTATCACAGTGTGGAGGATAAGCAATCCAAGATTAAGCTAAACTTAAGAAAAAGAAAAGTGTAAGACTTGAAAAATGGAAGCCAGTGATCTGATTTACTGATGCTAGCTAAGCTAAAAAAAACCCAAAAAAATGCTCTATAACAACCAAAAAATGCTTAAAGTATTTTTTTAGGGGATTTTATCAAATTTTAGTTGCTAATTCACATTTTCTGAAGCTTTTAAGTGTATATTTTAAATGTTACTTCACAGTGAGTTGCAACTCAAAACATCAATAGTGAAATTCCTCCTTCTTGAAAAGGAAAGCTTAGGGCAATGACAACCAAAACCTTAATTCATTCTGAACAGTGACAGGACCCAAGGGGATGGCATGAAGCTGAGTTGGGGGAAGTTTAGGTTGGATATCAGGAAAAGGTTCTTCACCCAGAGGATGGTTGGGCACTGGAACAGGATCCCCAGGGAAGAAGACATCACAGTATCAAGCCTGACAAAGTTCAAGAAGCATTTGGACAATGCTCTCAGGACACATGATGTGATTCTTGGGGTGTCCTGCACAGGGCCAGGAGTTGGACTCAATGATCCTGATGGGTCTCTTCCAACTCAGCATATTCTGTGATTCTATGACAATGTTTTGCACCAGAATTTGAAACTCTTGTTTCCTCATAAATCACTATATGTGGCAGGGGGTACTGGCAGTGACAGGAGAGAGGATTTTGTGTGTGTTATGTCCAGTGGGCAAAGAATGGGGAAGGTAAAGGCACTTATGAGAAAATGCATCTGAAGGTTGCAGAGAGACAATATTCAACAGCTAAGCAATACTTGCAGTTTTGCATATAGAAACTTCAGTTTGTGAACTCATTCACAAGAGGATATATTTCACAGTGTTTTTTGCTTTTGTTCTGCAGAAATTACAGCCTTTTAGATGTAATTAAGTAGGTTATTGTACTTTTGAAGGAAAAAGAACAAGTTAGTTGAATTAATTGCTTTGGTGCTTGGTGGTGTTGGAAGTCCAGGCCTGCTTTGTTGTGACAGAAGAAAGCAAAAATGCAGGTAATGAGCATCAAGTTTACAAGCAAAGTAAAAACTTATTTTTCTCCCTCTGTAGCTGTCTTTCTCAAGTAAGGCAAAACTTTACTAATCAACTTGATACTTAGCAGACTTCTATCCCTATAAGGCTTTCCTGCTTTTGGCTTCATCCTTGGTATTCTGCTCACTGTAGTGTTGACCAATTTTAGATTTCACTCTGCTACGCTGTAATTACTAAACAGAAAAGAAATTAGGTAGGGGAGAGAAAAGGACATGTAAAGTAAGAGCTGATAGCAAGAAAAGAGAACTTTGAATTTTTGCAACTGATCAGAAAATGGTGTTGGTCTGCTGAAGACGTAGTTAATCTGGGTCCAACTTTCATTATCATGCTGCTGAAGGGTTCCCGGTGTCTTGGCGGGTTTTGGAGGTTGGCAGCAGTGCTTGTAAAGGTTAAGTTTTTGATGTTGCTACTGTGCCCCTACTGCCAATAGCAAATTATGGAGCTCAAATTTGGCTGATGGATGGAATAGCTGATTAAAATTTTTGTTCTTCATGCCAGGTTATTTGAGATCTATTTGCCTCCAGTATTTATCTTGTTTTCTAGCCTTTATCTTGATACATTCTTTGGGGTATCTCAGGATGCTTTTCCAGTAGGAGGAATTTAATTTATCCTTTGCAGCCTTCAGAAAAACGACGTGATGTAACAGATGTGCCGGATAAGGAATGCATGTTTGCCTGCTTTAATTTTGAACTACTTACAGTCCAGGTCTCTAACCTAACATGGGCATGAAAGCTGGCTGCACAGCATAATTCTGTGGGTGATTTTGTGCTGCCTTTACTCTGTGAGTGAACAAAATTTCTTTTCAACTCACCTCCTCCATCCAGGCGTATGTAAAATGCAATCAAATGACCACAAAAGGCTCAAAAGGCTCACCTATATATATGTGCTTTTTTGGCTAATTGCAGGCTGGATGATGTATGTAAACCATTATATTCTGGAAATCATAGCTGGAATGATTCCTTGGGATTTATACTATACTTTATAATACTAAAATAAAAGCAAGTTACCCACGCTTGGTAAGGTATTAATAATTTGTTATTTTATGCTTGTATTGAGAAACAGCTTCAAAAAAACCAGGATGCTATGTCTTATTTGCTTTGGCAGCTCTAGATATCAGTAGGCTGCTGTCCTGTTTGGCTGGAAGCTACATGGTTACATTCCCTTTGGGGAAAGCTCTGTTTTCTGTTTTGCATTTATTAGTATTCAAACAGACACAAGAAACGGGGTTACAACCATTTAGACCACAAGTTTGTCACCTATTCACAGTAGCATCTGTATTTTCTTTGCTAGTGCTGCAGAAGAACAGAAGATTTACAGTGCGGAGAGATTGCCTTTATGGTTAGAGGGCAAATCTGTGTCTTAATCCCGATTCTGCTGTCAGACTTACTTTGTTTTGCTATGCAGAATACACCAGGAAGGCCACATTTCCAGTTTCAGCAAGGTTATTGTTTATTACAGAAATACAGTTGGACTGACTGTCTGAATCTTGCCTCATATTTTTGGAATTTTAGTGCTCTGCCAACTTACTTAACATGACGAAAGAGACTGTATAGCTTAATATAAAAAAGCCAAAATATTAGTTAAAACTAAGCCAGAAAATAGTGTCAGCAGTTATAGGACAGAATAAAAGAGGAACACAGAAGCACAGATTTGAATAAAAAAATCTGCAAGAGGGAGAAATAATAACAGCTCTAGGCCATATTCTTTATAATCACAATAGCTGTATTAGTTCATAAGACTTTATATGGTCACAGGAAGCCTTTGATTTCCTACAGAAATTATTTCAGTAATATGCTGTAAAATATGCTGCAAAGCATCGAGCCAATTTTTAGAATCAAATGTTTCTTAAAATGGACTGCTCATGGCAAAATGCCAAGATTCTATTTGATAGAAAATTTTCTAAATCCTTTCAGTACGGTAATCCTTTCAATTAAACCACTTTGCATAGACTTTGTTTTTTACACACACTTTACCTAAACTTACATGGTTCTTGGCTGCAAACCTCTTAGGGCAGGGTCTTGGAATAAAATCATATTGCTTTACAATTAATTCCCACTGCTAAGCCTCTATGCATCTTGCAGAATAGACGGAAGAAGAAAATATTTTCCAGATTAATGTGTATATGCTCACTTTTAAGCATTCATTTGTATGGTCTTTTCATAATCTGCTGTCTGCTGGAAACAACCTCCCTCCTTCTCAAAATTTAAGGAAAACAGCTTTAAAAACAATAAAAAAAAGAAATAATAGAATGTATTAATAGATTTACCTGCATAAGATCCACAGCATCTTTTGCATCCCTTTCAAAGAAATCTGGAGGAAAATCTCGTGACGGAGGAATGGACTTTCCATATCCGCGAGGATCCCAAGCAACTACTGTGAAAAGTTGCTTATTCATAGACTTTAGCTGCGGTCCAAAATCAGTTTGACCACTCCCTGAAATATTATAATTTTTCAGTTTTATTAACCACCATAATGCATACATAGCATACATACTTTAAACGGAAACTGGAGAAAACTTCTAATATTATTCTAAAAAAGAGATTATCCAACAGTGAAGTACTCTTTAATTGTAACTACCCACTGCAACTCTCAGACAGGAAGTGCCACAATTAAAATCTTTAGAGGCATCTGCAGTATGTTCAGAGCAAACCACTTCTGGCAGGTATGAAAGGTTACCAGGAACAGTGCTCTCACATTTGATTATACACAGAACCTTAAACTGAGTTTCCTGAGGAGGGATTTATCTTTAACAGATTTAAAGCACTAGCATGGCCACTGCTGTTTACCTGGGCAGCATAGGTGAAACTGAAAGGGGAGGAATGTTCTGCTACAAATTCATAAGTGAAAAGCATTGTGCCAGACAGTTGTTATTTGATAGAACAACTCTTTGAGAATATTGGTGCTTACAGCTGACCTTTGTTGCCTGAGGAGACAGTGGTGACACAAAAGAATAAAATTGTATATTCTGATTTTTCTAATATGTCAATATAAGCCAAATACGGACATTTTTTTCTGATGCAGAACCATTTGTTTTATTAATGACTCAAAGAGTTTAAAAATTAGGTACGCCAGTCTATTGTACCAAGATATCTATGAATGATGGTAATCTAGCATGAAGGTAAGACTGCAACTTATGTCTTATTTGTGTTGTGGTTGTGTGGTAATAGTATTAAGTGCTATTTGGTTACGACTTGTTCAAATTTAATATGCTGAAATACAAAATTGGCCATCCATTCTTATTTTAAAAGGTCATTTAAGGGCATTTAAGTTTTTTTCTCTTAACTTGGAGAAATCTGTCCTCAGATACTACCAACTGGTCTAAATTATAAAAGAGGCTGTACATAGCCTGCTATGATGAGCTCATTGCATCCTGACATGATCTCTTGTGAAACCATTTAATAGCTAGAGTCAGAAACAAAATATCAGGTTGTTAGAAAAATGCCAGCAGAAACTGATTAATCTCATATTTTTAAAAGAGGCCCTGTATAATCTCTGCAGTATCATGAACATACTTGTCATACTTTCTTGCTTGAAAATTACACAAGACTGAGAGCATATCTGAATGCTGTATCTTCTTGGTTTTCTTAGTATTTTTGTAGCTAGAAAGAGACACATCTATTTTGTTTTAATGTAGTTTACAAATAGTCTAAAGACTAATTCTGGCTGACCTAAAAGCACTTACCTTGTTGCCACAACAAACTTAATAGTCTGTTTATACTGTAAATAGCATAAAATAATACTGAAAACTTAGTACAAAGGGAAGAAGGATGTGACAGTCAGAATGTGAAGTTCATTCCCACATGTTGCGCAAAAATACTAAACCATGAACTTCATAAGGCTAAAGATAATAAGCTTATGTTTTACTATTTGTAATAATACTAATTGCACTATAGCAATGTACACCTAATAATAATAATAATAATATTGTTCACAACTGAAGAAATACGTTATTTATATTTAAAGTGTTTGCATTGGCAACAGGATTGCTAGCTTAAAAAGCTGTTTAAAATCAGTATGTTGAAACATATGACTACTTGAAGGACAACTAGCAGTAATTTTTTCCACCCTACCCTTAAGAATTCTTTGAAAGAAAGAACCAGTTCATGAAGGCTTGTAAATGTTGCTGCCAAGAAGAACAAATATTTCCTGCTCTTCAGTTCTTGACATTCTATCATCTTTATCCAGCAATTCAGTTAAGCATTAGCTCAGCTCTGAGCAGAGTAACAGTCCTACTGACAGCCAGCCACGAGCTGTTGGCAAGTCAGATGGGTTCTTTAGAACTGCAAGAACCCAGAAAAAAATAGGCTGAGTTAATTTTAAAGGATTGATATAAAAACCAGTGTATTCGATGGACAGATACCACTTAGCTAGCAGAACCTGTTGTCCATCTCAAAAAGCCACTGAGAATCCTAATGATGTTGCCCTGAATAAACAAAACATGCAAATACATCTTTAGGCAAAAAGTAAGTTTTAACAGTGACTTTTTCACAGTAAACTGTAAGGGTTGCATTACGTCTATTAATTCAGTTGGAATCCATCTAGCTTCTAAAAAGGAATGCATAATTCAGTCTGTGTAACAAATATAGCTGACCTGATTTTTCCCCCTTCTGCTATTTTCCACCTTACGTAGCTACTTGCCACCTGTCCTGGACACCGCCTTTACGCGGTTAAATCTAAAAGTGCAAGTCAAGACATTGTATAAAAGGTGCCTGGTGAGATAAATGAAATTTTCTAAGAATTGTTAACTGATGGCAACAACTCTGCATTTTCCCTTTTAAGTGTAGCAATTTTTTTTAATGACAATGCGCCATTATCAGGTGTTGAATACATTACAAAATAGTTTTGTGCATTCTTGCTTGAGACCAGATGGATGAAGAGGTGGTTGCTCTATAAAGACAAGATAAAATCTCCAGACCTAGCATTCCTGGAAGCAGAAGAACTGCATGGCTTCCTTCTCCTGTTTTCTGATAATGCAGGTGTACTCCATTCACTTGGATTTTGGCAGATGTTATTGAAGTACTAGGGTTAGGGAAAGGGAAGAGAAATAGGAAAACATTCAGTTAATTTTTGTTAATACATGGTCACTCCCAGTATACAGACTATTTATTTTCCTAGATATTAATAACAGTACTATGAGATTTTAATGGATCTCTTTCCTTTCACAGGTGCACAGAAGACTAAAAAAAGCTTCTCAGGAGCAGAGAAGTATTCAGTTGTGACTGTTATGTAGTGCTCATACCCAGGCTAAAGGGTAGTGTAATAAAAGGCTTGAGAGTGCAACCAGGAAAATATAAAGACAGCTTTACATGGCTGCAGAAACATATTGAAATAAATACATTAGAGAGGAGAAATCTCATTCAGTCACAGCATTACTTTCGAAAGGGCTGGTGTTCACCTTGCTATTACTAAACTGAGCCTCTTCATCTGTCAAAGAAACCACAATCTATTGTTACTGTTCCTCAATGAAAACCGCTTTGCACTGAGATGAGAGAGGAGAACAAGAATGTGAGCATAATATTTCTGTCAGTGTAATCCCACCAGGAGATAGCACTTACTTGGCAAATACCACATGAGCAATAAATCCACCCACTAGAAAATCACTACAGAAACCAACTGCCCAGGCCATCTCTCAGCCCCAACCCTTAAACACCTTCACTAATCTTCAGTGCAAAGCAAGGCATGTGTAAATGCAAATAAGTGACCTAAGAAACCATGTCTAGATACAAACATCTAGTGAGAAAGCAGAAGTAGCATAGATTCAAAGTACCTTCTTAACAGTATAAACCATTGCATTTGTTCTCCCAGGCAAATTTGTGCCCTAATGGCTATAAAACCTCTTTTCAACAGCCTAACTCATTTTATTTAAAGGTAATATAATAAAAATCTTGCCATTTGGCTACCTACTGATGAACCCTCATTTTATCTAGATTAAATAAGCTTGCCCTATGAATTCAATCAGTGTGAATTTCATATGTTGTTTTTCAGTCTTAGATGTAACAATAATCTCTATTCCATGATACACACTGGGCAATTCATTAAAAATTGAATTTTTATATACAAAGTCTGAACTACTTACAGTATGTATAGAGTTGAAAATGGCGGATTATGGGTAAAAACAAGCCCACTAATTTAAACCCTTTTCCTAAGAAAAATGAACAATAACTTGCAAACTCAGGTTCTCAATACATGAGTGGCAGTTAAACCACAGAACATGTTGAACACAAAGCCATTTTTGATTTTACATAAAATCCTGGGTCTGTGTAACTCCTCATGCCACATGCCTGAATATAAGTTGTGACTGTGCAGAAAAGTATCAGCTCCTTCTGTGCAGATCCAATTTGAGAACTGGAGTACAAATGCAGATCTGTGGCAAGAGTACAGCTCAAAGAAATTCACTGCATCATTATAATTTCAGTGAATTTTGCTGAATTGTTATGCTAATGTGATCCAAGTGTTTAGTTTGACTGTAATGCTAAACTTCCTTTAAGTCTGTGTATCACATTTGATGTGGTTTATACACTTCACAACTTAAATTCTGCATGTAGCACTTAGAGGGCTGCCTTACTCCCTTTTTGAATAACTGACTCACTTTTCTCTCTTTATAAAAGAATTCTTCCTGATATGTCATCTTCTGGTGTGTCATTAATTTCAACAGGTATTTTATTATAGTTCTCATCACAGTAAATCAGCACATTGCTCTTTTTTAAAAAATATGTGGGGTTTGGGGTTTCCTGGCTTATGATTAATAATTGCTAAAACCACTTTCAGTCCCTAACAAAACAGAAATAATCAACATCTTGTTACCTTTTTAAAAACAGTTTACCAACATACAGTTTATTAGACAGACATATATTCCGCTTTCCCGATTCACATTTGTTTTCCACATCGTTTTATGTTTTTAGGATTAATTATTAACATCAGTGGCTTGAGAATTTTGCTGAGTTGGTGATGCTTTTCCATTCTTGGATTGTGCCTCGGTGTGAAGTCCAATGAAACCCAGGAGTTTCACACTGAGGATATTGTTAGTACTTTACAGGCTAACAACAAATGAGTTAGGTTTTTTATGCACTGAGAAACTGTGCAACACCTAAGGCAGACGAGATCTTCCCAACAGCAAATTTCTGTGAGCCTGAAGTTACTTCACCAGTGTGCTTGTCAGCAGGATGACTTCACTTCTGTTCTTTCACAAAGACCATATTTTCCATTGGTTAGAATAATTGGAAACCGTGGTGCAACAAAACAAACAAAAAACCCACCCTGGCATTTGGAATTAGGAATGTTAAGGTGCACAGCTCTTTGAGAAGCAGTGGATACACACTGCCTATGTTTACCAAGGCAGCACAGGTGCACAGTGGGCAGATCTTGTGCTTCACCTCGTACTCTGTAGGAGTGCAGCTTAATCTGGGAACTACCTCTATTCCAGCTGTGCTACGATACAATCTACTTTTTATCTGTGCAGGGGAAAAAAATTACAGTACTGTCAGTTTTCCTCAACAGGATCTGCAGAATAAGCAGGATGATATAGATTAGATATTTGGGTTCTCTTTGCGACTCCGGCGACCTGCAGGGAGCCCCTTAGCAGCAGCAGGCGGCCGAAGGGGCAGGCGGTCAGCGGCACGTCCTGCCTTGCGGGGACCGCCAGCGGGGAGGGTGACAGGCACTGACCGCTCGGGGCTGCGGAGCCTTCCTCGCACAGCTCCTCGCAGCACAGGGAAAGCAGGAGCAAGGCTCCCCAGGATACTGCCCGAGTCCCCACCTTGTCACCTCCCCACCCCCGATCCGGTGCACACCCCCTCTGCTAACACCTTGTCCATCCCGCCGGCCGTCTGCCAAATAGCCCCTTCCCCACCCGCGGGAAGGCAGGCGGGAGCTGGGAGAGGGGGAAGGAGGCGGCTGTGCTTTTTACCCGTAGCAGGCTGCCGGTCCCCGGGGCGTGAGCGGCGCTGCCCGGGCGGGCGGCTGCATGTGCAGCAGCACCAGCGCCCGGAGGGCCCGGCCCGCGCTCCCGCAAAACATTGCCCTCAGCAACGCGGGCCCGGAGGAGAGGGGAGGAGACGGGGGTGGCGGCCCGCCTCGCCTCCCCTGTCCTGCCCCCGCCGGGCGGGATGAAGGGTTGGCCCACCTCCCCTCCCCTCCCCTCCCCTGCCCTGCCCTGCCCTGCCGTGCCGTGCCCTGCCCTGCCCCGCCGGGCGGGATCCGGAGCCCTCCCGGTCACCTCCGGGATGTGCCGGGCCGTCCAGAGAGACTGAGCCTCCACTGCCCGCGCTCTGATTGGTGGCAGCCGCTGTCATTCAAGGCAGAGCTGGGATGATTTGACGCCTGGGCTGTAGCCCCGCCTCCTCACGGCGCTGATTGGTCACCCGGCGGCGGCAGCTGTGGGGTGGGAGGGGTGCTGTCGGTCCCTCCTCCCGGGTCATTTTCCTGGTCCCTGATCCCGCCTTGGAGCCTGAGAAGGGATAGTGCTGCCCCCGCTTGAGAGCTCAGTCCTGGGAAACACAATGGACGCGAAGCCATGAACTGCCCCTCTAGCACTGCCCGTGGTGCAGCAGCTCCATGGGCTGTGAGAACACAGAGGACACAGGGGTCATCTGTGGCTCCAGGTCTGCCTGGAGAACGGTTCCCTGGGCAGCTGGGACAGTGAGGGCAGCTCTGGGAACTGCAGCTCCCCTCTGGTGGTGCTTTCAGCATCCCAGAGCCCAGGCATTCCCAGGCCCTTGGCAGGCATCATTAACTCTGCCTCACCCATGTTATTTGTAGGGCCTGCTTGTGGGGAACAACTGCTGGCCAAGGGCTTTAGCTTGGCAAGTGCCCTTACTGATTAGGGCCAGCCACCTCTGGAGCAGCCTGACTGCTTTCATTTAGCACAGCACTTGGCCTTGCTTTCCTCTGGACCTTCTCACAATTTGCCCAGAAAACACCAAGAAGACCAGCTGCTTTCCCTGGTGTCTGTTTTCCAAGCGTGAAGGAGCATGCATGATCCTGAGTCACAGCCAGGCAAGGTGATGGTGGAGAAGATAGCGAGGAAAATAGCAGAAAGCTGCAGAGCTGGTACAATGCTTGAAACACACCTAGGGTTAAAGGTCTTTTGCCTTATACCTGGATGAGAGGAGTTTCTGCAAGGCAGGTCAGTGTTAAGTATTCCAGCCCAGCAGAAGCTCTGACTGCCCTGAGAGTAAATAGTTGTCAGCCTTCCCACCCCGTTGCCATATGTGTGCATGGGACTAACAAGTCTTAGAGGTGAATGACAGTCATAACAAATCCCAGTGCATAAAGAGATTAACTCAGCTGTGTAAGCATACTGGTTCAGTTTATCCCCTGAGCAGATCAAACCATTTAAGATTAAGGTCTTTAGTATGGATAATTACAAGCAATCCTTCATCAGGACAAGCTGCCTTCGCTCTTGCCCAGTGATATTTACAAGCCCTTGCAGTTTCCTTGGCCCTTAGGCTACTTTTGGAGGCTCATCTTTGTTGTGAATGTCACTGTCTAAGTTGCTTTCTGGTGGAAAATGACTGGAGGAGATGGCTGACTATTCTGTGTTTAGAACAAAGAAGCAGCTTGGTCTACTGTTGCACAAGCCTAATGCTTTCTCTGAATTCTGCATTTTCTGTGAATCAAAAGGGGCTTCTGTCTCAAGCGTCACCATGAGCTTTCAGAGGGAAAGGTCTCCAGTTTGTATCCAATTTCATTTTGGTTAAAATGCCTTTTAGTCTATTTTTCCTCCATATCCTCTACTTACTAAGCCTGAAGGAAACATAACAAATTTTCAGAATGTGTGCTGAAAGGTGGAAAGGGTTTGTAATACAGTGTAGGTGGGGTGGAAGAGGTAACTAGAAAGGTAGGACCAAACACCCTTCCCAGATGAGAGAAAAAGGAGATGAGCTAGGTAGTTAAGCTAGGGTAGTTTCAGATGGGTTAACTCCATTGCCAGTGTGACAGAAACTGAGAGGTCTCTCTGTAGAAAAGGCTGTCACAGTCGGGCTATTGCACTATATATCACCTCCAGCTGCAATCACAGCTCTGGAGCACAGAAAGCCTGTAGAGTGGCCATTCCCAAGTACCTGGACCATGCAATCCCTTCTACAGGCACTGTCCTGCCTTCTTTGGCCTGAGGAGAGAAAAATAGTTTGGCAGTTGGGTAGAAATGTCATTGGCAAAAGACCCTTTTGTGTGTGTGTGTGTTAAGTGACTGGCATTGTGAAGGGTGACTCAGCTGGAGAGTTGCTTTCTGGGCCCACAGGCCACAGGTGGGGCTGTGGAAGCAGGACTCTGCCAAGGCTGGATACAGGTAGTGGATGATCTGGAGACAAAAACAATGTAAACTTGCAGATTCAAACTGTGTTCAACCTACTCAGTTCACCAGAACATCCAGTCTTGTTAGTAAAGCAGATTTGCACACAATGATGGGCATCTGGGAGAGCACAGTATTTCGGTTCAACTATTTCCTCAAATATGTTTTCATAAATTAGTGGCTTAAAGGAGAGAAAAATCTTTGACAAAGCCAGACAAAGGCTGCTCTAAACTTTTTGGCTTGCTTTTATGCCTATGAAAGAGAGAACAACTGGACCACTAGTTTTTCTGACCACTCCCATAAAATGTTTTTATTTGTCTGATTACTGGTGATGGTTCATGCTGCAAACTACCTGTTTCTGGCCATTGCATGGAAAGAAGAGAAGAGAAGAGAAGAGAAGAGAAGAGAAGAGAAGAGAAGAGAAGAGAAGAGAAGAGAAGAGAAGAGAAGAGAAGAGAAGAGAAGAGAAGAATGTTTTGAAGAGGTAGCACTGCTCTGCCAGGGATGTGTCCCTGAGGGCAGATTTCCCTTTTAACTGCCGCTGTGATTTTTTGGCCCCCTTGGTGTTGCCCCATCTCTTCACTATGGTCATTTGCTACTGTCAGGGTTTCCCTCATATCCAGGTAATGTTCTGGAGGGCATCACTGCTGCACAGTGGGACTTTGTCTCCTATGATGAGCTATTATAGTCCCTGCAGCCAAGCTGCACTGTTGGTGCTGCATGGATTAGTTCCTTATAGAGCTGAACAGCAGGGAAAAAGTTTTCACTTGCTCCTTGTAAGGGACAGAACTTCAGAACAGTGAAATATTCAATGTCTATTAAATTGCAAGGAAGAGTTTTCTGATTCACGGTTGGATCTACTATTTCAGGTTGAAGAAAATCTAGAAAAGACCTAGTCAGTTACTGACATAGTGGGTGCCTTGAGATCTGCTGGAACATCAGGCAGAAAGACTTAATTCCAGTTCTCAAGAGGCATTATTTTCACCCACGCATGGGATTCTCCTATCAGGAGCTGCGATCCCATACAAGACCCCAGAATTATCAGCATTAACAGGGATTTAACTCTGGAGCTTTCAAGGTGGAACTCATTTGTCAGGGCAATCAGGGCACTAATAGGCTTCAATAGCCATGATGAGCCTCAGCTGGGGTCTGTCCCACGCCCTGACTCATGGGTCCTAGAGCCTAATTTTGGCTGAGCACCGTGCCATTGGTCTCTACCCAAGCTGTGCTACAGCCATGTCTGTCACTCCTTGAGGTCCCCAGTTATCCAGGTACTGTTGAAGACTTTGCTTCTTGAGTCTGTGCATACATATTGACTGATCATTTCTACCTAATTTATTTTATCTACTTCTGTGAGGTGAAATATCCTGCTATTTCAGGCCTGCTGTATCACTTGGGCTCTTGTGCCTCTTGGATATTGATAGGTATGTTTTCACCTTAGGACAAAGTCTTGTTGCTTCAGCTCCACAAAGAGGTAAGATTTGGGTAGTGGGTAATTGCCAAATTCAGAACAAAGATGTGTAAATGCCGGTATTTCTGTGATTTGGTATTGACCTTCCAAACAAGAAAGACTGAGTGAATATGGCATGACTTTTGAAGCTGTGAAGTGTGGGGAGTAGCACCATTTGGTTTTGTAGCAGGAGGCCTGTTTAGTTAGAATATTAGCCAAGCTGAGAACAATCAGACTTGCATCACAAAGGAAAGGATGCTTTATCATAAGCAGAAGAGCTCATAGAAAAAATCCCAGATACCTTGGCTCAAAGAATGTTTCAGACTTGTGAAAAAAGTAAAACACAGACACATATTTAATTATTTTCTTTGTTTGCCTGCAGTTTTCTTATGCTAGCAAAGGATAGTGTCTGTCAACTTAAGCAGGGTCTGCATATCTTTTGTATGTTCATGAATAACTGCGTTATAAATCTGACACACCTGCACTTGGGCACCCCAGTGGGAGGTGGTCTCCTTATTTCAAAGTTGAATATGATGTCCATCTTGTAAATCCAGGCAATAGTCTTGGTATAATTTCCGTCCATATTTAGGACATTTTAGACACAGAGACTTGAAATTACTCCAAATACTCTGGTACAAAAGAGGAAACAGCTTGTCCCTTGGAGAAGGCAAGAGTAACATTTAGAAGATGGTTCTTGATTAGTTTATGGAAGGGGTCTGCTGAATTTGTTTTGATGAACTTGGGGACCAAGGCATCCTTTCCAATGCTGCATTTAATTCTCTTGACTAATGACAGAGGGGTGTGTGTGGGGTGCACAGGAGTTGCAACCCATCATTCAAAATCCAGCAGTATTGCTGGTTTATTAAGGAGACTAGTGCGGGTTTTTGTTTCAAACAGCTCTTATCAAACATCTCTCTGAGCTCTATAGGTTGCAGTGCTTATTATCAAGTCATATCTTAGTTCTGGCAGAAGTTAGTGTTTGTACCAAAGAGACAAGGAAACTGTGCTAAAGAGAAAGGAAGTGACCTACTTAGAGTTGTAGAGGAGGGGGAAACCCAGCATAAGTCAGAACTCTGGTCTCCTCTGTTTTGCTCATAGGCAATAGTTCCTCCAGCACAAAGATAGCTTCTAGTCTCTGCAGCCTAGCCCCTGCTCTGATCCTGACTTCCCCCTTCCCTTTTTCCCAGGGGCTGTATTAAGGAGCTGCACTTTCACTTGCTGCTGTTGTGTGTTGAGGAACAAATGAGCATGGTCGGCTGACTCCTAAAGCTAATTGGTATGCTAGAAGGGAAACCTAGCATGCTGCAAAGAGCACTTTCTGTAGTCTGTAGAGACTGGGATGGGGAAGGGGTGGAAAAAAATGCTTGGAGGGCACTAGGGTCCAGTGAAGAAAGCCCTCCCAAGTGCTACTTAGCTCTAATGTGTCCCAGCTTGTACTGCATGATCCTTCCTACTTTGTTTCCCTGTAGCTCCTTCTCACTGAGTACATGGTTGAGCATGTTTTAGAGGCTCAGGGATTCTTACTCTATTTTCCATGTGCCTCCATGCTGAAAGATAGTTTTCATTTGTTATTGAACAGTGGTGAAAATCTGAGAAAAGTGACAAAGTTTACTTAAAGCTGCTCAATCAGAGGCCAAGTTATTGAGGGTTGCCTCTCCTTGGAAACTGGCCTTGGAGGAAGAGGAGCTGTATGTTGCCAGCTCAGTTCAAAGGTCACAGATCAAATACTTGCAACAGTCTCATGAATTGTTAATTCAGCATTATTAATTGGTATTATGTAGGGACTATTTTGGAAGGAATAAAATTTTCTCACATTCCTTAGCTGCTTGTACACTGTTAGTGGGGCATAGTAACAAATTAACTGAATGAATTGCTCTGAATTATATGGACTCAGTCTTCTCTGTATTTGAGAGTTTCAACACAGATTGGCTGCTGTGTGATAAGGGTAGCTACCAGGCAGGGCTCACTCTTGAGTGGTATTTGAGCTTAAGTCTCCAAGCACTTACTCTCTTAAAATGGGAAAACATAATGTCCTTGTGCATCGGTGGTAATGTCCTTGTGCATAAGTGATTGAGCTCACTTCCTGTTCTTCACCTCCTGTTCTTCAAGGAGAGACCATGAGGAGGAGGTCTGCTGCTGCAACCCACAGTCCTTTCCTCCCTGTCTTGCACCTCACCAATCTTCTGTAAAGTCTCTGAAGGACTGCTGCCTCTGCTCTTTAGGCTGAAAACTTCCCAATTTTATGTGAAATTACTGTTCTGTCCTTTCACTCCTCTGTTTTGCCATGAAAGATATCAGATCTATGCCATAATACATCACTCTCTTTTGTCCTTGCCCCTATTATTTTCCTGCATTTTTGATCTCTCATGATAGGTTGCTTTTCACAAATCAGCTCCATCCTTAATTTTCTGAGCAGTGGAGAGAGGGGTATAGGGTGGTAGATGAAATGAGCAATCCAGTAAGTTAATATTAGCTGATCTCTCTCTTCCATACTTAATATTTCTGTAAATTTTTAGGTCAGGGGAGAGCGCTAACTCTTTTCTTTGGACCTCTTGTACACCATTTGCTTTTACATTTCACCTAGTTAAACCTTGTATTGAGACTTTTAGCTTTGATTTCAATTATAGCCATCTTAAGAAAGAAGACCAGGCTTAATTAAAAGATACCAGGAAGATCCACCGATTCTCTAGGTAGTTTATTCCAGTAGTTAACAATCATTATTATTAAATATGTATTCTAATTTGGCATGCCTGGGTGAAGCTTCCAGGCATTGGGTCCTATTATGTGGTTTTCCACATAAAGGACTTATAGTACTTCAGACTTTCTGCCCAGGAAGCCAAATCTTCTCTGTGATCAAGTTCTGCAAGTGCTGTACTGAAGGAGCTGATCTCTAGCTGAATTCAGTTGTTTGTTTTCTATACAACTTACAATGTCACATGAATTGTGAGCACTAGTCTACAATTGGACTTGACAGGCACCAAAGCTAAAATGGCCTTAATCTCCCAGGTCCTGCTTTAAAGATCTAGGACTGCCCTATGCCTAAGTCTTGTCCTAAAGTGCTTTTTGTTTGTCTTCTACATCTCTGTTCTTGTTATTTCAGAAAGTAAGGTCCAGTCTTGCTTTAATAAAGAGCAAATGAAGCATTTAATGTATGCCCATTAAATGATCACCACTCATTTTGTTTACCAAGACAAGGATCTTATGATGGAAAAATAACATAATGTCTTCTTGGGGTTTGACCCTGACTAAATGCCAGGCACCCCTGCTCTCTCCCGCTGCAGATGTGCAGGAGAGGGAAAGGAAAAAAACTGTTAAAACACACCAAATTTATGAGTATTGAGATAGGACATTGACAAGGGGACGCATGGAAGAAAAGGGCAGACAGGCTCCAAACTTAAAGTTGCAAAGTGATTTAATTACCTAACAGTGTTGGTGGATAAATGAGAGGTAAAAATAAGCTTTTCATGCACCATTTGTTCACTCACCCCCCTCACTCTTTCTAACCAACAGCTCAGGTAGAGGGGCAGGGGGTGGGGTATTTTCTTAGTCCATAGAGCAGGTTCATAAATCTATTCATCACCACGATTCTCCTACTACAAATACTCTTTATCTCTACTTATCTCTCTCTCTCTAGACAGTTTTTCTGCTCTCACCCCCTGTCTCTTAAGAAGCAGTTTCTCTGTTCACCCCCCTCTCTCTTTCCAAACCAACACCACAGACAGGGGGCAGGGTAAGGGGTTTGTTCTCTGGTCAGTCCATCAGGGAGAGGGATCCTCTACTTAGCCATGGGGTCCCTCCCACAAGAGACAGTCCTCTGAGAACCTCTTTGGCGTGGGTCCAATCTCACGAGCAACATCCTGCCTGAATTCTGCTGCAACAGGAGTCCTCTTGTCTATAAGGTGCAGACTCTCCCAAGCTGAGGCCAGGCTGCTTCCATCCCAGGAGCAAGGCCTTTCTCTCCCTTGCAAGGCCTTTGTAGCTTTAACTCTTTTGATGAGACTCCAGCTGGATCACAGCTCTCTCCAGGCATCCATCTGCTCCTCTGGGGTGGGCTGTGTGTGGATTTCTACACCCTTGTGGACTCCATGGGCTGCAGGGAGAGACCTGCTCCCCCCATGGTCTTCATCACAGCTAGCAGAGAGTTTTCAGCTCCGGCGCCTGGAGCCCCTCCTCCCCCACCTTCTCCACTGACCTTGGCGTCTCCATGCTGTTCTCCCTTCACATATTTTTACCCCCTCCTCCTCCTCTAACTAAAAAGAAGTGTGTGCTCACATTGTTTTGATTTCTTCTGAAATATGTTTTCACAGAAAGTAAGGTCCAGTTACACAGAGGCGTAACCAGCACCTCCAATTGGCCCAAACTTGGCCAGCAGCATGTCCATCACTCTCAGAGCCAGCAAAGATTGGCTCTGCTGGACTTGATGTAAAACTTCCAGAACTTTCCCTCAGGACACACCGGAGCTATTTTTGTGCCACTCCCCACCCCTCAGACACTTCTTCAGGCCTACTACAACAGCTTCTGAGGGGTTTAAATTTTTCTTAGATATTAAAGATACCTTGCTGATGTTCTGGGCTGCCCTAGACCACCACATTTCTAAATAAAGGCTGCAGACATGGGATACTTTAAAAACCAGTGGGGGCTCGGGAACTGATGTAGCAATACAGTTCGACCAGTGTTAACAGAACATAAATGGACTTTGTGTCCATTTGTGTCCTGTTCAGGAATCTGTTTCATGAAGTAACACAGTAGCTGCTGGCTGTAACTCTCTGTAGATGGACATACAGAAGACACCTACTACCCCATCTCTCTGTCTGCTTTAAGAAGAGTATTTTTTTTTTCCGGAAAAGTGTATGCTTATATATTACACAGATAAACCACATTATTCTATTATACTCAAGAGTTTATAGAAAATTCAGCATGTTGCTAAGTCAAAACTGTAAGGCAATGCATTAAGTTTTAAGTAGGCTTAAAGATGATATATATGATGATGCTTGCTTTGATTACAATTTCATTTTGCTTCCACTAAAATGGTGAGTACCGTATCAAGGAGCAGAAATCCATTCTAACTACACTTCCATTAAGTTATTAGCTTTTTTTGACAATAACAATGAATAGTTAAGAACACCAATGAACATAGTGCTTTATGTACAGCGTAAACAACTACCTGCTCGAAAACACCTGCCCAAAATATCTGTAAATCTGATGGAATAGCAGGTGTTGTCCTTCACAGGAAAGGTTTGGCATAATTATTCTTCAGGCATAAAAACTTTCAGTAATTCTTCCTTCACAGATACTGCACACTAAGATTTTGTCAATACTAGGAAGTCAGAGTGACAAGGAACATTTGCAGGCACTGGGATACCATCACCTACACTACAGAGCTGTTCCAGTGTTCCCCAAAACAACCTGAGGACTGTGAAATAGTCTTTGCACAACATTTTGGAGGTTTAAAGAATTTGCTATTCTGGCTGCAGGCTGCAGCATGCCAGTTTAGCCTCAGCCTCCAGTAACATTTCCAGGCACATTTAGTCTACTAATATAAATACAGTCTGAGATATTCAGAAAGTAGTGACACTCTGAGCCCCCTGAGCAAGTAGGAGAATGGGTCTTCAGTAAAGAGGTAATAAGGCACCTTTCCCTTCCCCAGACTCCTGCATTCCTGAGTTTTTACTTTGGATTGCATACTGATTGAATTTATTTTTTTGCTATTTCATAAAGCAAATGAGACTTGTGTCTTGTAAAATCTTTTCTACCAAACAATGTAAAAATCTAATGCAATATCAACCTATAAAGTATCAATTATAGACTTTTAAAGCCAGAAATAGGTTTTGCTTTTAGCTAAGCTGCTATTCTGCATAATTCCAGACATCTATATTTAATAAAAATTATAAAAGGATTTGAAATCTATTACTGACTTAGACCAGTCAATAATATTGGCATGGTAAGTATTGGCACTTCTGGCAAAATTTAAGAGTTGATTTTGTTTCTGTACAAGTTTTTCAAGGAATAGGTCAATCTTCACATATTATTACTTATTTGTTCAGAACTGAACAGGAGTCCCAACATGTGTCAAGATTAGAATGTAGAAATTTTATGTAACACGTTCTTCTTGAATTGATATTTGTCTTGCATTTTGTTGTTGTTATCTTTGGACAATTGTTCTAATCAGAAGGAAGGTGCTTTGCTTTTTTTTATCCTTTGGAAGACCAAATATTGTGACATAAACTTTTTGATTTACTGGAGGTACTCACTGAGAACTGGTTGGTGGAAAAAATATGTTCTAAAAAGTTTGTGCAAAAAGGAGAGCTCCAGAAAGTCTGTTCTAAGTCACCTTATTCTTCTTGGATTTGCATCAAGCTAGTAAGGAGATCCAGTCTTTGGCAGCCGAAGAGGGCCTTGGCAAGTTTTCCAACTGTAGCACCTTTAGAACCTTCCCTCATTACCCACTTAAGCAGCATTTGGTAAACTTTTTCTTTTAGTCCATCTCGTTCATAGTCATGATCAATTTCATCAATCTCAGGATCACTGAAGCCCAGTTTCCGAGCACAGTGCTTCCATTGCTTAGCCAGATTTTCTCTCACTAGATTCAAATGTTTATCTGTCAGGACGGTAGTATTGTCTGCAAAAAGAAGTAGAGTGTAAGAAAATGGCATCATTCAACAGTTCTTCTGCTCCTTTCACTCTCTCTCATGTCTTCCCCCAACTATTTATTGGTAATATTTGGAGACAGAATCTTAGTGATGCAATCAGAAGTGGATTGCATAGAGAGCAGAACCCAGTGATGCCAGGCAAGAAATGTCCAGTCAGGACATATGTAGTCAAAGGTCAGTTGCTGGACTTGCTCTTTGATCTGAAGCTATCATAGCTTGTCACTTAAGCCTGTAAGATTGAAGAAACCCTTCCTAGAGTTCTTAAAAGGGATGTATGATATATTTTTATATTCCAGGACACAAATTATTTGTTTACTTAGGAATGCAAAGGAATAGTTTAATTCAGTATTGACCAATGAAAATTAATTAAATTTCAAAATCTTCCCAACTTCTACCTGAACGAAGTTGTCGTGGCTCTTGAATATATGGTTTAACTTGCAGGTTTCCCTGTGTCATGTTGGGCACTGGACTATGCCTATGATCTGCATGGGTCCCTTCCAACTTGGGATATTCTATGATTTAAACTGTAAGTCAGGTGAGGATCTCCAATCCTAACCTTGCTTCTACCAGTTTGAGTGTTTCACATATTCGAAATCAAATGATTCTCAGATAATTATATAGGTTGAATACATGAAAACTAGTGAGATATTTCTCTTACCAAATATACCCGTTGCTTCATAGTGTGTATAAATTGCTTCTGTAGCAACAGGAGAAGTGCTGACATGCTGATTGTGCTCTTCAATCTTCATGTGATTGTAGGACCCAATTTGAATTCCAGAGCTGTTACTTATGTTGTACTTGATTGAGTCATCTGGACAAGGAACTTTAACACAAATTGACAAACAACAGCATAAGGTTGTTTATGCCAAGAAATAACATAAGGAGGAAGAAGTTCTACTAATAAGGGAAGTGATAATCATTGCACCTGATGTACAAATGTGAGTGTATTTTCACTATGCAGTGTTACACAAATCTACTCAGTGAAAGCCTAGTCTGTTTTATGACAGTGCCATAACCAAGCTGACAGTTACTAGACTGTAAATAATGTTCTCTGTGCCTTGGGAATGCATAGCAGCAGTCTTGCTTTCTGCTGCCTAACAGCCTCAGGAGGTCAGCCTTGACTTGAATGCTCTATTCATTTAAATCTTAAAGCCTCACTTCTGCCTCTCAGCTTTACTTTTCATAGATGTAAGTTTAAGTTTACAGTAGTGACTTCTAAGTTCTCTGAGACTACAGCAAATCATTTCGTGTTGCTCATAAGATATGATTAGTTAAACACATAATCTGATCTTTTGCTTACTGTTGTCTGATTTCCACACGTAGCATGAAACAAAGTCACTATTCATGTTAGGTGATGTCAGTTTTCTGTTCTCTTGACAGTGTTTTCTGAATTCTGCTTGGATAATCACCCACTAAACATTCTAACTCTAGTTTAAATGGCGAATATCACAACCTGGGTCTAAAACTGAAGTACAGATACATAAAATGATACACCAAGCTCTGTATTTAGTCACCTGAAATCATGGTTGGATGTACAAACATCCTTGTTACACACTCAGTTGCAGTGTGAAGTGTGAAAATCTATAGTTATGTATGAAAATCTATGTGCATTTAATATATGCTAACCTGAGACTGCAAGTCAGAAATAGTTATATGTATGCATGATTAGTTTGCTGAAGTTGCAAAAAAGGAATGCATTTTATCATGTCTTATAACATTACTACTTGTGCTCATAATATTGTAATTCCTGTACCTTTTCTGTTTTTTTGGTTTTTTTTTTAGAGCCAAAGGACTCAGGAAATACATACATATTTGTAGTTAAAAATATAAAGAAACCTCATGGTTGCTGTGTTCTTATCTGATAACAAAATGAATTTAGCATAAGATATGAAAATGTATACAAATACTTAGTCAATATTACAATATTGACAGTAAAACGTACTGTGCTTATAAATCTCTTTTCCCAAGCCTTTATACTTTGCTGCCTGTCAGGTGGTCATCATCTAAAGACTCTAAGGGTTGCATAGTCAAGAAAACAGAAACCTGCTCTTTCAAGTTTCCTTTGCAGTGCAGACCACCTAGAAACAGGACAAGCCCTTGAAAGGGTTAATTAAAGAATTCAGAGGGCCCCAAGCAAGACAACTGGAAAGGTGCACATATTAATGCTCCTGAAGGACATGACAGGGGTTCAAGCCAGTAGAACTCTAGAGACCTGTGCCCCAGTGAAGGCTGATCAGCACAAAGCCTGCAGCTAGAGACTTGTATTAAAATCCAGAGCTAAATAGGACAAAATGTCTCAAATGTGTATGTGGTTCAAGAGTTGGGCAGAGTCACAGCAACTTGAAGTTTAATCTAAGAAAGTGACTTAGGTGTACAGGAGATCTTGCAATGCTCTCATATTTTTAAAGTTCTTACATAAAATAATATGTTGTCCTTCATTCATCAAATACATGTTTAACGGTGTGTTTAGGTCCTGCTAGAGACAGGAATTAGTTTTACATACTGCAACTGAAAACTTCAGCTATGGTTAGAGGTATTAAGCAATAACAAATTATTTCAAGTTCTTGATGTTTTTTGCTTTACTGGTCAGGATGTAGTGCACAGCCTGTTGTCTACCAGGGCATATGAAGGCTACAGCAGTTACCTGGGCTTACTGTGGGCGCACTAGGATAGTATGTAAACGTTCCCCTTGTGAAAGAAGTGGAATCCCTGTTACCTATACAAAGAGAAAAAAAACAAAGAAATGCCAAAAGTATTATGTAAGTAGAGAAGTAGATGTAATTAACAATTTGTACGCATTTGCCACATTTGTCGCAGTGTGAGTACACAGTCCTCTTAAATACAGATGAAATGCTTTTTAATTAGGAAGATTGTGTCTCCTTGAATAACTATAGTTATTCTATTTTTTTTTTTAACTCTCCTTGAATAATATCTAGTAACCAATGATCTTATTGTGGTTTTGCTCAGTTACTAATAGCCTTAACAATCCTTGGATCTCAGTGGGGACAATGGACTTCCATGTGGGTATAGGAATATCTGGCAGTGTGGGATCAGGACACACCACAGTTACAGACTGAGCTGCCTTGTATCAGGTATTCAAACTGGCGCATTCCAAATTCCCAAGTGAGAGTTTTTGAATGCTCACAGAGGAGCTCTGCAACTCATAGTGGGGCAGCAAGAGCAGCTGGGTTACAGCCACCCAACAAGCCACTGAAGAGCTGCAATGCAGCTCTTGTGCACCTCAGTCTGCTACCTGCTACACTATTTCACACAGCCTTCCTATAATAACTGTTTTCTTTATTTCTTTCAAACCGAAGGTTTTCCTTTATTAGTGATGTTGACAATTCTAATTCCTGCCTTCTGACATGACAGCCCTTGGATTCATTTCAGTAAATAAATTCACATAAACAACTAATCACAGTCTCTGCATAAATAATTTAACAGAATAACACCTTTGTGGCATTCTGCTTATAAAGAGCTAGGCATCCTTGATTTTTTTTTTGTGAGATGACCTGGAAAATAACTCCATGCTAAAAATATCCAAGAGTAGGAGCAGGCATGTCATGCCATCTCTAGTTCCTCAAAGTTACATCTTGTACGTTTCCAATTACCACTTACTTATATGTTTTGCCAATGCCCAATATTCTCTTCCTCGTTTGTGTTCACACCTTTCTACTCCACAGCCTACCAGCTAACACCAACAGAAGCACTCCCTCAGCACCAGGCAGAGTTCTCTGGAGAAACCAGTTATGACCCTTGGCTCTCTAAGTTCAGGAGTCTCTCAGCTTGCTGTAGAGAGACTAAAGCTAAAAATACCCATCTATTTTCTGAAATGCTACAAATGTTGTTTTTACACAAGCAGAACCTACGGTATGAATGTCATGTTTTTGAGAGTCAAAGTTCTCCTCAACTTTCCTAGAATGACTGGTAGCAGCTTCTGGCTTTGGGAGCTGCTGTAGCAGTACTTGCTGTCTGCTCCTCCTTGGCTGGTAGCTGAGGAGTCAGGTGTTGGGTCTTATGCTCTTCTATTACACTGATCTTTTAGAAATTATTCATTTGAAACTGGCAGCCTGACATTAGTGAAGGCAGCATAATGAAGCCAAAGCTAGAGTAAACAAAGAGAACCTAATGAAATAAATTCACCATTGCTGTATCACAGATCAGCCTGCAATAAGCAGGTTGTTCCATGAGCTACAAAACTCTCTTGACCACTCCACTGAATAGAATAAAGTGTTTTCAGAAACATAAGTGTTGGGAAAGGAGGAATCTCACCTGTATCTGTGTCTGAATTCTTTGAATACCAGTTTACATTGGTCTGTGGCTGCACGTTTAGTCCAGATTCCAGCACAGGAGGTTTACTTAAGCTAAAGTTACTGGCTGGACACAATCCATAAGTATCCTCTAAGCTTCGTGTTAGAAGACTGTTGGGATTTGGCCCGTAAAAAATATCTCCATTTCCTCGTTTTGGTGTTGTTGCAGCTGCCTGTGGCCAGAAATTTGGATCACTGTTTGCCCTGAAATATGGATTAGTGTTTGGTCCTGTTTTTTCAGTTCTTGGATAAAATTCACTCCATTGAGAAGCAGGAGATGGCTTTGCAAACGGATGACAGGAAACCCTCCGTCTCCTTTCCTCCTCTGAAATTTCAAGGCTGTACACTGCAGGTGGAACTGCTTTATCCATCCAGCTCCCAGATGCGTGGTAATTGAATTCACGCTCAAGTTTTCTTTCCAGATTATCAGCAGGTCCAAATGAGGTCTCAGAGCTCTCAACAGGCTGGTTCTCAGGGGAGGCAGCAAACAGGGCTTCGTTAACCTGACTGGGCATGGGACCTTGAGAGCTGTGTAGAGAATTAGGCTGATCTGAAAGAGAGGAACATTAAATGTTTGAAAACATTCAAATGCAAGTATTTAACTTGTTGTGATGATACTAAAATCTATTAATCAAGATTTATTATTATGGTATATATAAAAGATTAAAATAAAACATTACTTCCAGCATAAGACATTCTATAAAATAAAACACTGAGCTTTACTGATAAATAGAACAGATTTTTATCTAGGAAGTATAGGTTTGCTTAAACTATCAGTGTCAAAATCTCACTCAAGTAGTGTGAGAATTCAGTTCATACTCTGCCTATATTGATGTCAAGTTTTCAGCTACTGAAACAAACATTCCTGGAGGCATTTGCATGATCTGATTTGCTGGTGTATCTCCACTGGCATTAACTGTAGTTTAAGCAGTGCAAAACTGAAGTGTAACAGGACAGAAAATAACACCATTGTAATAACAGGTGCAACTTCATACAGCACAAATAATTTGTGATTAAAATTGTATTTAAAAATTATTCTGTAAAATACCCTTTCTGGGTATTTTGGGATGAATACTCTGGTCCCAAAGAATACATTTTTACAAGCAATGTCTACCAGATAAAATAGTCTGTGTCATCTACATCTTTCAAACTAATTCTCAGTATCAAAGGAAGCTCTACTTCAGTATTGAACTAAATGTAGTTATAATCTCTATCATGCTGTAGCATTCAAAGACTAAGAAAGAAACATAAAAATCTGCTTGTTACTACTTGTCCTTATATTTTAAGGGTAGGACTACAGATACTTTCTTAAAATTCTGACAGCTTCACACTTTTCTAGAAAATACTGTACATTGCTTGACGCATGGGACACTTACAGAGCACTGTAAAACTGGAATAAAGTGTATGTATGTGCCTCTATTTAGCTCAAATAATGCCAGGGAACTGTTTTCTTTTTTCCCCCCAAATTACATTATATCAGCCCATATTAGGCAGGACCAAAAGTAGTTCCTTTTGATGGACTAGTACACCTTCAGTCTGACTTGCTCTGCTTGTTTTGCTACCACTGCTAGAGAGGGAGTGGGAGGAATGACTAATACAGAAATAGCCCCACCTAAAGTGACACCTCTTAGCAATTCAGTATTATCATTAACTACATGGCATTCCATTCTTCAGGGCAAGCTTGAGATGTATGAGCAGATCCTGCGGGATGCCTTTCACTACCACTGTCTGAGTAATGCCCATTGACTGGAGAAAAACCCTGCCTTTGACTGATAGGCTGTCAAGGTGGCATTTTTCTGCAGTGTAGATTCACAGCACAGTCTTTGTACTTAAAACACCAGAGCATCTGCAATCTGCAGCAGTCATATGTGATTCTTTCTGCTTGGGAAATGTAACTACACTCAATTAAAAATACAGCAATGAGGCTGCCCTAAGTCCATTGGTTCTACTGAGGAACAGCTATGGCAAACTTAGCTTTGGGGAAGATTTATTGAACTGCATGTTACAGTTTATTCATTAGATAATGTCTTTCAAGTGACGTGAGCTAACTCAGCAAAATTTTATTTCTACTGTAATTATTTCTTGTACATCACTGTTTCAAATAAGATCTTGTGTCCTTTGACATTAAGAAACTTCTGTGAAAGAATTCCAGATACACTACTACAAAACTAACTGCATCATCACATATGAGTGAGCCAGCTTTATAAAATCACAAAACATGCAAGTTATCCAAGACTTGATGAAAGTATGAGAGAAAGGAGAGGAAAAACAATCTAGTGTTCCTCAGATTCCTTAGAGAGCAAGGTCATGAATAAAGGAATACTTTACAATTATGTATCCTGGTCATATTCAGAGCATTCAAAAAAAAAAGGGAAAAAGAAAAGTATTAATGAAATTAAAGCCTATAAATAAAGCAGTCAGCATGACTAAAAAAGATGGGAAGAAAGATCAAGTATGAAAAGTAATTATCAAAGTTACCACAAAAAGCTTAATGTTGAACAAAATTTTTGGCATGGAACAGGAAAGCAGAAGACTGTAAAATGAGATGGATTTGAACTGTAGATGATGGAAAATTTGAAACAGTAAGTGTGACTTCTGGGAGCAAATAACATCTTCTCAGTGATTACAATTCTTTCTAAGGTGCTGAATAATTGAGTCTCTTAATAACCCTTAATGGTAAGGTTACTTGCTTTGTACACAGCTTTACCTTTGGCAAAATACACAGAATAATTATGTGCTAGTGACTTACCTACTTGACCATTGCTGGTATCTTCTGGTACAGCATCTATTTGAAGGGATTCCATCCTATTCAGCAGTTCATTTGACTCAGGCCACATTTTCTGCATGTGAGAAAGACTAAATAAATTATAGGCAAAAGCTTAATGAAAGGGAGTACCTGTAGAACAGGAAATAGCAGAGCTTCACAGTGAAGCGACCTGGATGAACAGATTCTGTGAATCACTGCGAAAAGATATCATACTCTTGCAGAGCACAGCCTGACAGAAAATACCCATTGCTTTGCTACAGGTGGGCAAAATCTTTTCTTCCATGAGGGGAGGGAGGACTGCAATGCAACTGCAGCATATAATACTGTGAGTAGGCCAAACAATGCCCTGGCTACGAGTATGAGCTTAATCCAGAATGGCTCTGGATTGTCTGACTTGTATTTAATAGCCAGACTTTTAGCAAGTGATCTTGGTGAGGGGATGCTGCTGAGGTAAAGGCAGCAAACATGCATCTTGTTGTGTGGATCTATATTTGATAAGTACATTCTTCAACAGGGAAGAAGAGGTGAGAAATAATTAACATTCAGTTATAGACATATTGACTTTTATGAAGATTATTAGGAACAAGGAGTTCAGAAGAAATTTTGAGAAAGAACCAGTGCAATTTCCTTTCTATAACCTTCATCCTCACTTCACTAGAGTGAAGGCAAAATCTATTCCTGTTGTACTCTTTTGATGTTCCCATTATTCAGGCTTTGCTGGAAGATTTTTTTTTTAACCTGGAAAAATTATTTCTCAAGCTCCCCAGGTGCTGCTTTCTCATAAAATAATTTCAAAAAGTAGAGTTTGTGTTAGCCTGTTTTTCTTTTTTTAATTAATCAAACACAAGAAGTACTTCCACAAGAAGTACTTCCACAGATTAAAAATCAACAATTCCTATATATCTCTTCCCAAAAAATCAGCTTCCTTTTAAAAGCAAAAGGTGACGTTCTAACACACATTACAACCATAGGTCCTTAGTTTTTACTGGAGTAATGGAATTGTTTGAATGGGTGGGTTGGACCAAATGACTTCTGGTCCCTTTCAACCTCAACCGTTCTGTGATTCTATGATCCTTTTAGTTAGGAGGTTTCCATGATTGCTGGGCAGGTGGCAGGGAAGTTATGCCCAAATCCTCTAACTCATGTTGCTACTAAAGCTGTACTAGTAATTCACATAGTGACTTGCCATGGATCCACTATTCACATTCGGTGCCCTGATCATAATGGATGCTTTCCTTACTGACAAAGTAATTAACTCACAGCCCATTTTCTAAATAGTCATTTTGTCCCTATGATTTGAGAGGTGCACCTGCAGAAAGCTAGTGCATCTAGTAAAACTGGCCTTGGTCCTGATTTGGAGCTGCTATCATAAATTAGACATATATATAGTTCACATTGGGAGTTTGGTCAAATCAGTCCAAGAAATCTGTTTCATCAGTTTCATTTTGCAAAACTCTGTTGCTTTTCTGAACAGTTACCAGTGCTTCATAAATATCACATGAAATGAGTAACTTTCATTTCCACAATTGAAGACTTGGTAAGAAGGAAGCACTTTTAAAAAAATTGTAAAAGAAGGGTTTCACAAGGAAGATTTTTTTAGTTAAAAATACTATCTGTATTGTCTGTGAGTGAAGTCTGTATAGTCAAGTGAGTGAATTCATAAAATCTGTGATAAAAGAGTTCCATAATCTGCCCAATTGTTCAAGAAGTTCTTACTCTCTTAATGAATGAATTATTTTATCGCAATTTTTAAACTTACAGCCAGAAAAGTAAGAGAAACCAACTTGGACACTCAGGAAAACCATCTGGATTTAACTTTTACCTGTTGCTATTACTGTGGTATAGCTTCCTGGTCTGAAGCAGGCTGAGATTCATTAGATACTGCCTGAAGACAGAGCAAAAATTACCAGGAATTTACGAAGTTACTTTAAATCAGATTGTGCAACTTCTGAATTTGTAGGAATAACATTTTATTTCATGAGTGAGACTTAATGGATATATAAGGAGCTTTTGCAAAGAATCATCAAAGAATCAATGTGTCACTCAGGTGGAAATAGCCCCTGGGGGACCTCGGGCCCGCCTTCTGCTCAAAATAGGGTTGCATATGGGATAGGAGTTGGTAGCTCAGAGCTTTGTGCAGTTAGATTTGAAAACCTCCAATGAGGTGACTGGACAACCTCTTTAGGCAACTTGTGCCACTGCTCTGCTGTCCTGAGAGGGAAAAGTTTTGGGGTTCTATTGTTTCCCTCTTACATCCAGTTTGAGTCTCTCTTGTTTCTGTATTTGTCTTCTGTCTCTAGTCCTCACACAATGCACTGCTGTGAAGAGCTTGGCTCTATCTTCTCAACTGACTCCTCATACATAGGGGCAGGTTGCTATTTCTTTATGTCCCCCAAAGCCATTGCATGTGTGGGCTGAAGTAGCCCCATCTCCTATGGCAGGACTAACAAGTGCTGAGCAGATCTGCTGCCTGTGACACTGCTGATGCCAGACAGGCTGTGGCTGGTGCCCAGGTTGCTGCTCACCACCACCCTGAGGCTCTTCTAGGCAGTGCTGCTCCCTGGCTGGGCAGCTCCTGGTTGGCACTGAAGCCAGGGGTTTTTAATTCCAGATGTAACATTGCATTTGTCCTTTCTGAATTTCACAAGGTTTCTGTCACCACATTACTCCAGCCTGCAGCTATCAGCCTTGTCCTTGTGACTGTATTGACTGATCCTTCTAGTTTGGTGTCACCTGCACACCTTATGTGTCTCCATCACTTCTGTCAGGTCACTGACAGAGGAGTAAACCAGGGAAGGTCCCAGACCCCTGCACTACTGCAGCTGCTTCTGGCCTGCAGGGGAAGTAGGACCCATCAACTGCTCTGCTCTGGGATTCACTATCCAACCTGTTTTCATCTGCTCATCCAGACAGTGACATCTGAACTAGGATACAAGAGAATTTTGGGAGAGGGTATTGAAAACCTTCCTGAGGGTGAGATAAATGACATGCACTCCTCTCCCCTCATTCACAAATCCAGCCGTTTTATCACAGAAGCAAATCAGGTCAGTCAAGCATGATCAGTCTCGAAGTGGCAGAAACTGGCCAAAACTGGGCTTGGGAAGAAGGAATGTGGGGAGCTGACACTATAAAATGCTTAGAAAGCTACTCACTTTTAAATTCTTCAGATCTTCTTCAATATTTTCTCCTAGGTTTTGATAGTAAAATGGCTTGTATATTTCACTAATTTCTGCAAAAACAAAGAACTAAGTGAAGGTGTTTTCAATGGAAAGTACAAGTGACTTGTATTGTTAACAATTCTGATAGAAAAGGATTGAATGAAGACTTCTATGAAGTCAGAAACAGGAAAGTTATAGATACATTTGGAATTGGTTCACATGGTACATTTAGTCTTAAAGCAGTAACAAGAACAGAATTTGCGTTTTAGGGTGAAATCTCTGTCCATGATCTGTAGCTGAGAGCATCTTCCCTGGACTTGCATATGGGAAAATTAGAAGCTAAAACCCAATACAAGCTTAATCTATTAGGAGTAGATTATGTATGTTAAATATGCAGATAGTAGATGGACTCCTCATGGTATACAAATTTCCTCTGAGTATTTAAGTACATGCCTGCTGTATATGAAGCTGTTGGTGCCATGTCTAAACACAAACCTCAATTTCATATGTTGGGGTCTTTTTTGTGGTTTGGTTTTTTTTTTTTTTGTTTTTCTGGGTTGTTGGTTTTTGGTTTGCTTTTTTTTTTTTTTTTGGGGGGGGCATTATATATTGAGGCAGAAAGAAGAGACAATGAGATACAGAATTTTGCCTTTTGCTGAATGCTCTTAGTCTCCTTCCCAGACCATTCAGCCAAGACTTCTACTGATTGGAAATGTTTTGGCCATATGAAAGGATCATTAGCTAGTCAAAGTCAGTCAGATTGCCTATGGAAGAATAACTAGGACAGCTTCTGAATCTAGAATATTATGAGTAGGCTATTATCTCAGTCATGGTCAATATATACTATATCCCTTGATGGTAGTTTTTCTGTAAATTTCAGCAATAAGGTTATACTATGCTGAAGAGAAATTATCAGGTATAAAGTGTCTTAATTAAGCTCCATCCACTGACCAGGATTTCTCAAACCTGCAAATGCTGGATCAGATCCTATTTTTATTCATGGTACAGAGAGCATGCTTTACAGAACATGTGAATTGCAATTTCAGTTTTCAAAGAAAAATAAAATATTTCAAGAGGAAAATATTCAAGTTAGTTTTGCTGCATTATAAACTATCAATAGACACAAACAAAAATGAATCCTAAAGTAATGCCTTACCTGCAAAGGTTGGGCGTTTCTCTGACTTGTCATCCCAGCATTGTGTCATTAAGTCAATAATTTCCACTGGACATCTATCAGTGATCTCCTTTATGTCTGGTCTGCTTCCATGCAGGATGGCAAAGCAAGCCTGGGTTTCATTTATACTATCTGAAAAATAAAATTTCCTACTAGGTTCTTATAATGGGTTTTGCTACCTTTCCATAAGTAAAAGAAACAATGAAGCGGCTCCCTGTGTGTTTGTGGATATGTAAAATACGATTTCAAAGACGTCCAAGTTACAGCTACAAATCTTTTATGCCAGTGAACTTGAATCCCCTGCCCTGACTTCCACGGATTAGAGATTTATTTTAAGATTAATGGATTTACTTTTATATGTAAGACATGTGCAGTGTGAGTAAAGGTGACAAATGTAGCACTTTAGAACCTGCATCTCAGGTGCATCAGCTCTGCACTGGGTATGAATGCAAATATGGCCACACAGGCAACATTTAGTCATTTAATTAGCAAAAAATCCATTCAAAATTATCAACATGTTACTCTGGAATTTCACAGTTGGCTTCTACTGTTCTACATAAGCCCACTAGGGGATGTTGAGAAATCAGCACCATGCAGCCGAGAATCAGTAACGGACTGCAGGATTATTCGCATTTCCACGTGTAACTAGCCCACTTCAGGAAATAGTGTCCATCGAAGCTTCCAACTTGGGCCACCCGAGGTTTATCTCATTCCTGCCACTAGCTCTGGTTTGTGCTCACACCATGTAGATGTGAGTGGATTCAGCTCATGGCTGCATTTCATTCAGATGTTCTTGTCCATGCTTAGAAGTCAGGAATGATGCAACTACTGCCACTCACCAGCCACGAGGTACCAAACCAGTGCTATTCTAGGCCACAGGTGGTTCAATCTACTAATCTTAATTTTTTAACTTTAAATGCTTAATATTAGTACCTTATTTTTGCAGTCACATCCTTTGAGAAGTTACTTACTTTCGTATGGCTCTTTGTTAGCAAAAATTGCCCAGATCACAATGCCAAAGCTGTAAACATCTGATTTCTCCTCTGGTTTTGTGTTAGCACAGCGTAAATGCTCTGGGGCCATATAGAAAAGAGTCCCAGCATTGTTCTGGCAAGTGCTCTTGATTTGCTTCTGTCGGACGGTTTCTTCTTTGGTCAGCCTACTCCAGGTCTTAAGGGAGGCAACACCGAAATCTGCAATCTGAAAAATGAGACACATCAGAGCTAGTGCTTTAATGAAGTATTTCATGTAGTGCTCAATTTTATCAAGACTTAATACAAATCTAGTAATTTATCTAAAAATTAAACACTTGAAAAAATACAACTAAAGAAAGGAAAACAACTACTTGATTTTTTTTCCTTGTTTTTCTTTGGTTGGTTGGTTTGGTTGTGTGTCCTAAAGAAAGTATCACTGCCAATTGGGAGCCATTAGGCTGAACTTTTATTATTAATTGTGGAACACTTGCACAATGTGAGGATAGAAGAAGTCTGGTTTCACTCATATTTGACAATCATATTCGAGGTCTGCATGCAGCACTCATGGGAGAACAGAAGATTAATATGAGAAGAAGCTAAGATTTAAACCTAGAATCAATCTATGAGAGGGGCAGATATCCCTCCTCCCTCAGTGCCCTTCCCATTTAGATTCCATTTAACTCAATCTCCTTGGATCTTCCTTCAGAAAAAGGGAAGAAGAGCATCTAAAATGATGTGACATGTATGACAAAGAGACATGGAAAAGAATAGCATGGAATAAGTTAAAGCAGAGATACCTGTGTACTGTGTGCTTGACCATGTGACATTACTGAAACTGTAGGGTGCAGTTTTGCAACTAGACTAATAGCTGGTGGTGAAGAAAGTAATCCTCCCCTCCTTTCGCCCAGTCTCCTATTATGTGGTCCCTCTGCTCCTCTTGTTCCAGCACTGACACTTAATGTGGGAAGACCTAGTGCAGGTCAGTCTACCAGCTTGCTGAACCAAGTGTTCCCCAACAGAAGGGTAGCACTGCCAACAAGGTAAATGAAAATTGCTGGTTTGGCTTCTTAAGTCAGGGCAGGGTGATCAGATTAACACCAGTGCTAACACAAGGGAACAGGAGGTTAAGAGGAGAGGAAAAATGAAAGAAAATGGGCCTGTCTCTCTTGGCCACAGGCAGCTGTCAAACAGAGTTGTGTAACCCAATTACTTCAGATAAAACTGAGGTGACATCTTGCCTCACTTCTAACTCACTTTTCTCTCTTATTGCCTCTAACTAGCTTATTGTTCCTCTTGAGTTTCTGAAGCCTTGGGCTATGTTTAGAGGTTGAGTGTTCAGAGGAAAATGTAAGCGACATTCTGCCGAGGAAGTAGGAGTCCAGGTTTGTGTCTACAAGTGAGAGGAAGTCTAATCTGATAAAGATATAACATAAATCTTTCTGCATTTACTATTTCCTAGAACAACTATTTCCCTTTCTAAATATCGACAATGTTAGACACATTCAAGCAGACAGATCATACAACAGCTGCCTTAAATTATACTTTTGATCAAGCTACTTAAGGAACTCTCATCTGATTCTGACTTTGATCCTGGGTTTCAGCTCAGTTTGTCATGAAATGTGATGATAGTCTAGTTCGTTCCTGTCCACATAAGCAAGCTGAAACCCAAACCCCTATACAATTTACATTTAAAGCAGATCATGATGGGGTTTTTATTTTTGGAAAATAAATAAATTTGTAATTCTTCTCTGCAAGATGCTTATACTGCACTTGCTACTATATTAACTTTGTCAAACAACTTCTCACTAATTTATGTGTGAGAGAGAAAATTACAAAGCTCTCTTCACAGAAATTTATTCTGCAGCTTCAAACTGTAATGGGGTGATTATTTCAGCAACTCACCTTGACCAGAGACAGGATATTTGATGAGGACTGCTACAAGTTCCACTCAGGTTTATTCTGCAGTAGCCTCTATATCTATGTGTCATGATCCAAAACCCCACTAAAGTTAATAGAAAGGCTTTGAAATAGGGTTATAAACCATTCTTTGAAGTAGTGTCCTGATGGGGTTTTTTTGTAGCTCCTGGATGTCATTTTAAAATAAGGGAAAAAAGAAGGATATGAAAGAGGAAAAGATAATAGGCAAAGAAAGAAAGGAATAAAAAGAAGGAGGTGAAGTTAAGAGGAGAAATTACAGTAATAAAAGACAAAAGACAAGATCCATAAAACATTCTATTTTGATTTAAACTCTGTATTAACATTTATCTTTCTAGGTGTTTTGTTATTTATATCTCATTAATTCTCAACAATAGTATTTTCTTAATGCCCTTAGTGATTTTTTTTTCCACAGTTGGGAGAATACTGTGCAAATCTCAGACTCAGAGGTTGCATAGGCCACCATAACTCAGCGATCCAGGGCTAACACTTTCTTAGTGATAGCTTACAAAGGAGTTCATCTGCCAATCCTACCAAGTTAGGAACTCTAACCAGCACAGCTGAAATGGGTTATTCAACCCAAATCACCAGCTTCCTCCATTCACGTTCTAACAAGTACCTTAATGTGGAAGTCTCTGTCCACAAGGATATTTTCTGGTTTTAGGTCTTTGTGCACAAAGCCTTGCTCATGCAGATACAGCATTCCTTCTGTGATCTCCAGCACAAAACGCCCTTTCACTGACACAGGGAGTGAGAGCTAAAAGAAAGAAGGGCCATCTATTAAAAAAAGCAACTACAACAATCAAAATTCAATCTTTAAAAAAATGTCTTCAGTCCTGAGAGTACCTCTGCTTAAGCTGTGGTAAAAAACCCCAGCATTATCAGCATGTTGAGGGAGGTGATTGTCCCACTGTACTCCATCCTGGGGTGGCCTCACCTTCAATACTGTGTGCAGTTTTGGGCACCACAATACAATACAATACCACAATATAAGAAAGATATTAAACTATTGGAGAGTGTCCAAAGGAGGCCAGCAAAGATGGTGAAGGGCCTTGAGGGGAAGCCGTATGAGGAGTGGCTGAGGTCACTTGGTCTCTTCAGCCTGGAAGAGACTGAGGGAAGACCTCATCATGGTTTACAGCTTCCTCACGAGGGGAAGAGAGGAACTGGCACTGATCTCTTCTCTCTGGTGGTCAGTTGTAGGGCCTGCCAGAATGGCATGAAGCTGGATTAGGCAACGTTTAGATATTAGCAGAAGATTCTTCACCCAGAGAGTGGTTGTGACTTTTGGGGTTGTCCTATGCAAGTTGGACTTGATAATCTTTCTAGGCCCCTTTCAACCAGGGATATTCTATGGCTCCAATAGATAGGGGTACTCTAATGGTTCTAAGGTCCTTCTTGGATTGAAATTTTGGCATTAAAGTAAGTCTAGAGTCACTCCATATTTACAAATATTTGCTACATATTTAGCAAACCCTCCACATATCCATACAGACACTTCTATAACTTTTTAACCTGTAACGCGTCTGCTCCTCTGTGATGCACAGGAAAGCCATTGTCATTGTCTGCCGTCTCTAGAGAAAGCAGTGCTGCCACTGGCTTTTTAACACAAAAAGAACAATAAATTAAAGACTCCATTCTCTAGATACAGCAGCAACATCCTGTCCTTTTCAAGCAGCTTATCAACTCTAAGGGATGAAGTAATTGACTGCTCACTTTCTTTAGCACTTTCATCATGTTTCCCCGGTCCACATACTCCATCACAAGTGAGTAGTTTCCGTCTTCCAAAATGATACCCAGTAATTTTACCACACGGTCATGCTGCAGTCTGCGCATAATCCTGCCCTCCTCAAGAAGGGAAACATTGTATCTATAAAACAGAAATCACACTGAACTTAGGTGCCAGCCTAGAAAGAACAGAAGGATGAAAATTGTATTGATTCATGATAAAAATCATGGCCAAAAATGTCACCATCCCTAGAGCCTCTGCAAGATTAACCATATCTTCAGCTGATTTTGAATTGACACAGCTTTGTTCATGGCAGGTTATATACTCTAAGATTCTGTTCCCATGCCTGACGCAGAGACTGCTCAGCCTGACTTTAAGGCCTGCTTTTCAGAAAGCACATAAGCATTCTTCTTGTAGGTAGCTGTGTATGTCCAAATTTTTAAACTGGGATGGGATCTGGGTAGGGCTGAAAGAGCCTTGGGAAAAGGAGGATCAAGACCCACTCCACTACTTCTTGTACAGGAAACTTACAGAGGTCTTGTTTCCAAAGGGCTTCATGTTCAAAATGGATTTATTACAAGGGAATCACACACACTGAATGATAATAGCATTTGTTAACAATTACTGGTTTAGGATGAATTCAAAGCCTAACTCCTTCCCTGGGGCTCAGTACAATCCATCAATAATCACAGGTACATAGCTGGGAGCTCACTAAGGGTGTTAAAAAAGGATAGTATCCATTATATAATAAAGAAGAAGAGGTGGTATTTTTATTATTATTCCTATTCTAGTCATCAGACAGAAGGATGTAAGAAAATCTTGAGACTATACTGCTTGCTAATGCTTTCCTACCCTATGACTTAAAAGGAAACGGCTTTCTTCATCTGTGTACCTCCATATTACTAGAGAGGAAACTGGTTGTTTTGTTTGCATTAGACTCAGTTAAAAAAATTTGCTAAAGACTTTTGGTTCAGTATTTTAAGAAATAACAAAATTATGAACCTGTGTAGTGAGAACATAAAAACACAAACCCAAAAATACACTTGGCAGGCTTGTCCATTTTAATTGTGGTCATCCCAAACTGTCATTGCAGTTTGCAAACTACTAGAATCTCTTAATTTGCTCTCCACCAGCAAAATAAAAACTCAATTTATTTATCATAACCCAAAGTAGAAAGAACATGGAATTTTGTCTCTCTCTAGTGGATGACTCATGGGACAGTTTTAGGATTGTTACGGTTGTGAGGCAGTAGAGCTGCAATGTGACCTGAATCCACTGAAACCAACAACTAATTCAATCCTTGAATTAAATCAGTGGGCTTGACTCACTTTGCTCTTTCTCAAGGGAGAGAAGGTTACATTTGTGGTATTATACACAGGGGGTTGGAGTCTTGTTGATATTTTATGTGTGTTTAGTTTCTAGTGGACACCTACAGTTGGATAATTGCATTGAAAACATATCTGCAAGTTTGAAAATATCAGGTGGCCACCGAGTTCCTGCATTTCCTTAAGTATGCAAGAGTCTTCTTGACTAAGACTCTAAGAAGAGTCTTCTTATCAATTCATGATAGTTCTCACCTTCTAACAAAAAACAGGAACAATGAATTAAAACTAAAAAAGTTGTCTTGTAAAGGGAAAAAATGAAAATTTGCAGGACAGCTGTTAGCATTGTCTTATTTTCCCCACATACAGCATCTCCAGAAACCAAAGACCTGAAATTATTACTCTCTTTAGGTTTATCTTAATTGAATTTAGAGGACTTAGGCTAACTAAAATAAAAAAATCAAAACTGAGATCTGTAACTTACTCAGTGCGCTGTGGTCCTGTATACACTTTTTTTAATACTACATATCCATGTTTCTTGTGAATGCATAAGGAAATTGTACCAAATCCTCCAGCATCCAATTGTTTTTGTTCAAACAAATCCTTGGTGCTCATGTGGATATCTTCCAGAGACATGGCTGCAGTCTTTGTGGCTTAGCAATTAAAACAAAATCAAGTACCCTAGTGCTTCTGGACCTGTAGTATAAAGGAGGAAAAATAAGTGTCATTATAAAGAATTTAGCTGTTCCGCTAAGTAAGTGTACATTTCAGGAGTGGGACGGAAGCATAAACTCTCTTATGAACAAAGGGGCTCATTTAGAAACCCAAGATGCTGTGGTTCTCATAGAATCAGACCTAAACCTCACAATGATTTATCCTGTCAACCCACTGCAGTTATCTTCTGTTGATGTAAAACTATTTCAACACCTGAGGATCTCAAAGTGCTGTTGATAAATAGTTCTTATCCATACATGCAATAGATCAGTACTGTCCCTACACTTCATATCTGCAAAACCCAAACCCCAAAAAAATCAAGGGCAATAGTCCCAAAGGCAGGTAGTGCCGAATCTACTAGGTAGATAGTAGATATCTATATTAGATAGGTATCTGATTTTCAGAGTTGCCTGAACACGGGCCTGTCAGGTGCCCAGATTCTTACATAACTCTGAGATACCTTTTAGGCATTTTTGCAAATCTAACTCTAAAGGGTTTGCTTGATGCTTAAACCAAACAACCAAATAAAAGTTTCCTCTGAATGGTGAAAGGAAAAACTCAGCTTCTATGGGAAACTTATTTGCACATGAACCCAAGGAGACAAGTGCTAGGAAGGAATATGTATGGCAACTTCTCCTCTGCCCATCCAAAAGAAGAGGAACAAATAAATTGTGAAGGCTTTCAGTAACTCCTAAGTGCATCAAGTCAAAAAGAGAGTTTGGGGGATCCTATGAAATGGGTAAGTAATAGATAAGCAAACAGATAAGTAATAGTTAAGTAAATACCAGTGGATGCCAGAATAATTTTAATTCTTTGATAAAGCTGTGGTACTCTCTTGCCTAATATGTTTCCCAGGCTAGACAGTCCCCACCTTCAGCACATGACAGCAAGCTGCTTTGCTAGCACTGGTGCAAGCCAACAAGCTCTGCTTTTTTTCCTTACTAAATTTTTAACTTAAGCACCTTACATCAGGCAAAGAAAGAGTTTGCTGAGAAAAGACAAAGTCCAAGAGACTGGCAGGGCTCTTCATTTTCCATGCATCTTGGGTAACTACACTGACAGACAGTGCTGAAAGAAAGGCATCACCTGGAAGTGCCACTTTCAGCAACAGCAGATTGGCTCATTTGGGTAACTAGGAGCTCTAAATAGTGTAGCAAAGGGACTCTAAGGTTTTTCCAGACTAACAAATGACTGCTAACTCCTGTAAACTACTGTGCACCTGTATCATCAAATCTCTAATTTAAAAGATTGCTTAATGTTGTTGTGTTCATCAGCTGCAGCCTAATTTTGGCTGCCTCATTACCACAGCCTCTTTGGGTAGCCTGGAACCTAAGGAGTTAGTGATAGTGTGTGTGGAAAGTAGGTATTTGAGGAAAGAGAGAGGTCTCAGTAGTGAGTTGGAAATGGTCTGATCAGTTCAACAGTGACAAGCCAAAAGGGGAGGAGTAAATTTAATTTAAAAAATTTAAATAAATTGTGCCTGTAGAAGACTTAGAACAAGAGCTTCCTCTTCAAAGTACATATATATAGAGAGACTCTATGGGCTGTAGTACAGATAGGGAAAAACCTCTTTACACCCAGAGCAGTGTTCTCTCTTCACAGTTTTCTTCTTTGGCTTTCCTGACTTGAAAAAGATGCAGGTTTTGTTTTGCTGCAGTGCTAAGGTTCATTATGAGCATAGGACTGAGGATATGGCTGCATCCTTTAGTAAGAAGATAAGTTCTGCTATGCCTAATAATGGTTGGAGAAGATTGTTCTTGTGTTTTGTTTGTTGTGGTGGGTTTTTTTTGTTAGTTTTTTTTTAATTCCTTTACAGCCAATCAGGTAACTGAGTAATAGTTATTACAAATGACTCATAGCCACTGATGCTTCTGTAGCTGAGCTTTCTTCTCCCTGGAAGATTCTAGTGATGGGGTGTTCTGGATTTCTTGGGGTGCTGTTACTGACTTCTGTGCAGATGGGATGGATGTCACATGTACAAGGGCCTAAATTCAGTCATGAGAGTCAAACGTGGCATAAACTAACATCTTCCATCTTTATCTGGGTCTCCCTTTCAAGAATTGGTTTGAAGTTACTTTTATGTATGTTAATTTTTCCATGCTAACAGCAATTATGCATCTAGGTAGCAGTTGTAAGACTTGCACATGCTTTTCTTGTGAAGGCAAAGTAGATGTGTATTTTTGAATGGTGAATCTCTAAAGTTGCATTAATACCACTGATAACTTGGGACTGGCATTCAATAGCATATAACCTGGCAAAAACCAGCTCTGCCTCAAGCTGCAACAATATAGAACCTTGTTCCTGTTTGCATTGTTAATACCTCTTCCTACTGAGCAGCATGTAGTCACTATAACCAGAAGTCTTGGAAATTCAAAAGTAGTAACTTCTAAAATAATAAGGTATCTGCTGAAGTGAGCTGGGTAACATTCAAGAAGAGGGAATTTTCGTATGAGATGGGAGGAATCCTTCATCTCAGGTATGGTAGGATGCTACTACTTTTTTTTGCTGTTGTTATTAGGTAATGAGGTATTCTGAATAGAACCTCTCTGATCTAATGACTAATTTCAAACCCAAAGGGTTTTTTGTAGAATGAATATCACAGGAAAGCAATCTCCAGCTACGCTTTAAAGTAAACTACTTATTCTAGTATACTATTTAACATGAGATATTGGCTTATGATACCTTGAAATGTCAGATGATAAAAAAATCAAGGATGGAAGCTGAAAGACTCAGGTTCATTCCAACCTTACTGCTTCTTATTGAGATACAGTGTAATTTCTGTGTATCCTCAGTACTTAGGACACACCAATGCATATATTATGTACTTGTGGTTAAGTGAACAGAAATTTCATTTTGATTAAGCTTACAGTTGCAGAAGCTACATATGCTTTTAGGAGTTAATAATTTGTGTTCTGTCAGGTAGCCCTCATCTGTGAAATTTATTAATTATAAAGCAGGTTTTTTCACATACTGTTCTGAACATTTGTATTAGGTGGGTTCATATTTGCCAAATGCCAACATGTATTACGAAAATTTTGAATATTGGTGCTAGAAGAGAGGAATTTTTGTCCACCAGTATGACTGGTGTTCTTTAGAGTAGGATAGAAATGCAGTAAATGGGTTTGTGGCATTTTTCTTTCTAACACCATGGTTTATGTCCTCTCCTCCAACACCTAAAGGTCATGTAAAACTCACAAGAATCATGACCTGGACATTAGGTCATCAGGTCATATCCCTGATCACCGTTCAAAAGTTCTTAGCTGAGTTCTAATGATTTGTAACTGATCTGATGGGACCTGCGTGGTTAAGGAGGAGCGCTGAGCGCATCAACACGGGATTATGAAACCACAATGATTGCAACCTTTTGTAGTCTAATGAAGCTCACAGCACATAAGTTCTTGAGAAGTGTTACAAAGTATAATTGGAGAAAATTAGCACGTTTACAAGTGCCAAAACTCGTGGCCACTGAGTTACCAGTCAGTAACGGAAAGGAATATAGAACAGAAACCAAGGCTGATATTCCCAAATGAGTAACGCGAGACAAGTGGAAGGGTTGCTACAGCTGAAGACAAATATACTGCATGTGGGAATGATGTTTCAAAAGCTGTCAGGGCATCGCAGGTCTGCTGCATAGCAAAGGAAATACCTGTGTCAGATCATCAGCAGGTTACAGAAAGGATCCCGTGGGAAGCGGAGGAGAAGCCAATACAAGGGAAACAAAGGTATTACGCAATACAGGTTTTCATAGGAACAGAGGCAGAGAAGAGGATGGTGTCTGTGCAGTGGCCTGTCCCTGTGCAAAGATGTCACAGTCGGTTCTGGTCACAACAGTGTGCATTCCGTATGGGAATAGGGACAGGCTGTCTCGCTGCGGCGCCGCGTCGGGCCGTGGCTGTCGGAGCCAGGCTCCTGCAGCCGCTGCCGGGCACAGCGCGGCGAGCAGCGCCAGAGGCGTCCGCTGGCCGCGGGGCCGGGAAGCTCTACCGCGGGGCTTCTCTGGCCTAGTTCCTCGTTGGCCGACTTGCCATGTCGCCCTTCTTCTCCCGGCGGCTTCCTGCCGCCGCGGCCTCCGCTCCTCGCACACCCCGCTCCCCCGACCCGCCGCCTCCCGCTCCCCCGCGCCCAGGCGACCCTCCTCGGCGGGGCACGATGGGATAGAGGGGATGCAGCGCCGCAGCCCCGCCAGGCCACCTCACCTCGGAGCCAGTCACCCCCCGGGCACCGCCACTCGGGCCCCGCAGCGGCGCCTTCGCACGGCGGGGTCGCCGCGGTGCTTTCGCTTTCGGTGCAGCAGCGCGGCCCCTCCCGCGGTCCCTGCTCCCGGCGCTCCTGCCTGACCGCGCTACAGCCGCTCCCCGCCCTTGCGCTGCCCCGAGCGGGCAGCCCTTAAGAAGGCTCAGGCCCTAAGCAGGCTCCGCCCTTAAGAACCCCCATAAGCACGCCCCCCTCCGGCGGCGGCGGCCATAGCGGTGACTGCGCGAGCTCCCGGAGGGCGGAGACCGCCCGATCCCGGGAGCAGTGACGCCGTGCTTGGATCGGTGCCACGATGATCAGCCCTGTAAGAACCAGCCCCTCCAGCAGCGGCCACGGCGCGAGGAAGGTGGAGACTGGCAGATCCCAGGAGCAGTGACGCCGTCTTGGATCGGTGCCACGATGCCACTGGCTTAATAAGTGCTTGGATCGATGCCACAGGGGAATTCTTACTCAGGGAATTGGATCGGTGCCACGCAATGGCAGGCTCTGAGCCTCTGCCCGCTATGAATCGTGAGAATCTGGAGACCTACCTTATCGAGACTGACAGCAGCTGGGAGTTCGAGGCATTTTGGAAATGCCTTGCTCTATGGAAGACTAGGCGTTGGAGATACGGGGATTTTTATGTTCAGGAAGGAGAGAGGCAGGATTTTCTGTTTGTCAGCAGAGTCACTGACACAGATAACAGTCCAGCTGCAGAAATACAAAAGGATCGCTGTAAACGACCTAGTTCATCCTCCTCCAGAGGTCAGGTGTGTAGTTAACGCAGCTTCCTTACATAAAGGTTGGTCCCTTTGCCCTTCTTCCGTGGAAATGATGGCGATGATGATCATGTCATTACCGTGACCTTATCCGTTCTGGGGAACTGTTCCACACTCCACAGTGCTTTAAAGTGGCACTATTAGAAGAGCAGCAGCATATCAACGTTGTAGGGCAATAGAAGCCCAAGAATTATGTCTTTAATTTCTCCCTGTGATACTCAGCAAGGTAGTATGTGAACTCCTAAAGCATCCATCTACCCTGATCTGCTCTTCCAGGGCTGTACCGTCTGCTTTGTGCCTTGGGCTGGCCAGCACGTGCATCTGCCGGGAGCAGGGGGCTCATCCCTTCCAGCTCTCTGAAAGGTGTCTCATGGGAAACACAGTGGGACACAGAACGGTGTGGGCAGCTGTGGGTTTGGAGAGGCAGAACAGCCTTGGCGATCAGTTTCAAGAGGAAGGTTTCTCCCTGGATATTGCGAATGCCCTGGTTTGGACAAACTGACTAAACAGCTTTTTTCCAAGACCTTGGGAGTGGGTGTGGGGGGGGGAGGAGTTAAGAAAGACAAACAAAGTTGGCAGTGGAACTAGTGGAAATGAGACATGACCATCGCATGGAGACATCTGGTATTGAGAAAGAACAGGTGTTTAATGCTCTGGCAGCTCTATGTGCAAGGGCTGATCACACCCACTGTAAAGAGGAAACTCAGGACAAAATGCTGAATTGCCGAACTAAGCTCACTGTCGTTTGAATGCAGCAATTTCGTGTTGCTAGTTAGGACATTCCTTCATTAAATGAAAAAGGAAAAATACTGATCCAGAAGTGCAATCTGAATTTACAGTGAGATCTTTTAATTCTAATTGAGAAGGAAAAGTTACCTTGAAGTGGACATTAAGATCGGTGCATTTTTAGTGCTTTTCGCAATAATGAATTTATGTGAGCAGAAGTCTTCAATTTTAGTATTAATGAAAATTTAACAAGCTCATTAGTTCTCTTTTTACTTTAACTGAAACTTGCATTAATCTCAACCTAACATTTACATACTTTGTACTAAAAATCTCAGCCATCTTATTAAAACTGATAGACAAAAATGTTAATACATAAAATTCTTAAAAAAATAAAAGGCATTTTACATATAGCTGGTCTTACTGCCAGCAGGATGAAATTTACAGGTTTCATTGCACCACTGGAAAAATTGTAGAGTCTTCTACCACCTTTACAGGGTTTTCTGAAGAGATCTGAAAAGAAACAGATTTCAAAGAGTTCTGGAATAATCACTGAATGGGTAATGAGCCAAAGTGAAATTGAAGTCATTAAATGATTGCACACAAGAAAAAAAATTACCCTAAATTGATGCATAAAATAATGGCCCCTGAGCTGACCATTACCATGGATGGCCAAGATCTAGCATTACAAGAGAGGAAAACATCAACTAAAGCAAACCATATGTCACAGACTATTAGGAATGGAGCAGGGAAAGCCACATGAATCCAAGACTCCCGGAGTTGACTCAGCACATACTTCTGCATATACACCTCTCAGTAACAGGATAGAGAAACTGGACAAGCTCAGAGAAGAGCAGCAAGGGTGACCAGGGACCAATGACTTCTCTTGAAAAAACAACTGAGCAGGAGAGGACTCCATGGCCTGCAAAGGAGATTATTTAGGAGGGGAGGTGATGCATGCCTACAAAACTCTGAGCACTGTGTAAAAGAACAGATGGGACTGGGCATTACAGTTCACTGACAGGAACCAAACAGAGCTACTGGGAACCAGCTGCTTCACCCTCCAAGGCTTGCTCCTCACTCCAATGCTTCATGCAAGCAAACAGCTGAGCTGCTAAATTTTGCTAAAATATATTGGCTGCATCAAGTTAGCATGAATTCAAGAGAATGCTCTACAAAATTCAGAGCAGATATTTATTATCTGATTTTATAAATATGGAGAAAATACATGTATCTCAGGAAACCCCCCAAACTAAATATAGTTAGAGCCCAGGACAGTATTCAAGGGAAGTGCTTGCTTTTACTATCCTATAACCACTGTGGGCAAAGAACTCAAGATTGCAGGGTCCTTGTTGTGACCTTGCACAACCACCATGGATATTTACCTTACATATATCCAGGATAATACTTAGTGCTACCATGTGGATGGGAGCTATCATGTGTCTGCAGTCTGGCATTCTTCATCTACTTGTTAAACCCACTAAGTTCTGCAATTGATCCAAAGCAGTAACATGGGTTTGACAGTTGGAACTTCTGCTTTCACCTCAATTGCCTTCTCTTGTGAATAGTCTGCTAAGTGAACACAGTGAATACAGGATGATTTATCTTCTATGCAATATTAAAATTTGTCCTCTGAATTCTCTTCAGGTAATTTGAAGTTGTTCTCCTTAAGTCTTTCCGGCATGACTCTGCTTTCCCTACAGCTTAACACTTTCTTCTTTTTCATCTTTCACTTTTCTTTTCCCATGACAGAGCTGTTGAGTCAAAGCAAATTTCCTGCTTGTGTACCCTAAGGACTTTCGCTGCCCTGCAGTAGACATCTGCAACAGCTTGGGGCAGCTCTGCTTTCTGGGAAATGTCTCTGCTAGATGTGGCCCTTCACTTCATATGGGAGCAAACTGGAACATGTGACCCTTTCCCTGCAGTGGCAATTCCGTGTCTGGTATATCAGCTTACACTGTCACTCCACAGTCTGGGCTCAGCGTGTTTATTATCCAAATAGCCCCTCAGGAACTGTGAGGTTGGGGTGGGACAAGACTGGCACAAAGAAGGTATGGCAGATGCACAGAGGCCTAGGTGTCATTTGACAGTGACTCAGAAGACATGTCCCTATTGAGGCCACATCCTTTTAATATCAAAGCGCAAAGGCAGCAGTTAGGTGAGCTGGTCAGAGCAAAAAATTCAGTAGCTGAGTGAGAAACCCACCCCTTGCCATATGCACAAACAGGGTTAAGAGCTCTGAAGATCAAAAATAATCCCACTACACGTCAAGGTAAAAATCTTGGATGTTAAGAGCCAGAGAGTCCTTTTGTCCCATAGGTCCTGACCCATAGACAGACAGTGCTCCTGCAGGTTTTTGAGTTGGCACTCTGCCTCTGCAGCTGCTGGTGCTGGAAGCCTCCAAGGAAACCCATGGACACTGATGCTGGAGAGGAAGCAAACACCTTCCAGACCCAAATACCAGCACTGACTGGTGTGAGGGGGCAGGAAGCAGACAAGATTTCTTTTTCTCTCTACTTTGATTATGGGAAGCTACATAGTTTATAAATGGGAGCTGTAGTGTACAAAGGAAGGCAATTCATGCACACACCAATATATGAAATTTGCATTTATTTTTCCCCTTTTCTGGTATCTGTCATAGCTTTAACATTGCTTTGTAGATATGTGTAAAAGCCTAAAGCTGCCCATAAGGCTTTCCAGGTATTTAAGACACTCTGCAATGGAACATCCTTTTGAACCATTACTCATGATGTGGTTTCATAGCTCCAAGGCACAAATGTAGAGCCCTTACAACCAATCATGGGCTTTTAAATGGTAAGTTTGGTATGGGCACCATATTCCCTTGTAAAGGAAAAAAGTAGCAACTGGTACAAGAAGTGTTAAAACAAATTTGTCCATATATTGTTTCACAAGTAGCAATGGTATAATCTGCCATGAAATACCACATGTGTTATCAACCACAAAGAGGCAGGATGATATTGTTTATGTGAGCAGGGAGAAGTTCATAATGTGTTTTGCACCCATCCTTGAAGGGAATCCCTTGGAAATCAGTGAAGAACAATGCAGTGAAGATCAATGCTATATTGTCAGTTAAACTGATAGATGTATTATTCAAGATTCTTAAAATATATTTGAATTAGGAGATTAGCATTCAGTTATTTAGATAGACCATCAAAAATAATGGAGAAAAAAAGGTCTTCTCTCTGTAGTCTTCTATCTGAATGCTACTTGAAATACCACTCAGGAGAGCAGTCTATGGGTTCTTCCTTCCAAAGAGTCTTCAGACGCTGGGTCCAGGCTGTCAGCATCTCCTTCCTCTTCTCATCAGAGACATTCTCTGGAGCATAACAGATGTGAGGTTCAAGGACTTTGACACCACAGAAGTGCATGATTCCATGCTGGATGCAAAACAAAGAAAGAAATGCCTCAGCAAATAGTTACTCTTTTACTTTCACATGAAGAATATGGAAGATCCAATCTGAAACTGTTTCTCTGATGCAGTATCAGTCAGGTTCTCTAAACCTGTGCATTTATCCAAAGAAGGAAAATAGCAGAAGTTCACTACCTATCCAGGCAGCCACTATTGAAAGCATTCAGCAGAATGGCATACAAGTCTCTGAAAGAGGCAAGGGCAACTTAATTTATTCTGCTCTTTGGAATTTATTTTTAACTGCTGTTAATCCTACAGAAGTGTCCTCTTAGGCAGGTGTTCACTGTTCATTTTGCAAGGATCAGAGATGGCCTAAAATTCATGGTCCAGTTTGAAACTCCTCAGATTGTCCTCTAATGGCAGCGTGTTTCACATCTACTTCTATGATTTTTTTTTTTAACCTTTTGCCTCTGGCTCAGCCCAAAGATCCTGTAGGAAGGTTAGTTCCTGTGGAATTAGCTCAACTTGCCATTTTCCCTCTGTGTATTTCTGAAGCCAGAACTGTGTTTCACATTTTTGCCATGCTGACCTGCAATCTCTGCAGCTGGACAGCTCCTCAGTAGCAGGCAGCTGGTAACTGTGTGGGGAGGAGACCATGGAATTTTAGCTCATCTGTTGTATTGTATCAGGAAGCAGCTGGCAAAACTTGTCTTACTACCTGTATTTCCCAAACCATGCTTGGCACTTCAGATAAAAGAGTAGCAATGAGAAGAGGAATACTAACTTTTGTACGTTGATTGTTACTGCCAGGGTAATGTGTGGCTCCCCTCCTGCCCTGCATCCTACTTGAACTGGATAACCACGGGGAACAGAAATCCTGCATTGCTGAGCTAAAGGAAATCCTGTAGCAGGATTCGCTTCCTGTAAGCAGTGAAATGGGAAAGGCTGACAGCATAAGCTTTCTCTAGATTCTGATCTGGAGCAAGTGGGATAAAACAACTTTAGGACTCTGTGGACTTTTAACGTACTCCCAGGATTTTAGGTAATAGTATACAACCTGCAGATTTTTGGAATTGACAACTTAATTATTATATTTAAAATAAAAATAAAACAATTGTTAAAAATAATTGTATTAATAAAAATTGAGGTAAACAACAATCAAATTTTCATAGATTATACCTGCATAGGCCACAGGACGTAGCGAATATCACCACTGATACCTTCTTTTGAATATATCTCTTGGCCTCCTCCCGTGGTGAAAGAAAACAGGGATAATTTTCCCTAGAATTAGGAAAGTGGTGGTTGATTAAGACACATTTAAAGAAGAGTGGCTGAACAGTTCAAGAGATATTCAGGGGAACCTGGACAGCATGGATTTCTGGGGAGAGGGTGACATCTTCTTTCCCAGACCTTACATGACGTGGCAGTTCTGAGGCAAAGACTGATGTCATACAATTACACAGTGGACTGTGTGTCTGGGCTTTGGGAAGAGATCAGTTGTAAAACAGGAGTTATATGGCTGACACCCTTGTGTGAAGCTGGGGTGATACATTACTTCAATACAGTGTAAAGTGAGAGCTCTAAACAACTGCAATGGAAAAGAAGGACCAAGCCCCCAAAAATCATGGTGCAAACCTTCACCATAATAAAAGAATAACAAAAACGTACCTGGAGCAAACCACCATCATAAGCCTTTGACAAATCGTAAGCAAAGCCCTGGACCAAGACTCTGTCCATCCAGCCCTTCAGGATTGCAGGCATGTTGAACCAAAACAAGGGAAACTAGGCAAAGAGCAAATTACCTGGTTAGCACAGAGACTCTGGGACGCCCTTAGGCCTGGTCTAAATCCTGTCTTCTGAACCTGCTTAGATCCTGTATGTGCCTTCTTCCAGCTTTTTGTCAGGAGGGGCAGGAACTATGCTTGGCAAAAGGAACTGAAGTGCTTTCTATTTGGAGTAACCTCAGGGCCATACCTGAGCATCTACAGCACTCTAACACCATGGGTCAGGTGAGGGCTTCCATCCAGACTAAAGTTGGAATATGATGAAGTAGGAGGGTGCCATTTAATTCACACTCAAGACTGTAAAGAATCATGTCTCCTCTGGCTGAAATGCAAAAGAATCTAATATCTTATTAGTAGGATTGACATCTGGGGATCAGTCCAGATCTGACAATCTGATGACAAATGTCAGGAGATCTTAAGACTTGCTTTCACACCCTGCACACATCATGACCCCAATTCCCTTTACTGAGACAAAAAAGACTTCTTCAACAGTTGGACCCTTGGTTTCTAGATCTTCCAGTTAGCTCATGGGACTGCATCCCAAAGCTATCATGTCTTCAAGGCATTATCTTGACTAATTTATGGGTTCTTATACTAAGCTGCATCACTACCCCTAAACCTCTGTACACACTGTGCATAGAAGAATAAATTTTGAAAGAGATGGGCTGCAAAGATCTGTTAGCAATTCCCAGTAATGCTTCTGCAACTCAGCAACAAATGAGAGCAGTGTACTTGGGACAGCCCAATTCCCTGACTCTGCTGGCTATTCCCAGCTCCTTGCCCAGAAAATAATCCTTGCTCTGTGTTCTGCCAGCCTGCCTGACATGCATGGTCACATATGTCTTTGTGCTACTCAGTTATTGGATTTGCTGTAATAGCAACCCAGATAATTGTACTACTGATCTGTAGTTTTTACTGTACTGCTACCTAGATATCAAGTGAACATCACAACTGAATTCTGTTTTAAAATAATGACCTGAAAAATCAGCAGGTCTGCTTCCTGCACCTTCTTCTGCTCTTCAACCAGGTCTTTGGACAAAGCTCCTCTCTTGTAAGCTTCCCAGGTTTCCACACCATAGTTGAATGCTTCCGTGTTGTGCAGGCGACCTGTGGGTAGAAATGAAAAGTTAAAAAGTGAAGGAAATGAAAAGTCTTTGCCCTGTGTCAGTATCAGACCCAGATAAGAGATAAATACAGATTGCAATCTACAGTTCATATTCCGGAGGGGAATTTTAGAAATGCTTATGTCGGGTCAATAAGTTTCTTATCAATCTCTTTATGATCCCGGGGCTGGAGCAGCTCTCCTGTCAGGACAGACTGAGAGTTAGTGTTGTTCAGCATGGGGAAGGTTTCAGGGAGAATTTTGTCAGCCTTCTGATACCTTAAGGGGGGCTTACAGGTCACTGTTTTATGAAAAAAAAAGTGTATTTTGGCTGATCTCACCAGCAATGTCATTTCTTGTTGCTCTGGGCTCAAACTGCATGGCATATAAATCCGACACCGTGACGCTGCAGCCCTGCTTGGTCAATTCTTCCACAGCAATCTTCAACAAAGATCCATTGAAGGACTTGGGTTCTTGATGTGCATAGACTATCAGGACTTTTTTCCCTGGAGGCAGAAACAAAACCACGAAACAATTTGGAATCTAGGAGGCAGATGCAGAAGAGTTTGTGGAGCTGGGACTTGTTCCTTTCTCTTTCTGTAGTGTCCTTTCCCAGTGGCACAAAACCAGTGAAAGTGGAGTGAGTAGCAGCATTTGACTCCTGCTCAGCAGCAGTGAGTGACTCCTGAGGCACTAATTGCTGGATGTGCCCAGCCCAGCAATGTTGTGCTACACTGGGCTTTCCTAGGTGGAGCTCAGTGGACAGAGGGAGTGTTCCATAGCAGGTCACACTGGCCAACATCAGCACAATCCAGCCCCTTCTCTTGAGCCAATATTTCTATTGGTATGATTCCACTACTGCCCAAAAAGTAGTGTCAGCTTAGATTGCCTCAAAGTGTCATGGAAACAACTTCTGAGAGTTAAGAACACCTTCCTACTGCAGTGGGGAGTCCCCACATCTTTCAGTTTAGTGCTGTGCAAGTGATGACATAGATGCTTATGATGCCCCTGTCCCCCTTCAGCACCATCACAGGGACCTCTATAGACAGCAACGGGATTTTCTTCTCAGAGATTAGCCACTCACTAGTGTCTCGAACAGCTGTCAAAGTGGATTCGAGGTAAACTGAGTAGCCAAGTGGGTGTGTTGGGATGGAGGAATGTAATAAGGTTGTGCTCAAAGTGCTCCATGGTGTGTGCAAAGTTTTTTTGAGCATAGGTAATTCAATTTTAATAATTCTCTTAAAAACCATTCATCAGTGAAAACAAAGATTTTGTATGGGTAGTAGTTGTTTACAGATAACCAGAGGGCGAAATCTATAGGGATTATTGAAAATGACAGGATCTGCAAAACATGTAGTTCTTACTTCCTGATTGCCGGGACAAAAACTCAGGCATCTCCTGAACTCAGTTTCTCTGTGGCACAGCTTCCGGATGTGGTTACATATCACCCATGAAATGAGCTATGCAAAAAAGACTATTAAACCGTGTGGGTTAAACATTATTCACTGTACCCATAAATTCATTGCGGGTATAAACCCTTTAAACCCGTGCTCCATACCTTCCTCTGGAATATCAGGAAAAGTTACCTCTTTGTTGTTCCTGCCAGCTCTCAACAAACAGGGAGCTCAGTGACTGGGCGAGTCATACACTCCAAAAAGGTGCTAAGTTTGATTCTGCAAAAAGGCTGATTTATTTCCCTTTTGGTGGAGCTCAGGGCGCTTGGACACACAGTGTTTGGAGAGACCGGAGTTTTTCCAAAGTCTCACCAATTTCAGTCGTTTCAAAACTGAGACCTCTGTGTCCCAGCTAAACACGGCAGAGAGGTCTCATCCCTGAGGCGCCCAGTGCCCCAGCCTGGAGTGAGCAGCGTTTTCATCCGCATTTGCCCTTACCTGCCATTGTTGGGGAGCGCCGGGGAGCTTCTGTCCCGATAATGTGGTAGTGCCTGAGAACTCAAAGGAGAGATTTGCTGGTGAGAAGCATCAGGAACAGGTGTGAGGAGAATCGCTGTTTCAGCGGGCAATGTGCCATGGTGTGAGCACGGGCACTCACGCACTGGCCGAGCGCGCCCCGCCGGGAGCGGCAGGGCAGCCCCCGGACCTCGACTCGGGCCCTGGAGTTCTCCTCCGGCCGCCGGGCCAGTGTTTGGTGGCCGCGGCACGGCCGCCTCGGCCCGGGACTGCGCTGGGTGCATCGCGCCGCTCCGGCCTGTGCCGCCCTCTGGACAGCGGCTCCGGAATGAGCCCCACGCCCCGGCCCCAGCGCAAGCCGGGCTGCCCTCACCTGCTCCTCGGGGCCCGGCGCGCTCCTGCGGCGGGGCTGGGAGGAGCCCTTCCCGGAGGCCCTGCTGCCCGCCCGCCCCGGGCCCGGGGGCAGCGCTAGCGCGGGGCGGGATCGGGATCGGGATGGGCTCCGCCCGCCGCTCCGGCTCCGCTCGAGGCCGCGCTCGGCCGGGAGCGCGCCCCGCCGCTGTGACCGCGCGGGACACCGACAGCGCTTGGGGACTTTTTCTGCTGGGGTCTCTGCTCTTCTCCAAGTATAGAGCTCGTCCTTCATTTCTCCCAGCAAGGTAGTATGTGAACTCCTAAAGCATCCATCTACCCTGATCTGCTCTTCCAGGGCTGTACCGTCTGCTTTGTGCCTTGGGCTGGCCAGCACGTGCATCTGCCGGGAGCAGGGGGCTCATCCCTTCCAGCTCTCTGAAAGGTGTCTCATGGGAAACACAGTAGGACACAGAACGGTGTGGGCAGCTGTGGGTTTGGAGAGGCAGAACAGCCTTGGCGATCAGTTTCAAGAGGAAGGTTTCTCCCTGGATATTGCGATTGCCCTGGTTTGGACAAACTGACTAAACAGCTTTTTTCCAAGTCCTTGGCGGAGGGGAGCAGGGGGGTGGGAGTTAAGAAAGACAAACAAAGTTGGCAGTGGAACTAGTGGAAATGAGACATGACCATCGCATGGAGACATCTGGTATTGAGAAAGAACAGGAGTTTAATGCTCTGGCAGCTCTATGTGCAAGGGCTGATCACACCCACTGTAAAGAGGAAACTCAGGACAAAATGCTGAATTGCCAAACTAAGCTCACTGTCGTTTGAATGCAGCAATTTCGTGTCCATCCACACTGTGTAGTATTGCCAGGAGAGTGTTATTGGACCTGCAGTCCAGAGGGTCTGGGATATTTGTCAGCTAAATAAAGTGAATTGGCTCTTGTAGGCCAATTGTGCAGTTTTGGTCTTCTCTAGCAAGCCGAAACATTACAGAAATTTTTTGAGAACATTTTACTTCTGCTTTTTTATTACTTTCTTTTTGTTTGTTTTTTTTACTTTTGAGCTTCGCATTATTTATGGGGCTGAAGGCAGGAAGAGACAGGGCTGAACTTATAAGAATTGCTTGGTTCAAAAGGCTTAAATCTCATTCAGTGGGGTTTTGCCAGCATGTACTAGGCAAAGAAAGGTGGAAATTGGCATCCATTTGTATGTATTTAGAGGCCACACCTTTGACATATAGCTAGATTTTTTGCCAGCAGGGTGAAAATTGCTGTGTGTGAAATTTGCAGGTTTCATTGTACCATTGAAAAAATTGTAGGGACTGATGAATAAAAAGCATCAGATCTCCACAGTGCTAGACCAAGGCTACCTGGAATGGTTACCCAGCTCCTTAATCTTAACTAAAAATCCAATCACAGTAAGCTTGTGCCATAATGGGAAGGTGACTTTGTATCTGTTTTCCTGGTAATAACTTTAAGGGCTGTATTGTAGTAGTAAGCCATGCCAAAAAAGGTTTAATTTTTAACTCTCCTTCCTCTCCTATAGTTTGCTGCCTGGTATCTCTTTAGAGACTTTTCTGTCTCCATTTCTCTGACGAGTTGCAAGTCGTGTAGGGACCTGAACATCACTCGATGGCTGTCACTGGCTTAACGCTCTGCCTGGCCCAGCAAGGATGAGTGTTCCCTGACACAGGAGGTTTCCAGCTCTGGAGATGACTCAATGCTGGAATGTTAATTCCGGTCTCTGTATCCTGCCAGAACTCTGCAGAGGGGAATCTTTGGCAGGCAAAACTCTAAGGAGATACTTATCTATAATCTTTCTGTAATCTACCTTTTAATCTAAAAGCAAAGCATTATCTGGTCTGATTGATCCCCCTGCTCTCCAACATCCATCAAGATATTATGCTGTAGAGCTGATTTTAGAGAAAGAAGACATGATCTTAGCTAGCTTTGGGTCACTTGTGCACCAAAACTTGTGTTGTATTTCTCTGAGACCTCAGAAGTTGGGAGAAACTGCAGCACTGTGCAACCAACAGAACTGATGCTTGTGGAGAAGGGCTGCATCCCCTTGGAAGTGTGAATGCAGAATGGGAGGCCCCGAGAGTCTTGGGAACCACTGTGGTTGGTGACTGACTGCAGCCACAAATTTTCATTGCAGTTAAGTTCAGAAGACAACTACCTGAGGTCTCCATAGATGCTGAGCTGTGTCCTAGCAACAAATACAAGGGTGTATGCATAGAGTACATTGAGAGAATTTTATTTTTTCTTGGATTCTTATTGAATTCCAGGGAAGAACCACCTTTGCTCTGCGTGTCTCACTGGAGTACAACAGTATTTGTGGTTTTGGCAGCTTGTTGCATGGACAAGCTGGTTAGGTCTTGGTTTATTCTTTTTGTTAGATGTCAACAAAATGCTTTCTTGTTTCATCAAGGGCAATTCAGAAACAGGCATGGGGTATTTTGGCTCCACAATCCTATGGATGGAGCTGTTCCTTTGTCTCCTTCAGGAGTTTTTCAAACATATTGGAATTCCCGTGCATTCAAGCTGCATGAAACTGAGTATTTTAATATGCTTAGAATGAAGACACAATTACCCTTCACTGATTCAAGTGTAGCCCCAGCTTGAATTCTTTGCATCTCTTCTGTAAAGTGCTCTTTAGGCTTTAAGATATCTAATAACAGTAGGATTTTTCTTTAAAAAAAGTTGTACTTGCATTATGCATTTGTTATTGGCTGTTTCTCTTTTCAGCACAACATTTTCATAATTAGTCTATTATGATGTATATTCCTCTGCAAGTAGGCAGCTCGTCTCAGTGATGTCACTTCAGGAACCAAATATTAAACTACAGAATGAACTACACCTGGCTTTAAATGTCAGGTTTTTTTAAACTTGGATTAAAGGCACCTTGCTGCAAGACAGCAGTCTTGGTTTCTCTAGGCTATGAGGCTTCTTAGTAAACATAGTTCAGATGGGGATCTGTTTGTTTTACTCTATCGTTCTGAAGTTGCAAGCACGTTTGACCTGCCACTTCAGAACATCAAATGAAAGAAATACAGTCATGATTTCTGGAAAAAATTATCAGACAAAAAGATCAGAGCATTGCCTAGACATCTGAGAGGAGGACCACAGCAACAAAAAACAAATCCCCAGACTAAATGGAAGTAGAAAGCATGTTCCTTTATACCCTTCTCCCCAGCCTGAAGTGTACCTACAAGTTACTCACTTAATTCTGTTTTCATTCTCATGAAATCCGTGCTGGTTTGGCAGGGTGACCTTTGATGTGTGGCATAATGTGCTTTAGAAGGACAATCATTCTTTAGGTCAAAATGGCTATAAAATTTCCAGTGCTACTAAAAAAGTAATACTTCCATTCTCTCTCCTTATTAACCACTGACCTGTCTCTGTTGGTTTTCTATGTGGTAAAATTCTCCCAAGTTTTGGAAAGGCATGTGTCAGAACATGTGCAGCCCAGTACAGTGCCCTAAAGGCACTGAAAGCATGTCAGGACAAGGACAAGTCTTGGCTCAGCATCAACAGTCACTGCCCAGCTGATGGCTTCCAAAGCATTGCAAGAGCACCACCCTTGTGTAACCTAAGGGATTTGGATCACATGCCCCGCAGCAATCTGCAACAGCTTGGGGCAGCTCTGCTTCCTAGGAAATGTCTCTGCTAGATGTGGCCCTTCACTTCATATGGGAGCAAACTGGAACATGTGACCCTTTCCCTGCAGTGGCAATTCCGTGTCTGGTATATCAGCTTACACTGTCACTCCACAGTCTGGGCTCAGCGTGTTTATTATCCAAATAGCCCCTCAGGAACTGTGAGGTTGAGGTGGGACAAGACTGGCACAAAGAAGGTATGGCAGATGCACAGAGGCCTAGGTGTCATTTGACAGTGACTCAGGAGACATGTCCCTATTGAGGCCACATCCTTTTAATATCAAAGTGCAAAGGCAGCAGTTAGGTGAGCTGGTCAGAGCAAAAAATTCAGTAGCTGAGTGAGAAACCCACCCCTTGCCATATGCACAAACAGGGTTAAGAGCTCTGAAGATCAAAAATAATCCCACTATATTCAAGGTAAAAACCCTGGATGTTAAGAGCCAGAGAATCCTTTTGTCCCACAGATCCTGACCCATAGACAGACAGTGCTCCTGCAGGTTTTTGGTTTGGCATTCTGCCTCTGCAGCTGGTGGTGCTGGAAGCCTCCAAGGAAACCCATGGACACTGATGCTGGAGAGGAAGCAAACACCTTCCATACCCAAACACCAACACTGACTGGTGTGAGGGGGCAGGAAGCAGACAAGATTCCATTTTTTTCTCTACTTTGATTATGGGAAGCTACATAGTTTATAAATGGGAGCTGTAGTGTACAAAGGAAGGCAATTCATGCACACACCAATATATGAAATTTGCATTTATTTTTCCCCTTTTCTGGTACCTGTCATAGCTTTAACATTGCTTTGTAGATATGTGTAAAAGCCTAAGGCTGCCCATAAGGCTTTCCAGGTGTTTAAGACACTTTGCAATGGTACATCCTTTTGAACCCTTACTCATGATGTGGTTTCATAGCTCCAAGGCACAAATGTAGAGCCCTTACAACCAATCATGGGCTTTTAAATGGTAAGTTTGGTATGGACAATATATTCCCTTGTAAAAGAAAAAAGTAGCTACTGGTACAAGAAGTGTTAAAATAAACTTGGCTATATACTGTTTCTCAAGCAGCAGTGGTACAATCTGCCATGAAATACCACATGTGTTATCAACCACAAAGAGGCAGGATGATATAAAGTGAGTAAGGAGCAGTTCATAATGTATTTTGCACCCATCCTTGAAGGGAATCCCTTGGAAATCAGTGAAGATCAATGCTATATTGTCAGTTAAACTGATACATGTAGTATTCAAGATTCTTAAAATATATTTGAATTAGGAGATTAGCATTCAGTTATTTAGATAGACCATCAAAAATAATGGAGTAAAAAAGGTCTTCTCTCTGTAGTCTTCTATCTGAATGCTACTTGAAATACCACTCAGGAGAGCAGTCTATGGGTTCTTCCTTCCAAAGAGTCTTCAGACGCTGGGTCCAGGCTGTCAGCATCTCCTTCCTCTTCTCATCAGAGACATTCTCTGGAGCATAACAGATGTGAGGTTCAAGGACTTTGACGCCACAGAAGTGCATGATTCCATGCTGGATGCAAAACAAAGAAAGAAATGCCTCAGCAAATAGTTCTTTCACGTGAAGAATATGGAAGATCCAAATCTGAAACTGTTTCTCTGATGCAGTATCAGTCAGGTTCTCTAAACCTGTGCATTTATCCAAAGAAGGGAAGTAAATTGCTGTTAAACCCATAGAACCGTTCTCACTGGATGTTGTACTCTGTCTAATTTGCAAGGATAAGGGACAATTTAAAATTCATTGTCCAGTTTGAACCTCCTCAGATTGTTCCTAACTGCAGTGTGTTTCACATCTATTTCCAAGTTGGTTTCTTGGATTTTTTGTTTTTTTTTTTTCCTTTCTTTTCCAAGCTTTTGCCTCTGGCGTAGCCAAATGATTCTGTAGGAAGTCTTGTGCCTGTGGAATCAATTTATCTTGCCATTTTCCTTCTGTGTATTTCTGAATTCAGCATTGTGTTTCAAGTTTTTGTGACAATTACCTGCAATATCTACAGGTGGACAGCTCCTCAGGGGTAGGCAGATGGTATTTGCAGTGGGAAGGAGATCATGCATGACTCCTCTCCCATCCTACATGAATTGGGTGACCATGGGGAAAAGAAATCCGGCATGGCCAAGCTAAAGGAAATCCTGTAACAGCAAAGACACTGGAAAGGCTGACAGTAGAAGCTTTCCCCAGATTCCAAGCTGGAGGAAGGGGCACAAACCAACTTTAAAACTCTGTGAACATTTGAAGTAGTTTCAGGTTTTTAGAGCCCAATTTCTAACCTGCAGATTCTTGGAAAATGATTTCTTATTATGTTTCATATAAAATAATCAATAAAACAATTGTTTATAAATAGCTGGAATAGTAAAAGGTAAGGCACACACTAACCAAATAGTCATACAGTATACCTGCATGGGCCATAGGAGATAGCGAATATCACCTCTGATTGCGTACTTCTCTTTGCTTCCTCCCGTGGTGAAAGAAAACAGGCATAATTTGCCCTAGAATAAGGAAAGTGGTGCTTGAGTTAGGCATTTTTAAAGAAGAGTGGCTGAATAGTTCTAGACATATTTGTGGGAACCTGGACAGCATGGATTTCTAGAGGAAGGGGTGTCCTCATCCTTCTTACATGTTACAAGGATTGGCAGTTTTGAGGCAAAGATTGATGTCATACAACTACATCAATGGCCTGAGTGTCTGGGCTTTGGGCAGAGATGGATTAAAAAGAAAAGGAATTATGTGTCTGACACCCTTATATGAAGGAGGGCTGATCCTTGTTCTTCCTTATGCAACACCTGGAAAACTGTGGCTGGAAAGCCCTCTGTTACTGTGAAAAATCTTTATTCCTATCCCCTCTGACTACAGAAATTTTTTGCTAAAGCACCCCTTCAAACTTGGGCTTGCTTAACCACCATGTTTCTTCTGCTTCTGTGACTATGTTGTCAGCTATTTGTTTAGCTTCTCTCATCTCAGAAGTTTTAGCTCAGAAGATTCTAAAATTCAGAAGTTTTAGCTTCTGTAATTGAAGTAACATTTTCCCAGTGCAGTATCCCAAGTGTCTTGAGCCTGTACTCCATATGCAGCTGTGATCATTGGGGATCATGCCTATTTATGTCAGCGAGGCAGCCTTTTCTGAAATTTAAGGCAACTGAAATGTTTGGAATTGTTAAGAAGATCAGAATTAACAGACATTAACATGTAGCAAACAGAAATGTGAAATTAATATTGATTGGTTTTTGATGCTGCATTTGTTACCAAATATGATCCATCAAACATTGGGCCAGAATTTTCCAGGGATATTCTCAGTGCAGTGGGGAATTAAAAATGTATGGATAGACATCAAGAGATATTGTTCTTAAATAATTAAGTTCTAATTAAAACCTAGAGAGAAGAAAAGATAGTTGCAAAATAGATAGTTGCAACAGAGGCTCATACTCTGGGTATTTCAGATTTCTAATTAAGTTTTATAGTTCAACCTTTAACATCTAATTCCAGAATAGGACTTTGGCACCTACCGTGTCAGTCATTACAGACAAGAGCAGTCCTATGGTGGTGGGAAGGATGACAGACTGTAGTTATAGGAAATGGATTGATTTAAACTGTTTGCAAGCCGTGTGCTATCCCAGGGCACTCTGATACTCCTAATAAATGATAAAGCCTGTATAGCAAGCCAAGTAAAGGTCTCTAGGAGATTGCTTAAATCTTTAGGAACAACTGCAGTCTCCTTGTTTTCCCATCCTCCAGACAGTGTGAACAACCCAGGTAGTTACTCAACATGTTACCAAAGCAACATTTCAGAACAGTGTAAAGTGTGAGTTTTAAACAACTGCAATGGAAAAGAAGAACCAGGGCCCCCAAGATCATGGTGCAAACCTTGACAATAATAAAACAATTCCAAAAATGTACCTGGAGCAAACCACCATCATATGCCTTTGACAAATCGTAAGCAAAGCCCTGGACCAAGACTCTGTCCATCCAGCCCTTCAGGATTGCAGGCATGTTGAACCAAAACAAAGGAAACTAGGCAAAGAGCAAATTACCTGGTTAGCACAGAGACTCTGGGACGCCCTTAGGCCTGGTCTAAATCCTGTCCTCTGAACCTGCTCAGATCCTGTGTGTGCCTTCTTCCAGCTTTTTGTCAGGAGGGGCAGGAACTATGCTTGGCAAAAGGAACTGAAGTGCTTTCTATTTGGAGTAACCTCAGGGCCATACCTGAGCATCTACAGGACTCTAACACCATGGGGCAGGTGAGGGCTTCCATCCAGACTAAAGTTGGAATATGATGAAGTAGGAGGGTGCCACTTAATTCAGACTCAAGTCTGTAAAGAATCATGTCTCCTCTGGCTGAAATGCAAAAGAATCTAATATCTTACTAGCAGGATTGACACCTCGTTATCAATTCTGATCTGACAGTCTGCTGACAAATGCTGGGGATTTTAAGAAAGACTTACTTTCACACCCTGTAAATGTCATGCCATTGAGCCATGTCTGAGGCCAACAGGGACACAAAGAAATGTAAGGCTACTATTTCCCTTCACAGTACTTTGTGATTTATAGACACAGGGGACAGAACTGGCACAGTGGGGAATAGAGATGGGCTGTAAAGATCTATTGGAAATTCCCAGTAGTGCTTCTGCAATTCAGCAACAAATGAGAGCAGTGTACTTGGGACAGCCCAATTCCCTGACCTTGCTGGCTGCCTCCAGCTATTCACCCAGAAAATAATTTTTGCTCTGCTTTCTGCCAGCCTGCCTACTATGCATGGTCATATATATCCTTGAGCATCCATCCAGGAAGATTTTCCCAGTGTTGGGGAGTTCCTGGAGTGGCTGTTGTTTCAACCTGCATCATTGTCCTACTCAGTTACTGGATTTGCTGTAATAATGACCCAGATAATTGTACTACTGATCTGTAGTTTTTACTGTACTGCTACCTAAAGTGAACATCACAACTGAATTCTGTTTTAAAATAATGACCTGAAAAATCAGCAGGTCTGCTTCCTGCACCTTCTTCTGCTCTTCAACCAGGTCTTTGGACAAAGCTCCTCTCTTGTAAGCTTCCCAGGTTTCCACACCATAGTTGAATGCTTCCGAGTTGTGCAGGCGACCTGTGGGTAGAAAAGTCATTCTTTGCCCTCTGATACTGTGTCCAGTATCAGAGCCAGATAAGAGATAAATACAGGTAGCCATTTACAGTTCTAAACTGAGTTACTGCTTTCCATTTTCCCCACTTTCTTTTCTTTGGTAGATATTGAGCATCATCACAGCTGATGGTGATTTGATTTTAAAATGGAGAAGAATGTAGATTCTCAGAGTTGTAAACCTTCACCTTTCTGTAGCAACATAGGAAGTGCAATATGAGTGCCTAAGCTTGCTTTGGGACTTCATTATCTAGGTGGAAGATTTAAGAGAATGTTGTTAGTTGTTCTGCCTCTGCCTTAGGGTTTACTGATGCCATCATGCACTTGCAAGCACTATGGAGCTGCTTTCCAGCCTCAATAACTGGGAAATTCATCAAGGGATAGGGAACCAGTATTGACTGGCTCTACTGATTCATCTAGCAGATCATCAGTCTCCAGCAGAAGACTGAGGCAGTAGTAGCCTCGTGAACTAAACTGTAGCAAGTCCCAGAATGGTATCTGAAGGCATTTCCTCCCCATGAGAAATGGACTTTAGAGACTGATTTATGGACATGTGCTAATGCGTTTTTCCCTGTCAGTAATCTTGCTGTGATATGAAGTTTATGTTCAGAGTGGACTTTTAGAAATGCAAATGTATGGTCATGAATAAGTTTCTTATTAACGAAATAAGTTTCTTATTAAACTCTTGATGATACCAGGGCTGTAGCAGCTCTCCTATCAGGACAGACTGAGAGCTGGTGAAGGTTTCAGGGAGACTTTTGTCAGCCTTCTGATACCTCAAGGGGGGCTTACAGGTCACTGTTTTATGAAAAAAGGTGTATTTTGGCTGATCTCACCAACAATGTCATTTCTTGTTGCTCTGGGCTCAAACTGCATGGCATATAAATCCGACACCGTGACACTGCAGCCCTGCTTGGTCAATTCTTCCACAGCAATCTTCAACAAAGATCCATTGAAGGACTTGGGTTCTTGATGTGCATAGACTATCAGGACTTTTTTCCCTGGAGGCAGAAACAAAACCACAAAACTACAAAACAATTTGGAATCTAGGAGGCAGATGCAGAAGAGTTTGTGGAGCTGGGACTTGTTCCTTTCTCTTTCTGTAGTGTCCTTTCCCAGTGGCACAAAACCAGTGAAAGTGGAGTGAGTAGCAGCATTTGACTCCTGCTCAGCAGCAGTGAGTGACTCCTGAGGCACTAATTGCTGGATGTGCCCAGCCCAGCAATGTTGTGCTACACTGGGCTTTCCTAGGTGGAGCTCAGTGTACAGGGGGGGTGTTCCATAGCAGGTCACACTGGCCAACATCAGCAAACCACTGCTCCTTCCTTTAAGTAAAGAAGGAATGAAGCAATATTTTGTATAGGACAGCAGTTTTTTATGAGTAACCAGAGATGGAAATTTATAGGGATTTGGAAAATGATATCATCTGCAAAAGATGTAGCTCTTGGTTCCTGACTGCCAAGAACAAAACTCAGGCAACTCCTGAACTCAGTTGCTCTGGGACACAGCTTCTGGATGCACAGCCCAGAGCAACACCTGTGAAGTGACAGGCAAGTTCAGTGTGTCAGGGGTAACTAGTAGAAGCTGAGCTGAATACCTGAAGAAACAACAGCTCATTTTTAACCTAAATGGCAAGGGGTAATTGTTTCTCCAGGATGCATTGTGTCCATGAAACCAGAGCTATGCAAAAATGACTATTAATACTTGTGGGTCAAACACTATCAGAAATTCAATGTGTGTACAAACTTTTTAAGCCCCTGTCCATATCTTACTCTGGAATATCAAGAGCAGTTACCTCTTTGCTGTTCCTGCCAGCTCTCAACAAACAGGGAGCTCAGTGGTTGGAGATGCCACAGGCTCCCTGAGGTGCTAAGTTTGATTCTGCAAAGCTGATGGATTGTCTCCCTTTAGGTAGAGCTGAGAGTGCTTGGACTTTGGACAGTGTTTGGAGAGATTGGAGTTTTCCAAGGTCTCACTTAACAATTTCAGTCGTTTGAAAACTGAGACCTCTGTGTCCCAGCTAAACACGGCAGAGACGTCTCATCCCTGAGGCGCCCAGTGCCCCAGCCTGGAGTGAGCAGCGTTTTCATCCGCATTTGCCCTTACCTGCCATTGCTGGGGAGCGCCGGGGAGCTTCTGTCCCGATAATGTGGTAGTGCCTGAGAACTCAAAGGAGAGATTTGCTGGTGAGAAGCATCAGGAACAGGTGTGAGGAGAATTGCCGGGTGCATCGCGCCTCTCCCGATCCCATGCCACCCTCCGGAAAGCGGCTCCGGAGCGGCACCCGGATCCCCGGCCCCGGAGCAAGCCGCGCTGTCCTTACCTGCTCCTCGGGGCCCGACGCACACCTGCAGCAGGGCTGGGAGTGGCCCTTCACACAATCACGGAACATCCGGAGCTGGAAGGGACCTACAGGGATCACCGAGTCCAACTCTTTCCGGCGGCCCGTCCGGGCAGGCCCTGGGGCAGCGCCAGCGCGGGGCGGGATCGGGACAGGTATCGTCACCGCCCGGCAGCCACGGCTCCGGCTTTCTTTTCTCCTCGTCTGGTTTCATTTCATACCCCTCAGTTCTAGTTCTGGTACTGTGAGTGGCAGTGGAGGGTCAGTCCGTGCTCTTCCGTTCTGTCCGCTGGTGATTTTGTGGACTTGCCAGCTGAATCACCTCTTTTCTGGACTGTTCTTCAAGGGCGATCTGTGTTCAAAAGCTGTTCTGTACTTGCAGTCGTTCCTAGTGCTCTTCTCTGCCCTTTTCCAGTTCTGCTGTATCATTTCTTGAACGGAGGGAATCAGCTCTGTATAAAGTTTTCATGCTATGGATATGCCTTGGACATAGCCAGTGGTCTGATGATTTTCTGCTTTTTGGTCCTAATAATTCCTGCTTTAAAAATTGCGCTATTTTGACTGCTATGGAGTGTTAAGCTGGTGTCTATATAGAATTATCTGTGATAATTAGAAGATTTTACTCCTGTGTGGTGTGAAATAGCCTTTAATTTGAAAAGTGAGGCCAAGTGGGTTGGTTTGTTTCCCATAAGCATCTCCTAAGGTCCACAGAGACTAAAAATAACTTTCACTTGTCTAACCTCCTGAGCAGCATTCAGAACAGTCTGCTGGTCCTAGTTCAGGTTAGAAAGTTAGAAATAGGTTAGAAACAACCCTTGTGCTCTATGAATGACTCACCTATTGGAGGAATTTGGCACAGATTTGTGTCTTAAATGCTATTCTTCAGATGTATTATAGGTACTGAAGAATTCTCTGCTGTTCTCTGCTGTTATCTAAAGTACTTTTGATTTGTAGCCCCAAACCCTCCAGAGAAGATGAATTACTTTTTTTCTCTGAAAAGCTAATCAAGAAACTTGATTTTCTGTTGATTTTATTGGGGCAGGGGTTGGACACATAGCTGAGGAGAGCAGAGAAACTTTTTTTTCTTTTTTTTGTAATATAGCTGCAGAATTTGCTTATTAGTCCCCTTATTCAGAAAGTTCATGAGTTGGATTTAATTCTTTCTTCAGCTGGAGGGGAACCAAATGCCCATTCTTAAAGAGTGACCCCCACATCAAACTTCAGGTTGTTTATTCTGGAGTGGGTACACCATCAGTTCTTGTTAAAGGTGTCTCTGCAGAAAAATATCTTGGGGTTTGGTGAAGGAAAAGAGAGGATGCAGGCACCATTTTTTTACTTAGGCTCTGGGGTGACTTTGGAACACAAAGGCTCCAATCTCTGTGTCAAGAATTGCTGGAACTTTTAACATCCAGCAGCAGTTGGGTGCTGCAGTAACCCACTGCATAAGGTGAGGGTAACCCAGGTTCTTGTTAACAGATCCCTTGGGGTGGATTAGAGGGAAACAACACTGAATGATCAGTAAAGAAATGCTTCCTGATGTCCAGTCTGAACCTGCCCTGGAGTAGCTTTGAACCATTCCCACTGTCACTGGATCCAGGAGAGGAGAGCTCAGCACTTGCATCTACACTGCTTTGAAATATCCAGGCTTGTTGCTTCGAGCCAACAATGAATTCAGTCATAAACACCACCAAAGCCATCACAGATGCCACTGTAAAGTACAAACACATATAGCACTTAGGTTGATTGACTTCTTCAGCAATCGAACTAGATGAATGTTTCCCCCTCCCACTTTATCAGATGACACAGCACACAGTTTTGTGATCCATAATAGCTGTTGTATAAATTCGTGTGGAAATGCTAATATCGTAATTATGTGTGTGTGTGCATTTTCTTCTTACAAATTACATACTGTGGATTAGAGTGCAAGGTATGGTCGTCTATATTAGAGAAGAAATTAATCAGAATAAATTAAAAACATTAGAATATAACCGTGCAGGAACTACTTTAACTTTTCTTACGCCTTTTTGTAGGATTAATACGAAGTTTATTGTACGCATTGTTCTGTCTCTGGAGTGGTGTATTAAGGTTTTAAGATACTGTGTATCTAAAGGGTATTTATTGTGCCCTCTAGCGCCCAGTGCGAGGGTTTGCTTGACAGCAGAAGCGAAGCCTCCACCAAGGACGAGTATTACTTAATCCGTAATGCAAATTCTGTCCCAGACAAAATGTCTTAAGAACCTCTGTTGCCAGTGATAATAAGCAGCAAGGAAAAACGATCCCAACAAATCGTTAGTGTAAGAGAAATCCTATGTAAAATTAGTTTTCAGTGACTTTTGCAGAGAACACAGCCACAGGGAGAACAGTTCTAATCAGTGAGTACTGTGGTTCTGAACCGAAAAGGAAGAAAAAGAGAGAAACTGAGAAATAATATCCAACAGAAAATAGGTCTTCACGTATGGGGATACGTGTCACAGTAACACTGTAGCTATTCCTGGGCTTGTTTGGGCAGGTAATAAAGATGACAGTCACTCCTCTATCTATCTGTTTCCTTACAGCAGAAAGGTTGACAGGCTTGTGCAACAGGAAGGAAGGAAGCAGGAAGACTATGTGACCAACAGCCTCTCACTGTGACCTGTTTTCTTAGCCTGTCTGTATGGTAATGAGTAACAGAAATTGAAAATTGTAACCTCTGGGGTTAACAAGTCTATAATACAGTCTCTAAATCTAAAGCAAACCAGGAACAGGGGTAGTGTCTTGGGAAACAACTTTTATCCACTGTTTAGCTTATTTTTAAACCTTGTGATGTTTAATATGTAACACTATGAAAGTATATAAATGAAATATCTATCTAAGGCTTTTATCTGTTTGTAACTTAATTGCAGCTTCTGGTAGCAGATTTTTGCCGGGAAATAAGGGGACTAGTTAATTCAAGTATAAATTTGTTAATTTTAAATTTTTAATCTTCTCTGTGATTTTTGACTGAAGAGTCTGGCCTGAGATACCTTTTGAAGAGAGGCTGAATTTTCAAATCTGACTATGAATTCAATCTTTGTCTGTAAAGCACAGCAGATCTAGGATTTGTCTTTGCATCTAAATAATGAGACTCTTTGCTAAATGTGTCTGTCTTTCTTTGCCCCATTTGTGATAGCTAAAGGCAATAGGAAGTGTCTGCACTCTCCCTCAACTCTTTGTGGAATATTTCATGTAAATATAGAATGAAATTAATATTAATTTGTACTTAAAGAGGTCAGAAATAAGCAGTTTAATTTCAGGACAAGGTACTTTATGGAGTATTTGAACTGAGAACGGCAATGTGTTAGCTGTGATATTAAAAATTTGAATACATCTGAGCATAGTTTTCTGAGGAGGTACTTAAAATCTGCTGGTATTCTACAGCTCTACCTATTTGATTTTGACCACAAGTTTGTAACAGAATTTTAAAGGTTGTGGGCTTTTTCAGAGAACAGTTAGAGAAGGGAGTAAGTAGATTTTCTGTGCCAGTAATTATTCCCTTAGATGAAACAAAAACTTGACACACCTGTTTCTATAGCCATTGCGCATCAGAGTTGCTTGCTATCCCTAATGTAAGATTTACATTTTTATATTATGGAGAAAAGAATCATACATCACATTGGCATTTTGTTTTCACATTCAAGCCAATGCTTCCTTAGATTTGAAAGTGATGCTGGAAAGGAGCCCAGCTGCTGGCTGAAGTCTGTTGTGGTGGAAGATAAAAATTCTATACAGCTGATCAACTGCAGAGAGGCAGCAGAAGGTACATAAGGTGCTGCCTCTGGTGAGTCCAGTCATATGTGACACAATGTATTTCAGAAGCAACCAATTTTAAATATTCTTCCCAAAGGAATTTTTACAGGTTCCTCTTAAATACCAGAGTACTAGTCTGAAACATCAGCTGACCAGGTCACTCTGTGCACCTGCAAACCACATGGGGAGAAAAGCCAGGGAAATGAAGAGGGAGCACCCTCTTGCTCAACGTGCCATGACCTCATCCTGGCAGGCTGTTATGGGATGTACCCGCGACAGTAACTTGGTGATTGCTTTCCAGTTACTGTTGAGACTTTCATTTATTTGGAATCAAGCTATGTGGGATGAAGTCCTGTACAAGAACACACCATCCTGTGATCTGAGTGCTAGCCATCCTGGTAAGAGAGTCATCAAATGAAAATTGTTTTGACCCACAGTGTTAAAACAGCTTGAGCCCAGGCTCAAGATTAACAACCTAGCATTTGAAATAGTGAGCAACTCAATGACAATTGGCTTCAAAACAAAGCCAGCTACTTAGCCAGAGTTCAAAAGAATAATTTCATGCAGAGAACGTAATTCTGAGGGGAGACCCCTTGAACTGCTGCCAAAACCAGGCTCTCTAATGCTTCAGTAGGAGCAAAGCAGCGTTTCATTTTCTTTGACGCCCTGACATCGATAATTCCAGCCTGTTCTGAGCGACAGAATAGTCAGGAGGGCGCTTGCCAGGCCGAAGCCCAGCTGGGGGTGCTGGAGAGCTGAGAACGGCACCGTGAGATGCTTTAAACTTCTTGAGCCGTGCGGAGCAGTAGATCCACCCCATACCCAGTGTGTTTTCTCCCTTATCAGGGTAGTTGCAAAGCAAACAGGGAATTAATAAAAATCTTTCTTGTGTTTGCCACGTATGGCTCTGCTGAGCAGTTATTTTGTTACCTCCACCATCCTTTCTTGGGCTATTTTATATGTCAGATAAAGAGTCTAGATACCTTGAGTGTCTTCTGTACATTTAACAGTTTACTCATAGAACAGATATTGTCATAATAGTATTTTATACAAACGAAAAATAATGATTTATGTTTGATGCATAAGCAAACTGATGCTTTGACACAGAGACTTGACAAAAAGATGCAACCACCTCCAATCTGCCTACGGGCAAAATGTCTGCCCTTTAAGCTGTGGTGTTGTCCAATCTGTTATGCTCAAAATCCACTTTCTGACTTAGAATTTGACCCGGAATTTTTTAAGGTAACGATTGTGTACCGTGAAACACAGAGAAGGTCCCTGGAGCCGGAGCTGGGATCCGAACTTCTGTCTGCACTACCAGGGAAAGCCAGCAGGCTACAGCCGTGCTGTGCAAGACCTGCTTATGCCTCAGCACTCTTCTGCGGGTGGGAGTCTCTCCAATAGGGAGGTGCCCTGCCTTTCCCCATCCTCACCCCCTGCTCTTCTGCAGTTTCATGGGACTTGGTGGCTGAGGTGCCCTGAAGTGTGAAACCTGTGATAAAATTCTCTCCAGGGAGACAGGGTTTCAATTCTAGTCTTAATCACTGGGCTATAACATAGAAGGGAAAAAAATAAAATAATCAGCACGTGCATACTTGGGAAAAGATATGTGCTGACTTCTGTATGGGAGTGGAGGCCTGTTGGTAGCTGTTCCCTTGGGTTGTACCAAAATGTTTGGGGAAGATGATTCAAGACACATTCCTGATATTACTTGCTTTTGCATTACTGTTGGCAAGCTGCAGATAATCTTTCTGTGGCCCTTGACTCCTGAGTCTGAAGCCTCTTTGCCTGGATGTCCATGTTGGCTCTTCTCTCTGTCAGGGGTCCCAGTGCAGGCTGCAGCCAGCAAAGGGGCTGTCCTGGGGAGCAGCTTAGGTTTGGCTCGTGGCCTCCTGGAAAATGACTTCTTGTATCCCAGCCTCTCAGCCACTGCCAGGTCAGGGCCCAAGCACTCCATGGACTGCTCATGGGCTGTGATTCTCTGGGATAAATACTAGGTTTGTAGTATTAATTTACAACATAAGCCTTTGCAGGGCTGGAGCATTACAATATCTGACAGCTACTCCCACCCTCTCAGGATCCCAGTCATCAGAGGTGTGAAAGGGTAATCTTCACAGAAATGTAACTGATACCCACATATGCCTCCTCCCCATGCACAGAAAGGGGGAAGGCATTGCAACATAAGGAGGTGCTCTCCCAGTACACGTGCAGAACCCACCTTGGTAAGCTGCCCTGAAAGGTAGAATATTACAGTTTTACAGAAGGACAAATACAAGGTTTTGGCAACTGGTAGAGTGGAGATTAGAGTGATGCAAAATTACATATTCATACAAGTTGTTGTTAATTCAATGATTTGCATGTGCTTAGTGTTTTGAGAGTTCTGGTTTGAGAAAGATTAAGTTTCTTGCTATAATGTGAACTAGAATTCACATGACTCACAGTGCCCCATTACTTTAAATTACTTCTAGCTTGGTCTGCATGATAGAGTTGGCAGAGACTTGTGTATGGCTCAGAGAGGTCTGTTCCATGCTCTGAGTCATACAGCTATATGCATACTTCTTTTTTTTCACATTGCTGTGGGATATCCCCATTTGCTCCCAGACCTCCTACGCAAAAGGCAAAAGCACAAACTTACTTCCCTGCAGCACCCTAACCAGTCATGCAGATCCACTGTTGCTGTCAAAGAGCCCTCACATTTGAGAATTGCTTCCTTGCCATACATCTGTGCTGCCCAACCCCTTCCCCTCCCCCTTTCTTCTTTGCTACCTGCAGTATTGCAAACCCCAAGAGCAATTAGCAGAGCTGAGAAATCCCCTGAACTCAGTTATCCGTGCAGCTACTCAGCACGGCTCTCACAGCACTCAGCATGTGCATTGCTTCCCCCATTGGGTTTTTTGACCTTTTCTGTGGCCTATTGTCATCTAGCAACCTGTGTTCACACCGGCTCACAAACCCAAATAGTTTGTTCTAGGATTAACTGCTGTGGTTCAGGGGCTCAACCTGACAAGCAATGTAGCAGCAGTCAAATCTGACAGCAAAACCCCAAGTACAAAATTGAAAGAGAGATAAGTTCCTTTCCCTCTCCTCTCTCTGCAAACTCAAACACTCAACCTAAAGGATTCTCCACACAATTTGGGATAAAGAGGCATCACAGTCTTTTTTTTTTCCTTTTAATTGCTCTGTCCCATAACAGAATTCGTCACTACTGCAGTTTTACCTTGTGGGAAGATAGCATAGCAAGGTATGTGTAATTTCTTCCACCTCTCCAACAACTGCAATAATAGCACAATTGTTCCTGGAAAAGTGTGCATTAGTGTTTAGTGATAGTGAATTCACAAATATGAAAAGTTATTTTGGTTTAGAGGTAGGACGGTCAGGGGAATATGTGCAAATCTGGGAAGCAAGAACAATTGATTTCTTCCACTGACAGTCTCCTTGGCCAGGGGAAAGTTGCATAGGCTCCTGTTTTGAACAGTCATTTGCTTACGTTAATTTATTTTGGTTTTTGGATGCCTATCTTGAAACAGATGGGGTGGGAATGCCAAAGAGCCACACAGCCCCTGTCTCAGAATATTCCTTGGAGACCCCTTGGTGGTAAGGAACTCATGAGAGCAAGCTCAGATTGGGCACCCAGAAACAAAAGGCTACTTTTGAAAGAAGGGCTTTAAGGCTAAGGTTATGAAAATACTGGTTATCATGAATGCTTCTTTCAAAAGGTAGGCTAGTGCCCAAAATGAGTGTTCCAGGAGAGTGAGGGGAGGAAGTGCATCTCCCCTGCTGCTGCTGTTTCTCTGGGGAATCACAGTCCACAAGTGATATGAAGGCTGACAGCATTCTGCCCTCCTGCTTGAGCAGGGGCCAAGGGTGACAAAGCTTGGATGCTCCCTGATCAGGAACACCTTTGCTGTGAATGAATGTTGCTCCACAGCAGAGGTGTAAATTGTGATGGTGGCTTAGAGCTATCTTAGGAGGTCTTGCCGCCACATAATAGGGTTATCTCTTCAACTGAGGTTTTTTTAACTGTAAGAAAGGATATGAAAAATAAACATAACTAGCAATATGAGAGAAATGGGAACAAGAATATGCACTACACGTTCCGGGGCTGTGTAAATGAGTCATGGGATTGAGTTTAAAAAAATGATAAGGTAATAAAAACCACTCTGGCTAACTAGTCATCTGCTTTATTAGCGATATGATAGGATTTGAACATTTACCCTGGGACTAACAGAAGCCAATTTCTTCTCTTTCTTGTTTTTCTACCAAAACCTTTAACCAAGATATGTCTATGCCGCTCTGCTTCCAACATCTCTGTTTCATGGCAGACTTCAAACTTTTTACTTCATGTGTTGTAGTACAGGCAGACTTGGAAATAATTGAATACATAACCTGATGGTTTGTGGATCACACTTGAATTTCTCTGAGCATCACTCTAACAATATCATAGAACAAATACTGAGCTGCTTGCATAGCCTTGTAGCTGTTGGTGGTTACACTGCAGAGGCATTTAGTCAAACCATTCTCCCCAGCAATAGGCTCTGAAGCACAGTGGTGTTTTCAGGCCAGCTGGAAACATGCCAGGCTTTTGCTGAGGCTTGCATGTGCTGGGGCATGACTTGGAGTAAGGCTGTGCGAATGTATTGCCTGCAGTGCTCGCTTATAGTAATGGTTTCATCCCTTGTGATATAGTGACTCATTTCTTTGTGTGCATGCACATGGCAGGTAATGCTCCTAAAGCTCTTCGTACAGTTTCTGATGTGGGCTGATACTTGACTTTTTAATGCCAATGTCCTCTTTTCACGACATTACTTCTGGTAAGTATTGTTCCCTAAGACAAATTCAATTTTATTTTGATTGCCATATCCAGCCTCCTTGCTTGACTTGCCACCCTGGAGCAGTATAAAACCTAAAGTTATTCTTTCACTATGTTGAAAGGTCTCTGGAGAAGAATGACATCGTAATAGTTCTTTCTGTAGTCCATAGCATTAGTTCTTTCTGTAGTCCATAACATTATTTGTTTTCTCACTTCCACAATACAATTGTATTTTGGAAAACTGCCTGCTTACAATTACATACTGGGATTCATATAAAAGATTATGAAAATAAAATTTGTTTGAAACAGATGTGGGAATGCGTGTTTGTCTGGGCCTCCAAGGTCTGTGTGTGCGAGCACCTTGTTGACAATATTTTATGTCCATATCATCCTACTCAGCAGTTGTACTGAACAGTTGTACTGTTCAACTTCCTCTAAACCCCACTGACGTCTCTTCCTGGGGTGGAGAATCTGTGTGATGAGAAGGAAATGGCAGTGGGCTAGTCAGATGTCTAGACTGCATCACTTTTTCCTGCCCTCCCAGCAGAACTCACAGGTGAGGGCTATTCTGTGTAGGAGAACAGTTTAGGGTGGAAGTGCATTACACAACATACTAACTCCTCAGAGCCAGGGGACAGAGAGATGTATTGCCTAAAGGGTCAGATGGCTCAGAGCTAGCAGCATCTAAAAAATGAAGAAATCATGTTGCAGCAGTGCTACCATGTCTTAGAGATGCTGCTCAGGAAGGTTTCCTCTGGCTTCCCCTAGAGTTAAAAAGATGTATGCAGAGCCAAGGGTTGAGCTGTAGCATGTGTGTTTGGGCTTTGGGCTTTAAAGATTAACTCTGTTTGTCCCCACATCCCAGGACTGCCATATCATGTGCCAAATCATGTTAACAATTTTGGTTCTTCAAAAATGTGGGTGTGTGGAGAGAAATGATAGTATGTAACTGATGTCATACAATGTGGAAGAAGAGAAAGTGAGTCTTTGTTTCTTTCTGTATGAGATTTTCCAAAGAGCAAGCTCTGCTGTGTTCAGAGATAGCACAGGACTAACAGGAAAACAGCTGTCAGCTTGAAAACCAAGAACAAGTCTTCAGTAAGACCCAGAATCAAAACTAAATAACTTGCATGAAACTAAGAATGAATCTTGGATGTAAATGTTCACTGTTGATAATAAATGAAATCATTGTTTTGTCAACAGAAGGGCTCACCCTAAATTGGGTACAAGTCTTTACTTACTCTTAACATCTGTGGGGTACAAGGTTTAAGCACTCAGCTGAGTTACCTCAGTATGTAAAGTCAGCTTTTACTGTTTGATAGCCTGTGTTTATAAAGACAACCTATGCAGTCCAATATGCCGTTCTGTTGCATGCATAAATATCTTAAATTTTACTGGCAATTTTTTCAATGTCAGAAGTACTTATACAGTTTAAGAGGGCCTAGATTAGCATTAATTAAAATAGCTATACAACAGTTACTGCAGACAGTCTAAATACAGCTGAAATTATAGACACATCCTCTATAAAAGAGAAGCCAAAAGATTTTATCCCAGTTTTTAATGAAGTTGTATCTCAGTCTCTGTATTCCAAAACTCTACCTTGGAAATGAAGCTATATTCAGAAAAAGTCTCACATCTTTACCTCAGCCTTGAAGCCTGAAAGATGGAAGAATGAGCTGAATTTCTTGGGATGTGAACTGCTACTGTTGCTAAATCTAACAGGAAGCCAGTGACAGAACTTCAGTGGACGTACCTCCCCAATAGCTTCCTCTGTAGGATTTGATCCGTGGAACACTGTAGTTTAATATTCCTAATGAATAATATTAAGACTCCTGGTAGTTGTTTCTACTACAAAACAAACAGACCCAAGACATCTCACAATCTCTATCAGTCAACACTTTTATGGAGTAGGTGTTCCAGAGGAGTTGAGCTCAGGTCTGTTTGAAGTGTCTTTTCCATGTAACTATGTGGGGGGGGGGAAAGGTGTGCAGAAAAAAGCTTTTCAAAGTACCTGTGTTAATACTGAATCCCATGAGTTTGAAAATCCTGTCTAGTGAATTGATTGCATCAAACTGCAGCTTGATTCTACAGCTTCTCACTTCACAATGTGGGCTTGCAAGAGCTCTTGCAGGAAGGGCTTGTGGAAAAGGAGAAGTTCTTTAAAAGTCCTGTCCTGTCCTGTCCTCCCTTCCTCCCTTCCTCCCTTCCTCCCTCCCTCCCTACCTCCTTCCCTTTCTCCCTTCCTCCCTCTCTCCCTTCCTCTCTCCCTTCCTCTGTTGGGCTGCTGCAGTAGTATCAAAGTCTTGCTGAATACTTTGGGGTTTGTTTGACTTTGTATTTGCCTTGCTGAGAACCCTCAGCAAGGACTGAAGAACTCTGCTGAAGGACTCTGAAGAGAAGAGACTTTGAGCTCATTTAGAAAATGCAGCAAAAATGGTGGAGGCTGCTTGAAAGGATTAAAAAAGAAAGAGATCCTGAGGAGTCTGGCAGCCATGTAGAAGCTGCTCCCAATGTAATAGTAGCATGGTATCTTAGCATGTGTATTGTATAAACTTTTGAAAAGGAAGTTGTGAGAGAAAGCAAAGGGACCACACACATAATGAAATTATATTATGAGTAACAAAAGTATCACCTAGCCTGTGGGCCTTCCTTTCTCCAGGATCTGTTTGAGCCTTCATTTCCTTGTATCTGTATTCTGTGACTGGGCTTTGTTTAATTTCCATGCCTGTTTTGAAAACTCTTCCCTTTTTGGTGGCTCAGAATGTCTCACACCTGAATAATGCCATGATGTTCCCTGTGGTGACTTACCAACATGTTGGCCAGAAGCAGCCCTGTGCCAGTACTAGCCCAAGGATGTCAAGGTGGGGTAGAGGTAGATAAAGATGGAAGAACTGGGAGATGAAATATGGTGGAGCTTATGAAAGCATTCAGATGCTCGTGGGGCAACAGAAGAATGGTGGAAGCAATTGCCGCTGTTTCCCTGGCGGCTGCTGCCTCTCTGAATACACCGAACCCTTCATCAGTAACCTGCCTTGCTTTCCAGGGCTTTGAACAAGATGAAATTGGCCATTTGGATATCCTTCCAGAACCTTATGCATAACATCTTTTCCTTTATTCTTCAGAAATTGAGTGAAGCTGTACAACTCTGATTTTACTATTCTTATATTCACTGCAAGTGCTCCCTAGGCCCAGCATGGTCCCAGAAATGGGATTCTGTGTCAGATCTTTAAACAGGCAGTGAATGGACCACACTTACATTGTCATTCTGACTTCAATTTCTGAGAAAATGGCAAGATCCATAATTTTGCCTCAAAAATCTGAACAGTACATCCTGCTGTCTTGTATCAATTTTACCACTTTCTTATTCTATTGCTTTAGAAGGGTTTTGCCTGAATACTGAGGTATTTCCTGGTAACTGAGCAAATCTCAAGTTTACTGAAGAGAGTAAAGTCTTGCATCCTTGAAACATGAGTCCTCTGGGTTGGAATGGTTGAGTTCTGAGAAGAGTGGGGAAAAGCTAAAAAGCTCATCTCTTAAAAATTAATTCGTGGTTTGAAGAAATTCTAGAAATGTGTGGGGAGATAAACATGGGAAGAAGTCTTAACCAAAACTCCAGTAATTTATTTTGAAACTAAATTTTAAAAAATGATACTAAAATCCCATCATGTTCCTTTATTAAAGGCTAACACTATCTTCTAGTGAATTTTGTAGTTGCCCTTTTAAAAAATTAAATCAGTATGATTTCCTCTTCTCTTGATCTTTGAGTTCAACCTACGACTGTTTCTAGGAGGAAGTTTGCTGCTGATGTTTTGCATGAAGTTATACTGTATTGCTGATATGCTACAATTTATATAAATTGAACTTCTGCCAATTACTTCTGTGCTCACCATAAGAGGCTGAATGTTGACGTCAAAGACAGATCAGAGATTGGATAGTGGTGTATTGATGGGCTGCCTGGTTGTTTTGTTTGTTTGTTTTTTTGTTTTAACACAGATGCAGTGTGCTAAGAAAATTTTCATTGAACTTTCTGTAATTCATTCAATTTAATGTAAAGGGTCTGATTTGTAGGGGCTACTGTAGTTCCTTTCAGACTTGGCAGGAAAATCACTATGACAGAGAAGCTAGGGATTTCCCCATGGAGGGAAGTCCCCACTTGATGGTGAAGAAAATCTAGAGCCTTAAAGACACCTTTTGTTTAAAGGCATGTGAAAAATTTTGCCCTCTGGCATATTAGCTCCAGGAAAATCATTATCCCTCCCATTCTGCCTGCACAGTTAGGGGACTGAGTATGTTACAGATGTTACAGAAGGTACCTCTTCTTGCCTTATTGCTTCAGGTGTGTGCCAGGCATAGCTTATTCATACCCAAGTCTTCATTGAGTTTGTATGTAAGATTAAAACCAGTACATCTCCAGTCACCTAAATTTGGCTTTATTTTCTGTGAACTTCTTTTCCTTTTAGTCACTACATGTATGTGCACATGCCTGTACTTGCATGAAAAGCATTTACTCTCATATGTAATAAAAGTAAAGGACAGACTAAAAAGCCTTCAGAAAAGCACAGAATCCTCTTTTTTTTTTCCCCGAAAGTAGAATTTGTAGCTAAATATTTACACTTAGCAAATGCAGCAAAGTTGAGGTAACCATTTCCCCTAAATTTGTATAATACATATTTCCAAAAGATCCAAAAATGGATACATTGACTGCATATAAAATTAAAAAACCTTGAATTGAAATTAATGTATTTCTACTCATTCTGTGACCTTGGACCTTTCTTGGCTGCTTGATGCTTTTTTCAGAGTGGGATTTTCCTCCATCTAGAACTGTAGTTTTTCAGTTTTTTGTTCATAGGGCTTATGCAGTTTCCTTTCTAAACAACTCTTTTTCCTCCCTCACATTATTAGAATATTTAATTTCATGGAGATCTCTTGGGAGACTCAATAACCACTGTTTCTTGAAATATTGCAAATATACAGTAAGGCTAATTAGTTATGTAAATGTAGGAGTTTCCTGGCAAAGTTGAAAGTAATCATCTCACATTTATGGAGTTCCATTAATTACCAGGGTTTGCCAACTATACAGGAAGATTATAAATAATATTTAATATGCTGAATGATGGTATCCAGTCAGCTAGAAAAGAAAGTAATGAATGAAATTGCACTTCAATTTTATTTCAAGTTGATTTAAATGGGAATCCATAACTATTGGCTTGAATTGGCAACCACACTGACTTTTACAGCCAAAATTTGGCAAAACTGACAGAACACATCATGTGATGTGTTTTCACTCCTGTACAGGGCATTAGTAGAGTGTTTTCAACTCATTGTTCCTGAAGGTAGGTTGCCTCGGAGACAAATGTGCTCCTGTGCAGGTCCCAGCCCTGTGCTTGATAACTCCCATGCAGGTATGAATGAGGTCCAAGGCTGTGGTATGGCATTGTTCATGAACGGTTGGTTTCACTGTGAACTGCTCCCAAGCCAGAGGAACATGCTCTACCAACATTTTCTGGTAACCCACACCACCCACATCCTCTGCAAGTGAGAGGCAGTAGGTAACAAGGATGAGAAAGGCGCTGCCTATGTTGCCTGCAACTCACAGGTCATGATGAGGTTATTAATGATAGAAAACTCCTAAATGTTACCACTCAGCCCCTAATGCAGGGGAACCCCTCTTCCCCTCACCCAGACTTTCCTTTTGAAGAGCACATAAAAGGCTGTGAAAAAAATTTTGTATCTGTTTTATGGTATCTGAATTACTTCACTAGCACAGTGATTGATATTACTGTACTCTTGTGAAAAATAAATTATTCTTGCATTGGACTCAGCACAATGATGAAACAAGTTGCACAGCACGGTTCAGAGGAAGACTGTGGCAAAAGAGCTTTGGATATCTTGCAAATGCCACAAATTTGGGAACATCTTTATATAATTTTGTGCTTTCCTCCAGGTTTTGAGTGGAAGGTAATAGAATCACAGCAAAATGCAATGTTGCAAAGAGAAGTTTCTCAGGGACCAGTCAACAAACTGAGGACAGCAAAGAAAATGTAAGTGGCCCTTCAATGGAAGGTTTTGTTTTGATTCTGTGTGCTATGAATCTGCTTCCAGGGTAGAAATTGTGCGGTGTTTCTTTAAATAGCTGTCATTATCTGGTGCATTTCCCAATCTGAAATGTTTTGAAAATCACTGTGGCCCTTCTACAACAAGCAGATCGATAGCAAATACCTTGTGTGAACCCTAGAGTGCTAATGGAATTTCTTTAGAAGGTGTTTGGCATGGACATGAAGGAAAGGCATATAGATATCTCAAAGGTTTTGGAAAATGTAAATTTCTTGGTTATCCCCATCTGTATCTGGTAGCTGGTCATTCCCTTCAGTATTTCAGGACAACAAGGGACTGAATGTTCAATGATACCTAAAGTGAGGCTAATCCTGGTTGGAAAAGACTGTGACTTGCTTTTCCCACAGGATTTTTTCCTGATGGTAGTTTCTGGGACTTTCCCTTCCTGGAAAGCTGTTCTCTGTGGCTTGAATCTTATCACAAGCTTTCTCTCCAGTGCCCATCTGGCACTCTCAGGAGCTAAGCCAGCTTTCTGCCTTGTCTCACTACTCCCACTCAGAAGAGTTTTCAGAGCAGAGTGGAGTTGTACCGTTGCAAGGGGGTCCCTTTTCTTAACCTAGCAGAGCACTGCAGAGATTTTCCCCTCTTTGTGTGTAGGTACAAATGCTTTGCACATCTGGTTGACAGGTCCAGTGTGGCCACTTAAGGAAGTGGAGAAGGTGGCTATTTCTTCTGGTTTTGCATTTGAGTTCAAGTGGCAAAAGGAATGGCAGACTCCACTTGCCATACAGCTACTGGTTTCCCAGAATAAGAAACACGTTGTGGCTGGTGGAAAAAAAGGTTCACTTGTCTGAAGTCTGAAAAGAAATCCTTGTTTATTGGTGAAAACTGGCAGATGCCTTCTGGAGGACATCGTGAATGGGGAAGCAGAGATCTCTGGGAATTTGCCCTTAGAACAGGGTGACTTGTAGAGGGGGGAACAGAGCAGCAGATGGTAGAGAAGAAGAGTCAAATCTGTTGAGGTGCTGTGGTGTAGGGGCATTAGACTAGAGGCAGCTGCTGGTTTCACCCATAACTGTGCTACACATGGCAAAGTTATTTGAAGATACAATGGAAGCATATTTGAATAAAACCATACAGCATTTACTCTTGCTATGTCATTTAGCACTCAAACTTGCTGCCTAGCAGTTTGAAATAAGTTACGTACTAAAGATTGGTGTGGCAACAACACACTCAGGCTGCATGTCAGGCTAACCAAAAGGTGCATTCTGATGGCTCTTGCAGAGCTTGACTTGGGCCTTTCAGTGAGGTAAATCAAGGCATGGACATTTGGCATGATTGCCACCTGGATCTGGGGTGTTTTTTCACAGAGATTTTTTGGTGCGTTCAAATCCACAATGGAGCAAGACTGGCACAGGGATTACAAACACTTTACAGGTGAAAAGGCTTGACATGGACACCTGCACATTGATCTCACTGCACTACCTAGTACATGAGTCATATTTCTTTGCCATGGGTCTAAATATTCCATTACATTGTTTTTCACTGCTTATTTCATCAGTCTGAAGAGAAGGAGAGCATAACTGAACCCAAATTTCTCTAGACAACACCAGTGTGGGTAAAATCATGTTCAATCTCTAAATGAAATTTATTTTACTGCTTTATTGTCTTTCTTAAAAATAAAAATGTTTCTTAGTGCATAATAGTAAAATAACTCTATTTAACTCTGACTAGCCTTTTCACCTTGTACGAATTTTGGTTACATGATTGATTAAAGTTCATTTTTTCTTTGGTAATGAAGCTACTATTAAACTATCTGGGCATCCAAAAGAAGAAAATATGAAAATTGAGATACTGAGATTCATGTTCTTCTTCATTTTTAATTTCTTTAATTTTCATATTCTTCACATAAAAGTGAGTCCCTGATTTAGACTGTGATAAGATATATTGACAGATACCCACAGGAAACTATTAATACAGATTTTTTTTCCCCTAAGACTCTTTCTCAGTCATGCCTTCTTAAAATAAGGGGAGAAAGTAATAACTTGGCATGGATTAGTATCTATGGCATAAGTATTTAATAGAAGATTTTTTCTCAAGATGCAGTGTAGAGGCAAGGAAGGAGGTGGGATGTCAATTGAGAAGCTTCAGGATCTGATTTAGGTACAGAATATGTAAGTTAATAATTCCAGTGTTTGTCTGAATCTTGATTTCTTCACTAACAAAGGAGGAAAGGCAAAACTGGAATTATAGGTGAAAGAATTCATACTATGTAATGTATGTCCATTGAATTGCAGCTACAAAATTTACCCTTCAAAGGAATAATCTAAAGTAAATGATATTGGTTGCACTACTTCAGTGTAAACAAAAGATGTCACTATCAGACACAAAAAGGACTGAGGTAATTAAAGTTTGTTCTGAAACTATTCAGATCTTAACATTAGGCTTTAATAATGATTATGTTTAGTTTCTTTCTTTCTGCAAAGGGAAACCACTGAAGACACTCTCTGAAACTACTTAATCTGAAAAAAACCCCAAAAGCCCTACCCCAAATTCTGATTTTAAAAGTTCCTTTCTTGATAGAAATGTTTATAGAAATGCTTCCAACTTCCTGTAAATGCCCCCATATTTCACACATCATATGAAGATGTTCTTGACCCCAAAGAAGATGTGGGTGAATCATGGAACCAAAATGAAAGAAGAAGAAGACGGAGAATAGAAAGTTTGTGAATTGTGAGGGCAGAACATAGTATAAAGTGGAACAAAAGGGGAAGTTTTGAACCAGTAGATAATAGATGAAAAATTATACCAAATGAAGAGATTTTCTTCTGCCTTCATCCATATTTCAGTGAGGTTAAAGTAAAAGCAGTAGAACAATGTCAGATGCAGCACAGATCTCAATTTTCATGATCTCACTGATATCAGACTCCTATTGACTCTTCCGGAAGTAGGACTGGATTCATGTGTTATAATCAGGCTAAGCAACAGGGCAGCATTTTCACAAAAGGAGCATCATTAACAACAAAAATGCATCTCCAGACACAGCCAGACCCCTTCCAAGGTCAGTTGGACTGACCTATCCTGCCCTCTTGTTCTGAGTTACTTCCTCCAGAGATATCTTGGGCTGGATCTGAAAGTTGTTACATGGGCCAGCTGTCTGTTCCAGAGAAACAACTGTCTGTTCCAGAAACTCTCTTTCCTGAGAGTTTAATCTTTTCTCTCTACTTCTCAAGTGTGATAGAACAGAATGTGGTCCTCAGGTTTTCCTCAGCCTTCTTATCCCAGAAGTCCAGGCTGTTTTCTCAAAACTAATATTAGGCAAAAATGTCATGTCTACATGCATGATCCTCTTTATCCCTACCTCCACTCCTGACTATGCATGCTCTGATAGACTACTGTGATTCTTGTACTTATTTTTCAGTCTTCAATTTTTTGTGTTGTTTTTTTTTCTTCTTACTGAAGTGCGAGCACAAGATTCAAAGAGGAGGTAGTTCATGGGAAGCAAATTATTGTCCCTCAGTTAGTCCCTTGGGGAATCTTTTCAACGCCCAGTACAACTGGAGACTTGCATTTATTTCTCTGTGAGTCCTGTCTATTCCGGGGAACTTCCCCATTTAGGGGGAAATCCACATTCAGCCACAGCTGGGGGAGTCCCAACAGCTGGACAAGAGGTGACAGGGGTGTAAAGGATTTAGAAATTGTTTCAGAGAAACTAAGGCATCTGTATAGGCACTCTTCAGTGCCCACCAGTAGATGTAAATGAACTTGAAAGTGCTGTAGACTTGAGGCCTAAGCCTACTAGTTTTCCCATGGTGAAACAAGCTGGCCATCTTGGTCCCAGTCCCTGGAAATAACGAGTTTGGAAAGTTGGTGGAAACAAGTTGTGGAAAGTGATGGGAAATTTTGCCTCATAATGCAGTGGGGAAAAGCTGAGTGAACATGTCGGGATTTCATCAGGTGAAAGAAGAAGAGAGGAGGCCTCTGATGTTTGCAGAATTGAAAAATAAAGCTTAGGTTTACTAGCTGGGATGTAGGAATTTCATGCACCAGATTGGGTCACAGGCTGGTGAGATGCAGAGAAGATATCTCTATCTGTATATATGCCAATACATGGGCAGGTACAGTATGATAGGAACCAGGCTTTTTAGCTCAGCTTCTTGTGAATACATCTGGAAATCAAACCCATTCTTTCCATATTTATTTCCAGGTCCAATTATTACTACAGACCATGGGGTCAAGTTAACTGTGGACATCATCCTATGCTGTGTTTAGGGTGAAAATTTATATATAAGTTTGCCTCCATTTAAGCAATTAGTTCAGTGAGAACAACTCAGAAAAAGAAGTAATTTTCAACCTATCCAAACCAAAGGAAGTTTTTCTATTTCTTTCACAGGATCTTTAGACCAAAATATAATTTTTGTGTTGAATGGTAATGGAAGTGTTAGTGGTTTGATCTTACTATAGATGAAGGACTAGAAAAAGCACAGTGCTGGTTTTTTCCCATCTTATGAAAACTATTAGGTAGGTGACAGCAGAAGATGCATTAAGAAATATTCAAATGTTGATAAAAATGTTGATCAGTTTTGGATCCTGTAAGAACTTCCCTGAAAGGTGAAAAGCACAGGTTTCTTTTATTTTCCTTACCTTGGTACCTCCATAAACAAATCTCACTCAGTAGAGTGTAGTGTTACATTAAATATATCATGCCATACAGCATTTAAAGAGAACAAACTAATTAATTTAAATTCAGAAAAAATCTAAAAGTCAAATTATTTCTGCTTCTTAAGAAGTTTGCATAATACGCAGAATTTCTATTTCCTTAAGCTATTTCTATCATTGCCACCTTTTCTGAAATTTTTTACATATGTTGCTGTATAGTAAAGTGGTTACATGGTATATTTATAAATGTTCTTTAATTGCCAATTCACATTTTTATTTTCTTGCAATTTTAGGATATTCCTCTGTAGCATTTCTTTCCAATTACACTGTGATAAAATTTCATATATAGATCAAGAATCTTCACTGGTTAAATAAATCTATATATGCAAAAAGTGTTTTTTTCCTGCTTATGCAACAGCATAGTCACTTCATTTGGCACTCATGTCATATTCCAATAGTGGCATACATAGACATATCTCTGCAATGCACTGGATGTTGATTTATAAAACAAGTATTTAAAAAAAAATGCTTAGGTATAAGTGCTAGGGAGCTCATCAGAGCTCTTAATTTGTAATATATTTATAAATTACTTATTGATTTCCAGGGTTTCCAGACTGAGCATACATGTTTTATGCACTCATTTTACTTGACTCTGATGGAATAAGGGATGCATCTGCTCTAGTAAGTAAATAAGATGAAACTATATAATGTGGTACACAATTATTTGAAATGTGCAAGCATTTACAAATCTTGCCCAGGGTACATTAGAAGTAAGTTTTACTTGGAAAAATGTGTAATTTACAGAAGGATTATAGTATTTAGGAACTTGGTACAGTACCATAGAATAATACAAGGACAAGATATTATTAATTTGCATATATTTCTGTTAAAATTAGAATTTTTACTGAGGTACCATAAATGCCTTTGCGGTCAAGGTGGTTCTCTCCTGTTGGAGCTCATAATCTTAGAGTAACCCAAAAATATAACAGTGGAACACAGTCTGGTAAGGAAGAAGGACTTGAATTATCTCACTGTTAGCATAATTAGGACTTACAACAAAGGAGCATTTTACAGGGAAACATGAAGGCACACATAAGCAGGATAAAATAAAAACCAAAGGTGTAGATCTCAAAATGTGACCGTGGCTGTATCACAAGATATTTGAAAGGACCTTGCATACTCAGCATTTCCATAGCAAGCACGCAGTCAGTAGATCAGGGCTAGACTGACAGGTCCTACAAACAGAAGACTGGTTGGGTTAAACTTAATAGGATTTTAAAAAGCAAGAATGAGAGGTGCCTTAAGAAATTAGATTAAATAAAAATCTTAATGTAGAAAGTTTGTCTTTGCTGAAACCCTTGCATGGTGCAAGACTGTGTTGCCAAAGCTAGGAAAAGAAATTTCTGGGGGAAAACGATTAACCATATTTAGCTTACACCGGCGATTACACATCCAGAGCGAGCTGTCAGAAAGACAGGCTGAGTTGTTAGCTTGGCTAAAATGATTCATGCCTTGAGTGGAAATGTGGATCTGCAAGCGATGAGCATGAAGATGTTAAACGCACTAGGGGAGTGATTATTCAGAGATAAGGGGCAGAAGAAGAGAAACAAACAAAACCCAGGGTTCGATAGAATACCCTATCCCCTGTGCAATGCTGGGGTAGATCGAAGATGCTTCCAAAGAGCTTTGTGAGCTGTTACAGGAGGTGGAGGCGAATCAGGAGAGAGTGGAGACCCTGAAGCCAATAATGAGTGTGAAATTTTCAGAAATGACGTAGTTGTGCCAAGAAGAACTAGCAGACCAAGAACGAGAAGGCTGCAGTGCTAGAACTGTAAGCTACAGTTAAGAAGAAGTCACAAGAGACTAAGGTGAAAACAGTTTAGTTGAACTCAACTGCCAGGAACTGACCTGGGGGAGGCCTGAGATGTAATTAAAAAAGCCAGCCCTAGACAGTGTGCTTACAGGTGCCATGTGCAACATCCATGGAGTATCCAAAATCATTAGTTACGTGCACTTGCTAAGTAGAGATCATGTTACTAAATAATTCTAAAAGAAAGAGCTCTTTCATGTTTCAAGTATAAAGCCTGCAAGAAATAGCTGTAGTTAGTTAAGGGAAAATACTGGTAGTGTAGGATGAATTAGCTGAAAGAAATTAAAATGCATGTAAAGAGTAAAAACTGAGTAGATGGTTTGGAAAAAAAACAAGCTCCACCTAACCCAAAAACCTCACTGATGCAATGCAAACTAATCAAAACAAACCCAAACTAATAAAGGTGTGAAAAGAAAGAAAATAGTGAAAAGAAAGAAAAATGACATAGTGAAAAGAAAGAAAAATGACACATATATTGGAAAGTAACAGCTAGAAATAATTGATAGAGTTCAGAAAAAATACGTTTTAAAATCAACAGGAAAAGCTATGTTTACGTTGCACTAATTTCAAAGAGAAAAATTTGCTGCTCACACTTCTGTCAATGTCTTGTATGTGAATATTGGCCATAATTTTAGGCATTTTGCCTTATTGATAAAAATTGTATTTATCTGCTCCCAAATGAATCTGATTCCAACAGAGAGACAAAAATCTGTAAAAGCAGCAGAATTAAGAATAGAATATAATCAAGGTTATTTGTGTTGAGAGGAGACACAGACAAGAAAAAGATTAAGAAAAAAAGAGAGGGAGAGATGCAAGGAAGTGCAAAAGAGACCAGGAGCTGGAATAGAAAAGGATCACGATGGCAAGAAAAGATGTTAAATGAGGAGAGCAGATAAAAACTTACACTTGTGAGGTGAGAAGGAGAAAACTGAAGAAAAGGCATGAGCAATTGAAGGCAAGCTAAAGTGAGGAGGAAAATCACAGTGTATTAGTTATCACTGGAAAGAAATTGTTGGCTTCTGGTATGACTTAGTGCATGATCCATAACATCCTGAAAGTTCTCAACCAGAGAAGAGACCCATTATAACATTAGAGACACTAAATAGCTGTAAGGACCCATTTTAGCAGTTTTTCCTGCTGGGCTTTTATTGTGTGAAATCAACTTCTCTCCATGAGTATCTTTTTTCTGACCACAAATTCCATCTATAAGTTTACATTTGCCTTTTTCTTTTATTAATATTTTTTTCATCTGAGAAAGATGGTTAAAAGCATTTATTTGTTCTGGATTATTTGTTCACTCTTCAACTCTCACTTTATGAACCCACCCTCTTATATTGGAAAGTTCTTATACTGATCACTACTGGAATGAGTGATCTTTCTACACAGACACATAGTGAAGCTAACTTTCATATTTTCTTAAAAAAATGGTATCAAGAAGCTGCTGTCTCTATAGGTTGAGTTTGCTTTAGTTCTGTTAATTCCATCTTTATTGCTTGTGGTACGAGATCAATTTTTTCTTCCTTATTCAGACTAAATGTCTTCTGGAAATCACCAGATTTGTTTGCAAGTGGCCTGTATCTCAGACACAGAGGTAACATTTTAGAGCTAGCTTCATGATAAAAGGCTAAAGGAATAGATCTGAATGATGAAATGAAACTTGGGAGCACTTGGAATATTGCAAGACAACAAACCAAAATAAAATATTTTAAGTTCTAGCTGGAATGCACCCAAAACCAGTAAAATATTTCAGTCAGGAGCAAAGGGTGAGAAAGGCTTTGGGAAGTTCCAGCAAAAGCTGAGATTTGATTAAAGCTAATCTTGAAGTTCCCCCACCCACATATGTCACCTGATATTCAAAAATACTCTCAGAAAACAGAAACTGTATGGAAGATTCTAGTTTCAGCTGCATTTCCTAGCCTAACTTACAGGTCCAAGATGAAATGACAGAAGTTACTCTCATTGATTTTCTTAGAAAGTAGGAATCTCTTCTGAAAGGCTGCAGCATAAGAAAAGATGCATTTCTTAAGAGGCTGCCCTTTAAAAGCTGAAGCAGTACAACCAGTTGGTGGTGCTTTGTTGTTTGGTGGGGTTTTTTTTGGGGGTGGTTTGTTTTTTTTTTTCCTGCTTAAGTCTCTCCACTCATTCAAAAGAGTGAATATCCAGTTATGCCTTAGAAACATATAATAAAACATATTCCTTTCTGGAAAGATGTTAAGATTGTCATACCCAGAAGAAGGGTAAGAGGGAGGAAACAGTGCTATCCCCATTTTCCCAAGCTCCAGTTTTTAGCTTTTTGTTATGTTTACTCTTTAGATTTCAGTAGGTAAATACATACCAAAGGCAGGTTTAAATACAAAACTCTACTTTCAAAATGTAAATTAGATGTCTCAAAGTCTTCATCTATTCCAGCTGAAGTACTACTGTCTAATTTATATGAAGCTCTGCACTGTAGACCTACTGAAATGCAGTTTTAAGAATTTTAAACCCAGAATCTTTGCTACCACACTTCCTGTCATCCAACAGTAAAGATGTGATATGAGAACCGGAAGGAAAGCTAAGACCATGGTATTAATCTTAATTTTAGTTTATAGAAATTACCTGTTTTTAAAATTGTCTGAGAAGATTAAGTCTTTTAACAAAAGGAAAGAAAAATAATGGAAATCAAAAATCTGTGAAACAGTAGAATATCTTAAGTGAGTCACCAAAAAGTATAGACAAAACCCAACCAAACAAGCCCATAAAATGATGTATGGAAGTAGATGTAATACTAATAAAAAACACAGATCTCTGGAATGCTATTTTAGGTCCCTCATTGCTGAAAGGGAGGGGTGAGTATAAGAGATTTGATGTACAAAGAAGCTGCAATGTTTAGATACAGCTTGAATATGTAGTCTTACAAAGCTGGATAATTAAAAGGTGGTACCTAATAGTGAGACTGAGCTGAGGATGTTTGTCTTGTCTTGAGGACTGAGAATGTGGAGAAGGCTTTTGGGAGAAAGGCTTGAAGTTCTGTCTGTGTTGTCTTCAAGCTGATGGCTAGAGCCCATGAGAAAATACTGAAACAGGGTATTTATTAGGAATGCAGAGGGAAGATCCAGGAAAAAAATAATTGTAAAGGCCAAGGCTAGCAGGGGAGAGCTACAAGAACTGCATTTTTAAGTGAGATCTCCCTTAGCGGCAGGTGATACATGAGAAAAAGAAGCAGAATCATTGAATCTAAGACTTAATTGAAGCTGGAGGTCACACAGTCCAAGCTCCTGCTCCAAACAGGGAGCATGTCACAGACAGATCGGGTTGCTCAGGCCTTGCTCAGTTGGGTTCTGGTTGCACACAGTCTCTCGGGGCACCTTTTCAAGTGCTTAACCACCCTCCCTATGACCAGGTGTGAAACTCTAGAAGAGTGTGTAGGATGTTGGAGAATGGTACAATCATTTAATTTTAAAAGGATGATTGCAGCATTATGATAAAGTGCCAGAAGTTGTCAGTGAATGAGGTTTCAGAAATGGCAGGTCAAAAGCAATTTTGTATAAGCCCTTGATATATGGCACAGAAAGAGTTGAGACTTTTCTAGAAGATTCCTATGAGCTTTAGCAATAAGAGAACTTAAAACTCATTTTCACTGGTAGATAGACAGTTAACTCTTACGTGATTTTGCAGACATTATCGCTCTCAATGGTTAGCCTGTCCATATTTCTAAACCAGGTTTTTATCCCCATCTGTCTGATACATTCATTGTCAGATACCTTTCCCAATGTTTAAAATATTCAGAGGAATCAGAGACAGTATTAAAAAGAAAGATTTAATTAGCCAAATGCCTTCAGCAATGGGTCTTTGGAGGTTCTTTTTGGCTTTCAAAATACAAGATGAAATGCTTTATAGTGAACAATCATCACCCAAACTCAAGGTCAAGAAAAAATACTGTCAATTTTGGTGAAAGCAGAATTAGGCTGACATTGCGGTTTTGAAAATTCTACCCATAGATGACAATTGAAACTACTCAGAATATTAACTGTGATGGAAAATTGCATAAGTAATAATATTTGAGACTGAGAGTTATATTGCACAACTAGTAATACCATGTACTTCTGTAAGTGCCAGATCAACTTAGTTTTCTCACCTCTATGCCACAGGCAGTGTGACACCCTGCCCAAGCCAAGGCAAAACTGCTATATTATCAAAGGGTGTTTTAGGGTGTCCCAAAATAATAAAACAATAGCTTGAATGTCACAGGCACACAACAAGCATGCAAAGCATGCAGCAGGCTTACACATAAACAGCATCCTGGGTGTTCATTCAACTGCTAAGTAAAATTTATAGTATAAGTAATGCATTTCAGGTCCTAGGGAGAGACATGCACCTTGCCTAAATTTAGATTACCTGCTGGAGTGTACATTAGTTCCTCACAAATTTGTGCATCTAGGCTTCACTGCCAAAGTGCCAGTGAGTATAGTTGTTTTGAGGTGAGACTCCAGACAAATGGATGTTTGGATGCAGCTAAGGCTGGTACTTGGTCTCAGGAACTGCATTGTTTTCTTCTGTTTTCTAATCTTGAAGTAGCTTCAAAGCCTGTCTTTTGTTTCCAAGAAGTTTAGTGCTTCTGACTTTGCTGCTGCCCATGCAACTGTCTCATTTCTCCTGCATTTTTGCTGAAATAGCAACCTTCTCTCTGGTCAGCCACCAAAGTAACATCACAAGAGGGTCACTGAAGGCTCACTAAAAAGAGATCTGTGTCTAAAGCCAAGAAGAGCCGAAGGCCAATTTAAACCTGACACTGTTCTGAAGTCACCATGGAAGAATTCCACCTTCTGTAGGAACAGCTGTCATCATCACTTGAATTGGAGAACAGGTTTTACCCTGATTTTACCTCTGTGCAGCTAGGTGACTAACCAAAGCAGGTGATATTTGATTCAGTTCTGCATGAAAAAGTTCAGTCTTTTGCAGCAAGGACTTTCACACCTTGACTCAATGTATACAGGAGCACTCCCTTTGTGTCCCTCCACTCCTCTCCCCCACAAATTATATTACAGTCACTCTGAAAATGGTGAGGTTGCACAGAAAATATTAAGGGACTTAATATGATATTCTGGAGAAAAGTTTCAAGAAGGAAAGAAGCCATAACAAGCTTTAGAGATCTGACTGAATTTATGCTATCAAACTCCAAAAACAGGGTAATCTTACTTGCACATAGGCAGCAAGCTTGTGTACAAAACACAAAAGCTCTTGTATTGAGTAATGATTGATCACTGCAACAGAAATTGACAAGCAAACAAATTTTTTCTTTCTCATTTCACATGGGCAGAGGAAAACATCTTCTTAATTTTAAGAATTAGCATCAATGCTTTCAGTAGCAAATCAAGTATGTATTGAAGGTGCCAGACTACCAAGTGTGCCAGAAGGTGCACAGAGACTGAAATCCTCCCTGTAACCACAGAAAGGCTCACAGAGGCAGCAGCAGACTTCTCAAACACAGACATACAGCAATCTTGTTCTAAGGGTATCATCCTTTCCATCTCTTCCTCTATCCTTCCCTAGTACTAGAAATGGTTGAGTGGCCTCTTCTATGTCAGCAATTTGTTGGAAAGCTTTCAGACTTAGGGGCAAGTGATTCAGCTCTGCTGATTTCAGTCAATGTTGCACTTGATGGACTGGAACTGGCTGACTGTCACCTTTTGGTTTCCAGTAGAACATAAACTATATTGGGGTTTTTTGAACACAGAGACATACAGTAGTTTGATTTGACTCAGCAAAATCAATCCTTTTAATGAACATTCTATTTTGAGTTCCTTTTACAGGCAGAGAGGCACTGAATGTGCAGCATGGACAGGATGTCATAGCTCCTGTTCCTCAAGAGCTGGTGCTTTGCCCTGTTCTGTTTCCTGATGAACTGCAGAAAAAATTGTTTCCTGTCATTTGTGCTCTAAAATTATCCCCACTGATGAAGTGAATAAATCAAAAGAGGTCTGCTCATCTCAGACAGCATCCTGCTGCTCCATAGACTGCCCACCAAAATGTCAGATGGAAACACTTTTTTTCTGTAGGATCACTCCCATGGGGATCAGGTCTGTGTAAGTGGAGGAGGCTTCAGCAAGGAGAGGACAGAAGAGCCAGGGAGTGGAACAGCTGCTGTCTTTTGTAAGAACTCCTTTTCCCTTGAGCTTCAAGGGATTGGTACTTCAATCAGTAGAAGCTATTGCCACCCAGAGTAGCACCAGCTCTGCTGCTCAGCTGTGAGATGTATCCGATGTAAGAGAGATACAGTCTTGGGAAGGCCAGAGCAGTAACTGCCTACCCCAAGGAACATTTAGCTTCCACTACAGCTTCCACTAGCCCTCCTCCTTCCTACATCTTTTCTTCTGGAAAAGACAACACACAAAGAGACACGGAGAAAAGTTAACTTGCTTCTCTGTTTCCTGTAGTGAAGGAGACAACTTATTTGGTTAATATAGATGCGAATGCATGTCATTATCCTGCTTACCCCAGGGTGTAGAATGAAGGCGAATCTAGTGAAGATGTTTAGATTAATGCATTGTGTTGAAAACTTCAGGTTTGGAAAATCTGTGGCTTTTCTTTAGCTCTGGCTTTCCAGGTATGTTTTCTGGGCACTGAATCTCTGGAAACACTTCCAGGAAAAGGGATCTTGTGGTCCATTTGCCCAAGCTAATTTTTGAAAGCAGTTTTGTTCTAGCAGCTTTTGACTCCATTATTTCTTTCCTACTGTGATATTTTAAGCTCAACTCTGCAAAAAACCTGATGCCATTAAACCAGAGCCATCCTATTGTTCTGCAGTGCTTCCAATTTGCATGGAAAATTATTCATGTTAATAACTCCCCATTGTTCATGTCTTATCTTCCTAAGTCATGTCAGAGAGCTACACAATGCAAGCCCTGCTGTCACAAGGTTTCTGTACACTTAAAGGCATGAAGTGAGTTGCCTTCAGAGAATTCAAATGAATTAAAGGTTTTAGAGACTTACGTAAAATCAGGCAGAATTCTTAAGATTTTCTTAATTTCTCCTCAGGTCACGTTATCGACCTCTGCCTCTGCTAGCAGTCTTTGACCCAAATACTCCTGCGTGTGCTACTGCTGAGCCTTGTGTTTCAAAGGGAGGCCACCTGTCATTCTGCACAGCAATAGGAGGTGCTCAGCTCACAGTGTAATGGAAAGGTACTTTCTCTGCCGTCATCAAGTTAAGATATTGATTACAGATATCGCTTGAATTCAGCAAAAAATATTTGACTTACCCTTGCATTCACTGCAAAGGGGCTTGCCTGTTCCTACAAACCACGAGATAATTGCTGGTCAAGTGAAGTTACCAAGGCTTTTAGGTTTATTGCCCTTTTTCTCCATTTGTACACCTAAGGTAGTGCTCTGGATAAAAAATAATGGGTTTTAGCAGTTAGGTTCATAAGCACGTTTTCTTAATCTTCAAAAACTGCTGACATGCTCATATTACAATAAAAAAGTTAATATTTGATGGGTATAATTCAAACTACAGAACTACCACTGGTATAAGATGCAGTGTTTTGTACCTAATCACAGAAAACGCTAACATGTTTTCAAAGTATAAGGGAGTGCTTTAAAAAACATCAAAGCATCTTTTCAGTTGCTGTTTAAAACCACTCTTGTTTCTCAGTTTTTAAGCACTATCACTCAGCACTAGTTTTGCTTCCTAATGTTGACTTGCTTTGAGGTGAGCTTTTGTTTCACAAACTTTGTGAAACACACCTGTTTAAACACTCTGGCAATATCGAGCAAACCTGAAAATGGCCCAGTATCTATTATTTCATAACTGAAACCCAGTCAGGTTTCTTTTGTATGTTAATATAATATTGTAAGCCACACAGGAAACCTACCTTAATTTCTATAGTGACTTATTGTATAATATTTGTTCAGATATTATCAACTATATACTATATTAAAATTACTCAGTGTTGGCACCTCTCCTAAAGTCAAGCCCATGTACATGCATTATAGCTCAAGTCTGATATTAAGAGTATAAAATGAGTTTCATTTTCTGACCGATGACAAATAAAGTAACCATCAAAGCAGGGGGAATAATTATCAAATGAAAAAAGATACTGTGAAATTTCCTGAAATACCTTCTTTCATTATTTACAAAAAGATAGGTCAAGTGAATCTTGTATGACAAATGGTGTTCCTTTTCCTACTGAAATCAGTGACTAAGCTACTCTGACTTCACTGGCAGCATAAGCTGTTCCTGTTAGGAAGAAAAAATGCAAACCCTGACTGTGCCTTCATGGACTTCAGTGTAAACTCACATTAACACTACTCAAGTCTAACTGGAGTTTGACTATTGCATTCCCTCCCAGTGGATTTAACTCTTTCTGAACAAAGTACAATTGTCCACTATGAAGAGACAAAAGTATTCTTGCTTACAGAACCAGGTTCAAAGATATTACTAAATGAAAATAAACTTAGTAATTCTACAAATAAGCGGAACATTCAGCCTGTGTTATCAGCACTGCCAGATGGATTTCACTGGAAATATGCTGCCTTTTCACAAGTAGTGCTCTGGAAGATGACACCATCTTCTCAGGTTAAGGGGAATTTTAAACATAGGGAAGACTAAAAATTTTCTGGTCTCAGAGACAAATACATCTCCTTGCTCTCCACCATTCTCCCCATTCTAATTTCCCCCAGCATTTGTCTAATGGCATTTCTCAGAAACCTTTTCATATGATTCCCCAAAACTTAAAAGGCTCATTAAAAGGCCTTAGCTTGAAGGAAGGTCCTCTTGTGAATTAGTAATAGGTTAGAGGATGAAAAACAAACGTGGGAGCTACTGATAATTTTGCACAATTAAAGGAATTTGCAAGAAGAAGGCAAGCACAGGAGACCATGCCAGGTTTTGCATTGTCCAACACATGCACAAATGGGCTGGAAAAGAAGGTGGATAGCCAAAGTGGCTGATGATACAAAGTTGTTTCCAACAGTCAAGCCCAAAATCCGCCTAAGAAAGTAGCACGGGGATCTCACATTGTCAACTGACTGGGTTGTAAAATGACAGAAAAATACAAGGCTGATAAATACAAAAGAGTGCATTTGTGAAAAATACAGCTGTATTAAATGGAAACAGTTCAGAATGAGCAGTTGTCACTGAAGAAGGAGGTCTTGGAGTCACTGTAAATGTTACCACAAAAACACCAGCTTAACATTCAGTCCAGGGACTGGGTGTGCCCTTGGCTCACAAACTTGACCTGCTGCTTGCCAGAAACTGGAAGATATAAAAGAGGAAGGAACCTTCTGTACTCACCATGTTTCTCATAGGTATCCACTACCTGCCACTGTTGAGAGAAGATGTGGAGCTTATGGATCTTTGCTACAACCTAGAGAAGCTGCTCTTATATCCTTGGGTAAAATGAACAGTTTGAGAGAGTAGATCTAATCTGGAGTCACAAAGGAAAGTGAAACCATAGAGGTATAGAACCTGAGAACCAATGTCTCAAGTCCCAGACAAAGGACCAAAAGATCAGAACAAACAAAAAAGCCTCAGAAGAGACCAGAAAGGAGACCCTGGATTAACCCTTGACAGCTTAGCAGCTTACTGGGTCTTCTGGTGCTTTAGCACAGGGGGTGACTGAAAGTCCAAAATACCACAATAAAACAGCACAGAAACACCTGCAGAATTCAGAGACAGATGTAGCAATATCTCCTGCAACTGCAAAGTGTCCAGTAGATGCAAAACCACACAGATATCAGCTTAGAGAGAAGAGTGTAAGCAGAGAAGACAGTATCAGCAGTTCCAGTAGTTCTTCCCTTAGAAAGAGGCATTGGTTGAAAAGAAGACCAATGAACTGCCAACCTGAAAGCAAACAGTACTCACCCCAGAGCACTGATTCTTCTGTGACACAACTTTACTGATGACTGTGCCTGTAGTGCCAGACAAGGCATATTGGATATTACTATGTCTGAAAATATCTTTAGTTTAATGACTGAATTTACATCATGTGCAGTAGAGCACAGGTTTACATAGCAACATCAGGTGTCAATCTGTACTTAACTGGGTCACATCAATGGGATAGTTTGTCAGCAGTGGATATTTTCCTTTAGGAGACACAGTGCTTCAGATGATGTTAGAACAGGGATTTTCAAACAGCAAAATTTGAACTCCTGGCACTGTTACTGCTTCCTGAGCTTGATGTGATTCACATCCTCAAAGATACTTAACCATTGCTGAGAGTACTTGTAATCATACTGATCCAGGGTGTCTCAGGTGGCCATATACCTAGAGAGAAAACACATTTTTTACTATAACTTGAAGAAGGCAGGCAGGCAAGGGGCACTGAGTTTGCTGCTTAACCTGAGAACATCTTAAGGGTTTATACCTACACACTCCAAGAGGCAGGTTTCTTGTCTCTTAGCACGCTCTGTGATCTGCTTCCCACTCATCTCCTGCTCCCAGCTGTGCTACAGGCCACTCCCAGACAGCACAATGAAGTGTCCTGGACATGCTGAAGCCCAGATGCATCAGAGCCAGAATTTCTAGGTAACCACGTAAATTGGAAGCAACTTTGGAGCAACTCTGCTTCCACAGTCAGATAAATGCAACAGGCTACAATAATGAAACCAAGTGAAAACTCTGCAAGAAAAATCCAATAAATAATGCAGGATGATAACACTCTTGTATCAAGAGTAAAAGCAACAGTGCAAGGGCCTCACAGAGTAACTGAATGTTCTTGGAGAATGTGGTCACATAAGTATTTGGATTAGTTTTTCATATGTGATATTTAAGGGCTATTATCTTAAATTTTCGCCTGGAAAATATAATATGGAATTGAGATCTGTTTCCAATTTTTCAGACACAGGAGATCTTAAGACAAATCCCATTACAGAGAAGCTATTGGGAAAATGCCATCAAAATAAAGATCTCTGCCCAGCATTTTGCCTGGAGGTAAGCTGTGATTACTGAATACCGCATTCTACAGTGAATATCATGTGATGATGGAGGGATGGGCAACTATCTGCTGGCACTGACCACAGCATTTTGTGCAGTTGATTCAAAGATTCCTACTGATTTTGTGGGGGGTCAAGCCCTAATAGCTCTCAACTAATGGCTGAACATCTCAATGATGTTCACCAAGTTTCAATGGGAACATCAAATACTGACATCTTTCTACTCTGAAGAGTTTTCATGGACCTTACAAGTGGAGTCCAATGGATATAATGGTCTGTGGGCTTCCTCCATAGAGGTGTTGTGAAGACTCTGTTGTGGTCCCCTAGGATTACATGTATATGGCCTGGAAGCATTGGTTAGGCTATTATAACATTATTTTTCCATTTGAGGACACTTTGACGTGTGCCCAGAGAGAGGAATACATGCTTGACTTATCAAGGGAATGCATTTGGATATTTTCACTCACACTCAGCAATGCACTATTCTTAGTAGCTAATAATATGCATGTGCCTTGCAGCATGCTTTTTGATAGCCTTGTTTCTATTCCTTAGGGATCTAATACTTCACCATATTTCCAAAGAATCCTGGAGTAAAAGAAAATGTCTTATTCTTTTTACAACATGGCAGTTTCCTGCAGTGAAAAATAAATAGAGATGCTTCTAAGAAAAATTTCTTTCTTATAAACACATTCAAGATAAAGGTGTCAGGTTGACCTCATAAACATGGGCAAGGCAAAGCAGTGCAAATGCAGGGTTAAAACTGCCTGCTATGAATATTAGGAAATTATGTATTTTTAACCATTTATTGAAATCACAATTTTCAAGGGCTATCTCAACTTTCTAAATGTTTAAACCAAGCACCCCACAGCAGTCCCGATATCTGCACTTCATTTACAATCCTCATGAGTTTTAAGGTGGATTAATTTGTTTTAAAGCCTGAAGTACATACAAACAAAATTAGCTACTGGCAGGTTTAGAGACACAGAAGTGCAGTAATTTGGTACATGGTTGCCATGGCAGCTAACCTACATCTAAATTATCCTTCATGCTTTTCTCAGCCATCCTCTGGTGCTGTTCCTCCTGTATGAATTGTTGATTTTTTTAAAATTTTTTTTTTCCCCAGCCCTGCCTTCTGCAAAGCTGTTCTTTGTGCCACTTTGGTCTCATCTGCTGGTTCAGCCCTCACATCCTGGCATACTCTATAAGCTGCTGCGATTATGCATTAATGGAAAGGGGAAGTAAAAGGAGTATAAGCCAGGGTTAGGGCCTTCCAGCTCCTCTGCCTGTTGACAGCAGCTTCCTGAAAGCTGATTTTTGCTGAAGTAAACCACAGTGGTAATTCCCTTCTTTTCCTGGACTTAAAGCTTGCTGCAATATCATTGATTTTGATAAAGGTACTGCAGATTCACAGAGACATAGTAAGAGCCAAATTTGGCCTTAAGACAGTGAATTTATCAAATCATTAATGAACTCTGGTCTGAGGCTACATGACAGTAAATCAAGGTGTTATCTCCTCTATCCAGAGAAAAATGCTTTGGCAATGTTTATTACCAAGTAGAAATATTAAAAGAAGGATCAGTGAGTCCTCCAAGCTCTTTTCCTATCATTGGTCTCCCTCTCAGCACAGTTAGAAAACAAGCCCACTGCTATTTATGAATGTTAAGGTTTTGTTATTTATTTCTGGTGAAACAGTTCTCTTCTGTCAAATTGCTCTGTTTCAGAGGAAAACCATCCCACTGGCTATTTCTGACCAACCATCCTTTTTATCTCCCTTCTCGACACCTCTGAGAATTAAGTTGTGACGCTGCTTCCCAGGAACCCAGCCCAGGTCTTATCAGTTCCTGACAGATCATGGATAGCTGACATGCCATCTGCCTATGGCTGCATGTGAGCTCAGAGTTTAGAGAATGTGAGATCAGAAGATAAGAAGTAGAGAGTACTTACTTACATATTATTAACATAGTAAGGTCAAAGCATTAGTTTTGTTGAATTTTTAAGAAGGTCCAGTTTCGTTATCAGTTTGTTTGGTTGTTAGTTTTCAGGCAATTGCCTAGAAGATGGTCACTGCTGCCGAAGGCTTGACATTGCCAGATACATTTGTGTGTGAAGTCAAGAAGTGGGGATTACTCAATTTATGATCCTCATATCACAAAGAAGTAGGAAAATCCCTGGATTTGTGGGATTACAGGCAATGCTAAAGTGATCTCTTTTCAGGAATACTGATTGAAGACTATGAGATTCTGCAAGAGCTTTTTGCTTTTTTCTGAGCTCATTTATTCAGTCTAGTCATCTCAGGATAGCTTGCTTTTTATAATGAACTTTCAAAGTATTAAAAACAGTGCAGATACTAAGCACAAGGAATAAGATCTTGAGAAGTGACAATGAATAAATGCTTTATGAGGATTTAGGCTTACTGAAGACCTGCCCCCATAAATGCATTATATGGTATTTTATTAAACAATTGGCTGAAGAATGAAAACAATCACATTTTGGAATAACTGGGTAAGAGAGGTCTGGCAACAAAATCAGGATTCTCCCTGTAGATCTGTGGAGAGGGAAAGGATATACTTTACACAATGGTAAATGTTTAAGAGAGAAGTGGATTTCCTCTCACTGCTTTTTAATCTTGGTGTGTTACATTCTTCCACTGTAGTTTTTGCTCTTTCACTGTAAAATGTTGCATGCATGCAATAAAAATTTAGTATGGGAAAACACCACAGGCTGTAGGCATCCTGAAGAGAGGCACAAAACCTGAAATTAAAACAGAGGATCACACTTCTCATTCAGAAGAATGAGGATGTTTAACACTTCCTATTCAGAAAAATGTCAGATACTAACGTAGATACACTTGTATTCCATCTGTATTGCCTAATATAATGATTTCACATGAACTGTCCATGCACAGCACTTTTCCAGGGCTCTCTGAAAAAAAGTCAGAAATGTTGTTATTTATGTCTTCCAGGTAGAGAAACTGAGTTGTGGGAAAGTAAATCCATGAGCCCATGCTTCCCGAATATTGACCACAAGGTCTTCCAGTTATCCTGGACCTCTTAGCACAACACAGATCCCTGCAGTTACTATGGATATTATTTACTTTTTATCCTTCTTGCCAGAGTTTCTGACAACTTTCACTTCAGAGATACAATGTGTTTAGTAGTTATTACAGCAAGCTGTGATTCATACTGTTCATTCTCAACCTCATTCATATTTTGCATGTCATAAGAATAAAGTAAATTACATTCTGGAAAGCTTTGTTAATGAAATATTAAATCCAGTATCTAAGATAAAGCTCACTGCTGTGCTTTTCAGCAGTAAGCAGGGAGAAGGGAGAAGGGCAGTACATTAAATGTGGTGGCTATTCTTCCTGGCCTTACAGAGAGATTGCTCCGATGTTTTTGAGGCTGATGATGACATGATACAGCCCCCAAACTCTGTTGAGCCTCAGGGAGGGAGAGGTTCAGGAATGGTTTTCCATCTTTCTACATAGCCAAACTGATGGCTTAACTCTTGTTGGTTTTCAAGCATGTCATTGGCTTCTGTGGGAACAGCACCAGTTCTTGATCAGGCTGGTCCTGATCCCTATCTCTTTGTGCACTGGACTGACCCTACGGGGAGTGGGTTTGTGACTCCTTTCTACAGGGTTTATTCTGTGAATGAATTTGGACTTGGGTCAGACAGGTGTTGAGGGTTGCCTAAGAAAAGGGGAACAGAGGTGTTCTCAAGGGTAGTGTGAGGATGTGTGACCACCTCTTTGGCACCAGCCAGCGTTTGATTGCAACTGGAAATTGTGAAACTGTTCCCTTGGAGTTTGCTTGTTAACTGGCAACCACTGCCACTGTGCAAGAGTCCCCCATCACTAATCTATCCTTCCCAGAGCCCATACATCCACCATTTCATACCTGGCCTTGCGACCTGTTGGCTTTACCATGTTCTTCATCTTTCACCCTTTCACTGCCTACCTTGGACTGCAGATGCTCCTGACTTCCTAGTCCTACCAAGTTGAGCCCTAACAATGACATCTTCACTTTTTATACACATCTTACACTAATGCATGTGTAAATGCACAGGGAATCTGATGGTGGCCACACAGCAGCATCTTTCTTTGTTTTGTATTTGAGCCACTAAAGATTTCAGGTTTTTTGGGCAGTGTTACTGCGCTGGGTAATGGGAGGGAGCTTATATAGTAGTATCCTGTTCCTGCATATTTGAACTGTCTGTATCCCCTATCAAATTATCTTGTGAGAAAACTTCCCTCACTAGGTACCAGATCCCTACCACCACACCACCAAAAAACACATCCCCATGGCTAGAGAGATATAGCTCCATAATGTCATGCTTAACTGTGCATTAGGGGGCAAAGCATGGGGGTAAAAGTACTGAGCATGACTTTGATGCCTCGCCTGCCAAGGCTCCTTTCCCAGCTTGAGGAAGACGGCTGGACCAGGCAGCGTCCAGAGGGGTATTCCCATCTCAGCCACTATGATTTTGTGATGTTTGCTTCAAACTATTTGCTCTCTCCTATGTGTCTGTTTGAGTTAAGGACAGGAATGTCCTTTGTCTATGTGCCAACCCAGCCCGACCGCAGCGCGATTGGGACGACAGAGCAGGAGGCGCTGCAGGTGCCGAGACAAGGCACAGGGGCTGGCCGAGGCTGTGCTCACGCGTGGGCACCGGCACGCCGGAGCGGCACGGGCTGAGAGCGGGAGGCTGTGGCAGCAGCCCCGCAACCCAAGGCCCGGTGCCTCATGCCAGAGTCCTGTCGAGGCCGAAACCAAACGGGTTTCGGGATGGCAGAGGCGGGCGGGCATCACCTGCCCGCTCCCGCACCGCACGCCGCAGCCCTGCCCTCCCTGAGCGCACCGGCAGCGGACGGCCCGTGCCGGGGAGCAACCCACAGGAGCCAAGGCCGCCGCTGCCGCTCCTCCGCCGCCGCTTATTCATCCTCCCCGGAACGCCCGCCGGCCGCCGCCGGTGCGCCCAGGGAGGGCAGGGCTGCGGCGCGGGGGTCGCTGGGACGCGTAGTTCCTTGGGGCGGGCGGCGGCGGCGCGGCGCGGCGGAGCGGACTACAAGCCCCAGGGCGGCCCGCGGGCCCGTACCGCGCGTGGGGCGGCGGCGGCGGCGGCGGGAGGTGGATCCTGGCAGCGCGGCCCCGCGGCTCTCGCCGCTCCCGGGGGCGGCCGAGCGGAAACCCGCCCCCAGCCGCCCGGCATCCAGGAGGGAGACGGCCCCGGCCAGGGCGGGAGGGATGCGCCTCGCCCTGTCCGACAGCGGCGAGCAGCGGCCGCCCTTAATTAGCAATTAGCCCGTCCCCAGTCCCCCGTCGGCAAGCACTGTCCCATGCACGCCGACCCGCCGCCGGCAGCAGCGGCCGACGGCTTCTCCCGCGGTGCGGGTCGCTTAAGCCATGGGGAATGGGATGAACAAGGTAACGCCGCTCGTCGTTGTCGCCGTGCGCGAGTGCATGTGCGCGGGCCAGCGCAGCGGAGCCGGGGGTGGCGGTCCCTCCCCGCCTCGGGGCGGGCGGGATGCCGCGGCGCCCCCGCCTTTGTCTCGCCCCTGCGCCGCGGCCACCCGCTCCAGGAACAAAGGCCAGGGCAAGAGGGCTTTTCCCTTCGGTTTTGGGGGTCCCCCGCCTCGGGGCGGGGGCGGAGGGACGGAGAGCGCGGCCGCGCCGCTCCCTCGGGGCGCGCCGCTTCTTCCTCCCCAGCCGCAGCGCGGGCGAGAGGGGGCCCTGGTTTCGGTGATGCCCGCCCGGGCTTCCCCCCGGCGGGCGAAGCGAGTTCCCGGCGGCCGGCGAGGGCAGCCGTGGCCCCGGCGCCGGGCTTCAGTGCCCGCCCTGTGTCACCCAGCCCTGGGGGTGCCGCGGGGCAGGGCCGGCACCCCCTGACGTGCGGTAGGACCCGGGGCTTGGGGCTGTCAGCGAGCGTGGCACTCAGTCGTATCCCTTGGCCATCGCACGCCCCGCTCCCGGGGCGCGCAGCAGCCGCTGAACACGGGCTGTCGCTGGAGGGCTGGGCCGGTGCCGGTGGGACAGGAAAGCGCTCGGCCCCAGTGGAGATAGCAGTGAGGAAGGAAGATGGATCTGTTTTGCAAAGGGTGTTGGCCTTTTGGCAGTAGGGGGCTTATTGTACGCACCGGTTCCCCTGGCATGTCGTGGTTATCAAGGGACCACTGTGATTTTTCTCAGTATCTCCACCTCTGTTTAAAACCCAGGTTTGAAAGTGTGATGGTAACTAGCCTTTTATATATAGCTTACTATGAGGAACAGAAGTTGAGTCATCTCCTCTGTCTTACATCCTGCTTTGAGTGCTTCGGGAGTAGCTTTGCTGGGTGCGTGGCCTCTGACAAAGCGGAGGAGAAGAGCTAGAAATAGCTGCTCACATGTTGTCCCAGTCTGACATCTTTGTCCCTGGAAGTCAGATTGATGAACATCCAGAATGCTTAGTGTGCTACCTGGAAGGTGAAGCCTTTTTGTCCTATGGGTAGAGATATTGAAATAGAAACCTTAGGCAGGGAAAAGATCTGGCTGGTGAGGCACTGAGTTAGTGTGTAGGAGGTAGGACCTCCCTTGGTACTTTTCTCAGTTTTTGCTTTCAAAGGCTGGGCATAATGCTGTGATATTAGCCACTAATTGATACTTCTAGAAGTGGCCAGTTAGGAAGAAATACAGCTAGAGAGACTTCTTTTAGGCTTCTGGTATGTTTGTAGTATTTTTCTTGGAATGTTTGAAATTATCACAACATTTAGAGGGACACAATATGGGATGGTTAAATTGCAATCGGGGGAGAAAAAAATCAAAAGGACAATTCTGAGCCCTTTGAAGTTGGATTACATTTTACTGTGGTACTATGTGGGTAGGAATAGGCAATATGTGCCTGGCCAATGTGGTCATTTTAATTCTGTTGCATGTTGCCCTGGTGTGTACCAACTGGAGCTTTCAGGATAAGCATAACACTACTTGGATTTTTCTCCCCTCTCTTATGGCTGTATTCAAGATGTTGAGATATTCTGCAGTTAGGGAAAGGCTGGCTACTTTATGGGGGTACTGGCCATCAGGGTTGATTTTTGCAGGGGTCCAACATATAGGTCTGGTATTTGCTACCTTCAGAATGTGCCCCTGAATCATCTCTTCCTTTTGATCTGGAGAGTCGGCAAAGCTGGAGGGGCAAGGGGAAGCATGGAGCCATCAGTGCAGATGTTGGGGTGTATTTGCTTGACTCAATGTAGTAAATCAATATAAATTGCCTTAGTCTCCAGCTGAAGTGTGTTTTTTGTAGACGGATAGTAGGAGAAAATAATCAGCTTATTTGAGGATGGATTATTTCGTTTAAGGAATCCCTTTGTACTGCTGCCAAGGGAAGAGGATTAATGCTGACCTGTAATGGGTGTGGTGCGGAAGAGCTCCAGGGGCTGCTACAGCCTCTGGATGCTGAGCCTTTCTCAGTGGCATGGTCCCCTCCTTATTTTCTATCCCATGATATTGATGTATTTCATAGCAAATAGCAATTGTACCTGACTTTAGGTGGCTATTAGATAGATAAGGGCTGGAGGCCTGGCATTCTTTTTAGGTGGGGTTTGTCTTTTGTTGCTAATTTTCTCTGTAATATTAGCCTGGCCTAATTTTTTTCCTGAAGCCCATCCAAGCTTTCTGACATTTCCCAAATTAAACTGAAAGCATTTGTTCATGCATACCCTCGTTACTCTGTTCAGAGAAGGAGAATTGGCTAGTGAATGTGCATTGACCTAGTATTGGCTAGTGAATGTGCATTGACCACGTTGGCTATTAATTTTCAGTGTTTCACCTTTGTTTCTTAAATTTTTAAAATACAGAGTGAGTAATGGCGTCTGGTTTAGGAAATTGTCTGGGTTTTCAGACAATTTGTCTTTTGCTTAATGTCTTCATGCTTAATGTCCTACTTTGACTTGTATTCAAAGTTCAAGTTGAAGTCTGTGGTTGAAATTTACAAAGATGTTTTCCAGGAGCTGAAGTCTAGCAGCTGAGATGGCGACGAGATTTGATTATCTGTGAACAGGATATGCTCGGTGAAGAGTTTTTCCTGGGGTTTAGTTGTTGTTCAGTGCTGTTACAGTTAACCAACGGTTATTCATGTAAACTCTTCAGAAGGTTCAAGTGTTATCTCTACAAAAAGGGCAGATAAGCCCTGTTTGTTGTAGGAGTGGATTCACAAGAAATTTAAACCAGTGTGGCTAGTTACAGCTGATGTAGCCAATTTTATGGAAGTCAGAGAAGCTGTGCCAGTTCACGTCAGCAGCAAATCCCCCTCCCTGATGTGTGCCACTCTTCTGTACTAGTAGACAAACATAGTCTTGTCTTCTTTTACAGTGCCTGGCCATCTCTGAGAAAGCCCCATGAACTTCTCTGGAGTGCCCATCAGTACTAACACCTCTAGAAGCAGTGTTGGGCAAGGAGTTGGATGCTTTATTATAAGCATTTGCCTATATAGGAAAGAGCAGCAAAGTAGCCCTTTAAGCCCTTTTCCAGAGAGGTGTCTTGTCAGAGAGGACTGACAGAAGCATTAGCAACTCTTGTCTATTCCAGGGCTCTGTCTTTGTGCAAGGTGGAGAGTAGGAGCTGCTCTTGTGTGAGGTACAAGCGAAGACAAGCATTGGAATCCTTGTCCCTCGGACGTGCATTCTTCTACATCGGTTACTTAGTCTGCGGTCATTTTCTCAATGTTTCGGATCATGTAAAGTGGCTACTGTTTTTATTCATAAAGCAGTGGTTGAGAAGTTCACAAAAACAACCACCTTATTTTTCTACTCTTCTGACTCCCACCCCTTCTCTTTCACACACCCCTCACAGCCATCAGCCTTCATTTTGCACGTCCTGGAGTTGCAGTTACTGAAGGCAGTGTGAGATGACACAGCTGAAAGTTCCCAGCCATAGTCGAGTGCTGAAGTATTAGTCAGCATGACATGAAGATTCACTTCTTTCCAGGTAGCTTTCACCCATAGTAATGTTTCTTGCTTCTAGAATGACTAGTACAACAGGGGTAACATCTGTCCTTGGCTGCACGGTGTCCTAATTACCATCTAGCATATAGCCTTGCTTCTTGGTGCACAAATGCAGGCTTTTGGATTTTTCCTCCTTTGCCAACTGGAAACCTCATTTCTGCAACCCCCCTGTGTTTCTCAGTATCTTTAATTTCTAATGTCAAAGCTTAATGACTGTGACTGGAAATTAAGCTTTTATTCTCTCTTGAGAATGCACATTTGATGCAGAAATAATGGCCTGGAGTCTAAAATGCTACAGTCTACAGCAGTGGCAGTGTGATTGGAGATTTGTGCTGCAGATAGGCTATTTAAAAATATCAGAAAGGCTTTTTTCATTTTTTTCATTTTTTACTCTTAAGATGAAGGAGCTCACTGGGGTGATCTGGTTGGTGAAATTCATTTGTAACTTGAGTCCCTTTTGCTTTAGAACATGGTTTTATTTGCAGAATTTGGCCTCTTTAGCAATGACTCTTGAATACTGTCCTCTCTGGAACAGCTACAGGCTTTTTTTTTCCTAGCCTGGGTTGTAGCCTTAGAGCTGCACTTCTAGCAGTATCATCAAGTGTGCTTGAAATACTGGATTGTCTCTGGAAACTATGAGTCTTGTGCATGTGGAAAGGAACAGCAGGATGTTGTAAAGGTTCTTTACATGATAGATACCCTGGCGCTGGAAACTGCCCTGGGGATTTTTGCTGTCTTTTTAAGAATCTTGAATTTGTACAGATAAAAATGGAAGGAAAAAGGATAAAGCTGTCTGAGCTTATCTTTGCAAAATGTACAGGTGCCTTTTTGTACAAGACTAAAGAACTGTTTTCCTGACCTGCCAGTGCTGTCAGTCAGCGCTTGATTTGCAAGCGAGGGTCTGCAAGCAACAAGGTACAGCAAGGGTCCTGGAGAAGCCACCTTTCAGCATTGCAGGGAGAATTGAGCCCTGTGTTTAGAGCTGGTGTGACACAACAGGCACAGAGTGATTACCCAGCAAAGCCTAGAGGGAGGAATGTTTGCACAAACCAAAGCTGCAGGGAGTGCAAGAGGTGCCACAGCCTTTCTGTTTCCTGCAAGGCTTGATAAATAACTGTGAACATGACACTTTTATTGGAGGAAAGCCCTGGAATTAAGGCAGATCAGAAGGTATTTTATAGGCTCTTCTGCTGGCCTGCTAACCTGTGCATGGTGAGCTGGGTCACCTTTCAGCAGGAAGGCTGCAGTGAAACGGAGGCTGTGGCAATAATCCCTGATGAAAAGTCCTTCATGACTTTTGGAACTTCGCAGCTGCCGATCGAACAAAATGGGTGGAGTTTTCCCTTTAAATAGCTGTGCTTGAGAGACTGTTGCTGCTGTTGTGGGGACACTGGGGTGTTGCTAAGGCTATAGAAAGTCAGCGCTGACATATCTGTACTGGTGATATGCTCAGCATGCACTGAAGAAAAATTGATCTTGGCTTCACCACCACAGTTCTGGTCTCTTGAAAGGATGTGTATGTGGGACAGAGACTTCAGGTGGCAGAGAACAGAAATCTTGACCAGAAAATGTGTGTTCAGTGTGCCTGTTTTTTTGCTTTTTTTTTTTTTTTTTGTGTGTCCTTACTGCTGTTCCCAATTTGGGAGGGTTATGAGAGGGTGGGAGGGGTAGCACTATGGTGTCACCTGCCTCTATGTCTGTGCCTGCACGTGCCCACAGACTGCACATGCTGGTCCTTGGGCAGACCTTGAAACTCCCCAGTTAAAGAATGTCCTGTAACTGAGACCTGTGCAGGCATCTGGCAGTGGGGGGTGAGTGGGTAGATCTGGGAGAGAAACATGCAATTCACGGACTTTCAGCAGTTCCCTTTCTATGTGAACACACAAATCGCTGTTTGCAGTGATTTCCTCCAAGAGCCCCACAGTGCTGCAGCCCTGACTTGCACAGCTTTGCACTTCAAAAGCCGCGAAGGATGTCATTTTGCAGGGCTTTGTCCAGCTTCCTTAGCAACTTTAGGCAAATCACCTTTGCTGTGTGAAGTTTCATCATTAGTTCCACGAGGGTAACTCTTACCCTGCTGCGAGGCCCACTTTGTATTTGTAAACCACATTTGCTGTCCTTGGAGAGCCTCCATTAAGTGAGAGTCCCCCCGATTAACAGCCCAGTCTGCCAAGGAATGCTGTCAAAGCTCAGTGTGCCTAGAGCTTTCTGGTTTGAGAAGGTTGCAAAGAGGCATGAAATGCTGTCAGCATATTTTAGATTGCATTTGACAATAGTCTGCTAAAGTAGTATGTTCCATCCTGTATGCAAATTGAACTTTGTCAAATTGTCTTACCACAAGATATCTATATTTGATACTATATTTCTTTCTCACAGATTCTGCCTGGCTTGTTCATTGGCAACTTTAAAGGTAAGATTAATTTTATCCTTATCTCTAGGATTACTTAGCAGGGATCTTAAGGTGTTGTTTTGCAGGCACTCAGAATTCTCTGGCATCTCTGTAGCTTTTTAACCCCATCTTGCTTCATTTCTGGATTCATCTGGTAGCTCTTAAAGAAGCTCGTTTGCTTTTCTCATCCGTGTGCTGTGCTGCAAGTACTTTGAGAAAAGTAAAATGAATACCATCTCCTCGAAGCATGCTTCAGCTGGAATTCCTCAGCATTGGCCTGTCTTAAACAATTCCTATGCTTGGCAGGCAAGCCTGTGAGCCCGGCAGATTCTTTGTAAGGCTTATTTCAAGCCCTCCTTATAAGTAAAGGCTTACTATGCCTCCCGCTCATTGCTTTCATTATTTTGGTTATTTATAACAACTGCTAAAGAGTTCTGTTATCACCGCTTGTGAGACTGATAGGTCTGCTGGTTGCAGCCTGACCACTGATACTCACACTGTCTCTGTTGCAGATGTAAGTTTCTATGGATTTTTTCCTTTATGCATGATGTTTATTTTTCATGTACAGAAAAACAGACATATTTAGAAAACACAGGAAACTTTATATAGACATCCAAATAAATGGCCTGTTCTCAAAATACTCTGTTAGCTGCAGTTCCAGCTGAGTCTCCTTACTCAGAAGTAGACCAGTTGTGCATGTACAGTTGTTTTGATAGATGTAGACCCCATATTTCCTATGCTTGGGTAGAACAGAAAAGCAGGGCTCACAGGGGCTCCTGCAATATCCTGTCCTTTCTGGGCTGTTTGATACCACACTCAGTCTCCTAAAACTGGCAACGTCTTCATTGGATTTAGATGGTGCTGCAGCTGCTCTCTGCCTCGTGCCCACCCTTCCTTCCTTGCCTCCCCATCCCAAAACCCATGAGTCCAGTGGTTTTTGCCTGATTTACCTGTCTCTGGATCTGCTGACCCATACCGCAGATCCAGTGCTTGCAGCCCCTTGGGATGTGGAGCTGATTGCTTTGGAAGGCAGTCTGGAGGTACATGTGAAGTTACAAGCTGCCTTTTGCCACACCACAAACACAAGTACAATGGCTACTGTGTGAGGGAGTTAATCATGCCATGGTAAGGAAAATGAGAGGATGGAGGTGATTTCAAGCAGATAATAAAACGAGCAAAAAATAGGTAAAAAAGGAAAATAAGGCCAAGAGGGTAGTTTTGCAGGCACTTCAGATGGACCACTGCATGGGCTGATGACAAAATTAACTAAAATTAACAAAACTGGTCACAGCCATGTTGCTTCCTCTTTTTGTTTTCTTTTCTGTTCCTAAAGTAGTTTAGGTGAAGGGTGGCATTGGAAGGATGTTGGGTAGTGGAATCCTTTAGGTTTCAGGTTGTCTGGCAAGGTGGGCAGGATGGGTCCTGGTAACATGGCTCCCAGTCTGTCCCTCTCACCATGGCCATCCCTCTGGTAAGCCCTTGCCAGTTTGCCCAGGGGAGCGAAACTCAGCCAGAGCATCTGTTTGCTGGTGCAGTTCTGTTTTCAGTGGAGGGGAGTTGGCCAAGGTTGTGGAGTGAGTCAGCATCTCTGCCCATGCCAGGCCCGCAGCCCTCTTGCTTGTGCTGCCCTGGCCACATTCTGCCCACCTTGGGAACAGCCCCTGGCATGGCATGGCAGGTCCCACCTGTGCAGAGAGCAGAGGTGTGGAGGTGCTGTGTGTGGGCAGTGTTTCTGGCAGCCTTGCTGAAAAAAAAGCAGAGGGTGTAATGCTTCTGCTTGCCTCCATAAAAGAGAGTAAAGACGAGTTGACTTTAACCCCCGCGTTTGTGTTGTGGAGTCTGTTTTTTAAAGGAGTTAAAAACACAAAATGTCAGTTTATTTACTGCCATGACCTTTGTTCATATTGCATTTAATCATTACATTCTACCATCACAAGTACCTGTTACAACCTCAGATAAGGTACCATACCTGGCGAGGAAATGATAAGTGTTGCAGTACTTCACTAATACAAAAGCATACTTTTACAATTCTTGCCCTTTCCTGCATCTCTTGCCCCTCAACACCCTGTTGCCTCACTGCTTAGGAGCAGTTGCAACACGGTCCCTGTGCAGTGAAATCATCCCATTTAGGAACAGGTTGTTGGATAATTACCAGTGTATTTTTCTGGAGGAGTTTGATCACTGTGTTCCTGGGGCGTGTTCTGATTTGTGGCACTTTTAAAAAAAATTACTAATGAATGTTGAGACTGCCATGAAGGGGATCATCGACTGAGAAATACTCAGCAGCATGTGCCATTGGGATTGGTCAGGGTATCCTAATTTGGGCAGCTGAAATGATTAGCTACTTGTAAACACAGGGGTTTACAGAATTATTTCCTGTAACACATTTTTGAGCTGTCTCCCATTCTTCAGTTTAAGACTGATAGCTTGAATTGAATAACGTTGCATCTTGTCAGTAAGAGGAGAAAGCACTGAATCCCTGCTGTTGTGTGTCTTGCTGAGGCACAGGGTTGAGAATTTGTGGCACTGAGTCCCTGAGCAGAGGTGAAGAGGAGGGAGCTTCTCCTGAAGCTGAGTCAGGGGAATGTCTGTAAATCGCTCTGATCTGCCCTCTGGAGGATAGCCTTTCCCCAGTGGCTCCTCAGCGAGCCTGAGCACGCAGAGTTTCCAGAGTTAGATCAAAATGCCATCCTACTCACACTTCTGTCTCACTGCTGCATGGGAGACCTCTGGGAACACTGGCAGACTGGAAAAGACACACTTCTTCCAGATGGGTTCCTTTCTGTTGAGTGAAAGTAGGATATTTGGAGTGCTAAACACTAATTCTGGAGGGCTGTTTTCTGGAGAAGGCATTCAGCAATTGTTCTGACTGGGGAATTATTATTCACCATTCAGCTATATTTCTACTTTTAGGCATAATCAGCTTAAAAACAGTCTGTGACAGAGCAGTGCAAATTCTGCATTTGACTGGGAGATAAACAGGCCCAGGAAAGGCTTGTGAAATTAACCTGTGGCAGAAATGGGAGGTGAGCTTGCTGCTTCTGTTTCATTTGCTGCTGTACAAATCTTTGAGCACATAGACTGAGAGGGGCTTTAATAACCACCTTAAGGGTCTTTAGGGTAGAAAGTTATATGTAGTGCTGATTATGGAAAGCACTGAAGTATCTCCTGAAATCCCCCTAAGTCCACAGGGCTTGAGTATGTCTGACAAACTTTCCTGAATAAGCACAGATGTTGGCATGTGTTCAGGTGCTTTTTATCTACCAAGCTCTATAAGCATGATTCAGCTCATCAGTAGCACATAAAAATTGTGGTACGCTCCTGAGAGGGTGTATTTGAGATTGCGCAGCTAGAGGGCAGAAAATTCAAGAAGAACTGTAGATGTCCATATAAAATACCAGGACTGAGTGTGGTCTGAAAGCCCAGAAGGAAACAGAGCTCTCAGGATTCTGTGAAAGTGGAGTTATTTCTTTACAAATGGGAGAGTAGGGGGCTAAGAGAGAAAAATGAGGGAAAAGAAAGAGGAAGTTAACTCTTCTTCCTGCCTCTAGTTTTGGAGAAGATTTGGTTTGTTTCATTTGTACCTTACAGATGAAACGGAATCCTCTCAAAAGAAAAATAATTTATTGTGGGGTTGCATGTCCACGTGTCTTCTGCACTGGAAGCCTGATGTCCCTTGAAAGTCACCTGTGCTCACAATAAAAATGGTTGCTTTGTTCCTTAAGGGATCAACAGGACAGCCTGTTTCTCTGCACAAATGGAAAAAAAAACCTGTTTCTTCTGATAAGAGATTCTTACTGGTGCTCAGTTTGCTTCCAAACCAAGAGGTGTAGCGGTAGCAAGAACCAGAGACTCCAAAGTTTTTCTACCTTGAATATTAAAGAGTTTGTGTTCTTCCTCATTTGTAGTCATTCAAGGTTTTTCCCATGGAATATTTGGGGGCTTTTTAATTTGAAGGGGAAAGCCACAATATGAGGTTTAATTTCCCCCAAAGAGTCCAGTGTTGCTGTGGATGATCTGGAGAGTCTTGGGAAAGTTTTTGCCCTTCCCATTACTAAGTGTATAAAAAGGCAATGCCCACCAAGTAGTTCTGCTGTTTTTCTAGATTCAATCAATTCCTGTTCTCATCTGCTTAGTATTTTTTTTAAGTTCCATTTCCTGAGGGTTTGTATCAGGTACTGAAAACAGGAGAGGATGGAGATAGCATTTCCTTTTTCAGGTTCACCTTTTGAAGGAAGACAATTTATTTGTACTCCATTAAACAGAGTACTGACCTCTTTTCCCCACCTTTCTTGTGCCCCAAAAAGGTGCATCTGAGAGGATGGGACAAAATATGTTTTAGAACATAGTGTGGAGACAGGAGATGCGGAGTTTTTGTTCATGTACACAGTTGGTGTGTGTGTCTGTGTAACTGCACATAACTGGATTCACAAAGCTCTCCTGATGGGAAACCGTTCCCAGTAATAGCTCTTAGTGTTCTGAATCACTGCAGAGGAGGTTCTTCTTTAGGTGGCTTCTTCTCTGTCTAGCTCTCTCCAAAGTAGAAAATTAAATGTTGACAAAAAATTGCTTTATATAATAGAAAAATAAAGATCTTAGGATGATGAAATTGTAGTCTCTATACATCTGCAGATTGAGACTTAATACTATTGTGCATACTGGGCTGACTTGCCTTCTCTGAGAGGAAGTCCTTATCCCTCACCTTGCATCTCTGCAGGCACTAAAATACTGAAGTAAGATAGAATGGTTGTAGGTACATTTGAGACTTCACCACTGTAGTATGGGAGGCATTGGGTCATTGATGTGTCTTAACTGGAGTGGTTGGAGCTATGTTGTCTTCCCGGTTGCTTATGGGGGATGGAAGCACACTGCACTAGGTGGTTTGCTCCACAGCCATGCAGTAAGGCTTCCCAGAGCTGCAGGGAAACAAATTCTGTCAGGCCCTGGTCCCATTTTGATGACTTTGGCATTGCTTTTGCAACTTTCTGCATGAGTAGAGGTTATGCTTGGAGTCATAGAATTAAACTGAGGGAAAATAGGCTAAATGTGGGAGGGAGAGAGGAAGACTTCCCCAGTGTGAATTGTGTAATTTTTGTGAGGAGAGAGCTTCCCAAAGGCTTTACTCAAAAGTCTGCATCAGCTGAGAAGCATTTTGCTGCATGAAACAGAATGCTAGGTAACCTGTTGTGAAGAATAATGCCTCATTTGAAACACCCTTTAGGGGATTCACAGGAGGGGCTCTGATAGGTAGATTTAATCTTAACATTTGAAAATGGGGTGTTTAGTGCTGTGATTTCAAAATGTGAGCCTGCATGTGCTTGTACAGTAGTGTGCTACAGCAAAGAAGTTAGAATTGCTGTGGTGATGGTGGTTCTTTTGGTTTTTCGTGGTTCTTTACATAACCTCTAAATTTTTTTTTGTTATTTATGGTATGAGACCATGAGTGACAGGATATCTTATTTGTACTGCTGTTTAAATAGCCTTATCTGTAGTATCTGTAGAGACATAAGACAGGTGCTGGGGAACCAGGGGAATTTCCCCTTTGTAAACTGAAGCTGAGATCCAGATTGTAGCTGGGAAGCTTTTTCTCCTCTGCTTTGGCAATTTGAATTGTTGTTTCCCAAATATATCAAGGATCTGCTGGCTACAGTGTGACATAGGTCTGGGATGGCCGTTTCCAGCTTGTTTCTAGGAATATCTGACATCTCACCTCATAGTTTTGATTCGATGGAATTCCTTTAGCCAGTCTTGGTTAACTGAGAGACTTCAGTCCTTTTGATTTGTACTATGTCCATTAGGCATGGTTCCTGCTGGTTCAAAGGTTTCCTACTGGTTCAAAGCAGTCAAAATTTAATTTGGATTATATATTCTTTTAAAGCAGTTTGCCTTGTGTGGCAAGACGTTTCTTACCATGTAGGTCATACTGATAATTAGAGATCGGGGTCTCATTGTACTAGGTGTACATTAAAATCATGAGTTCCAGACAGCAGGCTCTGAATTCTGCCCTTAGTCTTTGTAAAACAAAGAACAGTGATTTTTAGGGACAATCAGACTGGTTTCTGGGCTTCCAAATCCTTTCCTGCTTAGGTGTTCCCTAAGGAATTGCGACTGTCCTAGAAACTGTTAGAAAAATCTGAAGGTCAGGTGGATTAGAAGACCTCACCTGGCAAGCATTAGCATTTCATCTTTGAAATGTTTGCTCTGAGATTTTTAGGAAATTTTATTTGTTCTGTGAAGCTTGGCTTTAATTCTGTTTCAGACAGAATTTGTGTTAATTCTCTCCTGAAGGATTAGGCATCTGGGTTGATCATGCAGGCTTGAGCAGTAGTGAGTAAAATTCATGCAGTTTTGACTCTTTTCTCCATTTTATTAGCTGTAGAGAAGCTTTCATAATTGGATTAGGTTTAAATTGTATTGTTACTGTGCTCACTTGGATCTTGTCTATGAGCCAGTATAATTGAATGTCCAGCTCCTCTCTGTGATATAGAAAAGGCATTGAAACTTTATAGTAGGTGGATAAGATGACACAAAAGATGCTAATTGAACTCTTGCACGTACATAAAGAACGTACAGGTGATGCTATTGTTATTTTTGTACCTAGAGAGAGCCGGTTTGAAACCTTTGTGGTCAGTGCTTTTTTTTGTGTGCAACCAGGCTAATGTGAACAGATTTCATGGGCAGATTTCGAAGGCAGGTGTTTGCATCGCAAAACCACTGCAGTACTTGCCATGGTGTGCTGTGCCATTCTCAAGCAAAAAGGTCATAAGTAAATGGACACAAACTAACTTTTACCTGTATTGGTGGTTCTTTCAGGTCAGTTTCTGACATGCTGATACTTAGCATGGGGCAAGTTGCTCACTGATGATAATCTATTTTACCTTTTTCTCCCCTCATAGAATCAAGCCTATGGTTTTGCCATATGTAGCATCAAATTTTCAGTCGCCCCAGTTTTCTTTCCAGTTTTGAATGTCTGAAACCCCTTGGTCACAGGTTTAGGAACCACCTTTGCACAACTAAACTTCCTTGCTGTGGCATTTTGCTTTTTCATACATTCAATATCTTTATGACCTGTCTCTCTTTAGACTTAAAATTATCACATGTATTGGCTAAATGCACATTTTTCTCTACTGCTTCACAGAAAGTAAGAATCTAGTTATCATCTTGTCTTGTCTGTAGAGACCTCAATTCAAGTGATACGGTTGGCTTCCCTTCTCAGACCTGGATATCACAAGATCTATCTCCCAAGTGAAAATGTATCCCCTGAAGGGGGATTTGTGGGCAGGGAGGTCAGATATTTCTTGTACAGCTCTGAGTGCATGTTCAGATGGCCATCACCTGCACACAGGCATGCACAGACTTATATTTCAGATGCAAAGTACATGAAACTTCTGACTTGAGAACACATTCCTGAGTCACTTAAGCTTGGTCTTTTTATAGTATATAATTTGTTTTGGAGTTAGAAGTGTATCTTCCCGTTACCCACTCTGATGATGGTGTCTAGAACAGCTGCATTTGGGGTTTTGCCTGACTTTACATAGCTTCAAAAAGAAATGTATCAATAATAAGTGGCTTTTCAACATACACAATGGAAATGCTATTTAAAGAGATTAAAAAAATTATCTCCTTTTTTCCCTCTATCACAGATGCCCGAGATGTTGAGCAATTGAGTAAGAATAACATTACGCACATTCTTTCAATCCATGACAGTGCTCGCCCTATGCTTGAGGTAAGACTTGTGGGGGACTCCTCAGTAAAACCTTACTTTGCAGTTCACTTTTACAGTCATCTTGGGGTTAATTTCTTGTTCTGTGCTGTTGGTGTTTTGAGACTGATTTTTTTGAAAGCAGTAGTTTTGGGATCCAGCCACAGGTTTTGTTGTTGCTGCTGTTATAACAACAAGAAATCTAACCGACAAAGGAAGAGAATCACGGTGTCAATCTGTATAACACAATAATGGGATTATGTTATTAATTTAATAGTAAAGGTAAGTTTCCTTCTGTGTGGAGTTGAAACATTGCATAAACAACATTCCTTCCCCAGTACTAACCCTTCTTTGTATTTGGGCACCTCATTGCCTCTTTATGGCAGATGGCTTTGCGGTCCTTTTCTATGTGAAATAGCCTTATTTAGGCTTGGAGTGTGGGAAGAACCAGTGATCCTCATATAATACATCTAATATAGCAAAGCATCTTAGTCTCCAACACTTCAACATGAAGTATTATTCCCCATTTTACTGTAGGAAAGCTAATCTGAAGACCTGTATTTGCTGTGCTCTCTTGAGCAGGGAAAGAGCTGGGAGCAGGATACAGGTCGCCTTTGCTGGAATGTTGTGCTTTCTTCTTTACACCAGTTTACCTTGGAGGGAAGTCTGGCTGGGCTTTTCTGTGTCCTAAAATCCTGCTATTTGATTTATGTCAGGAACTATTGTCTTCTAAACTTTTTCGTTCCTTCCCTGAATTTTACTTCTTATGAAATATGGCAAAATTGTGGGTAAGGCAGTTGTTGGTGTTAGCCCTCATGCTGCTGGGAATCTCTGCTTTTCTTTTTCTTCATGTAAAGTGTCTCCAGTGAATTCATTCACTTTTCAGAATTTCCACTTCTCCCAGGCAAGTCAATAGGTAAGGCAAACAACAGGTGTCCCCAGAAGTCACAATCAAACATAATATCAAGATAATGGTGAGCTCAGAGTTGAGCTTGAATTTATAATTGTGCTGAAGGAGAGCTTTCTTTAGCTGTTGACTTTGTGCATTTGACTTGTGTTGTGCTTGATGCTTGTTAAGTCTGAAACAGATTGAATTTCAAGAGTGCTCTTAGTTGAAGACATAAACGTTTGCGCTGAGTAAAGGAGATGTATTGTTGCCTCTAGGGTGCTGGTCTTTAAAATAAATAGAATTTTTTTTTGTTTTATCATGATTAGAAAATTAGGAAGACTGATTAAAGGACAGATCAGCTGCAGCCTCAGGCCAGTGTTTCTGGTGGTGGTGGAGATAGTTTTGGTAGCCCACATACCACCTCCTGGCATGTGGTGGGGCATCTGTTTGTGAGGCTGCTTGGTAAATAGTGCTGGGACATTTTGTGGTTTAAATATAACCAGGTCACCATTTCTTCCTCTATTGCCACCACAAAAGACATGAAGGATTACATTTACCCAAATCTGTTCCCAGTCCTGTTCACAGCCGTGTCTCAAAACTTTAAGTGGCACGGGAACAAGCAGTGGCTGCTTGGGGATGAACTTGCTTTCATCACCCCTGCTTCCCACTGTGCCTTCAGTTTTCTCAGCATGCACTATACTCCTTTCAAACTTCTCCCCAGGTCCTAAACTAGAGTAAGGATTTCAAATTCCATTTGTTTGGGAGCTGAGCTAATTTTTGATTACTTTATCAGCTTGGTCTTACTGTGGTGTATGCAGCTGAATGCTTCTGTTTATGACCAAGAGCGTAGAAAACTTCTGTTAGGTTTTGTTGCTTCCTTTGTTATTTACATCCATGCCATGTTGTAGGTGGGTTTGTTTACAGCTTGTGTGTCCACACTGTGCTTGGGGATGGTTCTCATGTCCACTGAAAGCAAATAGGAATGCTTTCCCTATGTGTATTCCTCATCACCTTTCTCCCCAGATTTCACTTGTGGAAAGCGACTACTTTTGTGTTCAGAAATCCATCTCATGTTATGCTAGACTTTCTAAACATGTGATTGCAGTGATAAGAGAATATCTTTTCCCTGAGATTCCCTGTTTCATGTGTATGCTGATCACCTGTAAAAAGCTGCCTTTGCTTCTGCAGTAGTTGCCTTTGTCTTTTGCTAACAATATTTTATCTCCAGTATTCCCCAGTCTGTAGAAAATGTAGGAACCTGTAAGAAATGCTACAAAAAATTCATCAGACAAAACTTTCTGTGCAAGCTAAGGCAGGTAAATGTTTTTAGACATTGAAAAGCCAATAGTGTTTTAGTAGCATGTTATCAAAGAGAATGTGGCCTTTTCTGGCTGTCTGTGGAACAAACAAATATGGATGCAGACTTCAGCTCTCAGAGGTCACAAATTACCCTCATCTTGCTTGTCAGATTTTTAAGTTTCAGTGATGACTGTTTTGATGCAATAATACTTCTGAATTCAGCACTTAAAGTGGTGTATCAGAAGTACTGATTCTGTACCCAGTGGTGGGTACAGAATGAAAATTCCCAATCTGACTTTGTCATTCATAGTCAAGAATGTAATACTGAAAAAACAGAGATGAACATCAGTCTGTGCGGTGAACACCAAGTTGCTACAGATTGTAAAACTATTTTCTACTGTAGTAACTTGAGGAATTGCCCCTCTCTGTGATGTTACAGACTGTTTTTACCTAGTTGTTTAAAATGCTGACTATCTTTTAAGAAGTGTGCTTTCCTGTGTGACTTACATGCTGCAGGTTTTGGGTATAGGTTGCTTCAGTTCCTTATAAGTCGATAAGCTATTAGAAAACAATTGAAGAGTTTCACAACAAAGTATTATTATATTGGTTTAGGTTACATAGTATGTGCCTACCGAGATACACTTAAAAAATTTTTCATGTAGGAATTTGGTTTTGGACATTATATCAATCACCAGTTACAAACCCTTGTGGATGTGTGATTCATGGCTGGCTCATAATCAAAGTTTGGCCTTAGGAAGTCACTGAGTACTTTCAATCTGGAATAACAGGAAAAAGTAGGTATAAAATCAGTTGGATTCTAAGACTTTTTGCACCTTTAGACATGGCCAGCTTACATTAAGTGCAAGACACAGAATTGTTTTCTAAGACTGCAAGTAATTCACACTGGAAGAAATTTGCCAAAATCTGGCCTGAGCTGTCTTGCAATCTTGTCTCTTAGTTCTTTTTGTATAAACTGTTTCAAAGATATTTTTCCTCTAGTAAAACCAGTTTTGAAATATATTCAGAGAGCGTTCTAAGGCTATTGTTCCAATGAAGTGCACCATTGCTATACAGGATCTTAACCACTTACGTGAGCATTTGGTAGTTTAAAGACGCATGTTTATAACTCCTGTAATATAAATATCTATCTAATGGAAAACCCTTTGGGTAGTGGGTAGCAAGTCCAAGAGAAAGGCATGCATGGATGGATTCAGGTTTGTTATTTCAGATATAATGAGTAAGAGCAGTGTCCAGCAGCACCATGTGTGCTCCCACAGATGCACAGGGGCAGTAGCCTTGGTGAATCAAGTTGGCTCCTTCAGAGCACTTTGGATGGCTGCCCATGGAACATTCACAGATGTTTTATAAATCCACACAAAAGCCATAAACAGAGGAGAATAATTAGGTTTCTTGCCACCTGCTTTTTCTATTCTATTTCTCAGTTAGTTTAGGTTTTAAAATCTCTATTCAGAATATGAGACACTGAAAGGTAGATGGGGAAACATATCCCCAGGTGTGCTTTAGATAATAATAGGTCTGGCAGTGACTTGTCCATCCAACAGGTTGTCATCTATCTGGACTTCTGTAAGGCCTTTGACATGGTACCTCACAAAATCCTTTTCTAAACTGGAGGGATATAAATGCGATGCTGGACTGTCTGGTGGATGAGGAATTAGTTGTATGGTCACTTCCAGAGGGTCAATAGCTCAATGTCCAGATGGAAACCAGTCATGAGTGGTGCCCCTCAGGGGTCTGTATTGGAACAAGTGCTGTTTAATGTCTTCATCAATTGCATATTCAGAGGGATTGAGTGCACCCTCAGCACACTTGCAGATGACAACAATTTTTCTTTCAGTTGCTCAAAGTAAAGTATGTAAAGGTTAATCTTGTTAACCTTGCCAGAAGAATCTAGTTGCAGGTCCACTGAGGTGTTTCTGTCTAGATTTTCCCAGTGTTTAACCCTGTTCTAGGGGTGATTATTTGGAGATGAATGTAAGCCCAAACCAAACAGACTGTTGATGTGAATTGTGCAGCAGCTTGAAAACAGCTGCATCCCATTCTGGAAATTATAGGCCATGGTGGACAGTCATGTCCAAGCAGCTGAACTTAGAAGCATCCTTAATCTTCTTGTCATTCCTCCCCACTACCACAGGCTTGAATACTGGTAGAAGGAAGAATGGTTGCTATGCTGCATTTGGCAGTGGTTGCTGTTTGCAATGCAGGAAGGAGAACAGCATGAGTCCTGGGGGAGGGAGGGGTACTGAGTTCTTCTGGTCAAACCGGCGCTCAGACCTTGTCCCAGAGAGGTGTCATCCCCAAAGAGAGGCAGTGATGCACAGGCATTTTGTGGGTCCCCATGTGGAAAACCCACGTCAGGACTGTGTGCCATTGTGGCTGGCAAATGATGTGTTACAGATTCAGACTGGAAGTAAGCAAGACTTTGACTGTGAGGGTTAGTAATTGCTGAAATACATTTCCAAATATGAAGGTGGGTTTTCTCATAGGCTCCATTTCTGTGGGGAAGTTGATTCAGGTAAGGCTGGGTTATAGTGGTCTTTGAGCTTTGCATTTTAGAGCTAGAGCATTTCACAGTCCTTGGTCTGTCTGAGACACTTTGAGGTGCCAGTTGTGGTGACTGTTGTGAGCATTGCAGACACCTGTCCATCAGTCAGGAAATGGACTGAAACCAGCAGCTTCTTTCTCACAGTCCACCACACGTTTGTCAGTTACCAGTAATTTTTCTGCTGCTCTTGACCTGCACCAGAAGTTTGATCTAGTAAATGTATGAATCCCATTACCAGTCGCCTGTGGTTGTGGAGTCCTTTGGCATTAATTTGTTTATAGCATTATCATTGTCAGACTGACTCCTGCTGCGTCACAGGAAGCTTTGCGTGCTGCACTTATCTGGTAGACATCATAATGATCACAGTAATCTTAGATGATCTTAAATCAACAAGAGTTTATGTGGGCATCCCTGTACTGTCCCCTGCCACAGAAGCTTTTTGTTGTTCACTCTGTTGATAAGAAATTGCATTGAGAGTAGCTTTTTGCATGTGTACTGCCTCTGTATGCATGTCAGTTTTCTTTCTTTGTTTTCTGTGGGTACAGAATATTTGTTTTGTTTTTATTTTCAGTATGTTGATTTTCCCTCCTCCTTCTACAGAGTTAACCAGAGTACCCTGGTTTTCTTTTGTATTCCGATGCCATTAACAATATCATCTTAATCCGGTACATACTGTCTCCAGAGCAGCGGTTTTCCCCTCTTTTTTCCTGAATTTGACTACCTAAATAAGTGTTGATATGGTAGGTGGGTGGTGGGATGGGGGAGGCAGAGAAAAGCTGATTGCTGATGGAACTACTGTGTGCATTTTTGAGCACCCCAATATAAAAAAGACATTGAACCATTGGAGAGTGTCCCGAGAGGGCCATGAGGATGGTGAGGGCTCTGGAGGGGAAGCCTTATGAGGAACGGCTGAGGTCACTTGGTCAGTTCAGCCTGGAGGAGAGGAGACTGACAGGAGACCTCATTGTGGTCTTCAGCATCCTCACAAGGGGAAGTGGAGGTGCAAGTACTGATCTCTTCACTCTCATGACCAGTGACAGGACTTGGTGAAATAGCATGAAGCTGAGTCAGGGGAGGTTTTGGATAGATATCAGGAAAAAGTTTTTCACCCAGAGGGTGGCTGGGCACTGTAACAGGATCCCCAGGGAAGTGGTCACTGCACCAAACCAAGAAGCATTTGGACAATGCTCTCAGACACATGGTGTGACTCAGGATGTCCTGTGCAGGGCTGGGAGTTGGACTGGATGATCCTGATGGGTCCCTTCCAGCTTGGCACACTCTGTGATTCTATGATCTTTTTTGTCCAGTCTGTTAGCTTATGCAGGCAGCACAACTAAAATGAGCTATGTCTTTGGAAATAAAGAACTTCTCAGCCAGGTTGTCTGACAAAGAATTTTAGATGTTTTCTTCCTTTTAAATTCTGAATTTTTATCCAAGTAGAAATAGGGTTTCAAAGACTCTATCTAAGAAGCTGAACTGAAAGGGAATAACAGAGTTAAAAAAACTCTGTGATGATCTTTTAGAACAATCTTTCATACTCCCTGAGTAAACAGTCAAAGGCATTAATAGAATACAGGCAATGAAAAGTTGCTGTAACTGGAACAGAACCGATAAGTGTGAGGAATAGAAGTTGCAGAAAAATAAGGATGCTATGGGGAAGATGTAAAACTTCTCTGTACCAGATTTATCACTGCTGTGATATACCTGTTTTATAAGGTGTTAAGGATGAGAAGCTTGCAGCTGGGGAAATCACAAGAGGAAGTGCTGAATCAAGATAATGAATTAAAAAAGAAGTGTGCAACTAGCTGGTAAGTCCAGGCCTTTGGAAGAAAATGAAGAGCTAAATGACTGAACACCTATCAAAAACTGATAAATGTTTCTAAGATAAAATGGTCATAGCCTGAAGACCTAGTATAGATAATGGATTCATATCAGCTTGCATTAAAATCTGGAATCTTGCTTCATATTTCTCAAGCCTGGCTGCATGTTGTAAATCTTATTGCGGTTTTAGCTGAGTTTGATAATCTTGCATGTTTACCTATGATCTTTAGACTATACATGTGTGTTTTTTTAGAAAAGGAAAGCAGGCTCAGCTATTTTAGAAGAACTGAACTGGCAGCTCTGGCACAATGCAAGTAATCTGGTTAGCACAGTTTGTGGATAGTATTTTTGCAGCTATTTAGTTTTTGACTGCAGAAACCTGTATAATATCTGCTGTTAGTACTTAATGTGATGAGGTTTACAATCTTATCTCCTTTAAGTTTTCTAATTCTTTCCTTCTGTCACCAGTTTGGGGAAACTTCTTTCTCTCATGCCTGCACTTTCTGGATTGACTTGATATTTTTTTGTGTGTGTATAACAGGAATTACCCTGTGCTTAAAAAAAAAAATTAAAAAATCCTATGTTGTGCCCTCACTTTCCCCAGCTGATAACTTTGGAAGTGCTGAAAGCTGCTTTAGTGCTTTGTTCTGTAATCATAGATTCATGGAATGGCTTGTATTGGAAGGGACTTCGGAGACCATCTCATTTCAACCCCATGCTACAAAAAGGGACACCTTCCACTAGACCAGGCTGCTCAAAGCCCCATCCAGTCTGGCCATGAACACTTCCAGGGATGGGGCATCCACAACTTCTCTGGGCAGCCTGTTCCAGTGCCTCACCACCCTCACAGTAAAGAATTTCTTCCTAATATCTAATCTTAATCAATTCTCATTTTGGAGTAATTTTTCCTTGTCCTATCACTACATGCTCTTGTGAAAAGTCCCTCTCCATTTTACTTGTAGGCTCTCTTCATGGACTGGACGGCCACAATTAGGATACCCAGAAGCCTTCTCTTCACCAGGCTGAACAATCACAATTCTCTTAGCCTTTTCTTCTAGGCGAGGTGCTCCATCCCTTTAAACATCTTAGTAGCCCTCCTTGGATCCAACAGGTCCATGTCCTTCTTGTGTTGGGGCCCCAGAGCTGGATGCAGCACTCCACGTGGGATTTCAGCAGAGCAGAGGGACAGAATCCCATCCCTTCCCCTGCTGGCCATGCTCCTTAGGATGCAGCCCAGGGTGCTGTTGGCTTTCTGGGCTGCAGGCAAATATTGCTGGGCCATGTTAAGCTTCTCATCCACCAGCACCCCCAAGTCCTTCACAGCATGGCTGCTCTTGATCTGTTGATCGCTCACTATTTGAGGACTATCCTCACACAGAATGTAGTCCAGAAATGATCGGTTGAGCAATGATATGCTTTTGTCTGGACTCAAAAGCATATCATTGCCCAACATGAAATAACTAAATAGGGAAATACTGGGAAACCAATCAGCTGTAATTTTTTTTTTTTTAAATGAAACACAAAACAGCAACATATGTTTATGGACAGATGCTGCTCAGGAGGTGAAAACACTCAATCTGTTAAAACTGTGTTGCAATATTGGATAGCATGGATAGTCTTGAACTGTAGGAGGTCTTTCATATATGAAAATCATCATGGCATCGTGATGACATGATGAGTAAAGTCCTTGCTGGGTATGCCTGGGCAACATGTTCTCTGCACAGGCTCTGTTGTCATTGATATCCGACCCAAACGCTTATGGAAACTATTAAATAGGGAGATGGCAAGACAGCCTTCAAAATCAGAGCTGCTAATATCATATAGCAAGGTCATGGCTGTTGTATAAAGATCAGCTCTAAAAATTAATAATTTAGTCAAGTTGGACTGTTGCATTTCCATCCATAGCACTAAACTCTTACATTGCCACTGCTGGAAGCAGTTGGTTTCCAACCATTGTGCTAACTTCCAGAGAAAGTGTACAAGTACTTCTTCTAACAAAAAACCTTAACTTTCCTCTGTGATGTTTCACTGTCTTTTCATGGTAAGGGTTTCCCCTCATGAGATGTTTCAGAAGACCATGCTGAGCAAAACAGCTACCATTTTTCTTTCAGGTGTAGCAGCACCAGACAATTTTAGTTTGAAGTAATGCCTTGTCTGGCATAGATTCTGCTTGTGACATTGGGAGCTCTGACTAATTTTTCAAAATTTACCTCAGTAGCCCACTAAGAAGCCACCAACAGACATCCACAAAGCAGTTTTTAAAGTGTGTCAGGCCAGGCCTCCATCATTGGGTACCCCTGGCAGAGGCCGCTGTGGTGATGCACTAAAAATTAGTTCACAGTTTGACTTGCTCATCACACGCGAGCTGTGTCAAGGGAAGCACGTTCCTGTTGTGGCAGGTGGCAGGGAGGAGAGGATGAGGACTGTTTGGAGCTTTCAGTGGTGAGCTGTTCACATGAGAGATGTTTAAAGCAATAGATGTCTGGTGTTTCTAATTGCTTGCTTATGGTGTTAACCAGAACTGGACAAGTACTCTGACCTGCCTCTGCACAGGAACTGATATGGAGTGTGTTAACGTATGCTTCTAATCACAGAATCATAGAATGGTTTGGATTGAAAGGGACCTTAAATATCATCTAGTTCCAACCCCCTGCCGTGGATGGGCAGGAACACCTTTCGTTAGACCATCCAACCTGGCCTTAAACATTTCCAGGGATGATGAATCCACAGCTTCTCTGGATAACCTGTTCCAGTGTCTCATCATCCTTGCAGTAAAGAATTTATTTCTAATATCTAATCTAAACTTCCCGTCCTTCAGATTGAAGCCATTGCCCTTTGTCTTGTCACTATGTGCTCTTGTAAAAGATAATGTGAGCATATTCCAGAGTTGTAGTGATCATGTTTCAGTATTCCCTTAAAGAAAGAGGTGGTTGGGATGTATTGTTTTATCTTAGTACTCAGAGATCCCCTTGAGCGTTCAGGGATGAAGTGTGATTGGTAGTGCTCAGATATGCCCTGACATGCCTGGGAGCTCAAAAAAGTCATGTAGTCAAGGCAGACTAACAAAGTCCTTCCTCTCAGCTGAAGTGTGTAGTCCTGTAAATACTCTTGGTCTGTCCTAAAGGAGATAAACAACAATTTAATACAAACTCATTCTTGCTTTCTCCCACTCTGCATTCCTTCATATGAGACAGGTTAGAATTGGAATTCAGGGTTAGAATTAGAAATAGCGACTACAGCTCTGTCAATTACAATAAAATACTTAACTTTTCAACATTTGCCTCTTCTAATTTTATAGAGGAGAGATGAGGAAGGAGGGTTTTAACAGGGTTTTTTATTTGTGATTGGCACATTCTAGCCTTAAGGAGCTCTTCAGAAGTGTCACTGAGACTACTTCCTAAGAAAACCACGAACCAGTGTTGTAAAAAACTCTGATTTGTAAAAACTACTGTATTATTCCTGATAGCACAAATCAAATGTATAAATCCTGCTGCAGGAGCATCCCACTTGATTCTGTTCATATTGTTCATGTAATTGCAATTTCATTTAAAATACTTTCCAAAGCCAAACCTGAGTGTGTTTTTAACTCAAGTAAATTAGTGGTTGTCCTCGGCTGAAACACAAATGCATTTTCTATGAGTCATTAATAAAATCAGCACTAATGGTGATTGCTACAGAAAGCAACTGAAAGGACAAACAAACGGTTGAACGGTTTTCAGTTTAGCAGATTCAGTTTGGTGCATTACTGGACAAAACCCTTTATAAACTCTTGTTGGTTTGGCTTGAGGAAGCTTTGTGCCGGCTGTTTCCCACTTTAGCTTTTTTGCTGAAATGCCCCTAAACAAAAATAAGTCCTCCTGTCCTCATCTGTTGATGTGGCGACTCAAATTAACACATGGTTTTTGACCAACCTGAAAGAACTTGCCAGGTGCTGGAGGTTTTCTATTTGCATCTTGGTTCACAAGTATAAGTTTAGGGTTCTATGTTTAAAAAAAATTTCTTGGAAATCATTGATGGTATCTTTACATAAATTTAAATAGAGAACTTTAATGCCAAAAATACAATACTGCTCTTTTAAAACTTTTTTTTTTTAACAGACCCTTCCCCCCACTCCCTGCCCTTGGAGAGCAGAAATTTTGTAGTTTGATGTCCTTTCCTTGTCTCCTTACCTTTTATCTGATATTCTAGATTCAGGCTTCCAGTGCTAACTAGAACCTCAGAAATGTGTGTACAGCAGTGGTGAAGACAATATTCTGAAAAACTTCTGTAAAAACGCTACTTGGAAAACCCACTAAACATGAAATAATGAATAGGATTTTTAGTCCTTCTTATCCTCATGCACGCTGTTTTGCGAGTGCTCATTTTGTATAAAAATCACTGGACAGTTTCCTTTCACGTATAAAATGTATGTTAGTATAATTTGGGGTGCAATCAAACTGAGTATCATTCACAATGACTTCAGAATATCTTTGATCATTGCAGAGGAGCAGTCATCCATATTGGTGCTACATTTGTATCACAGTACTTTTTGCACCTTATCCTGTTCAGAGCCAAAATAATTCTTAGTATTGTACAATTTAATCTGTGTGTGCTCTGCAGAGGTCCTGTTTTCAGTCATTGACCCATTAGCTGACATTTGGCACTTACAGATATGTCATTTTGCTACTAGAACATTCTACATGTTCTACTAAAAACCCCCAAATGCCAGTTTGTACAAGTTTAGTTAAAATGAAGTTGGACTTTTTAAAATAGATTCTATTTAAGTAGAGTAGAAACCAAGTTTTCCTTATACTGGACTGTTATGTTCCTGAGCACTGAATGAAATACTGGATTTAATAACAAGGATTTTATTACCTTTTTTAAATTCTAATGATACTGGGAAACTCTTGTTCTTTAGTCTTACTGACTTTTCCAAATGTGACATAACTGTTCAGTTTCCAGCCTTAGTAGATCAACCTCTAAAATAACTACAAATTTGAATATTGACTGCAATTCCACAAATATCTTATTAACTGTAGCGTAAAACTTCTGCATACATATGTATGCACCTAAATCTGGTTTAATACCTTGATATTCACTGTAGCAGAACTGACTTATTAATTCCAGAATCTGTGATGAAATTGCAGAAGTGGTGTTGTTGTTGTTGTTGCTGTTTCTCAAATAACAGTGAATTTTAGAAATTTGACTTAACTCTCCCTTGTTTCAACTTTGACAATCTTGAAATCTGAATACTTGCTCTAGTTTTGTTAGCTCTCACTGTATCGGTTTAACTGCAGCATTCAGTTTCAGGGCCTAAGAGAGACAGAAATCTAGTTTTGGTGGTTACTCTGCTGAAACAGAAAACAAAAAAAGTAAATTATATTTGATTTTACTGATTTTCTTTTTGGACAATGTTAACAGTTTAAATACACCAAAAGAAATGGAAGCACTGCTTTTATATGATGTGGGCATCACTTAGGATCACCATGTGAGTAATAAGCAAAACGTTTAGTGTGTGTGTGGTGGAAGGTAGGGGGGCTTGGTGGTGAAGGTGATTGATGGAGAAAGGAAAGTGAGCAGTGATTTCAAAGTAACATGTGGAAAGTAGTAGTGAATTGACATGAGCAGAAGAAAAGCTGTGCTCAGCATCTCATTGCCCTGGAATCTTGGGAATGTACACATTACATATGTTGGGGATGTTTTATTACCTAAGGATGTACATAGATTCTGTGTAATTAAAAAGGTTGGATCATCGTTTTTTAATTGCGTACTCTGAGGAAAAAGCTGTCAGCTGAAGAAATGTTTGAATAACAATATATATGCAAGACTATTCAATAAATGAAGGCGATGTATTACTTCATGTAGGATTTAAAGTAGTGTTTCTCTTTTTGTCAGTTTTTATGCTTTGCAAGCTTTTCCCGTTGTTTTGAATAAATACCATGTTTTGAAATGAGTAGCTGCTCTGTAGCACCTAATTTAGTGTGTCTAGGTGAAGTGGCCCAATGTCTGTTTTGAGTTTTTCTGTCCTTCCTTCACTGAATAATTTTACAGAACTGTCATTCTTAGGGAACAAAGTAGCCTTAATTTAAAAAGAAGTAAATAAAGACTTCCATATGGTTGACATAAAATTTATATTTGTCTTTCCATCTTTATTAATATGCAGCTTTGGTTCAACCTGGGGTATTGCATCTGCAACTGGATTCAGGTTTATTTAATGAAACTGCTGACTAGGGACCAATTTGGAGCCTGTTGAAATTTTCACAAGAAGCTGGCTTGCTTGATACTTCAAGAGTCTTTGATTTAACTAATTCTGTTTTAGTCACTGTTCCAATGATTGTTGCCACCTAACATTTTATGCTTTGCAGCTTCAGAATGGCAAACAAACTGCTAGGTAAGAAAATAGTGATGTTTCTGTCTTTCTTCCATGCTAGTACCCTATATAAAATGTATGTAGGTAGCTATTAGTTTGCTTGGCATAAACTGTTCTGCTTTGAAAGGTCCCTTTGGGACAGTTCTTCGATGGTATCTCAGGGTATGTGCACAGGAAAGACAGGAGTGTCTTGGGCAACAGATATACAAACATTATGATCCTGGGTAACTTTGTTTCCAAAAGAGTTACAAGCTGCAGGTTCAGTAATTGAGTATCTTCCTATTGCTAATATGTTTAAAAAAGAAAGTCTATACAGCATGTGTGAGGAAAATCTTAATTCCAGCAATTAACGTGGCAATATCTATGCAAAAAATCCTGATTCTCATATATGAATACCTGCCTCATACAATCTTGTGTTGGTGTTGTATTTCAGGTATCCAATTATGATGAATGATATTTGATCCTAATATTATAATTACTATTTCAACCAAGAGAAGCAAAACTAGATGGTAGGGTGGGATCCTCAGGAGTTACCAACTCTAGCCACACTGTGCTTGGTTCAAAGTCGCTGAGAGTTTCACTGTTGATTTTTGTGGGAGATGGGTTAGGCCACTGCACAGTACTTTTGAAATCCCACCTCTAACTATTTCTGAGTTGAGTGTGCGATTATTTCCTCACAGGGAGGAGTCCATCACCACAGCCTTCCAAAAACACAGCTGATATGAGTTGGTCAAAATACCAAATTCCAGTAACTTTAACCATCTCCTTTCTGAGAAGATTTATTAATTAGGCTAGCAGGCTGATGCTGAGCATTTGTGAGCACAGTAGTGAAAAGTGTGCTGTGTGCTTCACTGGAAGTTGTAAGTGCTGAAGATGTCCAGGATCAGGCTCTGGATGAGCCATTCAGGACCATGTGTGGTCTCTCATAGGCTGGTTTCATGCTTGTTTGCAGTAGTTGGAACAAACCAGCCATGACAAAAAAAGAGCATTGCAAGTCTTAAACTTGTGCTGGTGCTACTTCTGCTTTTAGAGTGAACACAATCTGAAAGCCCCTTTGCACTCAGCCTGTGAAAAGCACTCAGCATGTGCCATAGCTTCTGAAATATGTGGAACAAGTTGCGTCAGTGCATGCTGGAGGAGAGAACCTTCTGGCATGTACTGCGCTCTGGACTTAACCCATCTCCTGCCCTCAGTTTGCAATTTTTCAGTGGTATGGAGTTGCTAGAGGGGATGGGAAAAGAATAGCATGTAAATTTATTTTTGGGTCACAGGCCCTCATTTTACTGGAGTGACTCACTTGAAGTGAAACTAGTGTCCAAGATAAATCTCTCAGGTGTGTCATACAAGTGATTATTGTCATAATTAATCTGTCAATATAATTAATCATCCTTGGCTCAGCAGCATATCAATATCAATATCAGTATTACTGCTACACTGTCTTTCTAAATGAATGTGTCTGAGCAAACTGTTTTGGATCAGCTTGTGGCTGTAGAGCCCTCCTGGTTTCACACAACCTTTCTGACATAGTGGTGAAGTTTGTGCATGTTGCAGAGGTGTGTCGTCTTGCAGATGAGTTTGTACATCTTGCACAAGTGCTGGGGTCAGGATCTCTTAGAAAGGGGCTTTTTTGGTGTGAGATGGCAAGTGAAGAAGCAAAGGGGTAGGGGAAATAAAGAGGGCTTTCTGAGCCATCAAATCAAAGGTGTTGTAGATGATGCTGCCTCAGGTAGCCACACCCTTGAGTGGTGAAAATTCCTCTCCTTCCCCCAGCTGGCAAATTAAATGCCTGGTGGGTACAGATTGTGTTCCATCTTGATGGCAAAGGATCTCTTGTACATAAATGTGTCACGTCCCATGTGTGGTGTTGAACATGAGGGATTGTTACAGGGGTGCAGGGGTGTGCGTCATTACAAAAAGATAAAGTAAGGTGCATTTTATAGTGACCCTTTTGCTTGAATTCTTGTCTTTACAAGTGCTCTGAAAAATTCATATCTCAGCATCTGAGATAATTCAAAAGAGTTCCAGTGAATGATTTAGTTTTTGTGTGTCTGAGCTGCAGACTATGTTCTTGGAAGTCCTATTTGAGAAGTCAGCTAAATGTGCTTTCAGAAGTGTTCTGTTTCTTAACAGTCATAGGAGCAAAGCAAGCTTTGAAAATAAAATGACAGTTGAAATGAGCGTTGACAATGCAAAGCAGTAGCGTAGGATTATAGATATGTTGTTTTAAATATATCCAGTAACATTTTTAATGCATCAGAAATGATTATCTAACTTCCCTAATTGATCTTGTAACTTACTGAATGATAGCTGACTAAGAAAGAGAGGCTAACTTTGTGGAAGAAAAGTATGACTTTATGGTTGTCTTTCTTGAAGGTTTCCAAAAATAAAAAAATTTAAAAAAAACCCCCAAAATCCATACCACTAACATGTTTTTTCTTTAAAATACATTTTGTTAGGTTTATCAGCCAGGTAAAGAAAAATTATTGTATGAGATCAAAAGAAACTGCTTATCACAATTTCAGGTTGTAGAATCTGTTCAGGGAAAGGGAAGGGCAGGGGAATATGCAACTTCATTTTCCTAGAAATGCAGGAACAATTATGTTTTCAGAAAGAAGTTTAGATCTTTTTAGTAAAGATGCTCCTTTATTTAAAAGCTCACTATTGAGCTTTGGGAGAAGCATGACTAAGCTATATGCTGGTGTCTTAGCAACAAAAAAGATGTGAAAGCAAGGGTTTTAAAATCTGACTCTGTAGAGACGATCTCTGCTTGTCTGAATGATGGTGTTCCTTCCTTGAAATCAATAATACTGCACCAGTCTGGAGCAGAACTTGTGTGGTGCTAGATAAATGTGTTTGACTTAATCTTCTCATTCATTTTTGCTTCTTTACACAGGGAATGAAGTATCTGTGCATTCCAGCTGCTGACTCACCCTCGCAGAACTTGTAAGTCTCTTTTAAAAATAAATCACAAAACCCCAGAAATCCCATGGTACAATGATGCCTATTTTAAAATTTGCTGAAAGCTCTGATTCTGATCTCTCATGAGTATTACACGAATGTGGGTTTTAATCCGTTAAAAAAACAGAGTTAACATTTTATTTCAGCCTGCTTTTTGTGTGTGTTTGTAGGAGGCTCAGTATGTAAACACTCTTCATTTGTGGCCTTAAACTTCAGGAATTCCTTCATGATTCTGCTCCTAATTCAGTCCCAGTTTATTCTAGCCACTGTTTTTGTAGATCTTTGTGCTTGGCTCCTCTTTTTTTGTTAGTGCCATCTCCAGCCATTAACAAAACCCCCAAAATTTGAAATAGGTTTGAAGCCTGGCGCCTCAAGGGTTGAAATAAATTCCTCACCGTGGACCTTCAAAACAAAGTCCTTGTGTGCAAAGTACTCCTCCAACTATCTGCTCTGGACTTCTTGAGCCTGCCTCAGAAGTCCCTGCTGCTCTTAGTATAAGCTGGTATGGCAGGGAGTTTTCTGCCCTGCAGTGACTCTTACCTTGAGGATATAGGTACTGCAACTAGGGCATCCCAGCCTTGCTCTTCCTCATCTCTGCTGATGTTCACGTAATGCTAATTGACTTACCCCTGGTTTTAATTGAGCGTAGCAAGTCTTGATTCCAAAGAGAAATCAAAACAAAGGAACTTGGATGGTGACCAGCTCTTCTAGAGCTCACTGTTTGTGTTGGAGAGGGGTGAGGGGGGTTTCAGCCACATCCTGCTACCAAGTTTTGTAGAGAAACAAGTAGTGGAAAGAGGCCTGGTAGGTACGGAAGGAAATGCAGCACTGCTTTTCTCTCATATCACAGCAATATTCCGGCTCATGCTTTCGGGGGATATTTTTAGAGCATGTGTTTCTCATACTCTAGAAAGATTCCAGCATGGCACTTGATGTGTGATGATTTGCCTTTTCATTCTGCATTTCTGTCATGATTTTAAGAGAAGGAAATAAATAAAAAACCACCACACCCTACCCCCAATAAAAAACACACCAATCCCCTAAATTACAAGACAGGTCTGTAATGAGAAGACAGATACCAAACTGCCTTTGTCATGGACAACATTCATGGGTTTAATATTTTAAATGAATAAAAATAAATAAATTTAAAGAAATATTCTTTTGGGAAGGAAAGCAAATATGAGATTAGAGGAAAACATTCACATGTCATTAATTGTTCACTGGCATTCTGAGGTCTGTAGCATTTCTGACAATGTTGTCTAAATCTGCTTCCTTTGTTAATAGAGATGTGCATCAATTGGGAATGGAAAGAGAAAGGATTTCATTTATGATGAACATTAATCAATGTACAATTCCCTCACTGTTAAATATCAAGGAATTATATTGAAAAACCAGCTCCTGTGCTTGAGCTGTCTGGCGCAGTACCAAGGCCCTTAAGGCTTCCGTAAGAAGATAGAATATTTGCATGAGTATTGTTTCTGTTATGCTGCAGGCATCTAAAATACTTGCTTTGGTATCAGGTGGTTGCAAACAAACGTCATTACTTCTAATACTGATACATTCTATCACTTAAAATAAAACTTGATGAGTAACCGCTTTTTCTTTTTTAGCTTTATACAGTCCAGGCCTTCAAGTAATAATCAAATCATGATGCTCACAAATAGCACCATTGCTTGCTTTGCACATGCAGTCTTGTAAATGGAAGAGGGAGCTGTCTTTGTTCAGCATGTGAAGACTAGACACAGTCTCATTTAGGAATGGTTAACCATACTGCTGTGCCCACTGTGGAGGGAGGGATAGCTGGGGAGCAGGAAAGGGCATTGGTCCCTCTGAAACACCCTTGTGTATCTACCCTCTTCTTCTGAAAGAGTGATTCTGCTGGTGTCAGGGAGAAAAAAACCTACCTACCAAAGCAGCATCCTGTATTGCAGGTCCTTGTGTTTTCTAAGCAATGGTTGACAGGCACAACTGACCAGGTGCACACTGCTCTCTTGTGTGTTTCCCAACAGTGAGGACCAACTGGAAGCCTTTACTCACTGAATTTTGGGGCTGTGGAATCTTAATGTACTTCAGCTCAGTTTTTCTGAAGGCAACCTTTGGTTTCTTGTGTGTATAATGCACATTTACTCCAAAGAAAACTTGTTTAGTGGAGTTCTCTTCCTCAGAGGGTTGAGTTGCCAGGGAAATACAGCAGGGATTCCCCTGTTAGCATGCATGTGTTCATTAAAGTATCTCAAAAGCTTGCTTATACTTCCCTGTTCTGCCCCTGCCAAGCATGGGATGAAAGCAGTTGCTTTTCAGACTTAAGGTGCTTCCTAGATGTTAAATCAATGTTTTCCCTGATCTGTGAGAATTTTACCTTGGGCCAGTAACTGTTCCAGAAATGTCATCTTCTATAGAACTTGTCACTAAAAAGTTAATTCTATATAAATAAAATCTTCCCTTCCTGCCCTGTTCTAGTTAAGTGTCTTTGGCTGCATGTTTCTAAGGAATTAACCTCCGACAGTCAGGTGGTTAGTGGTGATAATACATAAGCCAGATGACCTATAAAGAGGACAAAATTTTGGTGGATTTTTGTTGCTTTTACATTACCAAAGGAAAGAAACATTGAGATGCTTTGTCCTGTCTGATTTGGATGCTGTCTTTTTAACCTTTATAATTATTTGTAGAAGTCCAACTATCAGTGATTGAAAATATAGCTTTGGTATCATAACTCTGGTCTTGGTCTAGTTTTGGATTATGCAGTGTGCTAATGCGTAAGTTTAGGTAACTTTTACAGCATCCTGGTAGGGGTGTTGTACTGGTGGTTCTTCCTGTGGTGTTTTCCCACTGTGAAGATGATGAAGTTCAGGACCCAGCTTTCAGCAGGGAGATGTAAAAGCCAGATATCATGTAATAAATTGTCCTGAAGTTTAACAAACGGGCTGCAAATCAATGCATTTGTCAAATGCTTTCCTGTTAGAGATTATAATCAACTGTTTTGTGGTTAATGTGAGACTTGCTATTCTTTGTGTCTGGCATTTGCCACAGAGTTAACTGGTCCTCAATCTTTGAATTTTGATTTTACTGTAACTTTGAAAGTGAGTTTAGGCAGCTGTGTCTGCTGGCTCCAGAAAAGACTCCTGATGCCATAGGGTTGTGGAGGTTCTGCAGAGCGGCACTAATTCTAGATGTGATTATTTCTCGTTTTTGTGAATGCCTGTAAACACACTCAACTGTTCTTTAACAGACTGAGCATCACTAGTAAGGAAGGGTGAAGAAAACTGGGTGAACGGAGTTCACGTAAGGAAGGGTGAAGAAAACTGGGTGAACGGAGTTCACGATGTTTAGTTCCTTGCAAAGGTGTTATGCTCAGTCACAGATATTTTTCAAACCGGAGCATTGAAGTGTCTAACCAGAACTTGTGTGAGACCATTGAAATGAATTCACTCGTGCATGAAGCTGCCCTCCTGGCCAGATTTTCTAGAGAGAAACAGGAAAGATGAGAAGATCACCATGTTGTCAATACAAACCTGACAAAGCTGCATGTGAGTTAAAGCTTTCAGTGTCAAGCTAATCTCTTCTTCATTGTACAATAGCAAAGCCTCTTGCACACATAGCCAGGCATCTCATTTGTCTTCTAAGTTCATTTATGTGAAACCTGCTCCATTTGCAGACCTGAGCACCATGATTTGTTATAACTCAGCTAGTGACAGTGTTTTGCTGTGGTAGTCTGAGCACACATGCATTTGTAAGGCTTTGTCTTCACTTATCCCACACACTTCATCAGCCTCTTGAGAAAGCTAACACCCGGAGTTTACCTGTTGTCCTAAAGCTTGGGATTGAATTGTGCCTTAAGATTTTCCAAATAAGTTGTTCGGGTCTTCTCTAACTGTCTTTTCCATTTTGTATCCAGTGATGAAGAAACTGCCTTGGAGAGGGAGTCCTGGGCCTTGGGATTGTTCTGTTTGTTTTTTTCCAGTTAGATATCATTGTCTTTTCAAGTTCCACAGGCAGTGACACTGTTGCATCAGTGTTGTCCTCCAAGTTGTGAGTGTTTACAGTATCAGCAGCTGCACTGTTAGGCAGGAAGGGAAGCTTCCTTTTATGTGGGTATTCCTGATTTTTGTGTGGCTGCTGGTGCTGGGCTGAGGTTTTTTTCTTTTACCCTTGTGGTATAATATTCACCCAGAGAGGGGAAACATCTTGAATACAGGACGTTGTGTTTCATGGGTGTTGAGCGCAATGTGCTTTCAGGTTCGCCTTTGCCAGCAGGCCTGGTACTGACTGCCTCCTAAGAACCTCTTTCCTCTGTCTGTGTTGCCCACGTTGCTACTGCTTTGCAGCTTGAACTGCAAGAGCATTTCAAGGCCACAGTGAGCTCCAGCCCTGTTGAGCTAAGAGATGCTGCTTGCAACTGTGATAAACTGCAGGCAATGCCAAAGGCTTTGCAGTTGGAAAGGCAAGGTGAGCAGCTTGGCACTGGGATGCAAAGAGGCAGTGCTGCATGTTCACTCAGATGATGACAGCTGCCCAGTTGCCATCCTTCACTATGCCCCACTTAAAATGAAGGGGCGTGTGTGAAGGATAATGAGATTATAAACGCTAAAGTTTGCTAACTGAGTGCCCTCTACGTTTTCTCTGCTGCTTTAAAACAGGGAGGCTCTAGGCTGACACCCTGAATATGGGCAGAAGGGCTATTGCTGTCTGAAGGCAGAAGACTGGAAAGAACTGAAGAAGCCAGGGCTTGAATTGAGAATTTTTTCATAGCAGGGCAAAAGGGAGAGATTTCACAGTGCCAAGAAGAAAGTCCTAGTGTTTAGATATGCCCTAGCACATGGCTTGAAGGAGGAGGTAGAGTCAAAGTTAAGCATAAGTTTGGGTAGCAGGTAGTGTCTATTTGTGAGACACAATATGTCTGGAGAACTGCTCATGTAGTTGTGCTGAGTTCCATCTGACATCTGGGCACACATGAGGACATGTGAGGTCAAGTCGCTACTTTTAAGAGGAATAAAACACAAACTGAAGTACAGACTTGACAGGTATCACAATAAAGTGTTTGTTGATGTTTATCACACTGTATTGCCTAAAATACTAGTTTCTTATTCAGATGGAGTGGAGAATAACTTATGCCAGTGAGTTTTGTGTTTCATTGGCAGACAGTAACTTTTACTTTGTAAGACCTGTATTCAGTTCTAAATTCTAGAAACAGAGTTAGGTGAGCTTTCGGATATATTTCTCTCTTTCTAAGTAGTGATTTTACTAAATACAGCACTTTCTTTATCCTCCTTCTGCTTTTGTTTTCAGAGCAAGGCATTTCAGAGAGAGCATCAAATTCATCCATGAGTGCCGGCTCGCAGGTGAAGGCTGCTTAGTTCACTGGTATGTATATGGCTTGCAAAAAAAAAACTTTTAAAGGGCTTCTCTACCTTGATTTGGATGGTCATAATTTTAATAAGTTAATGTTCCTCTCCACTCTGTAGCAAAATCCTCTTGGACTGAATTGCCCCCTTTATTCAAAAAGCCCCAGAAGATTTGCAAATGCCATTAAAGCCTTATGCTAGGACTTTTGAATCTCTTGGGTGAGCAGCTGCCTGGAGATGAAAGGAGCCTAAGAAATTCTACTTGACCTTTCCTTATCAAACATTTTTTTTTTTAGGATTAATTTGACTAGGAATGTGTTCACTGGAGATGTATATTATTTATTTCCCATCATTTTAATCGCTGTATGTCTAAATGTGATTTCCATAATTGTAATAATTTGATTAGTTTCTCTAACAGCTGTTTTGGTAACTTCAGAGTTGTTAAAAAAGAGCTGTCTGAATAAAAATTGGGGTTTTTCCCCTCTTTTTTTTCTTTAAACTGCTGAAGTATTTAAATGTTGCATTTGTTACTAGCAGGCCCCTGATTGGAGAGATGCTCCTGGGACTGTAAAGAATAGAAAAGGAAATCCCACCCTGGGTTTTTTCTTGCACTCTGCTATTGGTTGTGGTCTTTGTGCTGTATGTCCAAGGGACATATCTGAGTCTATATCTGGAATTGGAGTCATCTCGTGATTTGAACGCTGGACTTGTACAAAGGCCCTGAGCATAAATCCTTACTTTGCTGTTGACTTGTGAGAGGGCTGTGCATGAGCCATTTGGTCAGTCTTGGTGTATGGAAAATAGGAATAAGTAGTCTGAATTCTTGATAGAGTTTTAAAAAACATATATTGGAATTTGTGAAGCATTTCAGAAACGTAAAATGTTCTTGAAATGCTGAGTCAAAGAGTCTGGTAACTCTTTACTCTGGTAAATGTAACTCAAACACATTCTTTATACTTGTAATAGTAATAGTTCTGAGTTCATCCAGCATTTTCCCATCAGGCATCATGAATGATTTTTACTCTACCCCAGCTTTTCATCTGGGGAAACTGGAGAGTTGAAGCTGCACAGTGCAGTGGATAGCAGAAAGAGGAACTCAAGCAACCAGACATATGTAACTTTTAACGGTTCAGTTAAAGTTCATTTTGGCCCCATGAAATTGCAGCCTGTATTCATGGTGGAGAGGGAACAGTCTTATTTCACTGCTCTAATCTATATAAGCAGAAGAAAGAAAGTGGATGACTTATTTCTGCCTTATTAAAACCCAAATCTAACTTAAAATGTGCGCACTGTTCCCTGCTTTTGTGAAGACTTCATGCTTATTTCTTCCTTTTCAGTCTGATATGAATTACTGCTCAGAACCCACTTTCTTGATCACGTAGATTTTTTCTGTAACATTTGAAAAAGCAGCACCAAACCCCATTTAACTCAAATATTGTAATATTTCTTCCTTGTGACAAGCAACACAGCAGTCTGCTGTGGTGTTGGGAAGTGATGCTTTGAGCTGTGAAGTACAGCACTGCTTCAATGTATTGCATGTCCTTTTCCATGCAGCCTTGCAGGGGTCTCCAGGAGTGTCACCTTGGTGGTTGCCTACATCATGACCATCACAGACTTTGGCTGGGAAGATGCACTGTCTGTTGTCCGTGCAGCAAGATCCTGTGCCAATCCAAATATGGGCTTCCAGAGACAGCTGCAGGAATTTGAAAAACATGATGTTGATCAGGTAAATGAACTACAAACAAGAGCTGTGAAACACAACTGCAAGTCAAATCATGGGCTGCTTCGCATTATTTTGTGGTCTGTATGGTTTATCTGACTCCCTGTTTTTGCTTTGAGGGAGCAGCTTCTTACTCCAGCCTGCTCCACTAAGGAGATACAAATAGATCTGAAGTTATCAGGGAATGCTGGATGGGAGAAGGGATGAAGCGTAGTATCTAAGCACCTCTTGCCCAACTGTCCCATCAATCTAGTGGTTGCTTCATATGAGCTAAGATAAAGTTCAAGATTGACACCCCTAGGGAGGTAAAAGCTAAAGGGTGAGTTGCTCAGAACACAGCAAAAAGACCAACCTATAACTACCAGTTGCATAAAAATAATGGATTTCCCCACAATGCATTCATTTGGAATAGTAAGCAGGAAAGAAATCGTGATCACAAATCTTTCCTGTCCAGGATTTAAACTAAGTCCTCATTATGATTTGTTGTGACCACCGTACCTTCTGTGGCTAAGACTTAATAAATTTTCTGATGTGTAAGGCAGCCTGAAATCTGACCCTTATTTTCCTTATTAGCCTTTGAAGGCTTTGTAGGACTAGGAGAATCGACAGAAGAGTAGGACTGCCAAAGGAGGTTTTATAAAACAAAAATTAGTTTCTTACTCCAAAAAAACCCGCATCCCACACAAAAGACCTGCTCCCTGTGGGTGATTGGTGATTTCCGCTTATGTTACCAACCTACTGTGGCCGTCCCCTCCATTTTCCATTGCTCAGCATATTGTTGTTGTGTGGGCTTTTGTGTCTGTTGTGCTTATTAAAAATAACAACAACAGAGGCAAACCAAAATCGGAAAGCAAAATACATGAGGCAAAGCATGTTGGTTTTTTAATTCCATCCCTGTCATTCTGCTGCAGAAAGCTCGGAGTTTAGAAATTACCATTTGTTTTGCATGATGCAGTTTGCAACTGTAAATATTTGCGTTTTTTTATTATCTAACTGAATGTTTCCTGGATCGTTTGGAACTGGTGTAAATGGTAGAATAACTGATTTTTAAAAGACAAAAGTCAGAGAGGGACTTTCCAGACTTGTCTCCTTCCTCCCTTACAGTCATTTCTACTCTAATTGGTTTGGTCTAACAGCAATGACAATTAAGGCTGTATGCAAATAGCCTGATAAAGACAGTAACGTCTCTTTTTTCATTCACCATGGACGGTGCATTCTGTCTTTATTCACTGAAGGGGAGGCAGTAGGTTGCAAAAAGAGCTATCCACCTGTATTCACTGGCTGGGCTGTAGTTTCTTACTGTCTCTTAAGAGCAACCACATCCTTAGCAGGTGTCTGTTTACACACCTGATTTCAGTGGAATGATGCCATCTGCCAAGGACATGAACTTTTTTCAGATTTCAGCAGCATTGGGTCTTTGCTGTGCCACTACAGGGTGGTGACATCCTGTGGGCTCTCTGGAATGCTGTTCTTTAGATCCTGGTCTTACAGGATGAGTTTTAGACACTAATGTCACAACATAGTTTGTACATGTTCTAAACTTCCACATGGTTGCCTGAGGCTTCAGATTTGCCTCAGGACCTATTTAAGGAATGGGAGGAAATAACTATGTTGAGCTCTTGTCTCCCACTGTCCTACTAAATGATCTTTGTGGCTTAAGCTGTTCACGAGCACAAAACAGAGCAAATGTTTGAAGGTTAAGGTTTGGAAAATTAATATTATCCCCACTGGGACACAACAGTTAGGGTCTGTGTTTACTAGCTGCTTCTGCAGATAGGCTCAACAAAATTATCAGGAATTGGACAGTTCCTCAGCTGGAATTCTCCTCAGCTGGACTCAAATTCTCTGAGTGTCAAAGAAGTGATAGAGTTGAGTGGATAGAAGAAGTGAACATCTGAAATTTCAACTCTTTCCTGTGAAACAGTTATCTGTTGGCAGGTCCAAATCAAGGAAAAAGAGTGGGGGGTTTATACAGTATGTACTTATGGAGCTTTTTGGCATACAGATACCTTGTGGTAAAAAAATGTAGGTTTAAAATGTGATCTCATGACAAAATAATTAATCTGTTGTTATCAAACACAAAAATACTGCCTCAGTCTCTGAGCTGAAAATTGGTGCAAGCTGAGTAAATTGCCAGTGAAAAGGTCCCAGCATTATTGCCCTGCCATTGCTTGGTTCTTTCCTTGTCATTTGCATCTCATACATTTACTCTCCTAGCAGGATACAGAGCTGGACTGACCTTCAGCTGGGCCTGGTACATCTGTTACCGTGTACCATATTCAGTCATTCATGTCAGTAACTTGGGGCTCCGTTCTATAGCTTGTAAAACTCCTGGACTATTTCTTCCTAGAAGACACTTGTTAGGAAATCTACTCTACATTTTTTACTACTGGTATTTGTGGGCTCAAGATAAAACACCTTTAAGAGTGGTTTACTTTTTGATCTTCAACCTTCTCGCAGCCTGTTGTGACTTGGGCAAGTTGGCTGATCATATTGGCTTCCATGCTAATTAATCTTATTGTTTGTGTATGGAGCAGGAACAGGGACTTGTTAAGTCCAGGATGTTCTTTCCCAGCTTGTGTTCCTTACTCTGTGTTACTGCAGTCAGCCAACCTGTTCCACAGATGGGTCATTTAAGGGGATGTAAGAGATCTCAGTAATTTCAAATATGTGTTCCTGTGCTGTGTATTCTGTGCTGCTATTGAAGAACATGTAATATTTGGGGTGCTTTCCTTTAAACTGTGCATGATCCTAAAGGCTGTTGAAATTCTCTAGGACAGGGCAGGTGGAAGTATTACTTCTCTATCAATCTTATGTTATTGTTTTATCATTTTATATATGTATTTTTATTTTCTGCAGTTCAGGCAGTGGCTGAAAGAAGAATATGGGGAAAACTCTTCTCAGGATCTGCAAGAAGCCAAAAATCTTCTGAGCAAATACAAAGAGCAGGCAGAGTTGCATCAGACTACTGGAGGAAGGCAGTGGAATAACAACTTCTCATCTGTGCCATCTCTCTCATACAGCAACTACACAACAGAGACCTAATCGCAAGAGGTCAAATTTTTTTCTTTCTACCTTTGCAAAACATCTTGCCATGTTTTCCATCCCATCTTCAAGACTTTCAGCAGTAAACCATGCAAACTGTTGATTTATAGAAAGCTTCTTGATGACATTATGTGTGTGTGTGTATGAGTGTGTTTCACACAGTTTTGTAATTTGGGCAGGATCAAACTCTGTTTATGCCCAGAGACAGGATCCAGTTACTGTGGCTGAGGCAGTTTGTCCACCAGCCACAGCTATATCCCCTTCTGCCCACATTGCCTGGCATTTGCTGTGAGGTTAGCTCAACTCCTCTTGTTGTAGGCTAGCAAAGGGCTTGGAGAGATGAAGTCTGGTGATTCAAAGCTGTGGCAGTTTGGCATCTCTGCGCTTTTAGTGTGGCAAAGGTGTTACTGCACCTGAAGACAGGAACTCAAGTCTGTGTCTCAGCTGCTCCTGTTCACAGTCCATTGGCGAGCAATAGTGTGGAGGTGGGCATGAACTTGAATGCTAGGCTGAAAGCTGGAGCAGGTGAGACAGGGGCACAAGTAGCTTTCCCCCAGCAGTAGCATCTAGGAGAGAAGTGGGACAGACAGCTCTGAGTAATAACACCTTCAACTGCCACAGTTGTCTTTGCTTCAGTGCCCGTGAGACAGAGCTGTTGGCAGAGCTGCCACAGACCAAGAGCACCCAGGCTGTTACCACAGCTCAGCTGATGTGCAGTGATTTAAGCCGTGGTCCCTTGATTGTGCATCTGGTCTCCCAACATAAGCTTCTCTGGAGATTAGTTTATCAGGTCTCTGGTGTCGCTGAACTTCATTCCCCACGGAACACGTGCCTCTTCAGCACACGCCCCTGCGCACATGATAACGCATCTCCAAAGAGTGGGCTCGGTGTGAGTGCGAGCACCTGTTTCTTTGCTTGTGCTGTGGTTTGCTCTTTGACTTCAGCTACCTCAAAAATGCTGTTCTTGTCATTGTGGTTGTAAATGCAACCTTGAAAATTGCCTTGTGTAATCTTAATCTAACACTGAGTAAAGTAAGTGGGTGCGTGTGTGTGCGAGAGTGTGCGTGTGCATGTATATTTCAAAAATGTCTGTATTTGAGAAGTTTATTGTTTTCTTTTAAAATTGCCCATATTTCGCACTGGTTTAAAGATTGAGTTATTGGAATTCAACTTTCCTGCCATTTAAACACCACTATATATTCTGCTGTGATCAGATTTATAGGAATGCATTCATAAAATATATTTTAAACTAGGGGCCATACTCCACTCTTGGTAACATTGTGTGTTTCTGGAATGGAGCCATTGCCTGAATCAAGTGGCTTGTAAGAGTGTAACTTCAAACATGTCAGTAGGGATGCTGGGCAGTGTATTGATTTCTGATGGTGTAAGTGGCCCTGATGCCAAGATCATGATTTCTTGTCTTTGACTTGGAGGATGGAAGGCCCACTTTCCTTGAAAGTTCTGGAAAATAAAAAATACCACCCAAATAACCAAAACAGAAAACTGAAACCAAACCCTTCATTTGTTCAATGTGGTGTATATCATGCTGAAAACTGAGCACTGAGTGAGAAGCAGTCAGCATACTAAATAGACTGTTGTCTCTTTCAATTTTTTTTGGTGCTCTGGCCTCCCATTCCTTCACAAGATTCCTCTACATGTGATTTTCTGCTTGCAGGTGGCAGTGAATTCTTTAGATGGGAGCAAGGCTTTTGTGTCAAGTAAACCTTGACTGTTAAATATCTGTTGTTAAGTATCTTAAGAAAATGTTATGGCTTGTGAAATACGGGTCGTGCATATCAATAATTGCCTAAAAGGAAAAAAGGGAATGGGGTGGAACTAACCTGTGCATTTCATCTGAGCTCAGGCCTGCATCAGGGTTCTCATTGCACTAAGTGCTTTAAGTGTATTGAGCACGATGGGAGCAGGATAATCATATCTTTGTTGCAGTAAGGGATGTTGCTGGATTTGGGAAAAGTGCTGGCATTGACCTTGTTTTCAAGCTTGCAGCTAAATGAACTACTGCCTGTTTGGTACATCCAGCAATTTCTCTGTGGTTGCATGGTAAGAGAGGTATTTAGCTGTTCCTGAAGATGTTGATCTGCAAATAATTGTCAGCTTAACGATTCCAGCCAAGCAGTGTCCACGCTGGCAGTCCCTCCTGTGCTCTGAGGGTAGATATGATAATTGGAAAATGTTTTCTCGGTAACAGGGTCTGACACATGTTCAGGATGCAAGTCCATTTGTTCAACCCTCTACTCATAATAGGATATGTAGGGCCACTTCAGCCCATCCCCAAAGGGCAGCTTTGTAAGAAGTATTGCCTGTGGTCTTGCCAGTATCCAGCCAGTCCATCCTGTAGCTGGCTGCCAACACTGTATCCTGTAAGACTCCTGGCACTCTTGTCCTTGCAGTAGTAACCCTGTGAGTGTTGGTAAGTTGGCAGTTCTTTTTACTGTTCCGACAAATACAAGGCAGAATGGGAGATACCTGTTAATGTTCATGTGTCCAAGATTAATCTGCACTGGTTTTTTTAAATAGTTTGGTTATCTCCAAAGAGTCAGTCCCACAAACAGGATTTTTTTAAACTGAATTCGGCTTTAGGGCCATATAGCCACATCAGTGTGTGTTATGCTGCAGCTCAAAAGCAGATATTGGGTAAGCTGGGAAGACAGAGGGAGTGCCATATTGTCAGCAAGTGGAAGTGCCTCTCTCTCTTTGAAAGCCAGAAGAGGTATTTTTTGTAGTCTTCTCCTTCAACATCTTGTTTAGTGGTCTGTGTGCACTGCATACTGCAGGTAAGAGCGGTGTAAGAGCAACAGCAGTCTAAGAAAACTCAAATCTGGTTTGTTCATGTAGAGAGCAGAATGATGGTTCACCATCCCTAATTACCATGGGTGCAGAAGAGAGAGCTACAGTTCTCACGTTTAGCCTTTTAGCGAGGGAGAGGAGCTAACGCAGACTGAGAATGTGACATGATTTGTCTTCCAACAGCCTTTCAGTGGCAATTTGTAGGACTTTCCAGCTATCTGGAACATGACTAGACCCAATTCACCTCTTAGTAGTTGGCCTTTGTAGTGTAGATGATGCATTCAGTTATTTTGTTTCTGTACTTCAAAACACTGTCTTCATTTTGATGTTCACTGGAAAATGTATAAAGTTTATAACACCTTATTGGATATCCAGATTTGAAATGTATAATTGATTTTTTTTGGGCTAAACTTGATATCCATGTGTGATTATAAGCAAATGTCTAGTGTTATAGAACGTAGGTAATGGGTAAATGCATTAATAGTATTTATTACTCTGTTTTTTAACCTGGAAAAAGTTGCTTCCTTACATTTTGTGGTTGAGTGGGAAGATATGGCAAATCATATCTCTGTTTTTTAAAAAGGATAATAATTTTGGTTGCTATAATGGCCACCACCTATAAAGATGTCAGTGAAAAATTATAGCAATTGCTTCCACTAGTTTAAAAACTCTAAATCTGGTAAGCTTCTTGATTCTCTGTCTTCCTCTTCCTGGGCATCTTAGCAAAGCCTTGATTGCTTTTTCCAAATGTTTGTATTTAATACGTTCTACAATTTTTTTATAAATAAAATTAAATGTTAACACCTGATCTGTGTTTGTATTTATTGAAATCAATAATAGTGTCCGGAAGGCTTCTACTCACTCTTTGTATCCCTGCAGATACTGCAAGAGTACAAGGCTAACTCGTTTTGGTATATAGATTACTTTTTTGTCCTGCACACAGACTTGTTGAAACTTCGCCTCTCTTCACTGAGTTCTTCCAGGTGAGTTCAGGAATCTTCAGCACAAGCACCTCTTGATGGTCTCTCAAGAGGATCTTGCATGTTGCTGTCTAACTTATTGTTGCTGGCCCATCATTGCTTTGGGTGTGTGGTGAATACAATGTTTTTATTATTTTTTAATACCTTCTTTTCCATAGCACACGGATTGAGGGCTTAATCAGCTGTAAAGCTTACCTCGTTTTCAGACTGCCAGTGCTCAAGGCTTTCAGTGGTGGTCTGTCAGAGGAAGCTGATGTAAGTGGCAGATGATTCTCAGGGGAAAACATTAAAAAACTTACAGTGTAAGGGAGGAAATGCCCCATTCAAATTCCCACAGATAACACATTGAATTTCTGGTTTGACACTACCTCTGCTAAGAGGGTATTTCTGACATTTGGGTAATCGGAAACAAAAAGCCAAACCCAAGCCAAAAAGCCCACTAACCTGAAAGTGTAATCAGTCAGATTACAGCCAGATCTCATGGCCATTTCAGTCATTGCTGAAGGCTGAACATTTTTGCAGTGGGACTCCCTTATCATGAGGGCAAAATTAGATCCTCAGGCACAGTGAGTTTTGAGTCTTTGTTTTTTTTCCTCTCCTTGCTCTCCCAGCGCTTGTTAGCTTATATACTATAGGGAATGTGTGGATGGTGATTCCTAAGGAATCTTGGGTATTCAACCAAGCAGTAATATCCTCCACTAGAATAAAGTAGATGTGTCTGTAAATAGCTTCCAAAGTGATAGATGCACCTTGTTCATAACACATTTCAAAATACATAATACGTTATTCATCTTCCGTGTAAATGGGATGGCTTGGATTTTATTAATTTGTGTTTCAGTCCTCTTTGTGTCTTTATATGAAGAGACTTTAAATTCAATACAACCTGCTGTGTTACACTTGAATTAGTAGTGTGATTACCTTCCTTCTCCCCATCTGTTATCCATAGCAATGTTTTAGATATATGTGCTACAGCACTGACGAGGCAGAAAACATGCTTAAAGTATAATCCCTTCTGACCTAGGAAAACCTCATAAGTTTTAGAGGAGGCTTCCTCTACCCCTGAAGGAAAACAGCAGTTTCCAAATGAAAAATACTCTACTGCAAAGTCTTCATCTTGAAAAGCACTTGGTGCTTTTCAAGTGTAATTTTTATCCAAATCACATGCAAGAATTGTGCTGGAACCGTGGTGCTGTATTGCCTTTCCTGACTGTATGTCATTCCCTGAGTGTTACATGTAACTCATGTAACTCATATGTAACTCCTAACATATTACTCAAATATATGTTACATATAACTCATAACATATATATATCATAACAATGTTACATGTTAGGAGTTTTGGAAAGTGGCAGTTTTGATCTGATTCCTGAGGTCCTGTCCCAGCCAGGGAGCTAGAGGGCAAACCTCCATGTGCTTAGATGTGTTTATAACCTGATAAGGAGTTTTGGCTTTGCCAGCAAATTACAGGTGTCTTTCCACCTCCTCAAGAAGATTGCATGGGCAGAGGGAAAATGATGATGGTGTGTAGAAAATATTAGACAGCATGAGGAAGATGATGTTGCACTGTGCAGTGTTTCTGTAGATACTTCTGGAGACACAAGGCACGTGACAGAAACAGCTAATTTCACACTTTGTTCCCAGTAGAGCTTTAAATGTGGGTCTTGTTTTCCATGTGGTGCAGCTCCTGTGCTTAACTATTTCATTGCTACATTTAGCAGCTCTGCCCTCAGCCAAGGAACAAATTCTTCTTTATATATTTGAATGTGTGCTTTGCTCCAGTGAATTATGCCAGCTACAGTTTACCAAAACTGAGTAGCTTGTGAGTAGCAAGGTGACTTCCTGTAGTTTCTATGTAGTTTCTAGTGTAAATATTAGGAGTGGGCATTAATGAAGTGTGAGCCAGAGGTGTCCTTTTGCCACTGAGCAGCTGCATAGCTCAGTCCTTGTAGGAGAATTGATTCTGCTTATGTGAGCCAAACGCATCTGCAGTAAGCTGGGACTAAAACTCACTTGCCAGCAGCCTCAAAAAATTGGATTTTCAGCCAGATCTGAGCCGTTTCCATTTCAGCTGAGACAATTATGAATGTGCAGGTTTGCACCCTCTATTATTCACTGAACTATGAACAGAGAGATCAGAACCAAGACATCGAAGTGACTTGAAGTGCAAAATGTTCTTCGGTTTTTGCTCAATTGGTCATTATTCATACAGGCACTGGCAAAGCAGAGATAGACCTGGGAGGAGGTATTTACAAATGGACCCTTTGAAAGTCTGAGTTCTGATTCTCCTTCTTCTCTTTCTCTGAAAGCAAGTGAGCTTTCATTTAATTTGTTGGCAGATGATACAGCGGATGGGATATTTGTTACAATTCATTGAATTTCTTCCCCTCCTCCCATCCTTTTACCTATTTTTTCTGTATGTGTTTTTTCATTGTTTTTTGTTTATTTTTAAATAACTAGTATTTGTCCCAGAATGCTTGAGTCAGGGTGAGTGCCAGTGTGTGGCTTGCAAACAATTTATTTCCTGTAGGTATGTGTATTTATATTTAAAAAATGGTCATGTTGTAATGTTGCTGATTTAATTAATTGTGTTAACAAGTACACTTCGGCTGTCTGTGTATCTGTCCTGTTATAGATTTGGTGGTTTTTTCCAAGCCTAACCATTGGGTGTTGTCATCTTCCATGACAGTCTGGCTCATGCACAGCACCAGATGCTTTGGATAAGTAACACTCATCCTTGACAGTGTTGAGCCTAGCACTGAAAAAATTAAAAAGGGATATTTTACTTTTTATTTGTATGCCAAAAAGCAGAGTTCATTAGTGGACTGGCATCCTGTGCAGATTACTGATTGCAAACATTTTACTTGGTTCTTTCTATTCCTTCTATTTTAAGGCAAGGTGGGACTTTGCTGGAAGTTTCTAAGTAGGGAAAAACTCTGTCCTGTGTTTAGAGGAAGTATTATGTTGAAGGTGTCGGAATTACATGTGTATGTGCATGCTCACTGCGTATTTTTCCAAGGATTACATTTTGGAAGTCTTGGCAAGTTAAGTCTGCAGCATGTAACTTTCACAGCAAAATGGCTTATGAAATCCCTCGATGTCTCAAAAGGAGGAAAGAGAAGAGAAAACAAAATTCATTTTTTGCACATCTTGGGGGCTGTGCAAGCGTACCTCTGTCATTTCTCAGCTGGGTAAGGCTATGTGAAGTTAACTGTTAGTCATAAGGTTAGAGGATGAATGGGAAAAGGTATAACCACCAGTGGATATTAATGTAATACATTAATTCATCAGAAGTGCACGCTAGACTGAAAGAATCTTATATACTTTACAATAATTTCTTTTCTTTTAGAGATGACCTTCATTTCCCTGGGTTGGTCACCTTACATCAATGTTTCCCTTGGCAGATCTCATATATTTCTAACTGGGTTTCTCTCCCTTAGAATTATACCTCCCTGATAAAGCACAAATTGCATAAATGGCATACAAAGTGTTGCAAGAGCACCAGTGATGCAGGTGCTAGGAATTTCCACAATCGGCTAGGAATTTCCACAATCGCTTTTGAAACAAAGCACTTGTGGTTTTGATTTATGAAGAAGGCGTACTGAGTCAGTCACCTTTGTCCTTTCCATAAAATGCTGGACTGAGTAGCATTTGGAATCCTGTTACCAAGTCTCCTGCAATTTGCTGTGTGACTATGCAAGTTGTTTCAGTCTGGTTTCCTTCATTTTCCCAGTAAAATTTGGAAGCAGTTAGGATTTTCCCTGGTATGGCTATGAGATGTTCCCGATGAAAAGCACTGCATCAGTGTTGGTTGTGTATTGTCAAATGAGGTATCTGCTCTCCATCTGAGGGCTGTTAAAATATGTTTCTAACAGAGAGATCCTGAAGCAGGGCAAGGAGCTGTGGGGGTGTCAACACCTTCATCCCACCTGCATGTGAAGCATGGCACAGGGTGGTGGTTGGATGTTGATGGGAGAAAATTTGAGGTCTTATTCCCCCCAGAACCATTTGGTGTGTTCAACATGAATCACCTAAAATGGAGATGTTGTCATTTCTATATGGAAAAAAATGGAGTGAAGAGAAAAAGGGCCAGAGTAATTCTGGATGTGGCTGCCCTAGATGAAGTTAATCCCTCTGGTGCATTGGTAGAACATAAAACCTCAGGTAAAAATTAAATGGTTGGGATACGTAACATGCTTATGATTTCAAGAGTGATGGAGGGAGTGGTGGGCAGCAAGCAGAGGAGGAATAGCATATGGCAAAAAATTAAAGCACTGGAATAGCTAAGGGTAACATGGTTAGAGCTGCTGATGCATGTGCTGATACGTTCCATGTACTCCAAGAAAAAGTCTGCAGGCTAAAAAAGAAGGGATTCTCCACAGTTTGCTGTACTTTGAATATATGGCTATGGTAATAGAAAAAAAAGTGTTGTCCTGATTTTCTCCTTCTGGAAAGAAAGTACATATGGTGAACACATCTAATAAAAGCTGTTCTGGCAGATGAGAACTGAAGAAAGAACAAAATCAGTGTCTCCTTGGCCAAGCTGCTGCTGCTACTTTTGGACTGCTTCATGGAAGACATGAATTTGATTCATTTCCAAAGACAGCTTGGAAACTCCAGGCAGCAGAGGAAGGGACTCCCCCTTGACTTAGCTGTATTTCTCTGAATGCACTGCACTTGTGTGAAATGCAGTCAGTGCCACCTCTCAGGTCATTTCCGAGGGAAGGTCAGTGTGTGGGGACTCAGACTGAGTGATCAGGGAGTGTCAGTGCCTTGGAACACACTGAACTTCAGGCAGGGTTGGGGAACTTGCAGTGCCTGCTGTGGGCACCTCAGTTAAAAAAGAAAACCTTCACTCTCCAGCCACAGTAGATACAAATGGTGAATTGGAGAAGCCTCTGTCTTTCTACTGATGGCCAAAGGCTTCTCTCCAGGGTTGTCTCCAGCACTAAGGCTGCATGATTAGGATTCTTTTAGTCCCTCCAGGGTTTCTTCTCTCCCTTCAAAATTGAAGGTGGTTGCTGGACTCTGTGCTGATCACGTGTTCAACAAATTGGAACAGTTTAATCCATTTTTAATTTGAAGCAAGTGTATTAGGGTGGTTAGAAACGAATGGATTATTTAGCTAGCTGAAAATAACTTGTGTGGGGACCACGTTGTGGAAATAGCAGAGGTAAGAGTAGGGATAGCATGGTTTGGTGAGTGCTCTGAGAGTGATTTGCCAGCTCTGATGGGAAGCAATGAAGGGGAGGAAGAGACAATAATCGGTGAATCAATCAGCATATCTCATTTAAAAATACCTAATTTTTTGTGGCTTTGGTTACAAGAATGCTTTGTGGGCTGTAGAAGAAAGGCATTAGCAGCTGTTTTAAACCAGCCATATTCTAATTTAATATTTCGTGATGTCCTGTGAACCTCTGAGCAAGAGAATTTCCACCTGTGTGCTTGTTGGGGGAGAGGGAGGGCAAATGGGCAGTGGATATTTCAAACAAGAGGTTGCAATTGAAGCAAGAAGGAGCCTTCTTTAAGTAGTGCTAGGCTAGAGCTGAGTACGTTTTCTGAGAAGGGATGGAATGACACACTAGAAACCCCATTTCAGTAGAAGAGGCCAAGATGATGCCTGAAGGAAATGCTCAGCAATGAAGTTATGTGAAATGGCCATATTCTCCTCGGAGATGGTAATAAATAGGGTTGTATCTCCATCACCTAGAATGAAACCTGCACAGCAACAAGGTTTGGCTGCCTGTGCACCCCAGCTGGCTCTGTGCTTTGGCACGGAATGCCCTGGCTTCCCAGAGGGCTGATGAGCTGGGACAGACCCATGCTGTGGTTTACTGACAAGTTGCATGAGCCATACCCTGGGCAACTGGGAGCTGACTGCATTGGTGATCCTGAACTGGTTCAGTCTGGGGGAGGATTAGCCTGACCACCCGGAGGGGAAGATTTAAACATTGAGTGCAACCCTAAAATAAGCCTTCAATGCACGTTTTCAGAGGTCAATGGTGCTTTTGGCGGTTTTGTTTTTTTGGCCATCCTTCAAAGGAGGGTGATCAATAGTCTTGGACTGTCACATTTTGTTGCAGCTTTATGGAACAGCAGCTTCACATTTCAAGGATGACTTTTGTCAGGCCCTGAAGGTACACAGTCATTTCTGGACTGGAGTCATAGCAGTCAGAAAAAGGAAGAGCTCTGTTAGGATATATCTTCCCTTCCACCTGTCAATAATAACTAGATGTGGGAAGAGTTTATGAAGATCCCCTCTAGAGTGGTAATTTATTTATTTAAACAAGGCTACTGATGGAGTATAGCCCAATGTTGAGGTTTCAAAAGATCTTCCAGCAAGATGGTGTATCGTGGCATCTGATAGCAGGAACCATAAACGTGAGAGTAGTTTGAGTTATGCAGGTATCTGCTGTGATCATCTTTAAAAGTAACACAGAATATTTAATAGAAGAGAAAAGCTTGTAGTCATTGTATGACTTCGGGTTGTCATCAAATTTCTTTTTCCTACAGTCTTCTAGAGCTTTGCATCAGTGACTCTCAGTTTCTGTCACTGTTGGTGTACTGGGCAGCCATGGGGCACACTTGTTAAGCCCCTGGAGGTGAACAGTCATAACAGATAAGCTGATCTTAATGGGGTTTGTGGTGCTCTGGTGCAGTGAAGGTGAGAGAAAAGCATAATGATGTTTGTAGAGGAAAGCCAAGTAAGGCTTTGGCTTTGGTCTGTTGGTTTCCTGCTGCTTTATCACAAGGGAAGAACTCTACAAGCAAATAGTGGCACTTGTGGGAGCTGGAGGGAAAAATTGGAGGAACTTTTAAGAAATTGTGCAAGTTTTCTGAGAAAGGTACAGTGAGGTAGATTAAAGGTTTTGTTCTGTAACTACTGAGAGGGTAGAAAAGATGGCTAATATTTTACCCTAATTTTGTGTGTAATCAGAAAGCTGAAAGGAAAAGGACACATTGAGAATTACATTGACTATTGTATCTCAGTGCACCAAAAAAACCCCAGAATCCAATGATGAAAACATGATGACAAACCACAGTGATGGTTCTAGTCCAGAGTGAATACACAAACTGGCTGCCAGTGAGCTGCACTTGACAGGCCAGTGGTTAGAGCACCATTCCAAGATTTCTTGTGGGAAGCAGGAATAGGAGGAAGGAGCATGAATGCATTGGTAGAGAACATTGGGCCAAAAGCTGTTCAATATCCTCATAAGTGATCTGGATGATAGGATCAAGTGTACCCTGATGAAATTTGGTGATGATACCAAACTGGGGACACGTTGGAAGGGAGAGACACCCTGCTGGGTAGATTGGTAGAGCAAGTGAACAAGAACCTTATGAAGGACAAGTGTAATATCTTTTACCTTGGAAAACAAAATCCAGAACTGCATCACAGGCTGGGATCTACCCAGCTGAGGGGCAGCTCTGTGGAAAGGGACCTGGGAATCCTGGTGGGCAAGCAGCTCAATCTGAGTGAGCAGTGTGCTGCTGCTGCAGCAAAGAAAGCCAACAGGATGCTGGGCTGCATCAACAAGGACATCACCAGCAGAGATGGAGAAGTCATTGTCCCACTGTAATCAGCACCTTGCCAGGCTGCACCTGGAATACTGAGTTCAGTTTTGGTCCCCATGATGCAAAGAAAGCTGTGGACAGGCTGGGGAGGGTCCAGAGAAGTGCCACAAAGATGGTCAAAGGCCTGGGCAGCCTGACATGTGAGGAAAGGTTGAGAGAAGTGGGTTTGTTCAGCCTTGGGAAAAGGAGGCTCAGAGAAGACCCTGTCACCATGCCCCAATATTTACAGCGTGGCTACAAAGAAGATGGAGACTCCCATTTAACACGGAGTCATACGGAAGAGATGAGGGATAATAGGTACAAGTTACTCTTGGGAAGATTACTATTGGTCACAAGAAGGAAATATTTCACAATGAGAAGAATCAACCATTGGAATAACCTCCCCAAGGAAGTGGTGGATTCCCCAATGATGGACACTTTTAAGGTTCAGCTGGGCTGGGTACTGGGCCATCTTGTCTAGACTGTGCTTTTACCAAGAAAGGTTCTGTCAGATGAGATATGAGGTCCCTTCCAAACTGGTATTCTGTGATTCCATGGTAAGATTTAGGACTCACAGACTTAGGCTACATGAGCCCATGCTGACTTCTGATGTTCTCCTGGAGCAGGTCCACTTGGCACTGACATTTTATGTTTTAAATTCCTGCCTATGTGGAGAGGTGAAAGAAACTGACAACCTCTGCTCCCTTAAGCTCTGAGGAGCTTCATGAAAGTGCACTGAGCTGAACAGTTTTTCTCAGTTCTGTAGGTATAACATCAGATCCTTCACCTGTGCATTTTAGTGGCACCAACTGTTTTCCTCACCCCGAGACACTGGAGGCATCTACGACCTTCTCTGAATGGACTCTGAGCTCTGGAAATGTGAGTTAATATTTTGAAGTGTAAATTTATAAATTGAGATAAATTGTTGCTAAAAGGATCCCATTTGATCTTTAGTGAGCACCAAAACTATGGGAACTTGGTTCAAGGGGATGTTTTGAAGGAAGAGGAAAGAATTGGTCCCAAGCAGAGCCCTTGTAATGTGGATTCCCAAATGAGCCTGGGGCAGCAATAATGATGTTCTTGAGTTCCCGGTCAGACACTTCTTTTTTTTTCCTAATGAGGACAGTCTGTCCTGCTGCTTCTCCAGCACTTTATGATATGTTCATCATTTGCATTATAAAAAAATACACCAGTCCTTAGAGCTTTCCCAGACTGCTAGAGAGGACTTTATCTGACCCCCTGATGTGGAAGCACACACCTATCCCAGACATGGGATGACTGGACTACCTGTAATATCATCTATTACACATTTAATGGATATTGGTCTAGGTTTCACACTGGAATTTAGATGGATAGGGAACAACATCACTGAAGCTGTGTTCTGGGACTGCTGTCAGTCATATGGTGCTGCCACCGCTGTGGAGACTTGCAAGTAGCTGTGGCAGTAAAATCCTCACCCCAGAGATGCCTCAGAAACCCAATACATGTGTCATTTTATGTGGAGCATTTACTGTTACTCAAGGAGCTTTACTGTGTCAGCAGGGAATTCTGTTTGCATCCCCTTAAATGTTGCTGTCTGTCCTTTAGAAAAAGTCTTTTAAAGTCTTCTAAAGTCATTTAAAGCCTTGCAGCTGTGGAGGGAAACCTCATAATTCACAGCTGCTGAGGCAGTGTAGCAGCAGGCAGCCCCTGGCACTGGCAGGACTGGGACTGTCTGTCCCTGTGCAACAGGCAGCTCCTGGCCTGGACACTTTGCTCCCAGTGAAGCCAGAGGAGGAACTCCTCCCCAGCTCAGTGACAGCAGGATCTGACTTTCAGTGCTTTGAGTAGCAGTTGAAGGCCATCAAATAGTAATTTCTTTCTATTTTTTTTTCCATTTCTCAAGGCAGCCAGCTACAGCATCAGCATGGGGGAGAGGCTCATGTGGCAATAGAGAGATGTAACAGGATTTTGCCTTAAAAAGAGATGCAATAGGATTTCAGCTTACTTTTCGTATCACCAGTAAATTCTCCCATCTGCAAGGACTAAATGAAAGAAAAGGGTTAGAGAAACTTTAAAACAATGTAACACTTTGGACAATATCCTTCTTACAGCAACCAGGGGCTGTGACTTGCGTCCTTCTGAGCAGGAAGAGCTGAGGAGCACTGCAAGAGGATTTCTAAGGCCTTTTTAAGGCTGGTAGATCTGAATATCCAGAGGTGATACTGAGGGATGAGCTGTCCCATGATGGGCCTGAGGTGCTGCAATCAAACCAGTGGCCAAATATTGATATCACCTTGCTGGGACCAGCAGCTCACGGTGCCTTCCCGCTCAGTCACAGCCAAAATTGCACTTGCTATAAACAAGTGCAGCAGACAGTTGGGTTTTTTAAGGGTCACTGTATTTATTGACCCAATCCACTGCAAAAGGAAAAAAAAAAAAGAGAATTATGTAACAAAATGAGTAATGCTGAGTGGGTGAGGGAACTTCTTGGTGTTTTCTAGCATGCAGCTACCTTCGGCAGAAGTGTGTGTGGCTAAGCTTGCATCACTGACAATGTGAAAAAAATTGTTTTGCTTCAAAAGGGAAGCATTCCCCCATGCTAGTAAGTCACCCTTCAGAGCATCCTTCCTGTTCATGCTAACCATGAGTAGCCATGCATGCAAAGATCTCTTCTTTTTTCACCACTAGAAAAGAGCAACCTGCTACAAAAGTCAATGAAAGAGACCATCCAGGCTGCATCAGCTGTCAACAGTCTCTGCAGCTGTTCAGTCCTCAGAAGGCACCCTGGGCCTGCATCAACTGCCAGCTGAAATTAAGAGAATATTCAGAATTTTCCTGAGATAAAGCGAAATAAAGCCACACGGGCAACGTGTCCAAAAGGGGAGTATTTTCCATGTCCCTAGAAGGAAAGCAGCAACTTCACTGCCATGGAAAATTTTCCCCTTTGTCTTTGCAAATCTGCCCTTTGTGGTCCCAAATGCTGTTTTCCTGATGAGACAGCTGTGGATACAGCACTACATTTGCCATGGCCCTTCCTTTGGCTATGATACCAAAAGCTGCTGTGATCTGGGGTGGAGAAAGGTGGGAGGAGATGTAGTAATGTATTGCTACTCCAATTTTACATATTCATTGTTCCAGGAGACATTTCTAAAAGCAGCCAAGTCTCTTTTTCTGAAGTGGCCACAGTGTCACAAAGTTGTGACGTTTCCTCCTGCCTTCTGACAACATTTCAGCTCTTGTGTATTTCCCCTCGCATTTAGAGGGTTTATCCTCCCTCACCCAGGATGAAAAACCCATGCCAAAGCTGCTTTAGGACAAAAGATGCTGACATCCCAGGAGGGAGAAGTTACTTCAAGCTTGTCAGGCACTCTCCATGCTCTCATTCCCTCTCATTTATAAAGGTACCTGGCAAGGAGGACTGTAGGAAAAATGCCCCAGCTGTCACAGGACTGCAGAAGGAAGATTTTTCCCCTGCAGGATCTTGCACCAAAGTCCTGCCCAGGACAGCTGGACACTGGAGTGCTTTGTGGGGCCTCCTGACCCAAGGGCTGGAGCTGAAACCACTGAGCATCCAGTGGTTCATCTGGTGCTGTGCTGTAAAGTGATTTTTGGTTGGATTTGCTGTTACATGTTTTTGAAAACTTTTGGAAAGCCTTCACCAGTTTATGTATGTGCTAGACTGATCACTGATAGCAGGAGAAATTCTGACTTGCTGCCCCCCATTCTTGCCCTCCACCGAAATCCTTGTTTACAAAGACTTGTTTCCTTTTACATCATTCTCCTGCACATTTTATAGGGCTGGCCTGCTTCTTTTCAAAGTGAAATACCACTGTACATTCATTTAGGGCTTGCTTGTTCACTCCCTGTAGGTCACAGCCAAACTCACACTGTGCCCCTGGTGAATGGCAAGTCAGGTTTCTCCTCAACACAAAAATGCAGGCAGCTTATTTTTGTTGCTGCCCAAGGAAGAGCAATAGATATGTGGACTTTCATTTTCTTTAAATGCTTTATATTATAGCCCCCCTTGCTCACTGAGTATTTTTCCTTTGGGGCTCAGAGTTCCCCTTTTGTCTATCAAAAGGAAGAATGTAACAAACTGCTAGACCATCACCACCTCCTTCTCACAACTATCTGCATGTCATCACCATCTGCTCGGTAAGTCTCGGCTGAGGATTCACCCCTCACTAATCAAGACAGGATGAAACTGAAGCATGTTTGAAATTGTGAATCTCCTTCCACAACGTTGTATGTGTCCCAAGTGTGCCACTGGAGACCCTCCCAGTTTCTTTAAAGCAGGGAAAACTTAGTGACAGCCACATCTATGACTTTTGTGGAACTTCCCAAAGCTCCCTGCCACCTAAGTTCCTTTATAATTTAAACTCCTGCTTAGCACTGCTTTTCAGAAAGATGCTCCAATTCAAAAGTACACAAAAGCAGAGACAGTTTTATATTGAATGGAAAATTGTAGTAGGAGCAGAATGGATGATACATATGCAGTATATATCTTGTGGATCTTTTAAATATTCGGTGTTTAGTTTTCAGTGAGTTTTCTTGCTGTGCCACCCTAATCCTGCCCCTCTCCAAGTAATTTTCTATTTTCACTGGGCTCCTTGCAGCTCAGTTTCTTTGAAGTGGAACCTCAACCCCAAAATATACAAAACCAAGTTGATCTTTTGAACTCAGGAAATTATGTTGGTTTGAACTCAAAGGAACCCAAGCACACTGCTTACATTTACTGGTATGAAAGCTGGCAACAACTGGTTAAAGCAAAAAGTACTTAAAGTAGCCATACATGCAGCCTCCCTTCCCCTGGGCATGGGGCTCTCAGAACATCACTGAGTGTCCAACACTTGGAGTGTCATCCAGCCACAGACTCTTGACAAGCTCAGTATGTGCCAGGAATCAAACAATGTGTCAGCCACACAGTGCCCAGTGCTCCCCAGTTCCCTGGAAAGTCTCTTCTTCCTTTCTGGAGGAATGGACTTCAGATAGTGATGTCAGGGTTGTCCCAGCCCAGGCGCACAAGTGACAGCACCCCTGTCACCAGCTCCATATTTGTCCCACTTCCACATCAGTCAGCCTGGCCCTCTCCTTGTGCACCCCAAAGTTTTGAAATGGACTCCAAACATGGAATGTTTCCAAGGCAGGAATTTAGTCTTTACCTTGTTCTTTGCTGTAATAAATTGTGTTTAGATCAGCTACCACCTCTGGAGCAGTCCCACTTCTCCACTATGGTGAGAGTCCATCCCCAGCTTAGTCTAACTTCTTTTGTGTCCAAGATGGAATAAGTGGGTTTTTTGTCAGTGCTTCTCCTATTTGGGATGTCTTTGAGTGCAGTTTTTAAACTCTGAGGATATGACATAGCTGAAGAAATTTGGGCAGGTGGGGTGATGGTCTGAAATCCTACCTGAAACCCCATATTTTCACTGCCAAAAATGGAAGTTGGATATGGGGAAAAAATTCCTATAATTTGGATTTGCCTCTTCCACTGGAATGAAGGGTAACACAAATTCCCAGGTGACAGGGAGCTGGACCTGTTACTCCAGGGAACAGGGGACACATGGCCATGCTGTGCCTCACATCACTGGCAGAGGACTGTGATTCCCTTTCCTCCATACCAGCAGTCCTGGGAAGTCCTTGATAGTTACCCTGCAGAGATGGAAGACTTAGATTATTTGAGTTAAGGGAGAGGTTGTTTTCAACAGCTCCTGGCCATCACCAGGTGCTTTCCTTACTTTTTTTATTAATTTGAAAAACTACTTACAATTTTTTCCCATCGTTTTTATGGTTTTTTTCCTTTAGATTCATGACTGCTGCTTGATGCTGAAAGTAGCTGAACTAGCGTAGGTTGCACTGCTCTGGGGAGATGGGCAAGGAGCCTCCTTCCCTGAGGAACTGGAAGTCCATAAAAAATTTGCTGTCTGTTTTCAGAGATGAAGGTGTCAGCCCAGGGTTTCCAAGCTCCTGGCCTGAATCTGGGCACTGGGGAAGGGCACTGTGCTGTTTGTGTGCCACATTGGTTGGATGTGCTTGCCAACCTTTCCTCTTCAAAGGAAAATCACAGAATGGCATTTTTATGTGATGTTGATTTGCAGAATTTTCTTAAAAAATACATTTTACAGTTATTTGTATTGTCTTATACGGTGGTGAACTTGGCAGTGCTAGTTTAACAGCTGCACTTGCTGCTTTTAAAGGTCTTTTCCAGCCTAACTGAATCCATGACTCTATAATATCTCAGGAGTTAGGACATGTGGTGAAGGACTCTTTCAGCCCCATGCACAGGCTGATGTACAGAGGCATGAAAGCAGCTTAAGGAGAGTTGGTTTGAAATATTTTTGGCTATGAAGCAGAGGGGAATTACAGGAAAAAAAAACCCAATACATACACCAAATACACTCAAAATAATGTCAACTGGGCTGTGAGAACCTTCTGCTTAAAAGACATAGCTATGCTTGCTGGTTTGCTTTATTTCTGATAGTTTAAAATGTCTCTGCAATTGGTATTATGGAAAATATATAACTGACTAATACTGTTTTAGGAGTTGCTATTTTAAATGGAGGAACTGCAAATAGCCTTCCAAAATGAGAAAGCAGCTCTTATGACACCAGAAGTCAAAGTTACTACAATAGAAGATGCTTAAAATTGTTTGTTGTGAATCCTGTTAGACAGCTTACAAAGCAGGTGTTTTGCTGGAAAAAAATCAAAGTAATCAGAAATCTGCCCCAAATTTCCACAATGTCTCTGAGTTAATTCAATTACCTCCACAGAGGTATTTCTGATGTAAAAATGACTTTTTAACTCACCCCCATGCCTCAGAGCTGTTGACTGAAGTGTGGTGTTGGGAGGATTTTACAGTAGCCCTATCTGGGGTCTGAGTTGTGCTGCTGCTTTGGGCAGCAGAGGACATCATTCCACAGGGACTTGCAACCCTGTGGATTGGCAAGGGATTGGCAAGGACTTCTGGAGGAAGAAGGCTCCGAGGCTGTTTCAAGGTGTTGAGTCCTTGAAACACCTCTGTCTCAGGAAAGGGGGTTTGGGACAGTTAAAGATGTAGACAGGTAGTTGCAGGCTTTAAAAAAATACTTTTAGGGTCTTAATGCATTTCTGAAAAGGCATTTAGCAATGTCATTTGTCAAGGGCTTCAGCACAAGGTTTGCTGGGTTCCTGAAAAGCCTTGGTCAGGCTCTTCACTTGAGGGGAGAGCTGGGGAAGGAGCTCTCTTGCTGCCACATTCATGGGTGGGTCTGCGCTGGTCTGTGCCAGAGGGCAGAGGGCCAGACCTTCACTGAGCAGCAGGACCTGCCAGCAGGAGCAAACTGCCAGCAGAGCCACAGGCAGAGAGAGGATGGGCAGTGCAGCCCTCCCAGCCCAGGGCGGAGCACTACGAGCAGTGGGTGCCCCTCACTGCCCTCAGGAGGTTCCTCTTCCGCACCGAGGAACTCCCCCTGTGCTGAAGCCCGAGGGGATTTCGTGGTATCTGGTGCACAGAGAGCCTCTGGACAAGCCACACACCTCTACATGTCTCTGCTGCCAGACATACTGCCTCCGGCACATTTCTCACTAGTGCGCCTGGCTTAAGAGACTGAGTTCACTCTTCGGTGTTTTAGGGAGACAGGAGAGCCTTTGTACCCAGAGAGGAGGGAAAACCTTCCTGAAGGAAAGGAGGAGTAAACTGCTGGGTGCAAGAGCATTTAGCACGTGTGTCCTTTGGCTCAGCACTGCCCCTTTCTGTAGGGACCCACTTCAGACAGCCCTTTGAGATGACATCTCTGTCTTTGCATTTGTACCTTGTGTGCAATTCCCAGGTGAGTCAGCTGGGACTTCAGAGGGGTTTGGTGAAAGCAGAAGCCATCTTTCTCTGAGGGCTTGTGAGCGACTGTTGAGAAGAAACAGTCACTTTTCCTGGCATGCCCTTAGTCAGTGTGACCTTAAGAGTGTGAAAACCAGGGGGCCCGGTGGTGACCGCCGTGGTTAAACAGCAGCAAGAGCGTTTTCACAAGAGCACTTCAGTCATTAACTCAGAAAACTTCCATGAAGGCAGCAGGGCTTTTGGGTAAGGTTTGAACAGTCAGGCACTCGCAGGGGTGTGGAAAATACTAGAAATGGATGAACAGGCTGTGAGGTGCTGGAGTGTTCATATCACTAGCAAGGCTGTTTAGGGAGGAATTCTCTTAGGATATGCAAAAAGCACCCAATGATGCAGCATTTAATGGGGACACCACTTATTCATCAGAGATTTCTACTTTGCAGACCAGAATGGTGGTCCTACATATTATTGCCATCTTAAATAGAAATGGTTGATATCCAGAAGCCCTGAGTAACGAAGTCACCAAAGCTAACAAGATTAGAATGTCTTACTCATGAGAAGACTGATTTGCAAAGGCCAAGTGTACATGTAGGGCTCTGGCTTTAATCATCTCCTCTAATATTCAGGCAACAGGAGATAATTTTTTTTAAGGAGTCCTTGCTGCACAAAGCAACCAACCACCCAGCCAGGTAATTTCCTACATATGTACTCTCTGGTGGTTTTATGATTGACTTTATCTTCTCTTAATATTCAACTTATCTACCTCTCCATCTATACATATATTTATTTGGACAAGAGCAACTATTTTTAAAAAATATTCTCCAGCATTTGAAAAAGAGGGTTTTAATTTCTCTCCTGAAGAGTTTGACCTAGCGTGGATCCAATCTGCATGTTTCACCCTGGCCCAGAACTTGCTGGTTTAAAAATCTCAAGAGAAGACATGAGAAGTGTTCTTTTTACAGTGATATATTTCAAGATGTTTTTATACTTAGTGAAATTACAGCAGGCACCCTGAGTACCACACAGCCTTAACCCTACAAATTGAAATTGGATTTTTAGACAGTCTTTCAAGATGCCTTTTGGTAAAGCTGTGGTTGCTTGTCTTGATTTATGGTAGCAGTCACCTCCAATCTCAAAGATACGTTCCAATGTTTCCAAGGTGCCTTAACTCACGACTGAAAGGATTCTGGATTGGCCCTGCCAATACGTTTTTAGAGGATGGATGGTGTGTTACAAACCCAATACCTAAAAACGCCCGCACTTCTCACTTCTCCCTCCAAACGTGGCGATAATTACATTTAAATTTCAGAAGATGGCGTTGAAGATTTGCAATTAATGCCCTGAAGGGTGCGTGTGCCGTCCTTGCGCGGTGACAGGTTCCGTGAGCTGGTCGGTTGCAGAGGATGTGGATGTGCAGCTGGGGACGTTAGCGCAGAACAACAGCACCAGAGTGCCGTGACACCAAACACGTGCTTGGAGCCTGAAAGGCTGAGAGAGACTCTCCTGAGAGCCCGGGGCTCGCTCCTTCATCCTCCCGCTCCCACCGCGCTGGGGCAGGAGGCTCCGAAGGCAGGCGAGCGAGTGGGTTCCAGCCCTGCTGCCTCGAGATGGGCTTTCCCGAGGCAGCATCCCGGGACTCAGCGGGACGGAGGCGCTCCCGGCCGGAGCTGGCGGCTGTCCCTGCCCCTGCTGCTGCCGCCGCGTCGGGGTTCGCTGCCTGCGGGTCCCGAAGCCGCTGCTGCCCCCACCGTACCCCATTCACCCGCGTTTCACACCGCAGGGGCTGCAAAACACGGTGTAGTCTGGACGGGGGGAGCCCGAGCGCTGGGGGGAAAGCAGGCGGGTGTGTGTCTCACGCCGCCCCGCGATCCCGGCTCTGTGACCCGGGCAAAGCCGGGATGGGTGGCGAAGGGTGCCGCCAGGGGTACCAACCCCGGCACGGCGTGGGTGGGCGGGCGGGCGGATGCGCCCGCGTCTCCCCGAGCATCCCGGGGGCCCGGCCGGCGCCGTCTAGGACGTTTCTGGTGGGTGTATCGAGCTGGGTCTTTACAGTAAAAGCCGCCCGGCTCTCACTGGCAGGAGTTTCCCCGGGCTATTTATGTACGTGAGTCTGCCTGTACAGATTTAAAAAAACCAACCCAGCGGGGACGCGGAGAGAGCGCCGGACTGCACGCCCTCCCGCCCGCAGCGTGTGTTTACCAGCAAAGGGGATGTCTCACTGCCTCAGATATTTTCCAGCTCGCCAAGTCCCCGCTCCTCTCCGCCGGCTCCACCTCCGGCCCCGGGCCCGCCTCCCCCCCCGCCCGGCACGACGCCCTCCATCATATAAAGAAACTTCCCGGTGCCGCCGGCCCAGTCGCCCTGCGCCCCGACTCAGCGCCGCCCGGCAGCCCGCGGTCCCTGCCCGCTCCCAGCGCCGCCACAGAGGTAAGCGGGGGGTGGCCGAGCCCCGGCACTCCGAGCTCCGGGACCTTGAGTCCCCGCCGGGCACAGCGCTCCCGCCGCGGCTCCGGGCGGGCCGGGCAGGGAGGCGGGGTGGGCGGTGCGGGTGCCTTGGCTTCCCCCGCTCGGGGCTTCTCCTGTGGCTGTCCGCACCTGAACGAGCCCTTTGCCTTTTTTGTATTTTTTTTTCTTTTTGTTGCTTTTTATTTTTTTCCCCCTTATTCTGTTTTTTCCTTAATTTAAAGCAAAACAAATTATACCCTCCCGTTATGTGCTCCTGAGGGGGAGGCGCGCACCGGTGACTACAGCCCGGCCGGTTCCCGCGACCTTCCCGAGGGTCCCGGCAATGTGTGGGAGGGATCCGCTTCATGCTCAGTGAAAGGGGGGGAAATTAATTTTTTGGGATCTTCGCACGGGCTCCTGCGGGCTCTGCGCTGGCGAGCCGTGGTTCTGAACGCCGCCCCCCCAGATGCACCATACTCAAGGGAGATGCTGGGGGACCGGCTTTGTGTCCGGGGGGATGCTGCTCCTGCGGAGGGGTGTAAGGGATGCGGAGCAGAGCTGTCCATCTGCCCACAGTAGTGTGCACCTGTCTGGCAAGGGACTTGGGAAGGCTCCCCGCGTGTAGAGGAAAAGATTCCTGGGTGAGGAATCACTTTATTTTTGTTAGCTGTAATAGGGGGGTGGAGTGGGAACCCACCAAACGAAGATTTCGGGCATTCAGGCATTTTTCAGATTGATGAGACAAGCCCGATGCCAGGTCCCCATCACTGGTGTTTGCACGGTGTCCTGGCGTTTGCACCTTCCCAGGAGGTGCCCATCCCTGCGGAGCCGCGCCGCTCCCCCTGCGCGCCCGCACCTCTGCGTGCAGCTACAGAGCTCTGCCTGGTGGGCTGCAAGCTCCCACATCCCTGGGGACATGAGTGCCCTTATGCCAGGCTCCGTGGGTTGCTGTCTTTCCACTTTTGGGTATATGCAATGTATAGATTCGAATGTTGCTATGCGTGCGTGCTGGGAGCAGTTGGAGGGGTAGATATGTATAGGACATCATGTGTTCAAGTGTGTCTTGCTGAAGTGAGCTAGTGAAAACTGCTTTGATGTTATAGACAGATGCCATATAAATCATAACTGCGTGTGAAGCCTTCCAAATCGTGTGTGTGTGTCTGATATCACAGATTTGCACGATCATATGCAAGTACAGTTTTATGCAATGTTTTCCTGTTTTGGTTGAAAAGTAAACCTCTAGCTGAACTCTCAGCAGGACAAGGGGTTTGTGCCTTAAGTCACTTGCCATAAAAATTTCAACGACCAGTGTATGTTCATGCAAAACAGTGTCGGGACAGGGGGAAGTCTGTCAAAGTCTGGCATAGGCAGTGCCTGGGGAGGGCTGTGTGGGGCCGTGCTCAGTTTCCTGAGGCTCTGCACCGTGTTTCCCGGGGCCCCCAGGGCACCCCTGCGTGCCATGGCAGCTGTTTGATGTGGTTTTCGTGTGGCATCAGGGACTGGGCACCGCTGGTGCAGCCCTAGCCCAGCACTTGACCTGTGGGTTTTCCTCTTCCCACATCCTGCCCATTTCCCCCTCCTCCGCAGCCTCCCCGAGAGCCGCTGCTTGGACGTGTGTGGAGAGGTCAGCTCGGTGGGGCACCCCAAAATCCCTGCCCAGCCTCTGACACGAGTGGCATGAACTTGGAGCCGGGTGAGTGCGGGATGAACTCAGTGAGCTGTGGCAATGGGAAACTCCGCCAGTGGCTGATCGACCAGATAGACAGCGGCAAGTACCCCGGGCTGGTGTGGGAGAACGATGAGAAGAGCATCTTCCGCATCCCCTGGAAGCATGCTGGCAAGCAGGACTACAACCGGGAGGAGGATGCCGCCCTCTTCAAGGTAAGGCTCAGCCTGGGCTTGGGATTGTGCAACATTGGCAGGGCAGGAGGGATGCTCCTCACCATCCCATCCTTGCCACTTGCCTCTGAAAGTTCTGCAGGTTGGAGGCCCTGGCTGAGCCCTGGTGTCCCTGTGTTTGCAGGACAGGCCAACCTTCCACATTTCTCTGTGCGGAGCTAAATGCTTTTAGGAATGCAGTACATCTGTTTCCACATTCATTCCCCTTTCTTATGCCCGCTAAACTGTTTTTTACACCTTGCCATGCTGCTTTTTATTTTTTTTTTAGCCTAAACCTGTAGGGAGTAAATTCATGCACAATTCATGCACATATTAGCACACACTCATATGCTGTTTCAAGCATTGTACCTTGTAGTTGATTCTTTTTTTTTTCCTCTTTTTCTTTTTTCTTTTTTTTTTCATTTTCCTGCTCTTTTGATTATCTGAAATGTTTCCAGGCTTGGGCTCTTTTTAAAGGAAAGTTCAGAGAGGGCATTGATAAACCAGATCCCCCTACCTGGAAGACAAGATTAAGGTGTGCTTTGAACAAGAGCAATGACTTTGAAGAACTCGTGGAGAGAAGCCAGCTGGACATCTCAGATCCCTATAAAGTGTACAGAATAGTGCCAGAAGGAGCTAAAAAAGGTAAAGCATCTCAAATTCCCCGTGTAACAAAATGTGAATATGTCTCATTGCAAGCATATGAGGACTGAAGTGTGCTTTTCTGGAATGGCCCTGCAGCCTTCTTAAGTCTTTTAAGGAACCAAAACGAGGGGTCAAGTGCAGTTTGTTCTGATGACTTGAGAGGCTGCATCTGTGGGAGAACTGCTGGTGTTTGAGTCGGAGCATTGAAAAGGAGCTCTTGCAGGAAGATGCAGACAGGCACTGGAGGAATTGCTCTCTTAGCTGGAGCCTCCCTGCCTGTTCTGTGTAATGAGAGCCAAGCAGACATCTCAAGGGATGGGCAAAAAAAAAAAAAAATTGCATGCTGGATCTAGGTTCTGAATACATGGAAGAATGTTTTGAGGCAGACAGTAGGTAACTGTAGGGGGAGAAGAGCTGGGAATGAGGGATGCCCAGCCTGCAGCCTCCAAGGGCAGGCGCAGGGCAGTGTCTGCTCTCCAAGAAGTCCCTGGTGCCAGGCAGGGCTTGTGGGAGGCAAAGGCTTGGCATCACTGTGCACTGGGCTGGGCAGCATTGAGCTGTGGGGCACTGCAAAGCCAGCAGGACAGAACTGCCTCCGGAGCTGACTGCAAGGGGGGCCTGGAAATCCAGTCCCAAGTGGGTGCTGGAAGGCATTTTGGTCCCATGTCTGTTCAATGGCAGGTCATATGGATTTGTCTTTATTACACCAATTTCAGATTTCCCTAAGGTGTGGTTGACATGATTTATTTTTATCCCTCTGGTGAACCATAGGTGCAAAACAGATCAACATGGAGGAGCAGCCATTGATGATGAACCATCCCTTTCCAATAACATCTCCTTACACTGCACTACCATCCCAGGTATGGCATTCAGTGTTGAGTGTTTCACTTGGTGCCTCTACATGGAGCAGCACAATTTCTGCGCTCTGTGCTATGTCTGTGGTTGCTGGTGGGGCTCTCAGGTTCCCTCTGTGAAGAAACTTCATTATGAAAACTGAGAAATTGAGAAGCAACTTTTCTAATGTCAGATGAGGCCACAGGGCAATTGATTTCCCTTGGTGTTGTTTATCCCAGAGTAATAGCTCTTTTCTGTGGGACAACAGTTCCTAGTGCACTGCCATTCTGTTGATGCCAGAATGCAAGCACCCAATGAAGCTTTGCTCTTTCAAGCAGACATTTTCCAGCAGTGCTTTGACTGCCTTTTGTTATTCCACTCTGCTTATTATTTACACCAGTGGTGAGAAACTCATTTGAAAGCCTCATTGGTGGTGGTGGCAAAATGCCATCCCTGTAGCCTGGGCACAACTCAGACCTCCATGGGCTTTGGCAGGGAAAATCAAGGAGCTGAGATGAGAAAACTGATGCAATGCGTAGCAGCAGTTTTGACAGCTGCCTGCTAAAAGAATACCTCGTTAAATTGAATAGGTACCGAACTACATGGTGCCCCACGAACGGAACTGGAGGGAGTTTGCCCCGGAGCAGCCGCATCCCGACATTCCCTACCAGTGCGCCAGCGTCCCCTTCGCCGCCCGCGGTCACCACTGGCAAGGGCCCGGCTGTGAAAATGGTAAGGCACTCCTGTTTAGGGCTGCTTGCTGAGGTTGGCCACCTGAAGGAACCTCAGATTTCAGGTTTATTATTTGTGGCTTTGATTGGAATTAACAGATGTGGATGGAGGGGAGTGCTGGGCTGCCTTCCAAGAGAGCCACCTTTGTGCTGGCTCTTGCATTCACTGCCACTGCATGTGTGGTGTGTGGGCTGTGTAGTCCTCTGAATTGATAGAAATCAGCCCTCAAAAGTCCTCAGCTGTCTCAAAAGCCCTGAGCAATAAAGAAGGCAACCAACCCTCCCAAAACCCCAAATGGGAACATATGTTCTTTAGCTTTTCTCTCTGATTTTGGACTTTTTGAGGCACACACCAGCGAGGTTTTCCCTCCAGCCTTGTGGGTTAGACTGGCATGGTTCTCCCTAGAGGAAAGCTGGAATTATTACTTCATTTTAGTGCTGTGGCAGTGGGACAACTTGTCATGGATTGAGACTCTCTTGGGGCTGGTACAGCAGAAATAGAATAAAGGGATGTTTCGTTCCCCAAAGATCTCACAGAGCCTAACATAATCATGGCTTTCCAAGCTCTGCATCCACAGCAAAAAGCCCAAACTGTGAAAATCAGCAGTGCTGAAGCCTGCAGGGAATAAAACATAAGAAAAAGGGAACCATGTGCTGTAGACCCTTGCAGGATAACTTAACTGAGGATGCAGGCATTTGCTGTATGAGGAGAAGCAGCTGGTTCAGAGGGGCAGGAAAGGATGAAAAGTGAGAAAGGACTTAATGGAGTAGATCCTATGTTTTCAGAGGACAGCTCAAGCCCAGTTTGATGCAGAAAAATCTTTGGGTCTGCTAAAAAGTAAATGCTCAGTGCACTGCAATTTTTGCTGGCAGTATGTTGGAATTATTAGGCAAAATGCTTTGCTTTTAGTTGAGTTATTTGCTAATAAAAAAATCAAGATAGTGAGCAGAATGAGCTCTGCCTTGAATTACATGCTCTGCAGCAGTTAAACACATTTGGACACTTTGCTGAATTTGTAGGCAGTTGTTAGTGGTTGATATTGGAGATCTCACTGGGCTCTAAAATGTGTCAAGAGATTTTAAGTGTTTTTTTATCCACATCGCTCCAACTCCTGATTGTGGGGAATTTGGCCATTGGGAAAGGTAATGCATGCTTGTATGCAAGTCACTTGCATCATCCTCCAAAGACTTTTATTGGCATTAAGAAACAGAAGAAAAGCATCAATTGCCCATGGTATAATCTACTTGCTGAAAGGCACCTGTTGGAACAGTTTAATAGTAGTCCTGATAATAAAGCCCTAATAATCTCCTGCTGCACATTTTTCTTTAGCTACATTTAAACAGTGTTAATCCAAGCTTTATTATTATATCTGTCATTGGTAAATTTTTTTTAAAAAATAAATTGTTTTATGCAGATGACTTGTAAGAGCACTGTAGCCTAGTTAAAAATGTAAATTATTTCTCTAATGGAATAACACATTAGGTAAAGAAAAGGACTAGTGGGAATATCAAAGTGCTAAGGGGAAGTTTCATGCAAGTAAAAATACAAGTAAAATACAGTCCAGGTAACATCTGGAGTGATTGGTAGATTTGACAGTCAACTGAAGGGACTGGGAAATAAGACCTTCTTAAGAAGAAGGGAAAAGAGAGAGTGAGTTCCTGTTGGGGCCCAGGAAAACTCACTTTTGCATTGCTGTGATCTCTGCCCTGGCTTTTCTTTTAGGCTGCTGTCACTGACTTTTGTTTGTGAAAACAGGTTGTCAGGTGACAGGAACCTTTTATGCCTGTGCTCCTCCTGAATCCCAGACTCCTGGCATCCCGATTGAGCCAAGCATAAGGTCTGGTGAAGCTCTTGCTCTGTCAGGTAAGGCCCTTCACCCCCAGGCTTCCCGGGGAGCTTGACAAGACTCCCACTTCTGACTTGCCCAGGCACCATATCTCCTTTCAGATGAAAGGAAAAAAGAAGAATAAAAAAAAAAAAAAAAAAAAGAAACCTCTTTAATGAATGAATTTGGTGTATGGTCATAAGCTGCTGCTTTTCAGGATACTTAAGCACTTTTCAGGATACTTGCAGCCCCAGCTCCAAGGGGTTTAAAGCCAATGGAAGTGCTTTGCTGGCTCATTAGTGCTGGGTTGCTTTTGTGAGACACCCAATACAGCCTTCCCAAGGGAGTTTGGATATTTAGGAGTGTCAGTAACTTACAGTTCAGTTTTTCATTTGGGAGGACCCCTCCCAAAAATTGGTGTTACCTGGGTGCCTTGTAGTGCTTCTGTTGGTGCCTTCTGGCTTTGCTCTGCTTTGTTATTCCTGGTGGAAAAAAAAAAAGACATAGAGGGAAGAAAAGTGAAGTTATTTCAGCCAGGTTTGTAGATGTCTGGATGCTGGGGAACTTTCTAAGTAGCTGGGAAAAGGTGTGGGAATGTGATTTTCACAGAAATAATGGCTAAACCTGTGATGTGATGCTTGGTGGGTTTCTTGAGTGGGATTGTTCTCCTGAATTGGGGTCAGTATGCGTGTAGATATGTGTGTCTTTGTGTGTGTATGTGAACATATATCGTACACACGTGTATATTTTATATATATATGTATATATACATATATATACATATATATATTCAGTGCTGTGTGAATTTGTAGGGGTTAGCCAAGTTGACCAAATGGCCATTTGAAAGCAAGGCAGGGAATCTGGGATACAGCCCTGTTGGAGCTGGAGCCAGCAGTTGCTTCTCTCCAGGCAGCTGAGTGCAAGTTTGCAGGTCCCCTGTGCAGAAGCCTTTGCTATGCAAAGTCTGGGGGGGAAATGCAGCTACTTCCTTATTAAATCTGAGGAAGTGTACTGAGCCGGTGGGTTTAATTGTGATGTGAACTTGGAAAATGTGACCAACATCAACTTCTTGTGTGCAGGTTTTTCCTTTTAAATGGAAATGTGAAGTTTGTGGGATTTTCATTCCTACCAAATTCCCACACATCAGTAGCCCTTTTAATAAGCTGAGAGAGCATTAATGCGACTGTGCTCAAAAAATTTTAGTACTTACATTCTTTATATTTTTTTTTACTAATATGAGCATCTGGGTGGTGATGACCATTGGGCTCAGAAATCTTGTGCAAATTTCTCTCTTGGCCTTTGCACAGATCTGGAACAGAAAACATCTAAACTAACGTATCACAGTGATTGGTTTTTTTTTTTTTTGTTTGTTTGTTTCTCCTTGTAGACTGTCGACTCCACATCTGCTTGTATTACCGTGAAATACTGGTGAAGGAGGTGACAACTTCCAGTCCTGAAGGCTGTAGGATATCCCACGGCCAAAGCTACGAGGTCAGCAGCCTGGACCAAGTTATCTTCCCTTATCCAGAGGATAACAGCCAGAGGAAGAACATAGAAAAACTACTGAACCACCTGGAAAGAGGAGTAATTCTGTGGATGGCACCTGATGGCCTCTATGCTAAGAGACTTTGCCAAAGCAGGATCTACTGGGATGGGCCTCTGGCGCTGTGCAGTGACCGACCCAACAAGCTGGAGCGGGACCAAACATGCAAGCTCTTTGATACTCAGCAGTTTTTAGCAGGTAATTCCCACTCTGGCTTTATACCTTTTTGGAAATATGACCTGGTCACTGTCCATGCCAGCTTAACGGGAGTGCTCTTTTCATGCTACCTTGTGAATTACAGTGAAAATTGTCCCTCAGTTCTTCTGGGTGTGAGTAATCCTATACATTTCTGTGCTTTCTGCACATTCAGTGCCCCTGCACAGACCAGCAGGAATGAACTGAGGATCAGCTGGTGACACCAAACACCCACCCCCACCATTTCTATACAAACCTAACAAAATAGTTTTTCTGTAAATTAACATAGAAAAGTGGACCTTGATCTTGAATCTGCTAGTCTAAATCCTGTATAGGTCTGTGGTGTGCTCTCCTGCTGCTCTCAGCTTGACCCTCAGAGCAACCCTGAGGTCTTGCCCAGAGTATACAAATTTCAGTAGAAATCCTCCTTTTCTGTCTGTGCCAGGCTCTAAAAGATATCTGGGAAGTGAAAAGGATTTCACAAACTCTGGAATTTCAGGATTGCCTAATATTCTGAGCAAGGAGGTACACACCTCACTAGAGCTCTCTGAGAAGGTCTCATTTTGCACAAGGCAGTGCAGAAGAGATAAGAGGAGTGCTTCAGAACAATGTCTTCTCCTTCCAGCCCCTGAAGGGAAGGGGCAACTCCTTGACCCCACTTCCCAGCACACCTGAGCAGTTAGGGAGAGGAGAGATGTTCACCCAAAATAACTGGTGGGAGATGGTCATTGTCCCAAAGGACAGCTTGGGCAGCAGGAATAGACATTGGGCTTTTTTTTATATTTCTGGTGTCGCTTAGAGGTGAGCTAAGTGCCTATGATTTGGCATGTGTTTTTACTAGAAAACAAAAAAACAAAGAAGTTTTCTTACTAGAAAACAAAAAACTTGCTTAGAGCTAAGTGCCTATGATTTGGTGTGTTTTCTTACTACCAGGGCATCAGCACTGGCATGACACTCTCAGGGGGATAATGCCTTGTAAAATTTAAAAAAACCCAGCAAACTAAACCCAAACCAGCAGCTTTAGCATACTTTATATTCCAAGGTTGATGTGCCATGCTAGAGAAGCAGTCAAGAAAAAATTCATTTAAAGAGAGAAATCATATATAGATGTGAGAATCGACAGTTAGAAAGGGGAATTTGAGGTCAGAGTATTGGCTTGGGCTTCAATCACATGCTAATTTAAAGATGTATAATTCTGCGCCTGGTGATGGCTTTGGAAATCCCTTTCCCTTTTCTTAGGTGGTTTTTTAGATGTGCCCTGGGTTCTTCCAAATGGTTGACAGGACATCTCTTTTTAGACACCTGACCCCAAACATAAGTTCAAGCAGCAGTTATTTTTCACCCCTCCTAAATTACTTATGCACCAGTGCCTGTGCAAACCCAAGCGTGTGGTTGCAGTCACAGTCTGTGGCGTGTGCAAAGTGAGTTTTTGCATGTGATGATGCTCGGTGAAGTTTGTGAGTGACTTGTCCTGGGCCTGTCACATCTGCATGCTGACTGAATGAGCTGAGCTCCCAGCCTGCAAGCAAGATCAGGGATTCCCCTGTGCTGGGAAACTGGGGCTCCCCTGGGAAGAGAGGCAGGAGATCTCTGCCAGGAGAGGGAATCTTGGACAGCAGAGAAAGGCACAGATGAAGAACTGCTATGAACCAACTACAGCTCTTGGGGAAGCACTGAGGAGCTGGACCCTACAATGCACACTGCACTGGAGCTGTGCTGAGAAGGCTCTGCTGCTGGTAAAGTTAAAGGGGGCAATAAATCAGAAACCAGGGGAATGGTCGCCATGGAGAGAGATAAATGCATTGTAATTGTAAATTGGGCTGGGTGCAGAGTAGGACAGAGGAAGAGAACTTGGAGTGTGAGGGTGGCAGCCAGAGAATGGCTGGCAGGACAGAGGGAGTGGCAGCTGGAGCACGAATATCAGGAGATGGGAATGGTTTGGGGAGGCACATGGGGGTCCTTCAGTGTTGGAGGATGCGCTTGGGCCTGGAAAGGAAGACAGCGAGGGGAAGGTTTTGGAGAAGCACAGGACTGACCTCAGGCCATGGTTATCCTGGTGCTGGGAAAGAAAGGGCTTTCTTCTCTGGGTCCATGCTGGGGCACTCCCACAGGTATTCAGGTTTTGGAGAATTGCTGAGGCCAAGTAAAACAAGGGAAAGAGGAAGGTGAACAAATTTACACATTAGGAGTGTGGTTGGATTGGCCTTGGGTGGATTGTCCTTCCCTGCCCTGTAGCAGCACAGAGGGAAGCAGAGGCCCATGCAAAATACCTCTTCTTTCTTGCCTTATCCCCAGAAAGCTCATGGCACTCTTCAGAGGTTTTGAGGGAGACTTTGGAGAAAGCTACACTTTCCTCCATGTTTTAAGTGAGCTGCCCATTGTTTTACTTGTATAACGGACTCTCAGCAAGATTGGCTGTCCAGGCCAGGGTTGGGATGCTACTGTGGTAGCCACTGAATCCACACCTTGGTCTGAAAAGCTTGCAGTTAGAGTAGGAATGGCAGGGGTGTGTTTTAGGAAAAGATGCATTTGTTGTGTCAAGTTCAAAGGCTCTCCTTTCCCTCTCTAGGAGGAAAGGTGCTTTATTATAATACATGTGCTTTAATCTTAATTGCAACTTCTTCCAGAAAGCATGAAGAGGGTTATAGATTAAAATGTAATCTTTACCTGTCTGCTGTGTAGAAATACAGCACTTAACCCAGACTTTAGCAAGGATATGGTGTGTTAGATGGAATTGTCTCTTTTCTGGATGGAAATGCAGTGTGTAAAACACAACATTTGGTCCACAACACCAGAGATTTTGGTCTGAGTGGAAGTACCTCATAAAAGCCTCCCCTGCTACCTTTTATAGGGGACACTGACTGTAAAAATAATAATAAAATTTGGCCATTTCACTTTGTACAAGGTTATGGGTCAGTGAGGAGAGTACAGGAGCACAGAAGAGACAAGAAGCTCTTTTGCTGGCTGGGTGCATGGCTGAAGTCCAGCCCTTCCCCTTCCCTTCCCTCAGTGTCCTGCACTGGGCACAGTGGTGGCAGTGGCTGAATTTCATGCCTGGCAGTGCTTTGAGTCGCTGGCACTTCCAAGCCATTGGTTTCAGTGCTGCTCTCAGGTGTCTGCTTGAATGCTTCCCAGCTACCACTGGTGTCTGCTCCAGGGGTTCTGCTGTCTGCTGGGGTCCCAGAGAAGCACTGATTGGAAGACATCTTTGGTTATGCATATGACATTAATTGGGAGACAAAGCAAATAGAAAAATTGCAGTGTTGTAACTCACTTCCCCAGTTCAAACTCAGTGTCTTCTGCTTACCTCTTGTCTTTTTCCTGACCTCTCTCCTCATCTCCTAGAGTTACTTTTTCTTCTCCCAGTGTGCTCCAGGGTTGTCCACAAAGTCTATCTTACTGGCCTACACTGGTTTTGACTGGAGCAGGGTTAATTTTCTTCATAGCTATCCATGTGGTGCTACAGTTTGGATTTGTGACCAAAACAGTGCTGATAACACAGGGACAATTTAGCTGATGTTGAACAGTGCAAGCACAGTGTCAAGGCTTTCTCCATGCCTGCAGCCTGGGCTGGGCAGGAGTCTGGGAAGGGGCACAGCCAGGGCAGCCACCCCAAACTGAGGGATATTCCATACTGTATGACCTTGTGTTCTGCAGTAAAACAGGGCATGGGGGAATTTGCCAGAGGTTGCTGTTGCTTGGGGACTGGCTGTGCACAGGTCAGCTGGTCATGAATGATTGTTTTCTCCATCACTTGATTTTCTTTGTTTTGTCTTATTTTTTTCTTTATTTTTTTTTCTTTTTATTCTTTGTTTCTCCCCCATGCTAGTGGTGGGAGTGAGTGAGTAGCTATGTGTCTGTCTCCCATGGTTATTCCACAGCACAGTACTTTCTCTCTTCCCAGAGCTGCAAGCCTTTGCTCACCATGGACGTCCACTGCCGAGATACCAGGTTGCTCTGTGCTTTGGGGAGGAATTTCCAGATCCACAGAGGCAGAGGAAACTAATTACAGCCCATGTAAGTAGGATTTCTGCCTTACCTAAAACAAGCACACTCCTTGGAGGATACAAATCTGCCAGTCAAACCTTTATACCTCATGTAGGTTATGAGGAAGGTGATCAATTCTTGAAAATGCAGCACTTTCCAGAACAGAGTTTAATCCCCAGATCTGCCAAGGACTGTCTGGTAGCCCTCAGTAGGGCAGAGCACCTGATTTTCCCTCTCTGTAGAGCACGGGTGTCATTTGTGATCTGTTGCAAATCCCATCCTAAAAACCCTAAAACTGAAATGTACCTGGAACTGCTGAGATGTGTTAGTTTTCCTCAGCCCAGCTGTGCAGCTCCTTGGACTGCCTGGCCAGTGCAGGATGTGGTGCTTTTACACCCACTGCACCTGAAGGTGCTCCAGAATCCCAGCCTGCATCTCAAGGCCCTAAGCCCTAAATGGGGCACAGGGGCTGCCTGTGCAGCTTCGGGGTTCAGTAGCTGCCAGGCTCATGGGCTGCCTGGCCACAGTTCACACACACTCAAAGCTGGAGTTTCGGGATGCTCTCTGAGAGAGGCTGATGACAGAGACTGAGACCAGGTACTTTCTGAATTGGCTGTAGTGGCCCATAAAACCACAAGAGAGCTAATGCATACACCAGTGGCAGGGCTTATCTTACTGAATCCTTGAGAAGAAAACTGGTGTCTCATTCAAATTTTTTGAAAGCCCCTTCAGTAGCAGCCCAGGTCCCAAGTCAGACTCCTACAGTAAGCTGTGGCCTCTCCTTAGCTGTGTAGCTTTTGTGCTGCCACACTGCTGCCTAGCAGGTCTCTAGCAGGGGGGGAAATTGAGAAGCTCACAAATCCATCCTGAGATGTGCAATGACTAGTTAGAGGCAGCTGTCCATCCCTGCCTCTCCTTCAGCTCTTTTCCATTCCTATTTTGGCTTTCCAGCTTTCCATCCCTCCTTCCCAGCATCCTCTCTCCAGCACCCATATCCGTCTCCTGTACTGGCATCTTCTCTGTGACAGTACCTCCTTCTCTTTCCACAGCTTTGCTTCCCCTTTACCTGCTCAATCTGCTCATCCCCTTGACATGTCCTGACTTGTGGGCTGGTGAGACTCTACCATCCCACCAAACAGTTACTGCCTGGCTCACTTGTCCCACTGCCTCCCCATCTCCACCATGGCGTTTATTTCCTCCAAAACAGTGCCTGTGTCTTTTAATATGGAGGGACTGGCTGAACACCAGGAGAAGGTTGTGGAGAAGTGTCATCCAGCCTGTCCTCCTCTGAGAGTAAGGAGAGCTTCATGAGTTTGTTCTCAGTGTACAGCTCAAAGATTTACAGTCAGAGCCCAAAGCCCTGAGAGGGAATGGTGGTTGCTGAAGAGACAGAAGTGAAGGCAGTGTTAACTCATACAAATCCCACTTGGTGGTTGAACAAATTCCTCATCAGAGGTTGAATGAACAGAAACAAGAGTAACCCTGACATTAGGTTGAAATCTAGCTTCAGACACAGTCATTTGGCGACATATCTCAGCCTGCCTGAGGGCTCCAACATTTCAAGTTAATATCTCAAGGTACTTTGCAATGCAGACAAGACTTTTGGGGTGTTCAATATGTATTTAAACACCTTAAGTGGCTGTGGGCATCTGTGTCTTGTAGGCATTGCTTACATCCTGAGCTAAGTGACTGCAATTTCTGATGCATCATTTGTGTCACTGGTACAGTCCTTTCCAAATGAAGCAGTGAAGGTAAGGAGTGTGTGCAGGTAGTGAGGCACTTGGCAGCAGAGCTAGGCTAGACTAGGCAAGACCTAGCTTAAAACAGAGATTAGTGATGTGGCTGAAATTGTGTTCCCATTTTGGCAAGCAGAACTGTTTTGTCCCATCTTTTTTTTTTACTTAGAACCACGTTAAATAACTAAGATGAGTGTGAAGTTTTGTCACATGTCTGATTAACATTTTGTCTGTTCTTAAGGTTGAACCCATGTTTGCCAGGCAGCTGTATTACTTTGCTCAACAAAACAGTGGACATCTGCTGAGAGGCTATGATTTACCAGAACTTGTGACTAGTCCAGAGGATTATCACAGATCTATTCGCCATTCCTCTATTCAAGAATAAGATCCTCAGAAAGACTGGTTTTAAAGGCACTGTAAAGTTTGTGCAGAGTGGAAGAGCAGATATGGGTGATGACTTGGAGATCCACAATCCCAGCTGGATGTATTCAGGGGTTCAGTGATAGGAAAGTGAACAACTAGGACACCTGTATTGTACAATAAAAGTGATGGGACTTCAACATTTGGATGCTACTTCTCACATAGGGCTCCACTGTTGCTGAGAATAACTCAAAACTGACAAAATGATTGCTGTGTTTACGTTTGCTTGATGTTCCCCTTAGCTTTTAAGGACTGATTCTTACCGAAGACTTAAATCCAGAGTTTACACTGTTACCTTAGCAGGGCTATTTATTTTGGATTACTGATCTCAGGGAAAGTACATGAATTTGTGGTGTTCCCAATTTGAAACTGTAGCTACTGTAGGTGGGTAACAAACGTAAATGGTTTGTTGAGAAGAGCTAATACATGTAAGTGGTTATAAATTTAGATTCATAAGTGTGATGCCTATATTCTTGTATAGAATATTTCAGTGTATTTTTTTGAAAACAATGCAATTCTTCAGAGTCATATTTTTTTAGTGCCTGACTGACATTTGTCCTGACAATGAATTTTGTTGCTGCCATTGTTTATATTGGGTTACCCTCCATGATAGCAGTTTCTAAAGTGATGCATTTATGATACTGTGTTAAGGAAAGTGACCATTCAACTCATATTGCCTGTGAATTTAGTGGATTAACCACTAAAATTCTAGAGTCCCAAAGAGAAGATTTATAAATCAATTGCATTTTTCTTATAAGTGTAATATAATATATGCATTATACATATATATGTATATATGTATGCATTAGAATGACGTTGGCAAACCTTGCAAATAGCACAGAAATGGTCCAGCTACCCCTTTTTTGATGTCACATGCATAAGCCAGGTTAAAATAGCCACCACCTCTGACTTATACAGAGCTGACTCTGCTATTTGTGTGCACTTGCAGCTTTCTTCCAGTGGTACAGAAATGAATGTGAAGGGAGAGCTCAAGGAGAGCAGTGTTTGGCCTCCTGTACTAAGACAGTCAAGGAAATGCTTGTTTGAATGTTTGTAGAATTTGATGCAGTTTGCAGCTTTCAGTGACAGAGTGCCGTTGAAAAGACAAAGAGAAGAAGTCTGCTGGGTGTGTGTGTGAATGAAATTTTCTTGCTGACAGGCAAACCATGTGATCTTAGCAGCTTTAACTCCAGAGCATGATCCCCCCATGCTTAGCAGACATACTTCACTTGACTTCCTAAATGAGGAAGAAAAAACGGTACTTGGTCTGGCAGCAGACTTGTGTTCTAGGGACGTTGAATTTATACATCTTAAAGATGCATAGTTTTGGGATATATTATCCCCCTCCTTCTCCACTGTGCCAAGCAGAATAAACAGATCATTTCTACTTCGTTACTTGAAGGGTTTTTTTCCTGGCTATAAGATTTTCGTAGGGGAGACCTACTTCTTAGACGTTAAAAGAAATGCTCTAGGTGAGCTTCCAAGCTTTGCATATGCTTTTGTCCTGCGCATACATTCTACTGAAAGGGACTTCTGTGTTCAAACTTAACTGGTACAATACAAATATTTGATGTGGTTTTTGCTTTTTTCTAGTGGTCGTTGCTTCATATGCTCATTGCTTCAGCTCACGTCTTGGAATAAAGCTCTATTTCCCTTCCAACTCGGTGCGTATGTGTTGTTTTCAGTAGTGGGACAAATCTAATGCGTGTGGTTCTGCACTGTGAACCTGGTCAGCGCTGCTGGCTGTCTATGGGGAACTCTGTTCTAAGCCAAAAGTGCAGAGAAAGGTCAAAAGGTAAGGATTTTTGTTTACGGAAATGTCTGCGATTTTAGCCAGAGGTAGTATAAAAAGGGAAAACAGGGAGGTTACCCTTTGGCTGTTGGTTTCCAGCTCCATGGACAGTGCAGCAGAGCCCTGCAACAGGGCATTTGGAGCTGCCATGCTCTGCTCCTGCCCGTGCTCTGCTCCCAGGGCTTCTGGGGCTGGGGACCAGGCTGGTACTCTCCTGCCCAGCTGAGCATGTAGGGGTGATCCTCTGACTGCCACTTCATTCCTGGTTGTTAGAGTTTCCAGTGCCCTTCCAAGTGAGTAAGGGGTGAAAAGGAGGATGATAAAATGCACTGAAGTAGTGAAGCTGCAAATAGGAGAGAATTTACCAGGTAGCCCCTCTTTGCTGGAAATCAGGGTCGTGAGAGGGGTTTTTGGTTACAGGAGATTGCAGAGCAAGCAAGGTGTGAAATACAGTTATGAGATTTGTGATGTGTCTGAAGATGTGGGGGAGAGCATTTTCTCTTTTTGTGCAGACTCTTATTGACTATTGAGGTGCATTGTAATTTTTGGCTTTGTAATCAGCTTTTAATTATTTTCCTTGAAGTAGCATAATTTAAATTAATTTCAAATTACTTTTAATTTAATGCCAGTGGCTGTGGAGAGGGAGGGAGAAGAGCACCATCTAATTTCTGGCCAAACACAACTTGCTTACTTTGAATGGAGAGATACAGATGAAAGGCTTATTTTAACCAAGCAAAGAGGTTGAGATATTTCCCTTGGAGGGATGGTGCAGGGGGAAGAGTGGAAGGAAAAGCAAGCTGTTGATTTGTACCATAAATTTTTTTTGCATGTGAGGACTTAAAAGCTGCATTTACTTTTATGACCATTTCTTACTGTTCGAAATAACTACAAATACCTAAAGTGGGGAAGAAACAAAAAACGAGCAAGAAAAAAAACCTGGAAACATTTTCTCCTTTTAGTATAGTTTTTTACAGTGAACTACGTGAAAGCATTTAAGGTACTTCCTACCTCTGTCGAATTCTGTTTATAGTTTCTGAGGTCTGCTTCCTTCCTGTTATGATTTCGGTGGCGTTGTAAATGACATGTTTTACTCCTGTCAACACCTAACGCGTAGCTGTTTGGTTTCTTTTTTTCAAAAGTTTTTTGTGTCATTATTGTTTTTTCTGATTTTAACACAGCTGCAGTTGCAATTGTTTCTTGAAAGGGTTTTGTAGCAGAGAACCACCTAAATTCAAAATTTGCTTCGGCTGCGTGGTTTTGCCTACTGCTGTAAACTGTCTTAACCTTAGAGGGGTTGTAGGTTAACCAGAAACAAGGAGATATATTTTAAGCTGAAGTACAGTGTAATGGCGTTTGTGGAAAAAACACAGGATTCACGTGAAAACCCCTGTGGCCTTTAAGACCGGCATATTGGTGGTGTTTACATCAGCCTTTGTCAGCAGCGTGGAGGTGGGGAAACACCACCCTCAGCAAAAGGCTTTCAGGAAAAAGTAAAGCGTTTTCTCTTGCACGCTCTCAGATCACTGTCTGTGTATTCTTGTCGAGAGGCAGGGGGGAGGAAGGGGGAGGGAAGAGAGAAAGAGAAAGAGCACTTGCCAAAAAGGCCAAGCAGACTGAAACAATCATATCTCCCTTCCCAGACAGAACTCTGTGTCAAATTTAGATGAACTTGGATGGCAAGATATTAAAGATTGCCAGGATGGTTTTTATCTGAACTCTGATCTGGCTGGTAGTAGACTAAGAGTTACTGATTTTTGATGTAACACTTGTGAGTTCGGTTGGCTCTGAAGAGGTATCAGCAGGTCCCTGTGACTCCGAACAGCTGGGAGGTAGCTGGTGTGCAGCCACCCAAGCACTTAACTTTCACATGAGTAGTCAGGTAAGCACATCCTTGTTGCATCCCAGAGGGGTGGTTGCATCCACTGTGACCCACAACCAGCTCCTCTGCTGGGCTGCAGGAGCCAGCTGGCCCAATGCCTGCAGGATGCTCCATGCCCTGACTGTGCTGAAGTGATGGTGAAGGAGGAAATAATTCAGGTCTCTCAGAATAAGCCTTGTGGAACTATGGATATTGAATTACTTATGAACACAGCGACTGGATGGGTTGTCATTGTCATTTTGGCAACTGGCAAGAGGAAAAGGCAATCACCTGTGCTCAAGTGGAAACTGCAAAACAGGCCAGATGCCTTGGTTCTGGGTTTGGATTTGCTTTTCTGCTTGGCCCTAGAAGAGACTAACTGGAATGCTTATGTCTGAGTGGCTCTGCACAGCATAATGTTCCACAAAAAGTCAATTGTCAAGAATGGATTGGCCCAGTTCAGGTTTTCATCTCCTAGATAAAAGTAGCTTCATGCACTGGTTAACAGTGGCAATGAAATACAGGACTTCATTTTGCAAATGCATTTTTATTCTTTCTGCACAGCACGGCTGCCTCACATGTCTCTGCAGGCAGCTGGCCACCTCCTGCCACTCCTGCTTACAGTGCTGCCAGCTGAGGCCAGACCTGGGATGGTGTGCTGGGCACTTCTCTCAGATCAGTCTATCAGGCTTCAGCTACCACTTTCGTGCTCCCTTCAAAAGACAGGTTATTAATTATGCAAAAATTCTGTCTGTTAAGCTAAGAGAACAGACAGATTCAGGTGACTTCTTTTCACAAACCACAGCTAATGTGTGTCCTCCATATTCCTGGTAAGTGTTTTCATCTTTGACCCTTAAGCTTTCTCTGTTTTGGTTTTGAGACCAGCTTCTGACTTCTTCCTCTAGGAAAGTCTGAAATCCAAAAACTCATGGACTCTGGCTGTCCTATCTACTCACCCCAGCTTTTAATCCCTTTCCTGGTGAGGAAGAAATGATGTCCTTATGCTACCAACAAAACGACCTCCCAGAGGAAGTTCTGTGAATACCCATGTGAACCTGGTGAGGTTATGGCAGACACTTGCATCTTACCTGAAATTTGCTTTCCAAGCTCTCTCAGCTGTGTCAGTGCCAGTGCAGTGTGTACATCACCATGTGCATGAAGCACATTTCATCCCATCCTCAGCATATTGTTCATCTTGCTCCTCTCACATCCTTCAGGAAGGGCAGATGTTTAAACCTGGATCAGGCAGACTGAGGAAAGCCCTGATTTCTTCAGGTCTGCAAGATGCGGATTCTCTCTCTGAGCTGGGGATGGCCAGCACAGCACAGGCAGTGGTCAGATGCTTTCAGGTTCAAGCACTTCTGCTGTTTGTCTCCAAAATGCATTTGCCAAAGTTAGTCCTACTCATATATCAATGACTGTTTGTCTCATGCAGTCTTATGCCTTCTCCTCCTGGTCCTTGGCAAATGGTCATGACAAAATTTCCTTTTTTCCTGGTGGTTGCAGCCATCTAGTAATGCGCATAATACATTTTTGGGGGTCTAGCTAACCCTTTTGGCTCTCTCTTGGGTCCTCTATCAGTTTTCCTCTGCACTGACAGCAAGATCTAAAGACACCTGTGCCTCTTATTTTGTGCATGCCAAGCATGATGGGGCACAACCTTTGTAGGTTAACCTCTAGACAACACCACAATTCCTATAATTGTGAGTAGGATGTCCTTGTGTCTTCCCAGTTGTGATTCTGACACTCAAAACCATGAACTGCTCAGCAGATTGTAATCATGGCAATCACTGATGCTAGGCTTTCCCGTAGGAAGCTGGTGTGCAGCTTCTCTCCACCTGAGGCACCACATTCAAATTACATTATCTCAAGGAGGTGACTGAATCAATTGTTTCTCACGCTCCTGTCAGAGCCATTCATAACTCTCTCGTAAAAGCAAAGGCTGAGCATTTCTAGTTTCTAGCACAGAGCATCTGGCCCCAATAAAACTGCTTTTACTGCTAGATATCCTACTTTTTTCCTTTCAAACTTCTGGGTTTCACAATTTTATATCCTCAGAAACCAAAGTTATGGGTCAGGCCATGTTACATCTCCAACAGCTCATTTTCATTTCCTTTTTTCACACATGATCAAGAGGTTTAGCCCTCTTCATGACTGTCCCCTCCCACATAAAAAAACCCATGTAAGGAGTACTGAGAGAAAGACTTCAAAAACAGGGTGAGTGACCTCATCATGTATCTACTGTAGAGACATCAGTCTCCAAGAAATAGGAAAGGTCAGAGCTGTTTAGAGCCAAGGGGGTTTTCACAATTCAGCCGAAAAACCCACACAGGGTCTGAAGAGTTCTTGCTGTCCTCACCCTTCATCTCATCTTTTCCCAAACTCTTTGGTGACCCTCCATCTAAAGAAGTGTCTGCTCTGTAGTTTTTAACATGGATTACCACCATATTTACCATGGCTTAACATGGACTTCCCTAAGGAAAGTGGTGAAATAAATGACAGATGTTTGCATGGGAATACTGCAAAATCTTTTTGCCCTTTTAAACCAAACACAGTGTTTTCTTCTAGAGCTTCTTCCACCCTCAATATAACTGAATCCTGGAAGTTTCAATTGCACCATCTTAAAAAATTTTATTATTTGAACTATTGAGCCGATTTGCTTGCTGAGTTTTGTGCAGCTAGGGGAAGAGAGGCAGACAAGCCCTCTCGGTGCTGGTGTGAGGAAGCTGGAGGAGCTGGGAGCTGTCTGTGTCCCTGGTGCCACGAGCCAGGGAGGGCCTTTGCCTGGTGTCACTGGGTGTGGATGCAGGTCACCCACACCCGCAGACAGCGCCAGCCTGAAGGATGACTCTGAAGTCTCACTTTCCTTTAAAACCATCACTCTACAGATAAAATGGCTTAGCTACAATCCCCACACAGTTACAGGCACTGTTTAAATATAGCAAGCATTGATGTCTATCTGTAAATTACAAGGAAATGAATAAATCGAGACGACAGAAACCGCAAAAAGGAACTCTGAAATGAGCCTGGAGCTGATAGGCTGATTTCAGGCTGGCGTCTGCCGAGGGACCTGGCCAAACCTTCGCCATCCCCTGCAGCGGTGACACCGCCGCCGGACCCGGCCGGGCTGTCCTGGCTCCCCGGCACGCACATCCACCTGCTGCTGCTCTCCAGGGAGCTGGCCCGTGTGCAGGGCTCCTGACCTGTGCCCTGGGGACAGCGGCACCCCCACGAAAGCCAAAGGCACCCCGGGCAGCTGGGGTCCCTGCCGCAGGGAGGGGATGGTGCGGCATTTTCTGGAAATGAATGAATTCATTTCTGGGAGGCAGTGGTGGGGGCTGCTCCGGCACGCAGGGGAGTGGAGGGAGGATGAGTGCAGGAAGTTGAAGCATGACTCCTGTGCTGCTTACCATCCTGCAGCCTGCTGGCTGCAGATATTTGGCAAAGAAAGTTTTTGGCCTGGCTTCGTTTTTTTTTATTATGAAGTTTGATTACTTTTTGTGTGCAAAATTTATATCAAAGCCAGAATAATGAAATAAAATGTGAAGGTATTGCCTACAGCACATGTGTGTTTGTGTGTGTGTGTGTGTGTGTGTGTGCAGCTAGCAAGCCACCCTCACCACTCTCTGATAATCTTTCACAGAATTGGCAGGGTTTATTCCCATCTGAGTGAGGTGCTAATGACACCCTAGAAGTTTTAGGAAAATATTGGGCTGGGGAGAGGAAGAAAGATCAAGTGTAAATCAACATCTGCTGCAGGCTCTCAACACATATTAGGTACTTAATTTTTCAGACTCTGCCAGGGGAGGAGTGTCCACTGATGCCTTGTGCCTTATTAAACCCCAGAGACTGCACTGCAGGACATGGCCAGCTAATTCTGCTGCTCCAGAGCTCCATCTTTCCTGAAAGGTCTTATAGAAAACAAACCACATACCCCAGGGGTCCAATAAACTCATTTCTCCTCCTTCCACATACTAGGTGTTCCCAGGATGAAGGCTTTTGGCACCAACAACCCTTTCCCCATGCCACATTTTTGGGAGGTGGGTTGACTTTGGGCAGGGGAAAGTGAGTGCTTCTGTGCAGCTTCTCCTTCCAACCCCTCTGACACACCCCTGTGGATGGACTAGTACTGAAATTAGTCTGGCAGGATACAAGGATTATCAGCATTCCTCTCTACCATTCCAGCCAAATGGTGTCTTCTCCACGAAAAGCTCTCCTCCTTTGCATGGATGAAGCAGAGAACAGCAGCTGCAGGCATGAACCCAGTGAATGCATGGAGCAAAGCATGGAGGAGGACAGCGGGTTGAGGGGAGCTCAGTTGCCAGGTGTAGCTGGGGGTCATGAGGACCATTTAGAGCATTCTGCCTTTCAAAGGGTCTGGAGTAGAGAAATGGGTTTTGCCCAGGAGGAGAAGTCAGCTAGTTCTCAGAAATAAGGCAGCATGTGCAGACATGGGGAGCAGGAAAGGCGTTTAAAAAAAATAATAAAAAAAAAATCAATGCATAAAGACAGCTCTCCCCTTCCAAACAAAAACCAACTAGCCAAACAAAAAAAACCCACAAAAAACAAACACACAAAAAAAAGACAAAAAAAGAAGAGAGAAGCTAAAATTGGCTGGAAAAAGAGGTGGACAGGAACGAGCTGCTGCTTGTGCCTGCACAGGGTCAATTATTGGGGGTGGGGGAGTGGGAATGGGAACTGTGATGAAGGCAGACCTGGAACAGAGTGAGTTGAGAGACGGATACCCTAAGCAGTGGGCCAGGAGCAAGCCTGGAGACCATTCCAGGGGAGGATGGAGGAGGGAATAGGGAATTAAAGGGCCCCTCCAGGGGAAGCAGTGGGCCCTTGGCCATGAGGGAAGGTGAAAATGGGACTGCTAATTATGGGTGTAAGTGGAGGGTAAGGGGGAGTTTGAGGAATACAGGGTAGCGAGTTGTGGTTGGAATAAGGGAGAAAGCTTGAGGAAGGGCTTGGAGGGAGAAAAGGAGCAGAAGGCAACACAGCAAGTGGGATGCTGCAGCCACTGGTGCTCTGAAAAGCAGGAGGAAGGGAGGCTAGGAAAGAGGAAGAGGATGGAGGATGATGATGGTTGGAAGTAAGGAGCTGGTTGTGCTTAGAGGAGTCAATGTGTGGCTGGGTTTAGAGGAGCTGGAGGAGAGGATTATTGGAAGGTGTTGACAGGAGGCTCTCATCCACACTTGGAGAATGGAGTAATAAGCAGCTTATGAGCTGAGATAGAGTGAGCCAGAATGAACCCAGTGCTACAGAGAGATAAAATGAGGAGACTCAGAGCAGTTGGAGAGGTCCTGAAGGAACTTTGTGCAGTGGGACAAGGGGAGGCTGAAAAGAGCAGCAAAGCCACAGCCAGTGATACAGCCAAGGTCACGGCAAGGCCAGGTGGAAAGACAAGAAGATGATGCTGAGGGAGAGACAAAGGTGGCCATAGAGAAGGAACTGAGAGCCCAGAGATCAGATAAGGAGCAGAGCATAGCCTGAAGAACGTTTTTAAGAGGAGTGAAAGTTAGCAAGTGGTCCTGATGTGGTGAAGTCTTAGTGAAAGTGGGATGTTGAATATTTCCTCAGTTCCTCAGCAAAGTCAAGCAAAGCTTCCTTGGCTTCAGGTAAGCATCTTCCCACAGACACCCACAAGCTCCTGGCTCCTGCCCAGTCGTCTCCAACTCCATGTTTGGAAGTAGAAAGTGAAGAGTTATACTTTTTGAACAAAGACAGGAATTCCTGCGCAGTCCACCAGGGAATCTCATCAAGATTGTCAAGGGTTTAATGGGCCAAGAAGGGTGATTTTACTTAGTGAATTAAAGTGAATTAAATTACCTACCTAATTAAATTAAGTAGTTCAATTAATCACTGAATTTATTGCCAGTGATGCCAAATATGATCTGCCATTTTTAGTCATCGCTTCTTGTCTGGAAAGCCCAGCTCCTTGGACTGGCAATGCCATGACCACGCTTCCAGAAAGAACGTGTTGCTAGGAGCTGCATGGGTGCAAGGAAATGCCATGTTCCCAGAATGCATGGGATTGCTCTGAATCACACAGTCCAGCAGAGATGTCCTCCCTTTCCATGAGCACCCAGCAGTGGTGCACATCGAGTGTCTCCATTTCCTTTACAGTCCTTTTGTGGGCTGGGCTGGAGGAGACACTGCTCCTCTCCCTCATCCCATGGGTGGAGGGGAGAGCCTAAATGCATCAGGAAAAGGTCACCCCCCCCCAGTGCTTGGGAAGGCTTCGTGGAGATGGAAGCACCTGCAAAATCTCTTCAAGTTCACAGCCCCTGTATTCTGGGTCTCGTGTAAACATGAGGCGAGGTCTTGTGCCTGGCAAGAGGGAGAGTTAACCTGTCCCCAGTGTGTGGGGAAACACCTGATGTGGTTTGCTAAGGGGCAGATAAAAGTCTGGGGTAGGTCCAGAGTAAACCCACGATTAAAGGCTACCCAAAGCCATGCTTGCACCCCTGAAACAGTCCTGTGCTTATTAGTGAGAAATCATTTAGGTTTGCTTTTAAATGAACTGGAAGCAGGTGAATTTTAACATAAGGACACAAAGTAAATGTGCCACTTAGCACTTCTTATGCTGATGATTAAAGCAAAGGTTTTCTTTTCTCTCTAAGGAATATTATGAGCTATGTGCAATCATGTTAATGACAGCAGTAACAACACAGAGTAAGTATTATTTTAGTGGAAACTGAGGTGTTGGTGAAACATAATCTTTGAAGCTGGAGTGGGACAGGGCTGGGATAGAGGCTCGAAATCCTGATTCCACTGACCTTGTGGGCTGAGATACCACCCCAGACAGAAATGTCTGTGTTTTAAAAACCAGAGATGACTTCAGTTATTTGGGAGTGGGTCTGTGGTGTTACCTAACTGCTGAGGACATCCCATGAACCTCACAACCTGTGTTTTGATGGCCAATTTGGAACTGAAGCAACTGATGTAGTGGAAATAATTATCTCACCGTCTGATGTAGTTGCTCCGGCAAGGTGTTTGCAGAACGTAGCTGCTTTGTATGGGATAACAAAAAAGCAATGGGCTGGCTAATTCAATTAAAAGCAAATAACTACAGTCTAGGCACTGACAGCATGTGGGAGGAAGTGGTGTTGTTTCCACTGTGACTGGCAGCGAGTGACGAGCGAAAACAAGGTGGTTTGAGGAAGGCTTGCGTGTTAATGGCATTTCCCTGTTCTGTTTGTCAAGCAAAGGTGGGAATATAGAGTCAGAATTTACTTGAATCGGTTCCTTTACAAGAATAGATGGGGCGCCTCCATGGGAACGGTGCTGTGGCACACAGGCAGCCCTGAGCTCACTGCAAAGTGCCCTGGAGTGTGAGGGGCAGGTGTTTGTAGGTGCTGGGGGTGAAACAGAGCAAAAGCCATAGCTGTGCACAGGGCAGGCTGGAGATGGTGGTCTGTCTGCCGGGAGTGCTGAGCTGCTTTCGCTCTCTCTCTCTGTGGCAGCTGGGCTCCCACCGCCTGCTGGCAGCTGGAGGCTTGTACCTTTGTTTTTTAGAAAAAGTCTGCTCGTGGGGTGGCTGATTCACTTGGTACTTGCAACAGTCATAGGCCCACGTTGCAGCCACAGGCTCAGCAGTCTGGCTATGGTGTTGGACCAGAGTGTTTACAGAAGGGAATCAGACTCTGCCTGATGGCAGTATCAGGCCTGATAACCCGAAAATATCTAATAGCACCTTCCTCTGTCTCTGCCTGTCTGTGTTCATTTTTCTCTCATTACTGGGATAAAAAAGTCACCTGTCACTGATTCTGGGTGCTCCATCTTATAAGACAGCCTATAGGATGTTAATTCCCTCCTGATTACCTCAGATGACTCTGCATGAAGAGAAATTTTTTCTGTATTAAAACTCACTTTAAAAGAAAATTGCCTATAAATAATTAATTCCAGCCTTTTGGTGGCTTAAGCTTTCAGTCAATGTCTTGAGAGAGAGACAGAAGTGACGTGCAGCCCAGAGAGGGACAGTTCCTGTGCTCTACCCAGGGAGCATGGCAGTAGGCAGGGATGGCAGCTCTTGACCATTACAGGGTTGTTTTGGATTCCTGGTGTGCTCCTCTCCTCAGAGCACTGTCTCCCTGCTTCATGAGCCTGCAGGAATCCCAGCAGGTACCTTCGGTCTGGCAGAAGCACGGCTCGATGGTTCGTGGGGTTGTGTGACAGCAAACAGCAATGGAGAGGAGCTCGATGTGCTCGGGAGGGAGCACAGGACAATGGCCTGAAGGGTGAGCCTCCCTCACCACTCACCTGCAGCAGCGAGGGCACAGCAGAGAGTAGCAAGTCCCTCAGCCCCGGGGGCCCCGTGGAAGCAGCACACAGGGCAGCCAGGGCTGCAGCAACCTCTGATACACCTGATGCTACAGAAGTTACACATCTCCAGAGAATCAAGTGCACGTGTGCAGAGGAGGGGGCAGGTGCTTTTCAGTGCAGAAATTTGGCTGTATTTGACAAGGTACCAGCTCCCAAGTACGTGGTGTCTCCTGCACTGGAGCAGGGATTCCTCTGCAGCTCTGCTCTGCTTACTCACTGCTCTTCCTTTGGTCTGAAATCTGCCACCCCTTGCTGGTACTAAACTCCTTGCTGTAGGTCAGGCTCAGCCTTCTAATAGCTCTTGTTTCTCCTCAAACATGTAACAGTAAAAGTAAAATAAATATGTAGATTCTGCTGCTCCCACAGCAGCTAATGTATTTTGGCAATTGAAACAGAAGGGATATGCTCCAGACTTAGCTCTGTCATTTCAAAGATGTACAGAACAGTGTAAATCTGGAAAAGCTCTGACTCAAACTGGCATTATTTGCAGCCCTTCCTGATCTATCCATGTTGGGTTTGGTGAGTTTTTTGTCTGTGTTTTGGCTCAAATTAGACTACAAGCTCTCTGGCATGGTGCATGGGCATTTCTCTGTTACTAAGGACGGTGAACTGGTGGCTCCAGCTGGGAGCTCTGTGTGGTGCCACACCACAAAATCTGGGAGAAGGTGGCAGGGTGAATATAACAAATGCAGCCAAGAAGTATCATAGCTACAGCACATCTTAAAACACACAAAGCACCAGCACACACTTGCTGGAGTGTTGTAGAGTGCAACCATGCTGGGCATGCTGGGTGCCTTGCAAGACAGTGCCTGCAAGTGTGCCCTGCAACATCCCCCACCAGCAGCCACAGAAGCATCCCCAGGGAAACAGTGAGGGGAGAGGCAGAAGGTTTCCTGTGCAGTCAGAGATGCCTTAATACCACTAAATGAGTGCCCAGATCTCTCAAGAATATTAAAAAGCCCCACAAAAGGACGTGCACAAAGCAAAGCTAGCAAGAGCATGGCTGTGTGATGCAAATGTCCACACTGCCCAGCTCCAGCCATTCCAGGGCTTTGGAGCCCCATGTACTCAAACCATGTCCACAGGATGGTATTGGATGTTTTGGGTGTCTGAAATTGTTTCCATTTCCAGCTGCCCCTGGGAAGGAGGCAGTAATGGGGGTTGCATGAGCTGGGCACTGCTGGAAGGGACCAGGATGCTTCACCAGCAGGTAAAACCGCTATTACTGTTGGGAGCCTGCTGGAAGAGAAAACATATTTGACCACATTTACGTATACAAAAGGGCAGTTCCTTTTGTTCTGTGGTTGGCATCAGGAACTTCACACCAGCGACTTTTTTTTTTTTTTGAAGTTGTTTTTTTCTCTTACCCAGTTTGAATGAGGTTACCTCCTGCTCTTCCTTCCCCACTGCTGGTTTGTTCTGCCTCCCTGTAACTCAGCAGCGCTGGCTGGGGAGGGAGGCAAGGTGTCTCACTGGTGTTCATGTTTTTGCAGCAGCTACATTGTCACTGCCTGTGCTGCTTTGGCTTTGACAGGCAGCAGAACAAACTCCTTGGCGTTTGCTTGGCCCTACCCATGTTAGACCCCTCTCCAGACCTATGCAATGTGGAAAGCCCTTGTCCTAGGTGATGGGAAAGTCTCTGGCCCCACAGTCCCCAGCACCTCATGGCTCTGCAGCCTGGACCATGCTCATAGCAGCAGCGCCTTGGGAATTGAGCTGCATCCCAAGTGGAAGTGTTTGTGTTTTTTCTTTCTTGTTCGCTTTTTCCTTTCCCACTGCTACCACAGGTCTGTCTGCTTTGCTTCTGCCTGTCAATAAGCTGGGGCTGTGGGACAATAAGAATTCTGTCTTGCAGAAGAAACAGTAAGTTTTGTGACATTTGGAATTTAGGCTTTTGTTTGTTGTCTAGTTTGGTTTTTGTTTTTTTTTTTAAATTCAGCAAGGGATGGGGGAAAGCAAGATTTCATTAAGATTTTTCCTGGGGAAAAAAACCTTTAAAACACAAGAAAAATGAAATGAAATTAAATGAACAAAATAAAATAAATAATAATAAAAAAACCCAAAATAAAATAAAATAATAAAATATCAAAGGGAAGCCATTCAAAAGTAGTTCTCACCAGTAAGAAAGTTTGAAATCAGGAGTAGGGCCTGGCCCAGTCCAGTCAGCTGCCTGCTCTGGTATGGACACTTGTGCCATGCATGGGTGCAAGTGACTCAGCAGACACCTCTGTGCCTGCAGGAAGCAGCCAGGGATGAGCAAAGGAGGCTGGAACTCAATGGAGAAGAGGCTCACTGGTGGAGAGGACACCTCTTCACCCCTGCCAAAATCAGTGACTTCGAGGCTCAGCCCTCAGCCCACTGGCTCTGCAGAGCTGTGCTCCATGGGTGCTCAGAGGGAAGCCCAGCAGAGGGGATGTTCCCCCAGGAGCTGGAGTTGGTCCTGTGTGGTTCAGCTGGAATCTGTGTGGGTTTGGGTGCTGGGGCAGTGAGGCTGGAGGGAAAGCTGTGCCTTGCAGCCACACTGCAGGTGTTTGTGACAGCACAGAGGGGCTGAGTTGCTCAGGGGCTGCATGTACAGTGCTCAGCTCCTTCTGAAAACAGGAGACTTACTCAGAAGCAGACTCGAGGAGCCACTTGCCTTTGCTCCAGCTCTTTTATATACAGTCTCCATTTCTCCTGATTTTACTTCAGCAGTCGCTGTATGAATTGCATCTCTGCAGTGTGTGCAGGGGGGGTGCAGGGACAGCTGAGTGCTGCTGGTTTGCTGCTGGGTGTGGGGATCCCTCTGCAAGGGCTGTGTTGGAGAGCAGTCTTCATCCTCCAGATGGTTGTTGGGGGGTGTGTGGGGCTTATGTCACCTTAAATAAAAACCAGGGGCTCTTCTTTTTTCCCCAGGTATAGACCAAGAGCACTTTCATGAGTGTTTTCCTTCCTGTTGCTGTTTTTCTTCTTTATTTCTTGTTTCCCTGCATTTTTTAAAGAAACATAGCCAAGCTGCCAAGCCAAGAGGTTTGTTTCCCTGCAATGCAGGATGATGTAGAACACGGATTGTTCCTGCTGTCTTTTCAAGGGAGGAGTGTGATGCCAAGAAGCAGGTTAGCTCAAAAGCTGTGCTCAGAAGGAAGGAAAGAGAGCAATGGTGGTTTGACCTTACCTCCAGGAACCCTGGTGCTGGAGGCGGCAACAGGCGGCTCTTGGTTTGTCTGAAACTCAGAAGATCCCCAGACCCACCAACCAAATGTCCCAAGGAGCTGCAGTGCTCCTGCTGCCTTTTCCCAGCACACACCAGGGATTCTTAACAGCCAGAAGAGAGCTCAACAGAGCAGTCTGAAGTATTTTCCTAGAAAAGATTCATAGACATGAGTTTTTGGCCTACATGATTATAAGCAGTGATTATAAGTGATAAGTGAATTATAAGTGATTATATTTTGGCCTACGTGATTAAACACTGGGGTTGCCCTACTTGGAGTTAAGGAATTTAAAAGCAAGGGACATCTTTCCATGCTGGTCACTTTAAAGAATCGACCTAATTTTGCTTTTTCCAGCAGTTAGCAGCATAACTTCTGAAAAAGGAGCATGTCCTGTATGAAGTTTCCTACTTCGATTAATAGAAGCAGGGCACGATGTGCACACGTGTGTGCAGAAGACACACACAAATCAGGTCATCTTCATGCTGAACTCAAAATCAGAACAGACACCAAAAAACCCAAACCCGACAAAAACCCTTGAAAGACTCACAGATTTGATTTCACCTCGTGTGAAGGTGAGCTTGAGACCATCAAACAAGAACTTCCTGGCATTTGGGTGCTCAATTTTTATTAATGCCCTCCTCTGCTTTACTGTCTAGACACCAAACCAAAATGAGGTTGGCAGCTGCAGTAACTTCTAATAATTGACATTTCTTGCCCTCAGAAGTTTCCTGTCTAAGTCAATGGGGCAAGCGGCAGAAGAATGGAAACATTACCAACTAGATTACTCCCCCGCCACCTTTGAAAAAGTGATACAATGAGAGGGTTGAAAAGAAAAACATTAAGGTTTTGATAGTTGAAAAAAAATTGGACACCATTTTTTTGAATGGAGTCATATGCCCACAAGTCCTGGAAATCACACGATGGACCCAGTTACCATCTTAGGCACCAGACCTGCATCTGGCCAGGGTACTCAGGGCTGCTGAAAGGAGCCCTTGGGGTGCCCAGCTCCAGGAAGGCATATGGGAAGCCCCATAAGTCTGCCTCATGAGCTCACAGTCTCAGATACTGCCCTCGCCTGGGTAGTGCTGTCCTAGCTGGTGGTGAAGGGAACATTTCCAGGAGCTCATGCTGCTCCCAGTTTGTCCTTGCTCCCAGGCAGATGAGAAACGAAAGATCAGGCCCAGCTGCAGACAGGGCTGGCAGGACATTTTTCCAGCCCTGCATTGGCAGCCAACATCTCAACCCAGCATACAGAGATGTGGTGTTGGTGGGGAGCTTGTGGCACCGACTTACAAGCTGTCATTTTCCCAAGGACTCCAAGGGCTGGCTGGACCAAAAGCTGGGATGGTGCCTAGTGGCTGTGGGGTGGCTGTGAGAGGCAGGTGTAGGCTCAGGGTTACTTTAGAAGTTGCTTTTGACTGGACAGAACAGTTATCAAAACCTATCAAAAGTAAAACCAAACCACCCCAAACTGCAACCACCTATTTTTATTAACAATTGCATCCACTATCCTAATTAAGAAGGAAATGCCAGAATTCTGAATAAGGATTGGGGTTGACTGGTGTAATTACCTACCGTTTCCTCCCAGTGTCAGGTACCTCTGTGGGTGCAAAAGGATGCTAAAAGAGTTGAAGAATAAAAGTGTAGCGCATGAAAGGTCTCTCTGACAAGCTAGGGAAGAAGAACAGAGATAAGGGATGGTTCTGACACAGGTCTCAGAATACAGAAGGGCCTCATGGCCTGTGGTTCAGAGGTGCTGGTCACCACTGTAGCTCTGTCTGAAGTTGTGGGTGTGCAGCTTGTCATAAAGTAAACCCTTTATTTACAAACCCACTCATCACTTACAAGCCCGTTTATTTACAAAGCCTGTTGATAAAAGTACCTCACCTTGAACTCCCGAAGGAAATCTCTTTAATCACAGAAGTCTCAGATTGCCTCTTTGCTTTGGGTTGGTTTTTCTTTTATTCTTATTTTTCACTTCACTTACAGTGTTATGCAGACAGAGGAGAATATTATGAAGGCCACATGGACAAATTTAAGAAATGTTAGTGTTGGACTTGTCTGTGTGGTATTTGTGTCCCTGGGTATGTGGCTCCCTTAGCTGAAGGAGACAGAATGGGAAGGGACAGCAAACTTAAGCAACAAGATGGGATATCATTTTATTGGACCCTTTTTGGCTGTAGCCTGATGCTCCACCTCCTAGAGGTGCTCTGAGTTGCCATCCTTATGGTTAGTCCTCATCCAGAATGTCCCAATATGCTCCAGGCTCTTGCCTCTTCACTGTTTCCCTTTCCAATCACCACCAGTTTCAAGGCACAATTTCTCCCTCCATTCTTCATCCCTCATCCCATCCCAAGCCATGTCTGCCCTCCCCTCCACCCCCAGCTCCTGCCTTGCCCCAGCAGTTCTGGGGCTCCCTCTTGGGTGAGACCCCAGCCAGCCCCACTCTCTGGGGCTGCAACACCAAGTTCCATGCAGGGGGCTCAGGTGCAGACCCCAGGGGGCTCATGGGGATCTCTGAATCTGGAATAAAGCTAAGGAGGGTTTTTTTTAGCTGTCCAGCTCTAGAGAGTACTTGTGAGCAAGATGATTTATTTCTTCAGAGGTTTATAACTTGGCAAATTTTGGATGGAGTTTTTTTTGCAGGCAAGCAGCGCATTGCTGACACACAAGCCAAAATCCTGCCACATTTCAAGTCCTTTTTCCAAAGCCTGGGGACATGAGGAAAAGGTCACCAAGTTTCTTGAAGCACGGAGAGGAGGAGAAAGAGTATATTTTCTTCCAGCGAAATGATCAGCAACTACTTAAAATTTCCAGGCAAAGAAAATATACTGGGGCAGACTCCAATCTGGGATATTTTAGCCCAAAATTATAAGAAACTGTAACTAGGAAGCAAGAGGCAACTGCTGGATCTCCTTGTGCAGCATTTTCACATTTTTTCAAAGACTGAAAGTTGCTGTACAGTGAATTTGCTATGGTTGGGAAGAAGAAGCACCCTTCTTTGCTTCTCCTCCACCTCCCTTTTTTTCTGAATGAAAGTGTTTTACAAATGAAAAAGGAGGTTTCCTGAATTGAAGGGCTGCCTTTTATTCTGAGTTGGCTTCCATGAAATGTATTTGTGAGCCTTTTGTCCTTATCTCTGAACTTGCCGAGGGGACAAGTGACCATACTGTCCTGGTCAACTTGGGCAGGCAGAGGCCAGTGGGGCATTTGAAGAGGTTCAGGGCAGCCTCAGGACAAGGACTGCCACTCTCTTTGTTGCCTGTCCCCACATTCAGAGTCAATCCTTGTGTAGCTCTGCTTCTCCTCAGGGCCTGTTGGACACACAGGGAGGCACAGGCTGTGGGAGGGCTGTGTGCCTGTCACACCACAAGGCCACAATCCCAGCCTGCTCACCCTCCTCATGGCATCCTGGGGAAAGGCTTGGCTGCCTGGACAGCATCACCCACCCCACCTGGGCACCAAAGGGTTCTGGTTCCCCAGTCAGAGGTGGAATGGTGTCCCTGGGCTGCTCACCAGGTACGACCTGCACTCACCCTGAGTGCTGCTGGCTAATTTGCTCTTCCTTATGCTTTCTGACTCATCTCCCTCACTTTTCTCCAGGTCTTTACTCTCTTTGCCTCTTCAATGACCTCCCTTTGTGTCCTATTCCCTGGAGTGCTACTCCCTGGAGTGCCACCAGGAAGGGTGGGAAGTGGTGGGGAATCACATTCCCTGGAATGAGAGAGCACAAGTGTCCCCAGAAATGTACTCTGACCTGCACAGTCCCCTGGGCAAGTGACAGAGTGGGGAGACATTGGGCATGTATTGGAGAGTGTGGGACAAGGCCACCATGAGTGGGCCAAGGAACAGCTGATATTCCTGAGGGATGGCTCCATATGGGAATAGCAGCACCTCTGGACACTTGGAGGTACTTGATGGCACAGTGAGCACCAAAACTCTGCCTCCCAAGGAAAAAGCAATGCAACTGTGTATGATCAGCTGTTGCATGGGTTAGGATAATAGCCTAAATGAGACATGAGCACAGGAATTAAAACTTGTAAAAAGGCCCCAAACTTGCTCACTCTCTCTCACCAGTGGACTCACTGCCACAAAACATAGCTGAGGAAAAAGCTCCACAGAAAAATTAAAAGCCTGGTAAATTAACCCCTTGCCCCTCATCTACATGGCTGATGGGAAGAGCACAGCAATACAGCAGAGGAGAAACCATCTTGGTGCAATCTTATGCACGTGGCAAGAGCTGCAGGGATGCTCCTGTGGAATCTTCCACCAGGTATGCAGGAAGGGCAGATGATGTCCCGTAAAGCTGGAAGGTGTCCTGTAAACCTTCCCGCTCAGGAAGGTGTTGTGCTTTGTAGAGCAGTTCTAGCTTCAGTTTTCATCCTGTGGGACAAACATAAAAGCAAAAGGACATGTATTTTTGTCTGTGAACAGGGGTAGATCTACTAAGGGACAGGTCTGAGGAGACTGAACCCTTGCTCACCCCATCTAACTCCTGCTGGCGCTGTGCCCACCACACATCCTCTTCTTTCCCAGGGCCAAAATGGCACAATTTCAAATGTGATATAACAGATTGTGTAAAACAGATTCTGTTTTGCCAGAGAGAAAACCTTTCTTACATTGTCACAAGCTGAAAAAATGTATTCCTAAGAATTGCAAATTTTTTTTAAAAAGGAAAGAAATTGCCACTGCAAAATCCCCCTCAAGTAATGCCCCCCTCCAATAAATCAAATACATAAAAAACCAACTTATTTCCAACACAAGACTGAGAAAAACACATGAGACACAAACCCCAAAAGGACTGACCAGCCCCAAGACTCTGACAAAACAACAGCAATTGAGTTTTATTGGAATATGGGGAACTGAGTATATGTAAACCTGAACAATATGTAAATTTGGGAAGTGGGAAGAAAACATAAAAAAACCCCAACAAGATGAAGGATAGAAGGAAATAAACACTTGGGGCACCATTCCAAAAAGCCCACACTTCATGGTGTGAGTCACTTCAGATGATGCTCCACCAGCCCACTGTGTCTTTGTTCTCCTCCCTGCTCTCTGCAGCACGATAAAAGCACAGGAAGGATGTTCGGTGGCAAATTGGCCATCGGCCACTTTCAAAGGGGAGTCATTTAGTGAGATTCACTCATATTTGTATAAGCTGAAACAAAAAAAAAAAAAAGAACAACATTGGTAAAGCAACCAAACCAGACTGCTCTTGCAAACACACTTCATTTTGGATCTGGTTGATGGGAAAAACACTCTGTTAGAGAGAATGTGGCACTATGAATACTGATAACACCTCCCAGCAAGCCTCAAACAACCATTTCTAGATGAGTGTTTACCACCATGTGGTCAGTCATGGCCAACCATATTGTGTACAAGTCTGGTTATGGCAGCCCTAGTGTATTAGTTTTACTTTTATTAAATATAGGCATGTATAGGGGAGAGGGGTTGTATGTTTGACTTGCCCTTCATTTCTGTAGCACAGTGGAGCTATCAAGCCTAGACCAAAATCTGTGAGCTGTTCTTCCCAGAGTGGTCAACCTGATAAAAAGTCTCCCCAGAAAGGCGGAACCATTTTTATCAGTGGGTGTTTATCACTCACTATCACTGGTAAAAGCTAGCTAGTCAGACTGAAGGTCATAAGAAACAGAGGAAACCCACAACATTTCTTCAGTTGTTTGAGTGACATGTTGCTCCCCGAAAGGCTGAGAAAGCTTTTGAAGACTGAGTAGCTTTTCATTCATGAGAACGGAGTTGATTTTTTTGTTTGTTTGTTTGCTTGTTTTTAAGAGCTTTTTTTCTTTTCTTAGTTTTTTTTCCTTTTAAACCCGTCTTGCAGATAAACTTGACACAATCCACTGCAGGCAGGAAACCTTGGAGGGTGCGGTCTGCTGGGTAGAGCAGAGGCCCAGGGCTCTGAGTATCTCACTTCCATCCCTGCTGCTGGCACTGACTCACTGCCTGTTGGGGGAGTCACCTCCCGGCTCCACACCCCCTGGGGCCGTGGTGGCACGCCTGGTGGGACAGCAGTGCCAGCCATGTGATTTGGGGGCTGTTGAAGGTAATGGGCAGTCTCTGCTGGCTTTCACAATTTCTGGTGTTTATCTGTGCAAAAAGCACTCCGAGTCAGAGACCAATGCCCCAGAGTGTCACTAGAAGCTACACTGGGTTTGTAAGGTGAGTTTTCAGCATGTTCATAGATGGCATGTGAGGGTGGCAGAGGAGTGAGAGCACTGCTGCCTTCACTGTAGCATCGAGTATGGCTTGTCATGTATGAGCCACCCAGACACACCATGCCTTCGCTCCAGAAGAACGTTCAGGTTTGTGTCTTTGCTCTTCCACTGACACATGTGGTCACAGGGGAGGCACCAAGGCTGATCCCATGTCAGAAGGGGAGCCTTGGGCACTTTGTCCCCCCTCAAGCAGGGCTGCTCTTGACCCGTCCAGCTCTACACCATGCATTCCTCATCCCTACCCTCTTCCTTGTGCCAGCCCTGGTGTTTGGCAATCATCTGCTCAGTGATTTGATGCAATTGATGATGAATTCGGGGCAAAGGTGGAGTGCTTGGCCAGGGTGGAGATGCAGCAGCCTCACACTCCTCAGAGCCATGAGCTGAAGTGTTGTTTCCAGCTTTGCAATTCCTCAGTCTCACAGTGGAATCCACCCTGAACACCATAAGAAAAGCACAATGAAGTGTCTTAAGAAGCTCCATGAAGAGACACCTACAGAAATTCTTTGAAGGCAGAAGTTCATCTATGAACAATCCTTAGCTGCAACACTTCCTCAGTCTTCAAAACTGAAATGTTGATTTTCACCTGTCTTCAATTCTCACTTTAGGCAACAAAACACCACTTGGCTCCTCTTTTCTGACCACAGAAATCTTGAATTCATAGACACAATCATTGAATGGGGGTTAGGCTGGAAGAGACTTTAAGATTCATCTACTTCCAATGCCCCTGCCATGAGCAGGGACACCTTCCACTAGACCAGGTTTGTCAAAGCTTTATCCAACCTGGCCTTGAACACCTCCAGGGATGGTGCATCCAAAACCTCTCTGGGCAACCTCTTCCAGTGTCTCACCCTCACAGTAAATACTTTCTTCCTAATATCTAAACCTTTCCTCTTCCAGTGTTAAGCCATTCCCCTTTGGACTACACATCCTTGTAAAAAGTCCCTCTCCAGCTCTCTTTCAGGCTCCCTTTAGGTACTTCAAGGTGCTGCTTTGGATGCAGCCCAGAACATGACTGGATTTCTGGGCTGTGAGTGCAAATTGCTGGAGCTTCTTGTCCACCAGTTCCTTCCTGGACAGCTTAAACCATGGGAATCAGGACTCCTTATCCTGGCACAACCTACAGCAGCCTACATCCCATCTTAGGTGTCAAAACCTGCTTGTGAAGCTGGGTGCATAAAATGATGGGATCGGTACTGGAAAGTAAACACACAAATTGTGATGTGCTATGGTGTGCTATGGTGGCTCCCCAAGTACATTCAGGGGCTGGACTGAAGCATGGATTAACACAACTCAGGTGGGTCTGTGCAATGAGCACTCTGAGGAGCAGAAAACCACATACGCACAGAATATATTGCACTGGCACACAGGGTCCCCAGGGAGTGGAGTTTATCGATGTTTATAAAGAGATTCAACATTCACACATATAGGACCCTACGAAAAAATTGTGTATTTTGCCCATGAGCTAATCCACCTGACACCACCACCACCACCAGTTTTACACCACCAGTGTAAAACTGTCAATGACTACATGAGCTAGAAATCGGTTTTCCCATTTGACTCAACACTTAAATAATGGCCCAAAAAGGTCAACCTAGGCAATGCTGCAGCACAAGGGTAAAACATGCCTGTGATACATGTTTTTCTCCGAGATTGCACCAGAACTAGTCCAGTTGTGCTGCTGATTTTGGAAATTTCAAAATGTAGAATAGGTTTTATCCTTGCAAAAGAGAAAATTTTCTGGGGTTCGTTTTATTCAGTTTTGTAGCATTTTAAATTCTTACAAAGAATCATCTCACCTTCTGCACCAAGATACCACCTTCTCCTGTTCCCCAGCACAGGTGGGTGGAGATGTCTGAAGAGAGAGACGGAGATTCCCTTCCCTGCACAGGCTGTACCAAAGAGAGCTACAACAGGTGCCTACCAATATTTTTTACCCCAATGGTTCAGAGCTCTCTGGTCTCTCCCAATCTATTTTCAAACCTATGTCTGCCTGTATTTATGTCAGGTTATAAAAATAAGTAGCACTGTTAACATTTTGAATTTTAATTATCTGCTGAATATCTAAAAAGATAAGCTGGAACGGGAAGCCCCTCTGTGAGCAGAAGTACAATCTAGTTAAAATGAGTGAAATTTATCAGAAAAAATGAGTAATGAGCAGTGAGAAAGACTGTCTCATTTTGCTAATTTTACTTTATAAATTATCTGATTTGACATTCTGTGCTAAAAATCTGCTTATGAACCAAGAAAAGCAAGGCATGTGCTCCACTTGGTTGAAGCAGAATCTGTGGCCGCAAAAATTTTGCTGCATTAGTACTGCAGCATGAAACCCTGTGCCACCAAAAAGACTCTTGTGGTTGTTTCAAGATCACCAGGGAGATAACTGGGTACACTGGGCTTCACTGGGCTTCAGGTTTGAGTCTTTGCCGAGCCCCTTGGTTATCTGCAGTCGCATCAGAACTGCAGTAATTTCACCACACAGGTGTCACCAAAGCACAGAAGCATGCAGCAAAACTCTCTTTTCCCCTACCTGCACCCCCAAGCCCATTTCAGGAATAAAGAAAAAGATAATTCTTAATCCTTAACTTGCATTTAATGCATTTTTCAGGAGTTCTATAGAGACCATAAGCCAATTTTATTTGTGCACTTTTGCCTGGGACTGGCAATGAACTTTTAATATTAAAGTTTTTTTCAGAAGAAAGAGGTGAAAGGCTGCCAGAATAGGCTATAAAACTAAGCATGTGTTAATAGCATCTGTTACAAATAAGGCTGGATTCCACTTTCCATTGTCCTACTCCTTTTTCCTCAAGTTGTTTAAATTTTCCAATTCAAAAGGAATTTGGCTGAAGATTTCCCTCACTTGGTCTTGAGTTCATGGAGGGTTGCATGCAGAAGAGTTGTACAAAACCTATTACAACCCTTTCAATAGTGGGGATGTGAGAGGAAAGGAAGATAGTTGTCTTCTGGGATGTTCAGACTAGAAGCAATTAGGTGCAATAAAGAAGCCTGCCGAGTGCCCCGGTTTCTTGCCCCGAAAATCCCACACCAGATCTGTCAGTGCTGCTGCTCCAAAGGCTGTTCTGTGCAGTGATAAATGTCATGAACTTTGGCACTGTAAGTTATTCACCAAGGCACATTATTTTATTGCACTGGTAACTCTCCAAAGGAAACCCCCCTTGGGTTGTCACATAATACTGAAAGAAGTATATAATTTACATGATAAACACCTTGTTCTGAAATAAATATACCATTTTGGACACACTCTCTTCACACCTTCCTTAAAGACAAGCTTTTAGAGTTCTGCAGCTCAAAACAGCACGAGAGAAATGGAGCTGCATTGCACATATCCCCTTTTTAACCCTTGGCATTACTGTATAAAACCAGAAGTTAAGAAAGGCGAAGACAGAAATGGCTATCATGTTCCCTTATGAAACTGTGTTCCCTGTTACTCCCAGTTTTCCCTTTCATTTCTTGCCAAAAAGACTCTAGTGAGTGACGCTAACTCAGAAAACAGGCTGTCAACCACACGAAGCCAAAATATTCCTAACATGTAACACAGCTTGTGTGAAATTATTTTTGCCTATAATTAACCATCTAGCTCCTTTTTTTAAATGGCTTTCTTTAGGAACGTTGAAAGAAGCAGTGTCCTGTGTTAGCACTGCAGAAGCATTCCTAACTACAGCCAACCTCATGTGTGCACACTGTTTCATACAGAAGAACAGGAGAACTGCTAATGAGGACCTGGCAGATAAATTGAACCATCCCTTTATCAGTGTATGGACAGGCTGGAATGTAACTAGGGATAAATATTCAAGCAGGATTTTTTTTTTTTAAATCCTTGAATGGTAAACACACCAAATTCTCTCCTAAAAATCTTTTGAATGAATCTACAATTATTTTTATCTTCAGATGAGGGCTGTCACCTAGAACTCCCCTAGCATAGCTAGACCAGAAATGCCAAAAGGCCAAAGTCCTATTTGAAGTCTACCATCACATTTAATAAATTCCCAAATATTTCAACCTATCTGGAAGCCTGACTAATTCAAATCATATTTGCATCTTTACTAGTTAAATAATGCATGTACTGTTGCTTGTTTTGACAGCAGTCCGAGTCTATTACTAACTCCTAATTGATCCTAAAATTTTAAGTGCCATGCAGGAAGTACAGATCCTAAGAACCAAAAAGAGATTGCAGATGCTCTATATCCTCAGGGGTCTCTCCTCCTATCCCTGGGTAGGATGCATCTGATCAATCAGATCCAGAGAGCCAAAGCTTTAAAAAGTTAAAGTTCCAGATGTGAATTTTGAATCTCAGGCTTCAGCAGGAATACTGAATTCAATTTTCAGTTTCAATGTGTTCTCATGCAGTTAAAGATATTTTCCTTCTAATTTTTATAAATACTATAGAATGGTAAGAGCAATATAGCAGTTTAAGAGTGTAAAACATGTAAACTCCCTCATTGCTAGTGATTCCAGAAACCTGCTTGGATACAAAGAACAGTATTTGAATCCATTGATACCATCAATATTGTACTATTTAATATCCTCAGGAAAAATACGGCACTTCGAGAGTATTTTAGATAGACACATCCAAAGCTGTTGGCTAGAGTTGACTTAAATATGGTCTGGCAGTAGGTTTGGAAGTATAAATCCCCTGTGCAGGAGTGTCTCAGATGATTGTGTGTAACCATGGCAAAAGGTTCTTGAAGTTTCCTTCTTCATGAGGCCAAAACTGTATCTAGGAAACTGCAATCTTCTTACCTTCTCTTAGATTAGAAACAGAAAATGTCTATCAGTACCTTCAACATTAAAAAGGAGCTGAATTTCAGTACATTCAATGTTTAAAAGGAGTTGATTTGGTGAATATTTTTATGATACATTTCCTAGGGCTTTGCTTAGCTAAGTATTAGACTTCTGCAGGTGAGGGACTTTCTGCTTGTCATTTAGTAGGCTCAGCAAAGACCTCCACGAAATTCTTCTATCATGATTCTTTTAAAACATTTACTTCCATTACACCTGCCTTTATATCAACAATCAACTCTTATTCTTGTTCATTTTCTTCCTGAACATACGCAAGAGCGTTTTTAAGTAAAGTAGAATGAGAACAAGCAGTAATTAAGTTAAACTTCTTTCCCAGCCTCATGTTCTGTACCATATTATGTAAGCTTTCATGGGCCTATGCTTCAGGAATGTTTCATTGGTTCTGGAAGGCAAAAGGCTGCCTGTGTAGAAACCTTAAAAAAAAAAAATCTCACCTTCACCACAAAGTACTCTCTCTTCAGCGAGATGCAATAGCTTTGGCAAAGGTTGAGAGACTGGACCTGTTTTACAAGGTCAACAGTCACATGTTATCGAGCAGCTAAAAGCCCCCTGCAAAGCACAACTGCTTCTTATTTCCCTCTGTTGCCATACAGTGAAATTAAACTGGTTGGAGTCCTGGAAAGATGCAAGGGGTTTAGAACACAATACAACCTGCCTGATCCCCAGTCATCTCATGCCTGTTCTTGTCCTTGAAATTCAGCAGAGGCATGAAAAGTAGCAGAACTGTGGTTCTTTCTAAACTGTTTAACCAAGTGGCTTTAAAAAAGCTGTAGGAAGATGATTAACTTTGACAAATGACACACTATGAGCATATTTCATAGATGATTTCTAAAGAGTGCCAATTAAAAAAAACATTTTGTGAGTGAGAAAGAGCAGGATTTCTTCACTGTTTCATCCTACTTATTTGAGTGATTCCATCAAGTTAACCCCCAAATATGTAATGATTTTCCCCAGCACTGTACTGGGGGATTGAAATATTTTTTCCCGTGTTGTTCCCATTACAGTGGTGCAGCATTTGTTTTTTAATTCCTTTTTGCCTTCCTCTTCAACTACTCATGACTATTCAAAATAAATGTCAAAATACAGTAATAGAAGAATGCTTCAACATCTCCAGAGGCTGCATATCTCAACACAGCATATTATGGTTGAATTTTCCCATAAGTCTTTACCTACTTTTACTAAACTGTATTTTACTGCCTTATTACTCCCTAAATTTCTCTCTTATATGAGAAATAAAGCTCTCTAGGTTTTTATTTAAATTACAACTTTCTTCCAGTTTGTATCAATTTCAGATTTTTCTAGGAGTTAATGTAATAATTCACTTTATTTTCCCTTGCACTGTTTTCAGCATTGACCTTGCTTTAAATGTCAGAGCCTTTCACTTCTGTTACTTTGATTTCCTTGCTGTGTCTCTTCGCTACAAGCTGTAACTGGTTGTGTATTCTGGTGTGGTCTCCCCATCTTTTCCCACTTTCAACAACAATTTTTAAGCCCAATTGTACCTTTTAACAGTTTTTTTATTGCAAAACCCACACTGACCACTTCTTGTTTCCTGTAATCATCATCTCAGAGGAACTGCAGCCTGCTGTACATTGGCTGTGAAGCCTCAGCCATCCCAGCTCTCCTTCCAGGCAAAGGGATTCCAGCAGCTCCTGCTGCAGCATGATGCTCGCTGACTTCCCTAATCCACAAAGTGGATTCATTTAAATACAGTGTTCTGACTTGACTGTGAACATATATTCATATCAGATGGAATTCAAGGAATATTTTGAGTGATTCCACACTATTCTTATTGCTGTCAATGAGATGTTCTCAAGTGTAAGTTACTTCAGAGAAGCAATTACACAAAAGTCTGACTTTAGGTTTTAAAGACAAGCAACAAGCTGTTGTAATAAAAGATAAGTAAAAGAATAATCTTACAATAAAGAGATGTCTGAATGTATGTTAATCCAGTACAGACAACAATGTAAGTTTTCAATACTTAGAGCATGTCTGATATGAATACAGAAATTGTAGACTAGCAAAATTCAAAGGAATCACATTTCTTGAAAAATGAGGAATTCAGGAAGAGTGTAGGACCATATTTCTTAATATTTTATTATTCTGAAGTGAAATCTTTTACAGAACTGGATGACTATTTCAGTTAATATCAGCAGCTGAGACCACGACCACCTTAGAATGGACAACACTTAACAAAATGACATTGCTCCAGGTGCTTAATGATAATGATATATATTTGAAGTCTCACACTTCCATTTAACATACTGCTACTACTTACATGGAACTTTTTAACAAGTAACTACACGTGCATCAAACTTTCTCCAAAATTACATATTATAGAAATTTTATGTTGTATTTTTAAAGCACATAATTGAACTGGCAAAAAAAAAGAGCTGACAATAAAAAACTGTTTGAAAAATATGCACTATTTCTGAAATTATTTACTCAAAATAACTGTAATTACAGAAAGTACATATATTATTACTTGCATTATTTAATTCCAAGCCATGATATCAGTTATAAAATTAAACCCACTTATTAAGCCCCAAAACAATGGCAGCAAAACTGTTCTCCTGAATCCCCATTTCCCCCCATACAAATCCAATAATAGTGGTGAAAAGAGGGAAAGAGGATTGACTAACAAGAGGAAAACAGTGGTGGCAAGTCTGTAAGAACAAGAAACGACGACTAAGAAGGAAGAAGCAAAACAAATTATATATTGTGCTCCTCCTTACTATGTGAGAAGCTATTAACTATTCTACTCCTTAACACCAAAGAATATTTTACTTAGACGGTTTTTCTACTGATCTTATAAACTCTGAGTGCTTTTCTGTAAATTGCCAATGAAAGTAGAGCTTAGTTCAGATGTCAAAGTTACCATCAATATTCCAACAGAAGGGAGAAACACGAGAGGCAGCAACATGTTTAATTAAAAAGAAACAAGAAAATAAAAGCCCCCCAAGAAATCAGACTTACAAACACTAATACTGTAAATGAGATCGGGGAAAAAACAGTTATAATTTTTAAATGCAAAAGAGGCAGTGTGCTTCATATGGTATCTGGACAGTTATTAGTCAGCTCTAGAGGGCAATGCTTATTACATAGTTCTTGATAGTTTAAAGAATTTGAGTCTTCCAGTCACTTCAGTATCACTCTACATCTAGAAATTAACAGATTCATACACTGAACAACATGAGTAATACCCAAATTCAAGGTGACATTTGCTAAAAATACATATCAATGTATTTTTAACAAGTGAAACTGAGACTGCAGAACACTGATGAATATTTCTTCATGAACAAGTGTATGTAAACAAAATGGCCTTAATTCCCTCCATGGAGTGAAGTACAGTAGACTGAAAACCATTTTATCAAAGTATGTAGGAAGAGAAGTCTCACTCAGCAGGATACCCCAGACCATTACTAAAAAAGTTGTATCTCAATTTATTTTCTAGTGGAATTCCTTTTCTTTCCTTTAGGGTGTTCAAAAGAATTTAAGTAGTCCAGAAAAAATGTATGACTTTTAAGCACATTTTTCTGCATTGTGTTGTTGTCTATGTTTTCATCATGGCTGACGAAGAAGCTTGAAAACAAGTCAGCTGCAAGTGCATGCTGCTTTTGAATTTGTTTAGCAACTCTTCTAGTAACCTGTAAAGGAAAAATAGTTACAACTTTAGGAGATCCTGAAAAGGAAACAATTACCACAAGTTTTGACTATTCTGTCTTTGACTATTCATGTACACCGTCCACTTTTCTTGTGTAGCTGCATTGCAAATTTCAGTTCTCAGCCTTATCTTTTGAAGGTATTTTGCAGATTTCTCTTAGGTATCATGGCTGAAAGATCAGCGATAGTATGATGGTTCTAGGAGAAACATTAATTCACCCCAACCATGTAGTTTTTTCCTTTATAGATAAACTGTGAATGAGCTCATTTGGGGGCATAATAATGGTTAATCTACATCCACCGAGCTGTCAAGAAGGTACCTGGTACAGTGGATAGTATTTATTAAAATCCACAAACTACAGGTGTAGGTGCAATGGTGTTAATGGGCCTGTTGTAGAAAATATTTACTGTAACAGTAGAGGTGTATTAAGTTGTTTTACAGTCTTGGCTGGGTGTTTGATTTTCTCATTATTCTAGGGAATAATGTGATCTCTGAGCTTTTTGCCCTATTTCAAAAACAAGCCATATAGAGCAGACATGCAACACCTGAACTTTTTGGCATGCTGCAATTATCGAGCAGCCAGTAACAGAAAAAAAATACACTGTGTGTCAAAGAAAAACCAAACCAGCCGAAGAACAACAACTTAAACCAAAAAGCCAGTATCTGCTTCCTCAGCAGGTGCTCTGGAAGATGACCATGTCCACATCCAACATTTAGCATCGTAGTAGTGATTGTGAATGAACACACATAAATAGCTCTCAGTCAGAGCACAAATACATTATTTTACACAAATACAAGTAGATTACAATGAGATGCCTGGAACAATGACAATTGTCATGTAGTGACCTGGGAAAACAGAACAAGTTCTGCACTGTCTGCGGCTCAGAACTCTGAGGCACTTCTTGATTCTCTGTTTCATGAAGCTCAGATGCTTGTGACTAAGTGAAAAAAAAAGTTCTACAGGTGTTTTGGAAAGTTTGAGTTGAAAGATCTCTCCTTACTCAAAACTGATTTCTAACTTTAATAAAGCACAAGAGCTAAGTAAGATGAGGAGGTATCTTGAGACTTCTTGTGGCTAGTGAAGAGTAGGTTTGACTAAATATACAGAGGACATCTGGAAGAAGGCACAGCCCACAGACCATAAACTGCACAAACAGTCTCTTTATGTGTCTACAAAATATTCTAAATTCTGACTGCTAAGTGCAAACTGATTTGATGCAGGAAAGTACAACGAAACTCATCTCTAGCTCAAATCATCTATACTTACACTAATCTGCTCATTACAAATCCATCCTAGTTATACCATATCACTCTTTATAAAGCTGTGCTTGTAAAACAAGACTACCAAATACCAGGCTAGATGCAGCAAAGCAACCTGTTTGTTAAAAGTGGTTATGGTGGAAAGGGAAGAATCCATAACTCCTCCTCCTGATGTCAAGAAAAAGTCACAGTCCCTCCTTATTTGTTTTCAAAATGAACCATGCCAATTTAGAAAGTTCCCCCTATATCAGCTGGCAAAAGTCTGAACATTGTTCTTGGCCATTTTTTTACTACTGCTAAATTTAGTAATACAATACAACGGAACTCACAGAAACCTTAAGATTAACAAGGAAGGCTAAAATAGACTGACACTAAAAGATAAATACAAAACTGCACTGAACTGACAAGACTAGGGTGTGCAAGCAGGATATGTCACAAAGCCATTGGTTCTTCTGTGCAATTTAATAGGCCATGAACAGGGGAAGGACTGAACTTATTCTTAACTGGCAAAAGACGTTTCTGCATTGTAATTCAGAAGGCTCAAACACAGTGAAAGTTAACCCCCTTATAACAAAGTTCTCTTACAAGAGTAAAAAGCAATGGCTCCAAAGACCATAAAGGAGACAAGCAGGTGCATTGTACTCACTTTCTGTCAGTTCCACTTGAGAGCTGAGGCAAGGCTTCCAAAGCTTGCTTAAAGCTTGATCTGCCGGCAAAACAAAAATACTCATATTCTGCTAGTACAAAATGCAGCATTTACAGTTTCTCTCTATAAATTCTACAGAGATGCTATATTTTATCCATTCTTTTTTCAATAAATTGACAAAATATTTACCAGAGACCTGACGTTCATGTGCAAATTGAATACAAAGTAGTCATGACTTCAAGCAGGTCTCTTGACATTCCTAATGTGATGTACATCTTACATCAACAGGAAATGTTAAATCAGCAGCTGATTTAAGACTCTGCTTAACATCCTGGACTGTTGAAGAATTAACAGACAGTGGCCAGCTTGCCTTCTGCCTCAAACTAAGTGACCATCAGTGTATAAGGAACAGATAAAACACTGATTTTTGGCTTTCTGTGCTGAGTAGACAGGTCACTGCATTCTCCCTGACAGAAGTGTGCCTACAAAGAGTATTACAGTAGGTTTGCATCAACATAGATTCACAGAACAATTTAGGTTGGAAGGGATGTCTGGACATCCTCAGGTCCAATGCTGCTCAAAAAGTAAGGCCAATTTCAAGGTTACAGGAGGTTTCTTTGGGCCATTATTCAGTCAAGTTTTGAGTAACTCCAAAGATGGGGTTCCCACACCACTCTGGGCAACAGATGTGGAACAGAAGTGAGGGAGCAATGCAGAACCTTCATAGACAGGTAGAGTCTTGTCAGTAAAAGCTTAATATGGTGACACCAAAAGATTAATATGGTGACTTGTGGCAACTACTACTAATGACAAGTCTAGGAATAAAAAATCCTCTACAAAGCTCCAGCTTTCAGAGTTCACTGTGCTTTACCCTACAATGATTACAGACAATATCATTTCCATTTTATCCAACCCGAGGCAGTGGCAAGTAGTTTTCTTTTAGAGGCCTTCATCACTATCAGACACTCAGAATAAGGATGTAAGAACTCTGAACTGGAATGCAGTGACACCACAGGACACCATCTGTGACGCTATGAAGACACATTAAGCCTTGCAATGTCTCCTACAAAACTGTTGATTAGGTAAAACGACCAAATTGCCACCTGCAGGGACATGTAATGCAATCGTAAAAGAAGTGTAGGTAATTAAAATAATGAATGAATCTGCCTGTATCCAATCCTCAGTATAATCACCTAGAAATTTCAATCAATCAGCTTTACTCAAAACTGCTGACAGCTCTCATAGCCTATTTTTACATGCCTTGGCTGCATCAACCACTGATGGAGCTAATGCTTTTTCTTCTCCCTTTATAATAATGTGAATTGTGAATGAACACACATAAATAGCTCTCAGTCAGAGCTATTGTAATTATTATAATAATGTGTGAGTGTGTCCCACACTATTTATCCTTGGTCTTGCACCTCAGAGAAAAATGATAAACTGCCGAAAGCCTTTTGAAGGTGTTGATTCTAGGAGACAGTGTGAAGCTGAATTCCCTTTCCCTGATTAGGTGTATGGAGAAGGAGTAGGGTATTATATAAGTCTATGGAGAGCCCTAATTCTCCATATCCCTATAAGGGGACCCTGTCAGTGTCTAGATCTGTAACCTCTCTGATGCATCTGGCAGGTTATTTGTTTTACATGTTACGAGATTGCTGTGAAAAACCGGGTAAAACTCATCAACATCTGCTTGTGTCTGGCTTTAGCATAATTGTCCTCAGCAGCTGTACTGCTGTTAAGAAGTTTTACAATTTTTTTTGGTGGCAAATAATATAGTTGGTCTAAAAGTCCAAGCGAAAAACAACAAAAAGGTAACTATTTTCCTTCAACTGATAAAATCTTGCTAGTCATCTGTTTTTTATGTATTTACTTAGTAGATCACATATTCTATTCGAAGCAAAATTTCTTTCTAAATTTATATTATGTGTTTTCACATGTTTACCAAGGATTCCATTACACTGCAAAAAATGACATAACAGCACATCTTACTTGCTTTCAGGTGTCAGGTATATGGCCACGGTATCCCTCAATGCACAGATTTCAAGTTTTGCCTAAAAGCAGAAATACAAATATTAAAACAATGACACAATGTCCTTTCACCAAGTGTATACCAGTATCCCAAAGCTTCGCCTTCTTGAGAAGCAAACATTACTGCACGCTGCACAGCTGTAAGCAGCCTTGGCTTTTAAGAGTTTATTTCCTATATTCTTTGTTGCCATGCTGCTCAGTCAGGAGGCTGCTTAAAGGAACAATTTCATACTTTTGATTTAAGTCAAACTGTTTATATGGTCACTGGTAGCACTCAAAAAACACTGTTTTGTCTCTCGGTAACAATAATAAATCTTCAATTCTGTTTCACCTTTTATGTACTGTGATAGAAAGATAGAAGGATGAAACGTTTTTTCTTTTTTTTGTATTTAAATACTGTGAGTGTAACTTCTTACAGCACTGCTTGGCCAGGGAGGAGGGAAACACAAGAACACAAAAATCAGTCAATATACATTTTATTCTTGGTTTCTCTGTTGAATGTATTTTTTTCATCAGATGAGATAATAGAACGATTGTACTCAGTTTCTTGTGTGTCACCTGAAGGGCACATGAACTCAGAGATTTTACTCCTGTACCATAATGTGTGGCCAGGTATTAATTTTCACTTAGGCAAAATATGGAGGAGACTGAACTCAAAGATTAAACAAACCTCACAGATCATCCTTTGGTCTTTGAAAAGCGATCATTGTCATCATAACTTTTATATGAAATAGAAGCATTCTGCAAATGATCATTAAGTAATTTAATTTAAAATTATAAAGAATTCGATAAAAATTCACATTCTGTTCTTTTAAGCATACAGATAAAATTTAATCCAGTTAGACATTAAAGTAACTGATCTACATTTAGACACAACTAATGACATTAATCTTCCAAACAGAACTTGTAACAATGCAACACAGACGTCTAATTCTGGTTCTAATGAAGCCTTTGGCTTTTAGGTATTTCCCTCATCTCTCCTCTAGGTAGGAAGCCAGCTAAGATTTATACTTTTTTAGAGCCAGAGTTTTCTGGCACAAAATATGATATAGCCACTTATCAATTTTATACTCTTAAGAAATGCTTTTCTCAACAAGACTATTTTACCTCTTTTTGTATAGTGCTCCAAGCTCAAGAGTTTTGGACTTTTTAAAGTCCTACACATAAAATTGTGGAGTATTTTCTACATTTTAGGAGGGACCAGTACCACATTCTCAAGTACCACAGCCTAAGTAAATCTAGTGGAAGGGCGAGCCCTGCAAAATCCCTGTAGATTGTGAGATGTGGGAATACAGAGTGAGGCTTGAATGAGAATTTTTTATTCAGCCTGACAAGGCTCTGATGATTCTCACGCTGCTGCTGTCTGTCAGATAGGATTTTCCATGTTCAGAGGAACAGAAAATGATTATCAGTGACAAACTTACAGAAAGGAGGGAAAATCCTTTCAATTACAGGTTTAGGCAGCAAGTCCCTACAGTGGGTTGTTTAGTCAGACAAAAGGGATATATGGGTAGCTTTGTTGTTATTCACGGATTTAGTTTAAATAGGGAGTCAATCTTACTTGGCTGCAATCTTCCTATAGTAATTCCCTGTCCAATGCCATTACTGCCAGCAATTGGAAAATAAGGCATAAAACTGGATAATTATTTTCCCATCATAATGCAAGAATGCTGTCATGTTCAATAAAAATAGGGAGTCTGCTCTTCTGTTACAGCCATAGCAATCTGACTCAAAGGGTTTTTATAAAAAAAAAAAAAGTGTTTTTCTTAGAGTCCTTTAAAGCTTACCCAATAGCAAGTGCAACTACTAATCCAGCTGTAAATACAGAAAGCAAAGGTATTCTACACTACAGTAACATGGTATTGTAGAGAGAGTGTAACAAACAAGTGACTAGATCTGCAAAGTTTTACAAGATCCTACTATATCCTGTTTTCAGGATTTTTAAATCTCAGAATATCACTACATTGTTTTTTCTTTTAAAGTGATTTTTTATGTCAGGCCAAAGTATTTAACAACAGTATTTAACAACATTTCAAAGAGATACCATTATGATGCTTTTTATCTCATAGGACACAGGTAGCCTTTTACTACTGTCCCACACAAAGACAACCCTAAAATATAACCAAACCCAAGAACCAGTATCCCAAAGAGTATTCATCCACAAATCTGAAATAGGTTGTAAACGAATCCTTTTTATCTCCTTGCTTTCACTGCTACAATACTGCTACAGATTTTACCTCTGATTTTCTCAGTTTTCTAGATTCAGATGTTTGACAGTGCAAAGTATTCAGGTACCTGTAAAGCTCCATTTTTGCTGAAGGATGAAACACACTGCATCAGTCGACTCAGTTCTTCAGAGACTGCTTCTACAACCCTTGACATTACCCGAGGAACTAAGTCTTTGGAAATGGTAAAAACCTAATTTTTATGAAAGAAGAACTGTGAGCACAATACCTACATTAACAGAAACATTTTCAATAGTAGCATTTCAATACAAAACATAAGCCACCGTGACTGAATGGTCTCCTTTATTTTTATCAATGTACAAAAAATATTCAAAAGCAACTAGAATATGAAGGATGTCTTTTGATGCTTGCCCTGCACTTTGACCAATCCCCTCTGTTAATAGCAAAGTTGGCTGTGTGATATGTGATAAAACCTTCTTGCAATACCAAAAAGCAGCTAACCTTCAAAATTTGTGCTTTTGGCTGATGGATGCAGGTAGTCCAGTCAGAGGTGTGTGACTCACTGATCCAATTACACATTCAGCCACTTTTTATCCATCTATTTTGCTATTTCTTATAGACTCCTTTATATTTGGCCACTGTGGAATGGCTAGTGTTGTAATGCTCTGTGGCAGAGATAAACATTTGACAGGCTTTGAGAATACAACGATGTCAATGGATTTTCATTTAGATTCTGCCACTGCTGCCATTTATTAGTTCCCTGGCAAAAAAATTTAAACCTTACTGCTTTTGCCATGCATCAAGACCCTCTTTTTAACTGCTTATTTGTAAAAATTTTTAAAGTTGCACTTTTAGAATAATAACCGCAACACAAAACTATTAGATCCATGCCTGAAACAAGGTATGAAGAGACCAATCTTCCTTAAAGGGAGCCTTAGAGAAGCGAGAAATTGTTGGTGGATTAAAAAAAAAAAATCTGATTATTTTACCCAGAATTGGGGAAAATGCAGGCCAAGAGGTTGGACTATAGGAGGAAGTGAGATTATAGGTCAGACACACCAGAAATGTGTCAAAACTTAAAGGTGATGGTAAAGCTTCATTAAATTGCACAGGGCTGGGAGAGAAGATGACACAAGAAGCTGAAGTGGTGTATGGAGTGGTGAATGTAAGCTGAAGTATGTGACTGGAGTGGAGCAAGAAGGAAAATGGACTGTATAAACTTTTGAAACACTTCCCCAGTTTCTGCTTTAAAATGGTCTACAGAATTAAGTAGTGGAATGATTGTTTTGCTAGAATACTTTTGCTATTACACAAAGTTTAGATCTCATGTCTGACAAGGAAATTTAGTAACTGACAGAAGATATTAATGCATATGCACAAAAATAAATTAAAGGGAAAAAAACCCCCAAGATTTCTACAGAGTTTTCAGTGATTTAAATAAAGAATTGTATACCAGGGATGCCGTAAGACTGACTGTTCCAAAAGGCAGGTCTATACCACAAGCCAAGTACACTGACCACAAAAATGTCAGCTACCAGCTGTTGCCAGTGCTGGAAATGGGTGATCTTACTCAGCACCAAACATTGCTGACCAATTCAACACAAACATACCAGGAAGATGCCCAAAGACCTTCTACTGAGAAGAGAATATTTGTGCCTGCAATGAGCACTCTTGAAGTTACTTTACAGAATCCAAGAAAAATAATTCTCAGCAAGGGTGAATCATCACAAATTTGCAATAAGAAGACCTCATTTTGATTTCAGTTAAATTTGAATTCAAAGGTAGAGAAACAATTTTGTTTCCGCTTCAGTCTATCCTCACTGTTCATCTGATGGTTAATTTTTGCTGTTTCAAACTACAGAAACTTGCAGCTTTGCTAACTAAACTTTAACCTGACCCAGCTAACAGAATTTCACCAGTGGAAATGGGAGTTTCGTCTTGACACACATTCTCATATTTCTGCAATATTTCACATCTAGAAATTTATGAGGCAATGCTATTTAGGCCAGAATCAGTATCGGTCTCAACGAAGAGAGCACAGCAATGCACCTTTCTGCTGCAGCATTTTAGCTCAGTAAGTCACAAATGCCTTCGAATTATTTAAAGCAAAACCTCTAATTTCCATTTAAATCAATTTCCACTACACTGAAAAACAGTATTAAAAATTAGTATCATGTTGGTATATGTTTGTAGTGTTGCTTATTCCTTCATTTGGAAGCATTTGGTAAAATCAGTGATGCTTCTGGGAAAGTGCTTCTGCTATAATTTAACAATACAATGTTATCAAAAATACTGCAAATTAAATTTGAAGCTCCTGAAAATATTTTAATTTATATGAATCCTTATAATTTAAAAAGGAATAAGTAAAAGCCCCAAGTGAATCTCATAATATTTTAATTACAGGGAAAAGCCATAGTTGTGGTATCTTGGAAGGCAAGAGTAATATTACTGCCAATAGTTCTACCAGAAGCAACAGTAATCTGGTAACACTCTTGATGATTAGACAAAAGAATTATGGAAAACACAGGTTCTAATTTAAAGAGCTATAGAAAATTTCTGCATATAATCACAAAATAAAATTACAAAAGTAATGTTTTAACATGCACTCCCTAGGCCTAGGTAGCCACTACCTACCAAAGTATTTCAAGCAGCATTTGTGCTGTACAGAGACTGCAAAACTTTCTGGGCTTTGTTTTCCTATTTTCACTGTATGTAGAAGATTGACATCTATTGGCTTTTCACTCGGAGTGGCATGTGTTGAACATTTCTTTCAAGATGAAGCGGAAGTTCACTTACAGATGTTTTGGAAAATAAAGGTAACCAGAGAAGGAGACTATCATAACTAGCTATGTATCTATATATTATCTTCATGGAAAGGGAGAAATTAGCTTTAGAATTTGGCTTTTCTCTTTATCAGATAATGGAAACAAAAAGGTGTAATGGAGTGCTAGTGAGGATAAACAGGAACTGCTCATCTCCTTCTGCCTGTAAAAAATGTTATCAGTTGCATAACTGGTTGGCTAAACCTAATCTAAAACACACCTATAATGAAGACACTTCAATAAAAGGATGAAAATCCCTAGTGAAATCCCAGGATTTACCAGGAAAGTACACTGAAATTATATGAATGTAAGCATGAAACAATTTGAAGTTTCTCCTCACCTCTGCATGCACAGCAATGATATTCACTAATGCTTCTTTCAAGTAGTTTCTGACACCTGAAACAAAACAAACAAAATAATTACTTTCATTCTGTTGTCTCAACAACACCGTAATATTCTGCTGTTCAACACTGTGCTTTTTATTTGCAGTTTTTACTACCATTTTTGCAACTAGAGGCAGAAAGAGAAAGTTCCATAGCCACATCACCAGTCTATTTCCTTTTTCAAATCAAATGGAGAAAGGCACATTTCCTTACAGCAGAAGGTTAAAAAAAGGCAGTAGGTTCCTGTTTCAGTATTCTTCTCTAGCAACATAATTTCACCAACTTTGCAATTTAATAAAAAACTAGCATTCTTTAAAAAATACATTCTTTATTTTCACTAGAATACACACACCACTGGCACAGGACATGCACAACAGTTCGATAAGTTCTAAAGAACAAAGAAGACAAGAGGTTTTGTTTGTATTACAGTCTTCAAGAACTTACTACTTTATCAGCTTCTTCATCTGTAAATTATTATTATAGATAGAAACAGCAAGGATTCTTGTTTCTCTGAAAGTGGCTCAGAATATATTACTCATGGCAGTTTATAGGAGATGTCATGTTTTACTAGAAATTTCCTTTTGGGGAGGGTGGAGAAGTCAGATAAGCATTTTCTCACCAAGCACATGAAATGCTTGTCAATTTATACTAAGAAGCAAATTCTAAACAGAAGGACATCCAGCACGGTGTGCTTTAGTTAGGACAGGCTCTTATTACTCTCTGCTGCTGTAATTCTGTAATTTTCCCAACCTGTACTCCAGTTGTCTAAGATTTAAAATAGGCAAAAAATTTAAAAAATTGCCTCACTTGTTTCTACGGCTGCTTCATTTGTAGGCAATGGAAAATCAGACAACATTTAATTCATTAGTGTATAAATGCTAGAAGTACAAACAAAGCAATGGGAGAGGGTTAGTGATCCACATGACCTGAGCTTCTGATTTGGATTACTCTAGCATGAATCAGAGAAAGTACAATGATCCCACCACTCCCTTCAATACATTAAATAGACAGTAAAATATGAGAATCATGGACAAAGACTGGTGAGATCACACAGCTCAGAGATCACAGTGTGATTAAGGCTGCTGCTTTAAAAATTACAAAGTGAACCTTTAATCAGTTCATCTTACTTGCTCCGCCTTTCCTCAGATAACACCGATGCAGCAACTTATTCCTACTACAAAAAACAGCTTTTAAAAGGGTTACCTGAGATCATCAAAATGAGCTACTCTGTGAGAAGAGTAATGTCTCACAACTGCCACATCAGTCATGCTCGTATCTTTAACCATTGGTCCCCCAACTTGCCTCAAGATCTAAAAAGGTGACACTTTTTCTTTGTTAGACAATTATGGACAAACAGTTTGTAAGAGTAGGACACAAGGATGACAGGATCATCTTGCATGAAGAACAAATGTCTAGGATGTCCAACGCGATGCAGGCTGGGGGTTAGAAAAATAACAGCCTTTCTCCACACTCTCCAAAACATCTCTAGCACCTTTTCTCTTTACCTTTATTATTTTACTTGAAAAATCTCACTGTTTTTTTCTGTTTAAATTAACCCAAAGACAAGCCAAACAGTATTGTACTAGGTTGCAAACTTAAAATTTCTTTTATCTTGGGAAGAAAGTGAGGGAGGAATAAAGCAATACCAGAAATTTTATGAAACTGACTTTTTTTCTCCTGCCCTGTAACCTTACAAAACAAAGCAAGAATGTCACACACCAATACTTGAACCACACCAAAAGACAATAGGTGTATGTGGAAATGCAACACCCCCTTCCTTTTTCCTCTTATACTGTTTTCCCTCTTATACTTCACTCTACCCCTGTTTAAACTATTTGCAGGCTTCATATCACAGAGGGCAAAACTTCTATCACATCCCAGAAACAAATACAACTTGACCAGACAGTGAATGATTGTATGCAAATCACAGCAAGAGACACAGGGTGAATTTGGGAGCTGGTTTGCAGTTAACCTCAGGGTGCAAAATGTTGCTTTTGGTCTGTAAACATACACGGTATTCAGCTTTTGGCTTCCTATGAGCCTCCTCTTGAGACAGTAGGATCTTTCATGTGGAAACTGTGATTTTACTTTTGCACAAATGCTGCACAAAATTAAGACCTTGACAGTCTCCCCTTCTCTAGTACTACCTGAGCACTGCCATGGCATGCTCCTTAGTCAATCAAAATTTCAGTCGCAACCTAAGCAGCATTTCTTTGGCCCAACTGAGTGTTCCCCAATGACATATCTCACTCAAACCCTGCTACTTCTAGGGAGCCCTAAGCAGAGGGCTCCCTAAGAGAGGGAGCTGCTGTGTCAGAGACAGCTGCCTCCTGCAGAGGTGGCCAGCAGGCTGATCTGGGAGGAAGTGTTATCAACAAGGGAAGCGAAAAGCTGGAGTGGATAGAGACTGAAGTGCATGGGTTGTGTAAGAGGGTGATGTGGTTCCAAGGAAGAATCCTCATTTCCCACCTATCCCACCTAAACCCCCAAGGTAGCATGCCTCTTCTCATGCATTCAGGCAACTTGGCTCAGGATAGGAGTTGCTAATTCTGTCTGCTGATGTAAGCACCCAAATTAAACAACTTCTGACTATGCTAGTAAAAGCTGCCTATCATTATGTCTGCAGAAACCTTCCATAACATATTTCACAAGAGTTAGTCACTATGTTGCCATATTTATTATAAGTACTGCTAACTTCTAAAAGTATGGAATACTAATATCAGCAACATTAGCTCCAGGTATTGAATATCTTTGTCTGGTGGTGCACAGCTAAGGAAAAATGGTAATTTATGTCTTCTAACTGAAGAGCTCAGAATGAATTGAATAAATGGAAAGGAGATAGAACCTATGGTAAAAATGAAGTGAGAGTAGCTTAGTGTCCTAGGTTGCAATATAGATGTAGTTAAGTATTCTATTACCACCAGCTATGGGCCGTTAGCTGCTATCAGCTGCTAATGACCCACCCCGGATGACAGGCAATGGGCCATCAGGGACCCACCGTGTGACTCATGGACTTATCCCATTGTGGGATGCTCTGCCCAGGAGGGAGGAACCAGGTGTTCCCACCTGGATATAACCTGGCCTTGAAAATGCCTGAGCTAGCCCTGTCTACTGGGTTCCCAGAGGACAAGAGCTACTACTAGATCTTCAGCTGGAGACTAGACCTTCACAAGATCACCGCTTCAACTGGACTACTTCAGTTGGACTGCTACCACCACCCCAACAGGGTGTTAGGTTGTATCTGACTTTGTCAGTGCTTTTCCTTGTATTATTTCACTTATTTTTAATTTCAGTCTTGACTTGTGATCTCCCACTGGTTTGTTTTCAAACCAATACACTTAGTATTGCATAGTTAGTCTATCCCAGCTGCTTGATAAAATTGTTAACTTAAATCTTAGTGAAAGGGCATAAGCAGACATCTGTGTACATCTTTATCTTCCATCTTTGTACCACATACAAGGACAAATAGGTGAACTAAGAACTTAAGGGAGACTAGTGCTACTGGGATTGCAAGAAATAATTAGGTGTTCCTGACTTTTCATAGACAGCTCAGTCCCACTATGACTGCCGGATCAGGGAGCTCAGTACCAGCACAAATATTTCCTCAGTTTCTTGGACAGGTTTTACAATTTAAGAGCAAATAATTCAGCACAAACTGTGCAAAGCTATGCAGTTTACAGACAGTCCATGTATATGAAACTGTAGTTGTCTTAATTGCAGCATCTAATAACCTGAAAGACCTTGTCTTGGTGAGCTAAACAAGCCAAACACAGAAAGAAGATGCAACTGTATTCCAAATATGCCAGTTAGTGGAACCAGACAGGGAAAGGAGAACTATGCAAGGTGAAAAACTACATAGGCACAAGGAAGAAAGAAAAGTATGAATGAATTGACCATCAGTGAAGTTAGGCTGGAAATTAAAGGTCACTGTGTAACAGGTTTGCTCTAAGTAAGCTATGAAATATGTGGTTTTATGACAACCATTGCTGTCAGGGAGTCAGTTTCCTACCATGAATAGAACATAAGTGAAAAGGGTATTTTCCCCCAGCCCTTCTTTTTGTCTTATTTGTGAAGGATTTAATTTTTGGATGTGGAGACAAAGCCAAACATATCGGAATGTCAGGACCTGCAGGCATAGTTAATAACAGTACTATATTTTGAAAAGTTACAATTAAAAAATATCCAATTTCTGATTTATATCACTGCACTGTTTGTGGCAGGCTTTGTTGAAGCAAAGTATTACTTTTCTGGAGTATGATTCACTGGAAATACAAGCAGTGGCATCCAACTGTGAATTTGTTGTGAAATTCATTTCAAAATGAAAAAATTCTGTCTAGAATAGAATTTTTGTGCAGCTTTGTCTACAACTGTTCAGCAGCCCACGCAATTACAGTTTTTGGGACTCCATGCTGCTAGTCCTATTATACAGCACTGAAAGCTAATGCACCATGTAACTGTAGGTTGCAACTATTAGGCTAATCAAGTGAAACATAACATTCTTAAGTCTAAAATACCTCTTATTTATCATATTGAAGCACAAATACAATGGCTTTCCATTGCTTCTGACAGAAATGTGTTAAAGAAAGTCTCAACAAGCCCTTGCAGTTTCTCTGAGGAAAACGTTATCATTCTGTTACAGCATAAATGCATTCCACTCCCACTCTATTCTTAATACCAAAGACTGACTTGCTGGAATTCTAGCTGCCACTAACAAAGCCCCAGCACTGCTCTAAAGAAAAATGGATGAGAAGACATAAGACATAAAAATGAAGGACAATTTCAGCCATCACCTATCACAATGGCTGACAGAAACTTTTAAAATAGCATCTTCCAATTTTGGACTCTCCAGTCTACTTTTTCCTGGAGAAACATATAACAAAATTATCCATTAATCACCGCTTTACACCACCTATTAATTTTACTATTTTTCCTTTTTTTTTTTTGACAACTTAAATGTGTCAGTCTACATTTCAAAGCAATTTTAGCAACACCATAAATCTGTAGCAAGGATGACTGTGTGAATGACAGGAAAAGCAGAAGGGAAAAAGGTTTGTGGTTCTGAGGACTAACAGAAAACAAACTTTTAGCTCGCCAATACAGGAGTCATTCAGGCGATCTTCAGATGGTGTAGCACTACCAGTTGTCCCACTTGTAGTTCTCAGAGATATGTTTCCCCCAGGTACTTATATGACATCGTTATACTACGAAACCCCCAAAGTGACTGAATAAGCATGCAAGAGCTGGGACTCCAATACCACATGTGTAATTCTAAAACACAGAGAGGCTACAAAAACCTGCATGCAAGAAAAGGGTAAAGGTTGCACACACAGTAAAACTGAGCTCATCAGGCTGCTTTTTCTGTGCCAGAAGCTAACATGGGTCTTCAAATGTTCCCAGTCCTTCTATAGTAAATTGATAATGAGGGAAGATGTAAGCTTCAAACATTTTTTAAGCCTTCCGCAGACTCAAGAGTTCACAGAATGAACTGAAGTCCAGTGATGACAACTGAAACACACAGGAAATTTTAACTCAGGCAGACTGGGTTTGACACAGTTTTAACTCTTGTGAGATTGGAACCTCATTTGAGATGGATAAATAGGAATCCAGCCTTGCTGCTGCCTCACAACAAGGCAGCCTTTTAGCTTGCCTCTTGCGCAAAAAGGAGGAGGAGAGGATAAATGCACATAACTGTTTAGAAAAAGCAGGTGATGTCAGCAGGTACCTCTGCTTATCAACAGTAAACCAGACATGAGGATGAGGGACTATAAAGGGTCAAAAGAAAATAAAAAAGTTCTGAGGCAAGTTTGGTTAATAGAAATCACACAGGAATATTGAATATTCTAGCTCCTCCAGAATCTGTGGAAGAGCTAGAGAAGCCATCCACAGGAAATTTTACAGTTTGACAGCTGTCACTCTTGTTTTTTTCTTTTTAGTAAAGCAGTGAAGACTGAAGAGTTCTTAATACGTTGACTAAGCCACCAGTCCTGTTTCAAGACTGATTTGACTGACTTACTAGAAACTTAAGCTCTGAGGCACTAAAACAGAAATGAGTGTTGGGTAGGCACAGAGCCACCAATTTAGAGAACAACAGACAGCATTCTGTAGGAGGCCAGTACTTAACTGAGGAAGCAACTGCTGCTGGTGGTAGCAATGTTTCTTAGTGCTTCAGAAGAGAGAGCACTAAATTTGTTGGCCTTGAGGCTTGAACATGACTTGGTAGAGATAGGAAAACTGATGCCTGGGAGTCTGAAATTTTGCATTTAAAACACATCCAATTGTATGCAATACTTTTTTACGATTTATTGTTCTGTTTGGTGGGTTACGCCAGTAACAGTCAATCAGTCTGAAACCTTTTTTTTTCCTGATTACTTTTTAATGAAAACTTTCCTGAAAAAATAACATACAGAATCTGTTGATCCAAAGAGATTAATATTTTTCATACCTAGCTTCAGAACACCAATACTTGCCTGTTCCTGGATATTTCAGATGCTACTCTGACAGTAAATTTAGAGGAGGGCAAATGGAAAAAAAGTACTTAATCTGCTCTCTTCTAAGGAATGAACTGGCTTTTTAAATTTTTTGATAAATATTCTTTTCAGTTACATTGCACCCTATTGCCAGATTAAAGCAAATCAATATTGGAAATGTTAATTTCCAAGCTTCAGGTATATCATACCAAACTTTACAGCAAGTTAAAGTCAAACTGTTCTAACTCTATATCAGTTTAGCTCCTGCAGCTCTTCTGTAAGTTTTTAATCTGCTATGGGAAACTGCTGGGAAAAAAAAAAAGCTGCACACATCTACTGCAAGTCGTTAATCAGTGCTGAGTAGTGCACATTAAAAAAGAAACTAATGAATGGTATCCACAAAGCCATGCAACTTCTTTTAACAGTCTGATTTTAACTGTTAAGTTTCCTCTAGGTTCTGGCTGCATCGCAGCTGCAACAGCAGTATTTAATACCTGCTTTAACTGTAATTATCCTGGCATAATTACTAGTGTGGTCACACTCTTCCTCAATGCAACTCCTGTTATAGAAACAGTGCTATGGGCTGGCAGGATTCCTTTTGGGATGGCAGACAATTATTTGTATTTCTGCAGCTCTCGAAAAGGCAGACTGTGCTCTGCAACACACAGTGAGCACCGTCCTACCCCATGCAGTCCCCATGGGAATTTCAAGCTTAGATGGATGCCTCCTGACAAACCAAGCTGCCCATCACACAGCACAGAATTTCACTTTTCAATCTAACCTAAACAATAACTTCCAGCTAAAATCAAGTAATCTGTTTCCGAAAGCCAAAAATATAAACAGGTAAGGCAGAATGGGTGGGAGGGGGAAGAGGCACTACAGAGTAAAACACTGTCTGAGGTCACAGCAGGTCAGTAGTGCAGTCAGCACTGCCTCCATGCAAAAGCTGTTAGAACAATTTTAAAAAAGGTTATCTGTTCAGATGTGTCTTGGTACAAAAATTTTAATTTTAGAGATCTACAGATAACTCTAGGCTTCTCACACTTATGGATGACTGCCTGACACCTCCAGTGCATGGCAAAGATCTATGAACTACCTTATCCCAAGAAATGAGCAGGAAGCAGCACAGACTAAAAGTGAAAATTCAAATGAACAGCAAAATATTTTTATTTTTAGGGTGCAGCATTCCAAATAAACATGGCTTAAAATGTACCTTACACGTAAAATATTTCAGAGGCTCAGGCTACTGGACCTTGAAGTACATATAGCAAAAACCATTTTACATTATGTTGGTATTGTGAAAGTATTTGGAATAAATTTATTATTCGAAGTATTCAGAGCAGTTAACTTGGATTTGGAAAAAAAAAAACCCAAAACATGCAATTTGTATTTAGAATTAAGCACCCAGGATAACATGAAAAAGGGTGGCATCTGCTATCTACAAAGACCAACAGCACAGCATTCCTGAGGCTGCATTAAATGCATTTCAATAAAGGTGTCCCCCAAAACTATTTAGAAATTTAGTATTTATAATGAGGCAAAGTTTAATGTGACTGACACACAAACTTAATTTTCTATGTTCTCAGAACCACAAACTGTATATGCCTCATTAGAAAATGCCTGAAATTATTTAATGTTTCTAGAAAATTATTTTAAAAGGTAGCAACTATTTGTAATTACTATAGTAAATGCAATACCCCATTTAAAAAATTAGTCTTTTAATTTCCAACAAGCCTACACCTCTCAAGATAGTCCCCTAACCATGGAACAGACAGAAAACAAACTTGTTTGCACACATGAGCTTTTCATGAACTACAGCACTGGTACATGAGTATGTCATGAGATTTTACTAAAGTGCCCCCACCCACACAGTGATATCATCATACCTAACAGATGGTAAAAAAAAAAAAATATATATATATAAAGTAGAGATGTGACTTGGAATTTCCCCGTGGACATAACAAAGCAGCTCACCTCCACTCTTTAAAGCAGCACAAAGGTTTCTCCCTTCAAAGACAGTTGATAGGAAATCAGCTTCAGGTAACTGTACTACCAGTGGCCTGTTTTCTAAATTAAGGCAGCTAGACAAGCCTGCTTGTTTCTTCCTAATTACTAAAAATATATTTGCCATCATGCTTTGTTGTTTGCCCTGGACAAAAACATTTCCAGAGAACTGCTTGCAGGATGCTACGAGCAAAACACGTATCTGGCAGTAGCACTAAAAATACAGGAGCTCCACCAGGTCACAACCTTTACTATCATCAAAGCAGCTTTATTTATTTATTACCTCCCCATTTTGACTCACTAAGATTTTTCATGTTGATTTAAAAAAGTTAATAATTAGTAGCTGTCAAAAACCAAATAATAAGCAGTGCAAATAATGGCTTTAATTTACTTACTGCTTCTGCTTTGCCCAAAGAAATACGGACACCATCTCTTAGAAAATTAAATGGACATTATCATGCTCAGTAAATGCCTTACTTCACAGTAAGATTTATGCATCTGATAGTAACACTATTTTTGCAACCTTCAAACATGATTATATGTATTTTTAAAAATGTGTGCATAGCATTTTAATAAATAAATACAGCTCCATACAAAAGAAAAAGGTAAGTTAGAGGAAAGTAATTATTTAAAACTAGTCTAGAACAAAAGACATAATTACAGCATACACAGAGTTTAATGGATCCATACAATACACCTGAGCCAAGTTAAATGTCACACAACTGCTCCATTGTCATTAAAGCAGAAAAACCCACTAAAAAACAGGGACTTCAGAATCTCATTTGAATTTAAACATGAACGTAAAATTTCTCACTAGGCCACTTCCCGCTATTGCTGGAAACATTCCCTCCTTTAAACTCAGACGGATTTCAAGGTACTGTACTTAATGTTTTGAAAGTACATTAAGAAGAAAATGTGAATGTGTAGGCAAACTGGAAACTCTCTGGAGAGATTACCCACTTATTTAACCACATTTCCTGTTTTTTAACCCATTTGTCCTAAGTCAGTCCTTAGACTACTGACAAAAATAGATATAAGTGTGCTATAAATAGTTCATTAGCAAGTTTTTTCTCAGTAAAACTGAAAATATTTTGATAAGTCTATTGTTCTTACTAGCTTCATACTAATTAAAATGTGAATCAGATTAATGTTGTCTTCAAATTCTTGTCTGCATAGCTCATGGTAATTATAAATATACAGTGCCTTAGGAATCTGAGAAAAAGTCCCAAGAACTGATAGCGACCTGAAAACCAGCTATCAATAATTGAAATTTAATGAAGAAATTACTAGTAACCTATGTGGGAAGGTGCTTTTACAAACAACAGTTCTGAAGCAAAGGAAGATAGAGGCTGATCACTGAAAGTCAAAACCTTCCTAAATACCTTGAGATCTGAAGGCCAGAATGCTACATCTTTGAATTAGTCACCTGCACTTATTTTCAGCCATGGTACTATGTTTGACTAACACAGTGAATGCCATTTGAAGGACCTGACATAAGTAACCACAAAACTAATTTCTAAAAATATTAAATGTGAAGGCTTTTCAGACTTGTGTTACCTGTATTTTTTGAACTATTTTAATTCAATCAATAGAAATTATGTCATGACATCCAAAGAACCTGAAAGTTTCTGTGTTTTAGCTGCCTTGGAGTAGCAGGATCTCTGAAGACTGTCAAGACTTCTGTTCTGTACCTTCTTGTATAGCCCAAACTAAGATGTCTTAAAGTAGAAGCTGCTGAGGCTGTTTTGAACTTTCTGCTACCCCATTCAAACCACAGAATGATCTGAGGGACAGTTGAAGAGGTCTACCCAATATTGCTGCTTTCTGTTTCTTACACATTAAACTTTGCTGCTTCTGGGATGGGATAGAATATAATTTCCTTTATTATTGAGAGGGAGCAAAATCTGTAATTATGAAAGACTACAACAGAAAATGCAAAGCCGAACAGTGCTTCACTTGGGATGGAGAGGTGTTTGCTAGAATCAAATATTTAAAAGAGGTACAGGTAGCTGAAATACAATTTGATATGTATGCATGTTCTCAGGAGGGTTTCGTTAAGGGATGGATTTATTTTCCCTTCTTCCACCAAACACTGTAACAAAGCGTAAAGAGCGTTTTATCAATCCAGACCTGAAGGTGTTGAGCAAAAGATGCTGCATATCATACGTAGAATTGAACCATAAGACTCTCAAATTACTCAAATTATTGAAGAACCAGCCAAATTTCAACCCACTAATCTGGTAACAAGAAATGTAAATAGTGAAAGAACAACAACAAAAAAGCCCCAAACCCCCTTAAACCAAAAACTCCAATGCACTTACATAAAAAATACCTACTTCAGAGGTTATACCCATTCATACCTCTTCATCTAAGCATACAATGATATCAGCTCACCCAAACCACCAGTGGTAACAAAATGCATTGATGATCCTTAGATGAATCCAGTACTTGAGGTATATATGACCCATAGAAACTTGTCTTTTTGTTGTTGTTATTTAAGTAGCAACAACACGGTCTGGCAGAGCTACAGCCATTACACAGAGCTCTACAAGCGTAATTGGCCCACCAATGTGTGGCTGTAACCATAAAAGCAACCTTGCGTCAGAACAAGAACACAAACACTTCACAGACAACAGTGTACTGCCCTACTGATTTAGCATTAGTTAAAAAAATATCTTACCATCTCTAATTCAGCATTACAGCTTGGAGGTTTTGAGTACCTTTTTTTTTTTTTTTAAATTTTTATTTTAAATTAAAGTGTCTATATGTTTCACTTAAGGGGAAATCAAATAGTACAAATTAATTACAACTATTAGATATTAAATGAGGTGAAAAAAAAATTGTACTACAAGAAAAGACATTTCAAAGACATTTCATCCAACTAAAATGTAACATCCAAACCAAATCTACTTTTCTTCCTGAATGGAAAAAACACAGGTTCTGAAGAATGAAATTTATGCATGAGACACTTAGATATAACAAACCCTCCTTCTTGACACGAAAATGAATACATCTAAGGATGACTCAGTATTACCTGAACTTTATATATCAGTAATCCATTCACTGTAGGAAGCTGCTTCATTTTCCAGAAGAAAAATTTTGCACAAATTCTTTCCCTCTGCCCCCTTGATTTTCAGCATACAACAGTCATAGCATTATGTGTCTATTTTCTACTATCAATAGATTTCCACTCTAAGAATAATTTTAATGTTAAAGAATATTCTTTTGACAAAGCAGAGACTACTAATAGCCAACAGGTAAAGTGCTGAAAACAGGGCACAGATCGCCTGGTATGACTCGGTTCCCACTGATTTTAGCAGTTTGTAAGACAGGACTGTAATCCTTCTGTGTGTATCCAGGAAATATAGCAGACTGGAAACTTAATGGCTCTTTCCTGGTCTCAGAACATTCTTAAGTTTCCCAATGCTGTGGGCAAATGAAACACTGAGGCAAGACACAATACTGCACATAAGAGGGAACAAACTACTAAGTGTATATAAATACTTAAAATATATTGGACATATTTTCAAATAGCCACGTGCATCCACATTTTTTTTCATTAAATAGTTAGATCATGCCAACCAAGAAACTGCTCTGCTGCTTAAAAGCTCTCTTCCTATTTTTTTTCAGATTTAAGAATAACTGAGAAGCTCTGAAACAGACCAGCTGGTGGGCGGCAGACAAATGAAGAGTATCATCATCTTGTAAAACTAGTGCCTACATTCTTCTGAAGCCTGGCATTCATATTGTTTCCAGTAATGTAACCTGTTTGCCATTTATTTTCCAGATTCTTCACAAGTGAGCCTCTTAAGAAAAAAGAAACCAACTGTACCCCTTGACAACTTTGATGTAGACTCCCAAAAACCTGAGTGTAGTAACTCATCGCTCTTGGTGGTCCCTGCCACTCCCAGACCTCTCTCACTTTACAGAAGTGAAGTCACATGCACAGTGGTGTCAGTGGAGGTAAAAGTCAGCAACATAGACTAACCCCTCAGACTGCCCCCAGATGTCCCCATACAGGAAGATTTATGTAATGGCAAGAATGCCAATTTAAACAGGTGTTTCACAGATAAAAGAATGTAGCTGTCTACACCCCATAAAGATACAGGATGACCAATTTAGTGGGAAAAGTAAGTCACTTCTTTAATTGTAAGGTATACTAAAAATCAACATCTCTATCAAAACTGAGAACAGTTGAATCCAAAAATCTCAAGCAGTATTTCCTTTCATTAACACAAACCAAGCATAGTCTGCAAGAATAATAATTTATTTCTTTCAAACACATCATTTTTAAGGCACCCTGAAGGTGCCCTTTCATGATTTTATAAAACCTAAAATTATTAAAACCTTTCAAAACACAGACTCACTCAGGAAACTGTGTGTTCTTCTCATAATTCCTGAAGTCACTAGTACTGTAATAATAGCCTGTCAAATGCAAAATGACAGCAATTTCATAAATGAAGAATGAGTTTAGAGATATACTATGTTTATGAATTTACCTTGGTTGTCACTCAAATATTATTATTATAAGAAATGAGAAAACTGAAGTCAGTTGATCCAGAAGAGACTAATTTCACAAATACACTATTTGGAACAATACAGACACTAATAATTTTAGTGTCCAGTTTTGCTCTGCATCTCTCTAGCCTTCAAGTTACTGAAAAATTTTAGTTGTAAATAAAACACGTCCTGCATTACAGTGACTTAAGTAAGAAATACCTGGGTAAGTAAAAGAAAGTGCAAAATTGGCAAGAGAAAGTGGAGTATGGACCTTTCAGAAGAGTTTTTTAAAGTAAGCAACTTCATAAGTGGTGCTTTGAGCAAAAAGCTTATGAGCAGCATTAAGATGCACAATTTTTATGTTTTTTACAGTATCTTTTGTATTTACATGGATGACTTTTTTTTGAAAGTTGCTAGGTCTACTGAATTATATGAATCCAAAACAATAACAAGCAAGTGACACATGCATAATATAAAACCCCCAATACTTCTGGAACTTGATTCTGCAAAGATCTGTGAATGTTCTTAATTAAAAAAAAATGCAGTCACCACATTGAAAGAAAGCACCGAACCAGTTCTTAATATTTTTACATACTTTCTTCCAAATTGCTTTGTGTACCAATTGTGCATGAAGTACATGAAAGTACATGAAATTTTTATTTGTCTTTAGTAACTAAATTCAGCAAATTGGCAACCAAATCAAAGCCACTGTATTAATGTACAAACACTAACAGGGAGTAGTATTTAGTAGGTGTGATGGAAGTATCGAGTCATGGGAAAAAGCTGACTGAAGAAAGGGACTTTGATTACAGATACAGTGGATTCTTTGGAAGATGTAGTAGGAGGTTGTGCTCTGCTTCATTTCCCCAAATTCTCAAATTTGATTTCCATGGTAAAATCTAGCTGATGTTTGTTTGGTTCTTTTTCCATAGACTTGGCTATTTGGGATGACCTTGAAGGGGTAGTCACCATTTTGACTTTCAGCCAGTCCTTATTTCTACCAATGTACATATTTAAAACTGCAACATAGATTGCAGTCAAATGCATGTAGATCAGCAAATCAGTAATACTTACAAGAGTATACCTAAATTTATGGCAAAAAATGCCCTAAGTTGAATTTTATGTATAGCTTTATTTATCCATCTGCTTAAATAACCAATGGAACCAGGTAAGAGCAGTTTCTAGAGATGTTACTGCAGTATAAAAGAATACAACCCAAAACCCCAAAAACAAAACCACTAAACTAAACCCCAAAAATCAAACAAAGCAAAAAACCCCACCCCACCTTACTGTCTTCTAGTCTGCTATGAAAAAGAAGAAAATGAGAGAAAATTATTGCAAGACACATACAGTATGTGGTGATATCACATATTAATGCTATTTATTAGTGTAAAGGTGAGAACTTGCACTGACTTCCAGTTTTATTATTTCATTGTTTTTCACTTCTGAGCTTTACTGAATCCCTACAGCCCTTTTGAAAAGGGCAAGGATTTGAAATGAAGAACGTTTCTGCATGACCTGAACAATAGATCCTTAAAAATTATTTAATCCAAAATCAACATTTGGAAGCTATCTTGACTCAGGAGTGACCCACAATAACTGGAAAGCTTAAGATTTTTCACAGTTCAAAGTAAAGGCTTTTAATATTTTTGAATTACTTCAACTGCTGAACAAGCCCAACACTAATTTCATCCACACGTCAATAAAGTTTAAGTGTTTCATTAAATTTAAATTGCTATTCGTTGGGTAAAGAAATTTTAAGCTAATGAAATGCTTTTTATTACAACGTATCTGCTGTACTGTTAGAAGCTGATCATATTTTCCCACTTAAAAAGTAAGAGTTCAAGGGCTTGATAACTTGGCTACTGAGAGAATATGCTCCAGGCTGAATTTTGTATGGAAGTTTTGTATAGAAAACTGAGGCTTTTTGTTACACTAAGATTTTTAACTTAAAAACACACACACACCCCTGAGCAGAAAATGTTATGAAGTACAGAGGAGACAGCTATTTTCCCACTGTACTAGCAGGACACTGCAAGTCTGTCCAGTGGCAAGGTTCATTTTGGAGAATATTTTCATCAATGTTTTTAAAATGTTAAAAATGACAGCATCCTTAACTACTGCATACATTCAGGGTTTAGAAAAGAATAGTTTTTACAACTCCTTTTTCATCTTGAAATCAGTATTGTTTTATGCTTGACCATAGACCCCTTAGGCAAAACTTTTTAAATCATAACCAAGAATGTGAACTGACCACTGGGTTCACTAAGGGCATCAAGGTTTTCAGACCTCCCCTGCTGAGCTGTCTGGGGCAAATTCCAGATGTTTTAAGATGATTCTCTGCATCTGCACAGGAGATACTATAATGCTGTATTTTATATGGCCCTTGAAGAATCTCCACCACAAGATACTAAGTACATTTTTCAGGGGAGATCAGTCACTAGCATGGATTGTTTCTAGTGAGAAACTACATACTAAAGGTTAGTAAAACATAACCATTCTCTAAGCACAACAGTGTGGATTATAGGAACCTTACAGGCAGTTCCACGCACAGAAAAGCCTGGTAATTTTGATAGAGTCGAGTTTACTTGAACCAATAGCAAAGTTTTAGCTTGGGAATTACCATCCAAACATCACATACAAACCTCCATTACAGATCAACCTTAAATGAGAGCCACATTCACCTATGAATAGGTAACATTCATATTAATCATTACCTGTAAATGCTTCTTGATCTCCCATGCACACTGCCTTCTGAAACTGTGATGATGACCCCAGCACAATCTGGGTAAAGATTGCCAGAGGGACTTGGAAACAGCTCTGGACACAAGAAGACAGCAGACCCAAGATCTTCAAGCAGCTAACATTACCCAACTGCATATTCTCAGAGGAAGAGAAAAGCACCTATAAGTAGCACACCTTCTCTCTGAAGAAAGAGAATAAATCCAAGCTAAAAAGCCTAACTAGGAACTCCAGAACAGACCTGATACCACAGTTTGGGACTACAGGGTCTGCTTTTCATGTGACTTACTTTCCCCACTCCACTAGTTTCATTACACCTCAGTTTGTTAAAAGATTGCCACACAAACTACCTTGAGCATTACCAAGATAATAAAAGTCTGGTTTCTAAGGGTAACAACTGAAGGAGCAGTCTAACACAGACCATTCAAACACCTCATTCACAGCCAAAGTTTGAATTTAGTTTGTCTTATAACCCAACTAGCAATCAAATAAAACCAAATAGTAGTAATAGTCACTATTGACTTGGAGTTCTAAGCTTTTTGGTCTATGATCTTCTTATACCTCCCTCACCTCCCTGGTCTTCAGTTCTGGCTTCCAAACCCATCTGAACCAATCCCATTGAGTTCTTCCTCTCACACACTTCCATCCATTCATTTCTGCTCAGTTATCTAACCTGCAAACCCAGTGTGCCTGTGTTCCAAAATGGTTTCCTGCATCATTCCATACCATTGGGGCACCCAAAGTAACCAGCAAACCAGACAGGAAACATAAAGATGCCATTTGTGCCCATCAAATGCAACATAAACATGAAAGCATTCACTATGCCAACAAACTAGACCATGGAGTATTGTTTTGTTGATGACACAATTTATTACTTCTTTTGTTTTATTGAAAGGGTTGAGGCAGTACAAAACTTGTGTAGATACACCCTCATTCATGCTGGTAAATAAGGGGTGCTGGAAGAGAGGGGAAAAATGCTTGCCCTTTTGCCTCTATGCATTACCACTGATTCCAATCTCCAATTAGTTTTCTGCTTTGAGCAATGCAGACATTAGATGCTATTACCAAAGACAGTCATAAAAATACTAAATAATATTAGAAGATCATAAATGTTTCTGAAAGAGTGTGCTTGAGGGGCTAAAAAAAATTTAGGTCTCCTTTTAACAAAATCAAGAACAAAACAAAGAAAAGGTTGCTGACATTAACATGTCCTCACAGAGACTGACTGCATAAACTAGAAAATGCTGAACTGATGACAAGTATCCCAGGTAATACCAAAATGGAGACCAGTATGATACAACTTCCTACAACTGCCTAGGCAACAGAAGAGACTTCTGAATTGTCAGACATGTCTGATAAGTAAATCCTCTGAAGTTGCAATAACTATCATCTCATTCAGGTATTAGAGTGACTTGTAATATCATGAGTTAGAAGAGGTATGAGAGCAGACACAATTCTCAAGGTACAAGACTAGGCTGCTCTCTGACCAAGGAATCACTTCTTTTTAGAAGTCTTGCACTCATGTTCTTCCCATCCATAAGGCAATAAAAATGAAGGCTGTTTTGGGTCTTCAGACTTTTCAAATGAGACAGACTCTTTTCCCAAACACATTATTTCCTTTTTTAGTATGCACCCTGCTTTAAGAGGAGATTTTCAAATTTGCTGACCATTTCATTTTGTAGTTTGACAAGAATGCCACAAGGTATCCTAGCAAGAAGTTAGACAGAGCCAAAGAGAAAGTAAAAGAGTGATGGATAGCAGTCTAGTAAACTACTGCTAGGCTTAATAGCAAAAAATGCTATAAATCAAAACTGTGAGTGAAGGCAGATATGTGGAAAGCAAGAGGAAGCATAAGGTATAAACCAGTTAAGTTGCAGATAAATTCTACTGCATGTTTGTACATGTGGAGTCCAGAGGCTGCTGAAACCAGCCAACAAAAACTTGAAGCAAAATCAGCAGCAGAAAATCTTGCATGCAAGTGCAGAGAAGCACAAGAAGGTTACTAGTAAAATCAACATGCAAGTGCAACTCAGTGTGTGGCAGGTAGGAACTGGAAAATGCAATCCCTCTGGGATGGTTCCTATGGGAATTTCTGTAACAGTCAGAAGTTAACCTGTTGGTGGAAACTATAGGAATCTGGAGGGCTAGTCCCTTCTCCTGTTCTCATCTTTTGCAAGGACATCAAGGGTACCATGTGCATTCCATTTCACCAGCTAGAATAATCCTTAAAAATTTGACTCAGGCACCAATATAATATGACAACACAGTGTTGCCAGAAGTCAGAAATAGAATGAAATCTGAATGCCTGGAAGTGAAATTGAAGAAAAATTTCAGGTTAAAATAAAATTACATAAATGAAGGTATTTAGAAACATTCAATGAAATTTGTGCTTGTTTCAAGCAGCAAATTAATTTTTTTTTACAAAAAATAGCAAGGCTGCAACATGAGAGCCCCTGACTTTACAATTTTAGCACATGATTCTACGCTGTGAAGAATGATGTGTAGAAAAACAAATGCAAGAACAGTAGTCATTCAACGCTTGGATTGTTACACTTGCTGATTGAATGGGTCATTTAAGGATGAATGAATTCTACTCATCCTAATAAAAATTCGATTATTACATAGTTGGTATTGCCTTACCAGAGGCACAAAACATCAATTTACTAATGTATGTTGCAAATGCAGTTAGTTGAATGAAAAATAGCACATTTAAACTGGACTATTTAAAGACTACTGTCTGTAAGAATCCTATTGTATCCTAAACAAACTACTGGCATTTTGTAACAAAACCCCCCAAACTGACAAGTTCTTTAGCAACTTCATTTACTAGTGCAGAAGACTTTTTTCCCTTAATATTATATGCAACAGACCTGCAAGAGCATCATTGTTTTCTTTCTGTTCACACACATGGCACATTACATCTGTGCATCACCAGCATTTGACCTCACTAAAGCATAAAAAATAAGACAATTCCTAAAGATAAGACATCAACAGTTTGAGCACTGCTGGAGTTCAAAATCATCTGCCTGATATAAGTAAGATAATTCTGAAGCCATCCATTTGAACGATTAGGAGAAATCTAAAGGGTTACAGAGATTTCAAACAAAACTATTTTGCACATTTCAGTCAAAAAGTAATTGCCTATTTCTAACAAAACAAAAAGGAAAGAAAGAAAAAGAAAATGATTTGTACTATATCCAAATGTTTTTAAGATGTAAATGCACTTGTCATCTTTCATGTAAGCAGGGTGCTGGTGCCCCAAATTAAACAAAGGAAGAAAAGTTAGGGTTGACAAGTATGTCGCTGCGTAACTACAAATTAAATATGCCTTTTGATATTTAATTTTTAACTGTTGAGTACCTTTTTATCAGGCTATTGCCATTAGAAGTTTTTTTTATTAGATTATTAAATTAGACAAATAACAGATAAGAGATGTGACAAGTATAACAAATCTGATTTAGCAGATCTGACGCACTTAATCTTTTACTGTAATAGTGGCATTTGATATATTTGAAATGTTTCAAACAATGATCCCTTAACACACCAAAGAAGAAATTCAGATTTAACTCTACTATATTCAATTTATGCCAAGAATGAATATCTAAAAACCACAATCAACTTTCAGCTGAAAGTGCGAAATCACCTAGAACTTTCAAAGCAATGTGAAATTTTAAATACTACATGCCCCCCCATATCTGACCACAAAAGTGAAACACAGAAGATACATTAAAATATTAAAAAAGACATATTTTAAAAAGATAGTTAGAATAGCAGTTGCAAATCTGTATGCATGTGAACTCTGAGTGAATGCTGGCTAGACTGCACAGCAGCCAGCATTTAAAAAATAAGTTATGAAGAGGTATCACCAAATCCGAATTCTCAGAAAAATAAATGAACATCAACCTTTTGCATGGTTAACAAATCCACACACACTGCAGTCTCAAATTAATATAGTAGTTGCATATATAAACAAATTAAATACAATCAAACTTGCTGTATTATGAAAAGTAATTTGACATTTGTATGCAAAAGCTCATATTAATAATCTAAAAGACTGAATGCCCACATACCACAACTACTTTTGCTTGTATTGCACAAATATTAATACACAGAAATCTTTTCTATCCAAATTTGAAGCAACTACCTAGTTCACTCTCCAAAAGTCTATAGCCTTGCAAGTCAAAAAAGACCAAATCTTTAATATAAAAAATTATCTAAAAATATAAATAAAAAGCTGCTTAATTTTGTTATTACTAAAACACAACTTATGCATTTTAAACTAGAAATAAAAAACCCACACAAAACACAATTTACTGCAAAAAAAGAGAAGTATGAACAGGAACAAAAAAAACCCCTTGTATGCTTAATTATTAGATTGACCAGTATACACACAAAACCATCTAAAAACATACTTGGCAACTGATTAACACTATGTTTCCTATTGTTCCTTTCATCTCTTTTAATTATGTTAATAATGTAGTATAAATTAGAACAATGTTTCAAACAAAAGAACTCAACTAGATTTCACTGTTGCTGCATGTTAAAATTGAAGTCTGTGCTGTAAAGACTCAGAAGTCTGCACTGAAATTAAAATAAAAATTTAAATGAGTTATTTATTAACAATAAATCTAATTAAGTTAATAAACCTGCCTTCTAACACCAGCAGTCACACCTTAGATCAAAATACAGAGCCAAATATAAAATTACTTTGTGCATAAGCTCTGACATTCAGATCTTTTATATTCAAAAGAGCATGCACGTTGAAAAACTAAGCAGTAAAAGTTTTAGCACATAGTCTAAATAAAAATTTGCCCCATGCAAACAATTTATCCCTTTTTTGTATTTAAAACTGTAACAAAAAGCATATGTATAAGGAAATATCTGATAATTATCAGACAATTGCCTAAATGAGCAAGGCATAAGCTTATTCCACACTGACAAAAACATGGTACCACACTTGAATATCACATATTTTTCAAAGCTTGCTCAAAAGGCAGACCTCTTAATTTCATTCTAAATTCTGTTTCAGAACTGTTCATTTAATATAGCTTTTTCATTCTTCTATTTTCCAATTAATTTTATTATGCAAGGAAGTGTTGTCCCCAATACTTACAGCCAGATGTCTGCAGAGCTGACAATGATAAACAGTATCAAGGTTTTTAGATAAGATTTTTCTGAATGATCTATACCTTACAAGAATTTAGCTAGTCAAATTAACCATGAATGTTCAAACTGACAGGATTCAAGGAAGGCATTTTAAAGACAAAAATGCTTTGGAGAGTTATTTATATGACATAGCAAATCCTGTGGACAGGAACCTGCCTGCACCTTTTTTCCTCACCCGGATTATGCTTCACTCACTTCTCAAATTCTGTAACAGCTCAGGATAGATTTTTGCCTGTATCAGTTCCACTTAATACAAAACACAGTTGTATCTCCAAATCAGCTGTCATTTTATAAAGCAACTCAAGTGTACTCATGTGGGAAAAAATATTATTTTAAGATTGAATTATAAATTATTGCATTTGTGTTGTCTTTCTTTGCACATAATTTTTACTCATTGAAAAGAAAACAAACAAAAAACCAGACTGGAAGCCAGAAAATTATCTTACTGCACTAGTTTACATGGCTCAACAGGATTGGCAATAAACACATGTAATTTCTGTACAGTAATTTTATGTAGATTTGATTCATCTGGCAGCTGATGTAGACCTTGACTCTCGAAGCCTTGCTTCTTAAAAAGAAACATGTTGATAGCACTGGCAAGGCGAAACATTTACGCTATTGTTGCGCTACTCAGTGGTACTGCCCACATGTAGCATTACCCATAGTGCTACTCCAAGTACACAGTAATGCATAAATACATAACTTCTGTAAGCCGTGCAAAGAAAGTAATCAGTAATATTAGTTGGGTGTTATTGGCAGAGGACAAAAGTGCAAGATTGAGGGGATTTCTTCAATTACACAGCAGCCTCTGGTAAACTCACTTGTCCAGCAAGTGTCAGATTTCTCCATCCTTTTATTTGCACTTTAAACTTGTCTCTTGTTTGAATAATCCCGTGCAAGCCATTTATATTTCCAAATAAAAATGGATTAATTCTGTTCAATTTCATTTCTAAATCCTACCCTAATTTATGTTTTTAACTTGGTCATCCAGTCCCAGTTTCCCACCTTGTTTCACCTCCATTCCTTGCTTGACACGAGTCTTCATCACCAGCTTTTTGTTCCAGTCTGCTCCCTCTTTTGCAGTTACCTTACTTCCTATCTCAGCATTAGCATCCTCCCCCTAAATAATTCCATCTACCCAAAAGCATTACTTCCAATAGCCTAGATAAGGTGTAGCATCACTTAGGAACACAACTGAGGCCCAAATAGTTTGCCTTGCCATTAATTTTTTTTTCTTTTTTATAAAATTAAGGCTATAAAAGTCAAGATCTAAACCAGGCAAATGAAACAAATCAAATCTTTAAATTTTGCAGTCATAAAGATTGCTGAAAACAGACAATATATAATTTTTTAAAAACAAATCAGTATGTCACTTTTTAACAAATCCTTGAGTATATGGTGTGTTTGACTCAAGTTAGACCCACTCCCAGTCATATGTTATTTCAGTTTAATAAAGTAGATATTTTTCATGCTGTTGGATATTAAGTGTAATATAGAGCTTTGTCTGTTTTGGGTTCTTCTATGAGGAAAATAAGATAGCATGTCTATTGCAGCATGAACGGCATCATTTAGATTATGGGCATATTTTCAACTAAAATCTTATTGCACAATTTAAAGTTTGTAAACACCAATTTACTGAAAAAAATCAATTATATGGCTGATGGGTGATTTTTTTTCTTTTTTTGATTGAGTACCGGACAAAGTCTGATTCTCACATGCCCCACAGAGGCTTTTTCCCATCCAGTCCTTTTCAATAATGAAGTTCCTCCACCTTCTCCAAGAGATTACTTATCAATCACTACTAATTACTAATTTTATCTTCAGAGCACCAAATACTTCCAGGGCCAATGAACCATTGCTATAATCAAGCAAACTGAAGGTACATAAAGTTACTCTTTGCCTGGGTTTTGGCTGGGATGTTGCCAATTTTCTTCCCAGTAGCTTGAATAGTACTGTATTTAGTATGAGAATAATGCTGATAGCACATACATGATTCAGGCGCTGCGGAGCAGTGCTTACACTAAGTCAAGGGCTTTTCAGTTTCTTAAGCTGCCCTGCCAATGAGGCAGTGGGGTCCACAAGAATCTGGGAAGGGACACAGCTGGGCACCTTTCTCTGACTGGCCAAAGGACATTCCCTACCATATACTGGCATACTCAGTATATAAACTAGGGAGAAAGATGGCTGGGGGCAGGCTGGGCATTGGTCAGTTGGTGGTGAGTGACTGTTTTTCATTTGCATCACTTGGGTTTTTGTTTCCTTCTTCCTTGTGGTTTATTTATCTCTTGCTTATTTTCCTTTTCATTAAAAATTATCATTATTATTTCCATTATTAAACTGTCATTATTTCAACACATGTTTTTTCACTTTTACCCTTCCGATTTTCTCCCTCATTGAACCAGGGCAGGGGGGGAGCGGGAGAGCAGCTGTGCGGTGCTTAGTTACTGGTTGATGTTAAATCATGGTACTTTTACACCAATAGTCAACAGAGTACATTTGGCAGAAGTTAATTAATCAGAAAGGTAGTTCATCAAAGTGGAGAAGCACAGAAGAAGTGTCTGTATGCACCTTTTTAAACGTCTGGTTTGGGATTAACAAAAAAATCCCAAACAACTTTTCTACTGTTTCGAATTGGCCAACACTATGATATGTAATCCTGAAGGTGTCTCTTATAGTCGCTGTCTTCACTTTAATTTTTGCCCAAAAGTTGCAGAGAAAATCTGTACAACCAACAATAAATTGGAAAACAAGAAGGCTAAGGCTCACCAGAATATTAGAAATTCAATATTCCCTTTAAACAAAAAAAGACTACAGAATAATCCTAAAGGCAATGTGAGCCAAGTAAATTGATGCCAATGCATCTAGTGATCAAGAAATGAGCATATAAAAAGCTGACACAACTTCTTTGTCTTTGTTAGCTGGTGGGAATCCAAATGTGCCAAGTGAAAACATACTTCAAATATGATTATAAGTTATGTGTTATTCAGACACATATTTGAATGTGCAAGATGAATATCTAAGTTACTTCCGCAGTAGGTTGTATTACAGTGTACATTCTGAGCACAAAAAATACTAATGAGATGGAAGAGACACTTTTCACTAAAGTAATAAACTCTAAGATCCTTGTGCTTTTAAGCAAACAAGCACCTGCAGCTCTTGATTCACAAATTACCAGCGTGCTTCTTGTAATCACCTCCACATCCAATTTTTAAGTACCTCAGAATTTATAATAAGTCTGCCATAGACAACTCCATGAACAAATCAAAACAAGAATGTACAAATTGTTTAAGACAAGATCATCGCCTTCAAAATGCTATCTATGCCACTGCAACTAAGTTCTTCTTGGTATTAACCAGGCATTCATGTGATAAGGGATTCAGATGCACCAGTTTTAGACAGGCCAAATTACATGTCCAAAGGACCGAAGTGTGCACAGCATTCACCACTGTGAAAAAAGGTAGGCTTGTTTCTATTATGCTTCCTCAAAACAGAAGATCTTAAAGCACCTAAATAATGACTAATGTCTCAGTTATTTTGAACACCTTATACCTGCCCTTCGATAGTTTAACATTATTTGCTGAACTACTGTTATCATATGCATTTTCTCATAATTTTACCTTTTCAGAACTGTAATTACATCTATTATCAAAGTAGCCAGATTCTCTTGGAAAATATCCCAAACTACCTCAATGAATTTAATAAGAAAACAGCAAAGATGGCTTTTATAATTCTTTCTATTATATATAAGCAATGAAGCAAAATAATCACAAAAAACAAGTATTAAAGAGATTATCAATAATGAAAGCAGCTTTAATAATTTGGGTTATTTGAAAAATGATTTAGGAATTAAGTAAAGTCTGTGAGAAAGAACTCATAATGAGAACTTGTCAAAAGTTAAAAACACAGACTAGAAGAAAGTTTTTAATTGTACAGTATATTTTAGCTCCTATCAATCACTGTTAAAATAATTTGAGTTTAATAAGCAGATATTTACCTGTTGGAACAAGACAATCTTTCCAATCAAAATATCCTGCATAAATGCCAGGTTCTAATGACCCAACTATTGGATCTGCCTTGAATTCAATGTACATTTCAAACAGTCTTTGATCCAGCTCTTTCAAGGATTCCATACTAACCTAAAAAATTAAACAAAAAAAGGAAAGAGAAGGAACATAGTAAATAGTCATTAACTAAAAGAATTTAATCACATACCCAAAAAAATTCCTCACGTCTTCTTTAACTTCAGCAAAAAGTAGCAATTACTGACACATTTCAATTCATAATTATGTATATAAAAACTTAAGAACTTCCACATTATTTGTCCATCCTACCCAGTATAATTTTTTTCCTGATTGTATTCAGCAATAGATATTTTTGTGAAAAGTACAAGGAATGCCAAAGCAGGCAGATCATTCAGTAAATGTCTACTGGCACGATTTTTTTTTCCTGTATATCAGGAGGTCTTTATCTTGCAAAGTAAACAACTGAATTTTGTCAGCGCTTTAAAAAATGTCCATAAAAATCTCCATCCTCAAACATGAAGATTTTTGTATCATACTTTGGATGAATCAATTTTAATTTCACAATTGTCTCTGTTTTCTGGAACTGAACATATGAACTTCCCCTCTCTACTTCAAGGAATCTCTGTACAACAGAAGCAGAGATGCAGCTCATTAACATCTGCAGAATTCTTCTCTATAACAGTTCTCCATGCATTTTTCTGTAATTCACACAACTTAGCCAAACTGAAAGCTAACGGGATATGGACAGCTTGTTCATTGCATCTGAACAACTTTAAATTTTATACAAGGCTTTTTATTAAACATAGCTGGCCCTATAACATAATGCCTATAATAAAATGTTGAAGTAGAATGCCAGTATCTAAACATAGTAATGAAAGCTAAATGCAAATAAAATGAAAATTAAGATGAAAATACCATGTGACTTCTACTGAAATGTATTTACCTTTATAAATAAGAGCTTAAGCAGTACAAAAGTAAAGCTTTTAAACTAGTGATCATTTTCCTCAACAATTAGGGAAAAAGGCACACACGCACACATATATAAATATGAATAATAATTTCCAGAAGTAAAGGTGTTTTAAAGTGAAATCTGCTTTAAAAGCAGGTCTCTAGATCAGACTGGAATTCAGAAGAAGAAAGAAAAGACTCCTTTTCATTCCATTCTAAGGATTTAATACTGCAAACTGCAGAATAAGGGTTGAAGCTTATTCACTACAGAGATGTCCCTAAGTTGTGCTCTGTTCTGGCATGCCTAGATTGTTAAATGGAGAGAAAAAGTAACTACAATATTTGAGTCAGGAAGAGAAGCAGAGAAGCCTTCAGGAATAAGATCATAAGTGTAAGGGTAAACAGTTGTTACTGAGGTCAAAGTTGCTGTCAGGAAAGTTGGGATGGTGAAGGAAAAAGACACACCACAAATTTCCTGCTTTTCTAGGTAATGAACCTTCTCTAATTTGTCACAAGATGATCTCTATCTCAAAGGCAAGATTTTTATAAGGCATGAGAAGATCAAGGTTATTTTTTTCCTCTTTTCATTCTACCTGACTGCCTATTTTCAAAAAGGAAAGCACACTTAAAAAGGTGCAGAAATCTCACTCCTTTTTTCCTCTTCCTCAGCTTTCAACACATTTTTCACTTCAACTTCTTACGATTATGGAGAATAACAACCCTTACACCATTCCTGTTTAGGCTTCAGCTAGTGGGAAAAATAAGTTCGAGCAGGGAAGTCCCTGCAAAAATGCACCCATCCAAAGAATCTGCTTTGAAACAACTGCAATGTTCCCTAGCAGATTAGAATGAAATAATTCCACCTTCCACATCTGCAGTCATTCAGCACAAAAGATCATCTGCACATTCAACACAGGTTTGTTTAATACAAGTTCTCTTCAGCCAGTTTCAAGTTCAATCCACAATTAAGATAGTGGTGGGTAACCTGGTTTTTCAGCTGGTGGGAAGATTGCAAGAAAGAAGAATGAACAATTAATCTGAAAGTAATTTTGAGCCCAGGACTGGGGGAGGGAAGAAGAGCAGAAGTCCTTAACACCCACTGTGTACACCCATTTTCCAGACCCTCAAGTGGGATAAATGCTCATCCAAATATACAATTCTCTCATTGTTGACTTTGTGCTGTGAACATCCCTGTAACTACAGTTTTCAATTCTTGCATTAAAGCCATTTTGAGCCTCTATCCTTCTAACTTATCTAATTATCAGAAGTGTGGAAACAACTTTATTCAGAAGTTCAATTAATAAGCTTGAATGAATTTTATGGGATAAATATTTTTTTCCATTTCCTAATTAACTAAACTGATGACAAAAAGTTGAATTAAAAAATCTCCACAAAAAAGTACAAGAGTCATGAGTAGGTGCCAAGATAGCACGTGCTAAAAGCACAGCGTAATGTTTGGCTGCTTTATGTAATTTCATATTTGGCACAGTAAGAAAAAAAATTGAAATAACCCAATAGAATGTAAGGAAATCTTCTTGGCTACCATTTTATAATTTCTGTATTTCAGAAAATTAAATAATAATGATTTCCCGACTAACAAAGGCAACTTTAAAAATACCAACCTAATATAAGAACAGATAGTTTTTTACTACAATACACTACAAAATTCACTTTAAAATTAAATTAATAAAGCTTATAGAATTTAAAAGTATAATTTAGTTTCTGTCTTCTCAGATAAAAAGTAATCTTTAAAAAGGTTTGCCAATTCTATATTACAATTTTTCAATCTAATATTTAAATGAATTGAAAACTTTCAGAAGTTTAGGCAACAGAACAAAAAACTGAAACAATCAACCCACCCCTCTAAACATTTGTGAGCTTCCATCCTCATTTAAAATTAATAAAGGGCTCAAAAACTGTCCTCGTATGATGACTATCTAATCATCCAAATTCTCCCAGCTGACAATACTAATTCGTATGTCCCATAAATGCAGCACTACACTAGTCAGAGCTTTCAAAGGGTTAATGCAGATTGGAAATTTGCCACTTCAACACCTGAATTTGGTCATTTATGAATGTACCAAACTTGTAGTGGCAAAGCTTTGATGCGGCTGTGTAAGGCAGGGCGTTGAATACACACATCACAGATGTCTTGGCTGCTAACATACACAACACTAACTGAACCGAACTCAACTCTCAGAAGCAAAAAATGGCAATATCCAGAGTAATTTTCTAACCATACAAATCAGAGCAACCTCTTTTAAATGCTATTCAAAATTCCTTCAGCTGTAGAAATTCAAGCAACATTCAGGCATAATGGGACTAAGGATGTACTACATAGTAGAACAATCACTTTGAGTGAAATACTGTACTCGGTACTGGAAAAGGTAACATTTTACTTCCAACCAACAAACATTTCTGTAAATAAACTAGCTTTATGGTCCTAAGGATTAAGTCACAACATTTCTCATAAGAAGTGATTAATCTTTAGAAAAAGGCAGGAAAATGAGACAGCTACTGCCACCCACTTTGACATTTTCGTTCTTTGAAAAAGAAAAAACAACAAAAAAACCCCCCAAAGCACAACAAAAAAATCGTGAACTAGTTTATGAACAAGAGCTATCAGTAATGCAGATTGCCAAATGAAATAATTTATCAAGTATATTCCTGAGATAACAATCTTTTACTCTCTGCATTGAGAGAACACAGTGACATTAAACAGCTTTACTAAGAAATCTGATAAGCTCTGCCATTGAAAACACAAGTCCTGAAGAAGAGCTCATATTTTCTACACCAGCTATTTAAGCCCTGTGTGAACACACAGAACCATATCCTTGTTGTTGTTGTTGTGTCCAACTGATTATTGGAGTCCCACTCATTTATGGAAAGCTCACTCAAGAGTCGTTTTGGCTGTTTGGACACTTGCACGTACTTTCCACAGAAAGTAAACCAAATAAAAATCTGTTCCCTTCAAGCAATGATACTTCATTCCAGTGCTCTCACTTACTTGAGTTATTTTATCAACACCTTGAAAGCCATGTTTCTCAAAATGTTCAGCTATATTTAGGAAGGTATGGCGTTCCAGGTAACGGCAGTTACTGAGAGCAATTAGAAGTCTCTGCTCCTAAAAATTTAAGAGAAGAAAGAGTGTAACAGTTAAAAAAAGAATTATTAGCATAACCAACACTGCAAATGTATATAGAGTATTTAACTGATTCTCTGTGCATAATGAATGTGCTCATAAATAAAGTGGATTTTACAAATACTTTTGTCAATAAACCACTGAGAACTGAATGAATAACTGGCATGATGATTGAACATGCTTTTTCTTACAGGATCCGGAGCATTCATTGGAATAGCCATGACTAATAAAGAACTGTGGTTAAAACTTCTTTACAAAAATTAGGTTTGGACAGCTTTCCAGGAAGCTGTTTCTGGATTTTACTTTGTTTCAAGGGATATACTAAGAATTATGACCAGCATAAAATAAACTGAAGATCATCTTCACTTTCACATGAAGATGGCTAAAACAAGGGAAGCAGGTACTGAACAAATGCACTCACTGACCCTGAAATACTAGAAGGTTCTGAAGCACATTATATAATTTCAGCAATTTGAAGAAATTCTTGGTGATTATAACTTATGTCTGTTCTTCAGTGATTTTTTTTAACTACAAAGGAGTCAAACACATTCTGGAATTAAGATACCACAACTGCCTTTCCCTGATCCTGATATAACAAGGTATAGTTTCCAAACTGAGAAGCAAACAAGACAGAACTACTGTTTAAATAGATTGGGTCTTCCCTCGTCCCCTCTCCTTCTTTCAATTCCAAACGATTTTTCTACCTCAGATGAAAGTTAAAAATCAACCTAGAAAATATTTTTGAAACAAAATTATTTGACAACGAAGTCACCATAACAGCACTGATCTGATTAAAAATGGTATTGGTTTTTAGACTCAGAACTCCTGATGGTTTTGCATTTCAGTAACATGATGACTAGGAGTGAGATGTATAGTTACCTTCTACTTTAAGTTATAATCAGTCAGTATGCAGAGTATTTGAAAAATAATAATTTTTAAAATACAGTGGCCAATCTTACTCTGATCACTCACTTTCTCTGTTCTCATTCAAGAAAGAGAAGACAAAATGTCTTGTGATTTACACAAGAAAATGAGACCATGGAACCATGGAAGCCAGACATTGTCTAAAATTATGGTTTCTTTTCCAGTGTTTGTACTCATGTCATATGGGAACATGTTTGTACTCATGACATATGGGAACAAGCCCCAGCCACAAATTAACAATACCAAATCTACGTGTTACAAGAATAAAATGATATAAAGAACTAGTTATTATAGCCTACAATTCAGAAACTTGCCCCAGTTTGGCAATCTATGATTTTTTATTGCAGCAGAAATGCTTATTGCTCTTGTAAATTAGGCAAAGCTGGGCTTCTGAAAAAATTTAAAACCCATACTAAGTAATATTAATTTCACAAGAAGTTTTCAGGAGGTTTCTTGCAGGTAAAACCTATATTTTTTGCTCAGCCGCTTAACTGGAAGAAAGTAAATTAACCAAAGTGTCAAGACTATTAAAAATCTTTTTTTCCAATTTCCTAAAAAACAAAAATCAAACAAGCCAAACAAATAATCAACACTTACTCTCAGTAAATTTTCTGGGGAAAACTGTATTACTGAGTATCTGTATCTTCATGGGTCTTAAAAAGTAACTAATAATCAGACTGATTCTAATCTAAAACAAGGTCATAAATCAAAAGTCAAATCCTCAGCTGACTTAACACCAGTGCTATTTTCAGTGATTTCTGTGGTGCCATTTTAGTTTCTGAGGACCTGCTTTCAAATATCGTTTTCATGAGTTACGTTAACATGGTACACTGAGATACCATCAAAACCAGTGCTTTCAATAAAAGCCTTATATCCTTTTATTTTCTCATGCTTATGAATCTAGGAAATGCCTACAGAATACAAAATTGCTCTCTATAAAAAAGAAAAACAAAAGAGACAATATTTACAATATTCCAACAATAAAAAAGAGCCACATTCTTGTATCTTTGAGAAATATTTTCACATCAGCTTTTAGAAATAGAAGCCAACTTACTGAAGAAAGACTCGATTCCTCATGAATGCTTCCAAACAAATCTGGAGATGAAACATCAACTGAAAGACTAGGAATATCGTTGAAAAAGTAAGTAGTATACTGCTTTTGACTATTGGATACACAATGGATTCAAATGAAAAGGAATGGAAACTTGTTTCAAGCCCCCCTTACCCCAGATAACAACGCAGCCCATGCTCAGTTTTTCCAAGATGACCTCAAAGCCTGCAAGAGGAGCTTGGTGGACTGATAGTACTATTCTAGCTGCAGCCCTTTCCTTTCTTTTCTAAAGCATTTTTCTTTTCTACAATTTCTATGTTTTGTTACAGATTCTGTTTTGTTTTTACACCTATCCAGCCAATGGTCATCTGAATAGGAAGAAAAAGGAATTGCATTAAAACCAGAGTTAATTTTCCCTTTCAAATGCATATTGTTATATTTGCCAAGTCTGACTTTTCAAAAGTAAATGTTTGTAACTCTTAAAAGATCAGGCTACTCTGACTTGTTTTGGTCTCTAAAATAAGGGACTCATAAGCATTATTGAACAAACAACTTTCATGAATTTAGCAGAACCACCAATAGAATCAGTAAAAAAACAGAAGGGAAGAAAAGAAGGACAGGAGATGTTTCCCCATGACTGGACGTTACTTAGTGACAAGTACAACTAATTCCATGTAAAGTCACGTCAAAACCAACACATCTGCTTCAACAGCACACAGCTTGTGTCACTGAATAAAATGGTGTAAGTAATGTAATATTAATTATCTTGTACAATCTTTATTACATGATGCTGCACAACTTTTTTGACATAAAAAGTACCTGCCCTTATTTCAAAACATCACTATTCAGAGGCAAAAGTATTCACAAGAAATATGAAATACAGAAGGGATAAAACCACACCCCCACTGAAGTGTAACACTTGCACCCACAATTTCAGAATATTATACATAAATCTTATTTCTTTTTACTTACTGTGATGTATCTATGTCACCATCAGGTTTGGTGCTCAGTTGTTCCAAACAATCTATAAAGCCCTAGGAAACAATAAAGCAAGATCTAAATTTTCTGCCAGAACTAAAAAAAATTCTAAAATTCACTTTTATTACAGTCAATCAAAGTAGAAAAATCATCATCGCCACCTTTTTTTGTCTTAAACCTGACATAAATACAGTAACATTTTCGTTACAACTTTTGAATGCATATTTCCTTTTTTTTTAATGCATCATAGTTTACTTGTAGGAAAACACAAATTTTTAATCCTGATAAGTAATTTTCATGATGCATGGCTATAATTATGCAGTGATAATCTGCTGATTTGCGAAGAAAGCATGGTTAACAGTTTTCATGTGTTCAATCTGAGCAGTGAATCCCAAGGAAAAATCGCAGAAGCCTCACTATAGCCCTTTTATTGCTTTGGCTCATGATTTCTTATTTGAGGAACTATTAAAATGCTATTACCTATTTTCAAATCAATTTAAAAAAACCCATATTTTGTTACAAAGAACACTGGTTTCAGATACAAAAAATAAAAGCCAGATCTTCAGCTGATGAAAATCAGCGTTTCTCCTCTTACTGCAGTATATAGATATTAGATGGTATAAGCTCAGCAAGTGTCAATTGTCAGTAAAATCTTGAACAGTCACACTCAGTAAAGTAGTTGAATATGTCCTCTCTTACCCTCTGAGGATTTGCCATGACCAGATTTAGTTACTAAGCTCTACCTACTTTTAAAGTCAAACATTTCCCAGTATCCCAGAGTGTAGTAGAGGAATAACACAGTCATCAACTTAAGCTACCTTTAGGGAGGTGGGTATGGTACAATGCACCATTTTTGATGGTTACTTGTTTTGACAATTCAATACTTCAAAGGGCTCAAGTTACCTGCATGATCCCAATGCTTAGCTGGCACACATCCTCCTGTGTTTTCTGCTGTTGGAAAACCTGAGGAAGCAAGCATATTATTTCAGCAGAACAGCTTCATGTGGCCTTATTCTCAAGGAATACCTACTTATCCCTAAAGAGATGACACAATTAAAGGAATGGCTGCTGGGACACAGTGTTTTCTTATGGATCAATTTCAGTTTTTCCCCATCCTAAATACAGGAGAGAGAATACAAGTCCCAGTAAACAGTTTGGTAAGCATGAGGAGATACCACAGTAAAAGCAAGGAAGTCCTGGTACACATGATATGTGTCATTGTTGGCTAATGGAACTGCTGCAAAAGCTCCCAAGGTATTCACAGATCTTTGCATCCTAAAAAGAAGGATTCATCATGCAGGTGAATTCACTGCAGATTCTTTTGAATAATGCTCATTAAGAAATTAGACAAGCTAGTCATAAAGATTTAAAAAAGGGAGGAGAAACAATACCTATACAGAGGGGCTCAAGAGAGTTTGAAAAAGTGTTAAACTCCCTTAGAACACTGAAACTTGAAAGAAAACATCCATGTTTAAATCACTCAGGGCCTCAAGGTATTGAGAAGATGGGGACAAAAAGCTGAATTTAAGTTATTTAAATTTGGATCCAGCACTGAGTGAAGAGTAACTCCTAGGAATGGCCTCTCCCTTCTCTTTTTTTTAAGATGTAAAGTCACGTCTACTGCTATCTGAAAATTACGAGTAGCTTTTTTTTTCAAAAGAACAGCTTTAAGGATTTAAATATAGGTTAAATCTGCCCCATACATACAAATTACCCTTAACAAGGGAAGCACAAATAGAAGTATAAAAGCTAACACAAGTGAAAAGGTGTACATGGGAAAAATAAAGAGGAAAGTTATATCCTTGGATCATTCTTTGAAAGTTCTTTTCATGTAAGTTACTACTGGGTCTCAGAAGAACAAAAATGAAAGCATAAAACTTACACTGGCTTCTCCAGGTTTGCAGTCCAGCACAGTTTTAAGAGATTGCAAGGAATGAATAATGCATTGTTCAAACTGGGATGGCTGAAAGTCAAATGAGTTGTTAGCTGAAGATAAGCATGTTAAATGTACACCACACAAATATATAAAAGCTCACAAGGTATATGGTAAACTCTTTATTTCCAAATTATCCCAAACAAGGGGTGGGGGAAAAAAAAAACCCTTTATATATTACCAGAGGACTGTTTCATAGTGATGTGCTTTTGCACCGAAGTTATCTACACAAGTATTACCATAGATCAATTACATTTTTTTAATCTGAGAGACTTTTACACCTAACAGGTTCATATAAAAGCCTCATGAAAGATTTTTAGAGCTGTTTGTGGCAGCCTTACAGATGCCTGTTGACACTCCCTCCTCCACTCCTTGATCCAAGCTGGGATAGAATTTTGCCTGGGATGTCCAATATTTCTGCATTGTATTTCATCAACAGGTTTCCAAGAAAATTGGACTGAAGTTGCTTTCACATGCCAGGTTTCCAAACCTGGAATATGAGTGTCTGGATAACATGAATCAATTTCACTGTGAAAGTGCAAACAAGTTCACAGCACTCATTAGTAATTTTTTCCTTGCCCTTCACAACAGGAACCTGCTGTGAAGGGCAATGTGAAGCAGTCACTGCTCCAGAAAAGAGAGACATCACCTTACTGGATTTGGGTCAAAGAAATGGACAAAAAAGTTTGTAAGCTTGTAAACCTGCTTTTCATTCAGTAGATAGTTTATGGCATGCCACCAACTTTAGGCTTAGGAGTAACTTTTGTTTCTGTAAATGGTGGAGATGGATTGTGAAATTGATGCTCAAATGACAAAATGAAAATCATGAAAAAAGACACTAAGACAATCTGTATTTAGTATTTTTGAATCCCTTAAAAGAAAAAGGCCAGCGGTAAAGTGCTGCTCTTGGGTTTTTGCTTCCACATTGTAAAATACCACATCTCAGGAGAGGAAAGCTGTTTAGATATGTAATTCTTTGGATATTATGAAGCTGAGAAAACCTAGTTCTGTGTCTCCCTGTATCTTTTACCTGGAATATAAATGCTAAAGGGGTCCTCAACCAGTATTTCCTGCAAAACTAAAATACACTTTCTACCTCAAACCTAAAATGTCCCCAGAGAGACTGCCTGGCCCTTTTTTATACCGGTTAACTTTTGCTCTAATATTCCAACAATGAATTCTACTTTAGCAGGTAAATAATTTTGCTATGACAAAACATAGTCAACTTCCACCACTAAAATTTGGCATGTTTCAACCATGGCCTCAAAAGGTATCTAGGGAAGTGCTGTATGCAGGGGATGAATGGGTGATCTCTGAGTACAAAAAAGACTTAAACAGTATTTTAATAAAGATGGGCTAGAATACAGAACAAGCATAAAGAAACAACACTCTTGTGCAAAAACCTTCCCCCTTCCTTCATTCAGCAGATGAACATGGTGAAAAACAGAAAAGTTACGGGACTTGCCCACGGCAGCAGCAACTGAAATCAAGACCAGAAGTTGTAAATCTGGTTATAGTACTACAACTGCCAACAACACTCCTTCCTACAGTATGTATATGTTGTGACTGCTTAATGTCCTCCTACTCAACTTCGAACATGTATTTATAGAAGCAAATAAGAAGTAAAAAACTCTGTGGAGCATTCCCTTAGATAACATACACAAAGCAACCCTCCCTCCCACAGGCCTTCTCTGCTTTCGCAGATTGTTTTTAAGTCACACCTACAATGCGCTTGCTGTGTTTTAGGCATTACTCATTACTGTTTATTTCCAGAAAGCATCTCACTAATTTATCCGAATTTGGTTTCAAGTCACTGGTTGTTTGCTTGTTGTCAACCTCCTAAATTAGTTGCTTTCCAGCTCAATTTCTCATTACAACACACAAATAACCTATTTATTTAGCTACAGACCAATTCCATGGTAGTGTGCCTACTAAGTTATGAAGCATTTTGATGTGAATTGAACTTGTGACCTTAAATATATATGATTTTTTATTTCAGTAAACCATCCCCGAAATAAGATGCTTAACACTGGAATTTATTATTGTTTATCTCAGCAAAAGCATGCAGGAGGTCAGCAGAAATTATACCAAAGCATTTAAATAACCCTATCTAAGGCACAAAGCCATGCTAACTATCTTGATACCCTGTTTTTATTAACATTTGTCTCTTAATATACAGCATACATCTGCAGAATTTTTATTTATGCTGGGTTTTTTTTTTGTTTTGCACTTTCAAAAATAGCATTGTCCTGTAGATCTATTACCACTTGAAGTTACTACACAAATGATTTTTTTAAAAGTATAAACAAGTATTTCAGATAAGGAAGCAATAAATTTATTTGTGTTTGGTGATGCCACCTGTTAAGATTGCTACAAAGAGGTAACCATTCAAACACTTCAAAAAAGATTTTTAGCTTCCCATATTTTCGTATTTTAATAAAACTACAGATGCCAGTATGCACACTGGCATCTGTAGTGTGCATACAGACAAAGTCCAAAGTAATTTAATTTTTGGAGAATACAGAAATCAGTTTCATTACACATTAAAAAAGAAAAAAAGAAAAATTCAGCAAAGGAAGTGCCTACAAGACACCAAGTATACCCACCAACGATGTCAAACCTTCATTGTCAACAACCCAGTCCTCCTTTTCAGCCAGTCTCTTTATATCTGTAAGACAGAGCAATAGGGGAAAAATATGATGGGTGGTAGGGAAGAGAAGCTATTAATTTTCATTATTAAAAACTCCTTGAACTTGAAAAGATAAACCACAGACACTGGGACTGCAATGACTAGGCATACAAGCAAATACCACTATAAGCTTCAAAGCCTTCAACACTCTCAAATGACTAAGAATGTAACTCACACATGGTGACAACCACACAGTGAAGTACATCTATGATACATGGCAGGACTTGCATGAAGCACATAGTTTACTGGAAAGCTTAGAATTAAAGGAATATTGTCAAGGCTTTGGGTTTGTTTTTATTTTGTAAATTTTTAATCACAATATAAAATACTGCATTTAAGAACCCAAGCCTCTAGTCTATTACACTCCAGCTCTTAATTCAAAATGAAAGAACAACTGCCTAGAATTTCAGCAATGACAGAAAGGAGAACATATAATTCACATTCAGAACTATAAAAGAAGCACAGGGTCTGCACTCAGTGTAAAAGATCCATGGTGCTAGAGTTTCTTCAAAAATACATGAAGGCATATGCAAAAAGCACTCTCTTCCACTATCCAGAAGGTATTAACTTATACAGACTTACTGTATAACTATTTATAAGTTGGGATGAGAATCTAAAACTTACGCATTATAAAAACAGAATTCCTCTATGGAGGGCATGCAGTGTATCATTGCTGTTTTGGACTTAACTGAAGTGTAAACAGAATGAAGATGAACAGTGTGCAGTTTGAGGGGCTTTGACATACAGTTTTCCCACACACAAATTGCTCATCAGAAATGTTTGTACATCACGAAACTGCCTTATACATGAGCTAAAATTTCAGTGAATTACCATCTCTTCCAAAAGCCCAAGAAAAGAGGACAACTAATGCATGTTGAAAGATATCTTCACTATCTTAGTGCTTTCTGTAGCTAAATTAAGAAGCTTAGTTATAGTGTCATACTCTGCAATTCTCATGGAAGTACAGGCTTAGTGAGGATAAAAGGCATTAAGGGATTGTGCAGATAATTACTTTGTTCAGTTTCCTACTTAATTCAACAGATATTCTTCTAAGGGTTTAGATTGCACTGGTCAGCCTTTACATGTTTTTGTGGCTGCTTACTTTTGCATTCTGTTTTTCACTATTACAAATATAAAACCCACCAAATTTCTTTCTCATATTTCACTGCTCATCAAATTCCAGTCAAATACATTTATATAAACCCCCTGTCTAGTCTGGCATTCACATAATTTCTCTTTCATTACCTTTATGACCAGACATCATATACAGGAGGGAAAGAACACAGACTGCCTCTCAGGGCCAGTGTGTTTATATGGTGTTTGTCATAAGACAACAAAAAACCCCTGTGTGTGGGCAGGTTTATTGTATTGGAAAAGCTAAAGTGCTCTATTGGATATTTTAACTACATCTGAATATTTTAATTACATCTGAATATTTTTACCAACTTACAACATACAGCAAGAGATGAGACTGCAGTTTATATCAGCACCTCACTCACCTTTTATTTTGGAGATATTAGAGAGGCAAAATTCAAGTCCAGGAAGAGCCTTTTTGACTTATGTATTGCAGATATAGCTACTTCTGAGATACATTTACATAGCTCTATGAGAACATCCATTACCTGTTCTTTCACTTGTTCCCTAACAAAAAGTTTTTTCAAGGGCCCAATTAACCTGGTCACGTGCAGAAAAAAAGCCCTCACTATCTAAATACATTCCAGAAATACAATTTTGCTTTAGTAGGCAAAGAACAAAAAAAAGGGCCCCAAAGATAAGGGGGCCCATGCACATGCAATGCAACACTATGGAATGAGAATTATGATAGAGGCAGGCATCTTTCCTCCTGCCTGATGCTATAGCCAACACACAGAACTGCTTCACTGATAGGGGATGGAAGCAGGGGTCAAGGAAGGCTGCTGTTATGGCTAGACCAAAGATTATCCTGCCAATAACACATACCAGCATCTCTAGGGATCTGTTTCCTTTTGATTCAAGGAAAAAAAGCATTAATTGCTTTTATTAAAATCGAAGGTACAGCCTACCTACCACAAGAGCTTTTGCTACACAGAACCTGTGGCCAGCAATCAGAACATGTGGACGAGAAACTCTGAATATGAACAAAGAACTGGGCTATTTCCATGATGCAACAAGTAGGCAAAATTAGTAAGATAACCGGTTTTTTTCATCACTGGTCACATATTGGAGCTCTCTGGACTGTGCTAGAAAAGCTGGGTAGGTAGCTCAGAGATTGGATAGGCCGAGGACCACCAACAAAATGGTTCAGAGCTAAATACTTCCTTCCTTTGAAACAGCAAGACATCTAAAGAATCACTCACAATTCCTAGACAGAGGAGTAAGTCAGTCCAATAAGACCATCCTCATATCACAATTAAAAGGAAAAAAAATCTTTCACCTATAATTAAGAAAAACCAAACAATTGAACTCAATTGTGCAAAGGGATGAAAAGAAAAGAAGTTCTCATACTTAGTGAAATTTGAAATAGTGATACTTTACAGAGTTTTAAGGAGCCAAGACAATTTATGAACTTATTCAGCCAGCTAGCTTGAACTTAATGCAGAAAAATGATATTAATTGTGAAATGGGATTTAATAAAATAATTAAGAGCCAAGAATGCAGTTCATATCAATATAGTAACAAACCATAGAAACCTAATCAATTGTTGTCACCAAAAGTTTAAAAACTAGCTTAATATGCTTGACATGCTAAAGCCTAGAGTAAAACTCTTAGCTTCATGTCAGCCTAGATAAAATCATATGTTAAAGATTAAAAGTGATTAAATTGTAATATTAAAAAGCCCTAGTTTTTTTTAACATTGAAGGCAAGTAGTCTTTTGGAAAAAAACCCCACAACCCGGCTAAGAGAATTAGCAGATCAATCTGTCTTGATTTTAGGAGAGATATTTATTTCTGGAAGATCAACTTCATTCAAATTTAAGTTTCAGAATTGAATACAAGACAGCAAGAAGAATAGCCTCTGATGGAATAGAGTCACATTAGATTTAGAGAATGTGCTACTGGCCTTCACAGTCCAGACATTTATGGCAGAAGTTGTGCACACAGCAGGAAATCTTGGGGATTAGAATGTTAGTAAAAAGCCTTGGAAATCACACAACTAAAATACTGTTGGGATTTTAGGGTATCCCAACAGTGGGATACAGGGGCTGTGGATTGGTGGGTTTTTGGGTTTTTTGTTTGTTTTCTTATCTGTTTTTGTTTTTGGTTTGTTTGTTTGTTTTTTGTCCTTGAGAGTGGGACATCAGTTATTTAATTCTTCATGGTATAGGAAAACTCAAGAAAGAAAATAAATTATATTTCCAAAATGGAAAAGCTGCATCATGAGATAAATCACTTGTATTGTAAAACAGCCTCAACCCAAAGTCTAACCTACTGTATTTATTAGACTGAGGGAAGAAGATACTCATGATGTATTTCTGGAAGAAAAATGAAGTATTTGAGTAACTCTTGTAAGATATTACAGAACTCAGATGAGTCCACTGTCACTATAACATCTGTAATAAACATGGTTATCTTTTAGAACATGGTCTGGCCTAATAAGGGGCAAAAATGAATGACAGTAAGCAAAGAGACCTGCAGCCTTCTATTACCTTCAGCTGTGTGTTGTAAGGTCACAATAATGCATCGTACACGAAGGTCCAAAATCAGATCCTGGATAATCTGAAGCATGTCATTGGGTATCTCAAGTGCAGTAAGAGATTCAGAACTAAGCCTGGAAAGCAAATAAAGTTAGATGGAAGTGTAAATCTGAAGGTTTTTAAAGCTGATTTAACTTCACTGATTTTTTCAGACATTTCCTACATGCATAAATACAATAGCTCCATCCTCAGTGTATCTTTGAAAACCAATTATCCCATTCTGAGATTAATTATGTACCTAGTTCAGAAGATTGCAAATGCAGACTTTATCTTTCTTTAACATTGTAATAATGTCATCACAGCAACATGCCAACTTTTTCTACTGTCTTCTTGCACTTCCCCACTTGTCTTTCTGCCTCCATCTCTTGTCCTATGATCCAAGAATAATCCTTTTGGAGCAGAAGCAGTGTTTTTATTGTTTTTAAGTGAATGTCTAGATCAAATACAAGATCCACAACAGGTTTTCTGAGATATTTTTTACCTGCATGACAACAGTAACAGTGATTAAACTGTCATAAATAGTGATGTGGGTGTGCATCAGACTGCTAATAAAATGCACATTTAAGGAGCCAAAATACAGCTACTGCACCATGTGCAGACAATTCATCCACTGTTTTGCCTCCAATTCTGACGAGGCACAAATCACTGGCACTATAGGTGAGGATGGAGACATGAATTTCTGGGTTTTTTTTTCTTTTAGAAATAGTAATACAGCAGCTGCTTGCAAGAACTAGCATTTCAGCTTTCAACTAAAAGGCTGCAGTTGTGCTCATACTTAGTCAGGGGCACAGAGGGAGGTTCACTGCTTTTATCCAACTCCTGGATATGTAAGCAAGGACAATCCAAAGACAATCATTGCTATCTGCCCTACTGCTAATATTGAGGAAAGCACAAGTAATAGAGAGTCCTAAAGTGGAGGAATAGGAAGGCACAGGCAAACAAGTGGAACATTTCCAATCATCCACCTGTAGGGTCCAGTTCCATCCCCCTGGTATTAGGCATGAACCACCAAACCTCCACCACTAACCAGACTGCTCTCCACCCAGCACAACTACTGAATTAGTAGATTAGAAAAATCTGTACTATCTCAGCCAGCCTGGAAACAGAATGTAAATACTCCTCTGTGAGAAATTTAAGTTACTTTAGACTGCACAGAAGACCTGTACTTAGAGTTGATTCCATTTCTGGGAGCACACAGCTGTCATATCCCTAAGATCATACTTTTTCTCACATAATACACCCTAACAAATACATACTTTTCATACCTTTATAGTAAGACAAAAGTCCTGCCAGCAATGGCTCACTTGATTGCACAGCTCTAATTTATTCTCTGGAACCTATTCATACTGGGCAATGACAGAGTAGGGTACAAGAGAAAGACTGTGCTACCACCTGTGTGATACGTACAAATATATATGTTTGGTATCAGCTGTGTGATACACACAAATGAGTAGAAAAATTAAGATCACACAGATGTAATGAAAACTCCTCCTTATCTAATATTGTGAGTTTTATTACTCTTAAATACAAGCAGAAAACAGTAAATCATTTGTGAGAACAGAAAACAGTAAAATTCTATCATGTGTTTCATAATGACTTCTAGTTACGAACTATGAAAATAAGGCTTAAGCTATTACATAACTTTGCAACAAATAAAGGTCTTAGGCAGTGTGTAGACTCTTCTTGGGAAAAGCCCACCTCACTGTTGGTGTGAGTCACAAGAATTTGTCAGATTGTCAAAGTGTGGGGGCTTGAAAATTAACACACTTGAAGCACCTGCATAAACTTCTGACCTGGTCATCACTGGTCAGTACCCTATGCTGATATGTTCTGTTCCTCTTCTCCAGATGCCCCTTTTCTTCTCTACTGTTGATGACCTTGGAGTAAAATCTAGCCCACTTTATTCAAGTGCCATCGCTAAGAACACAAGGTGGGGAAAGGAGTGGGAGGGAGCAAGGATTTCCCCAGCACTCAGTTCCGTTGTTCATTACAAGGGTACTGCCCGGAAAGCAAAAGGAGATTCTCTGAAAAAGAGTCTTCATACAGCCTGTAACCTCAGCCTGGATCTTATCTCAGATGGCAGGAGCACAATTAACTTTTAGAGAATCTGTTGCTTACATTTCCAAGCCAGTACTACAGATGTGCAAGTGCTAAAGTCTAGAATTTTATAATTAGAATGAAACTCATGGATTACTTCTCCTAAAAGGGCAACACCAGTACCCCTTTTTAATCTTTTTATCAAATATCAAGTCTGCTCCTTAAATTGAAAGAATTCCATAAAATTCAGCCAGCATAACAACCTTCATATGGAAAAATTTTTCTAAATGGTTACAGTACAGATAATGTAAGTGACAACAGAACGAAAGTGTCAAACAGATTTGGCAACAGGTGTGTATCACTGCTAGCCTCATCTGCAATAAGAGTAGCTATACATGATTATATCCCTTTCTTTTCTTCATCTGTGCTTTGCCTGTTACCTGCTTTGAAAACTCTAAATAAAAAGTACAGTATCATATCCAGGTGCTATTTCAGGTATTATTTTTTCCAAAAGTTAATGACAATTATTGTAGCCCCCATAGACAAATGCAAGCAAATTATTTATATTAGTGAGTAATTTTGCAATTAATGATTTTATGAATAATAACATTATTAATTTTATACACAAATATAAACAGAATAATATTATAAGTAGGAGTATCACATTCCATTAAACAACTCTAATGGTAAACTATGATCTAAGAATGATACTACAGTGAGAAACATGATGTTTTCACCTATTTTTGGTAATGATGGGAAGACATGTAGCAAATGAAGCAAATAATTGCTTTCTATCCTAAAGAATCAAATCCTGTTTTGTTCACTGAGCATCTATGCTGTGCCAAGCAAGCATTTTATTCAAACTTTTTTGTAAGATGCTATGGGAAAAATGTTATTATGTAATAAGACTATATATTGAGAAATCATTAATTACACTTGCACACAGAATCCTAAATCTGACATAAGCAATTTTTTTGCAATCCTATTTTTGAAAATGTTAGCATTATCAAAATTCAGGGTATTTAATGCAATGAACAAAACATTTTGTCTTAAAGCACACATATTCCAGGAACAGAATGATTTTATGGGTCCAGAGATTGATTTACCTTACAGTCTGGATAACATGTGTTAGCCACTGGCCAGAAAGTTCAGATTTCATCTCCCAGCCACCATATTGTCTTAATTCTCCTTCTCTGAGGCTGAATGGAAGCAAGGCTCCACAGATAAGTTTCACCAGAGAGTGCATCACTTCCTGAATCATTTTCTGCATCAGAAGAAGGGAAAGAAAATTCAAGGAAAAAGCTCAACCAACATGCTTAAGCAGCCATGTACTTGCAATATGCAAGAGGGTAACAATGTTAGATTTACAGGTGGCTCCACATGGTAGAGAAGAGAGGAGAAGGAGGTATGAGGGTACACAAATGATTTAAGAAATCTTATTTTTCAAGGTGACACTTAAGTATCTTGCTATGAAAGACAAATGAAAGAAAATAAGGTTCTCCCCACCACATCTCCCCCAACTACTTACCTTGAAATCATTTTGTCTTTGCCTAGCATTTTTCTTTGATCTTTCCATTTGGCCAGATTTTTCAGCAGTCTTGTGAAAATGAGAAAATTGAAAAGTGTAAGTATCTTATAACCACTGTCAAAATAATTCTGAAAAAGGGGGTTTCAAAGTGAAGAAGTGAAAACCGATGAGTTTATGATGTAATTATAAAAACTAACTCATGGCATTTCACTAAGCAAAGACTATATATATCTCAATAAACTCAAGGTACTGTAGGTCAGTACCTTGAAATGTTTAATTCCAAGGAACAACGTGTGCTTAAGACAAAGTCAGAGACAAGCAGGACACAAACTTCTTGAGGTCAATGTATTCTCACTGCAGTGTCAGTGAGATCTAAAACATACATAGTCCAAGTGTGCATCAATTTTACATGAAGAAACTATTTTTTTCAGCATGAAAGCTGACCAGAGGAAGACATCCACGTGAAGTGGGAGGCAATTTTTGGAATGAAGGCAGTTTGGAATTGCAAGATGTTAGGGGGAGGGTTGCAGACTTTTTGTTCGGTTTTAGGAGCAGTATTTTGTTACAATGCTTTTTAAATAATTCAACTAATTGCAAAAGAAAGTCTGCAAAATCAGCAGCATCTTCATTGTCACTTCTTTGAGAACAGAGGAATTTGAGTACACTTTGCATGAGACAGTTACAGTTGAAGAAAAACATGGTTTGACTAATAGTCTTCCTGTTTGTAGTTTTACCCTTCTGTGGGGACTACTGAGATCTCAGTAGAGTAAATTACATTGAAAAAGTTATTTCAAATCCTAGGTGAAGTGCAGATGTTAAATTTTATAGTAAGAACATCTCCTATTTTATGTTTGTACAGCAACATCTACTGGACAAGGAGCGCAATAACACGGCAGCAGTGTTATCGAAGAGAATCAGTTTGCTTTCAAATAATTAATTTGAAATGCTGTGTTTTTCAAAATCCCTCTTTAGTTAAAGCATTTAAGATTTTAAAGCTAAAATAAATAATTTGAAGTGAGCAAAATTAGAGAAAAATCAAACTGCTTAACAGTTTTGGAAAATACATAGCTGTGAAACTCTAGTACTTTAAAGCTCTGAATTATACCATTTCAGACTAGGAGAACAACCTTCAAATTATTGTTGCATCTAATTCCCACTTCTCTCTTCTAAAGCATTCAAAAGAAAATAAGCTGTATTCCTTGAAACTTCAGATAGCAACTTTAAATTCACACTAGTTTACAGCTGGATTAAACAGAGCAATTCACAGATCTTTGATATCTTTTTTTTTCTTTAGTGGTTTTGCTGAAGACCAATCTTAAACCTTTCCTGCACAGACAGACCAAAACTATCTTGTGGTAAGATCAACGGTTACTACTCACATTTGTGACTTCACCTAGAGTGATTCAAAGAACTCAACTATTCAGACTGTTGAAATACCACATACATCTTTAACTGACAATATTTTAAGGCATATAACTAACCTTTCAGAACTAAAAACAACCTCCTCCCCACCAAAAACTTACAAACGAAAAAAGATAAAGTCTGGAAATGCATATGTGAAGATTTTTCTACATTTTTAAAGTGTTTTGACTTGAATAAGCTAACTGAAATAACCTTCTATACCATTTTTCATAGGATGTTTCTTAAAAAATGTAGCAATCACCTTGCTTCCTAAATGATGCTAAATAGCAAGCAACATGGTCAAAGAACTTTCTTTGTGGACAATTAAAATCTCTGCTGTTTCTGACAGAAAAACACAACCTTTCAGTCTTGAATGCACTGTGATGACAGATATTCTTAGGTGTTCTAGAAGTCTTCTAGCTTATGTCACCCTCTCCTCTCACTCATCCTCAATTGACTGTGGCATGCAGACACACAGGAGGAATAGAGGATACCCTCCCTCCTCTCTCCCCAAGAACTTGTGGAGAACTTCTATAAGGACCAAAGGAGCAAAAGAAATCAAATGTATGGGAATCAGTTTCTCAGAAGTTCAGAATTTGGCCCAAAAAACCCAACAGCATACGTACCTTACAGACTAACAACAAAACTACCTCTTTTGTGTTTTTAATACATTGAAACAATGTTTTGTTCAGGCAGGAGAGAAGATCACTACATTTTCCATTTACAGTCATTTTCATGAGCAGAATTTCTCAACCTTGTTTACAGTTCAAGTCTCTATTTCTCTAGAAAAAGCCTTCTTTTCCATTGTACACAGAAAAAAAACTATCACAGTAACTTTACAGGTGAATTTGTAAAGTTTAATTTTCAACAGTACTGGTGTCAGAAAGGTTGCAATTTCCCTTATGAAATAAATTATTTTTGTGAAAGTCAACAGTACTAAGTTTATTCTTGATTTTACATCCTTCACTGAACATTATGAGTAAATGCTATATCTTTCTTTTGATTTTTATCACATAAAATGAGGATCACATATGGCATCTACTTCACTGAAGCTATAATGCTCTCTACATTATGTTCAACATCTAAAGGGCTAAAGTACCTATCAGTGTCATCATATGAAAACAGTGTATTGATTTATAAAGTGTAGCAATAAACAGATAAATTAATTCTTTAGTTCAAGAAATGGAAAATGGGAACATAAACTTCCAAATGTTCTTTTTCAAAGGCTTTTGTTTTTTCTACTAAAGCTGCAAAGAACAGTAGATAGACATGATGACTTCAAAATTTAAACACAGCAGAACATTGTATGTTACAAATTAATTAATTTATCAAAATTAATTTTGAGAGGTATCCTTTCATAATCTGTTGAGTGTGGATATAAAAACAGCATGTGTCATGAATCATTACTTTTGGTTTTCCCCTTCTTCTTGGATTATCAAGATTATATTTGCATGATTTGGAAAACTCAGATCATCTGAGCAAGAAGGAATAGAAGCACAGGTAATTGCCGCTGACGAACCTCCCAGAGTAGACTCCCTATAATGTGTCCAGGAATTCTGTTCTGTGCCTTGGTTATTTTGCAACCCTGATCTTGAACTTAACCTCACTTCCAAATACTTACAACTCAAGAAATGAGTATTCTTTTCCAAAGAAAGAAAACATTTTTTTTTCTGTATGACTATCTTTTACATATCTCTACCCTTCATGCAATGTGCTATTTTTTCAGATCACCAATGAAGGGCCAGCTATGAGTAAGAGGTGAAAGTACGCCGGTATTATTGAGTCCAGCAAGTGGAACACGCACAGACACAACCCCCACTATCAGAAGCTGAAGTAATTCCACTGTACGCTTACATTCTTTTAAAAACTAAAAATCTCTTACTAAAATGTTGTCACTTCTACCAGTGAAATATAATACTTTAAATATAATTATTACAGACCTTTGTTACTTATAAGTCATTTATATAGAAGAATCCATACCTCACTGAATAAACTTCCATTCACATAAGAAACCCAGAGCTTCCAGAAGTTGGGCAGCTGACTTACAACAAGTTTTGTCAACTTTTCAACAAATACAACTTGCTGAGGAGCTTTGTATCGCCAAGCTAAAAGAGAGACAGAGGATCGAAAAAGCAAAATTAATTTTTTTAAAAATAACAATAGGAATGTACCACTATCTTGTTGCTGCTTTGTATTACACAAGTGACTATACAGTATATATTAAACCTTTCAGGTAGGAATAAAAAAAATTAAAGCCCAGTCCATATATGTGTACATAATTCGTACACATACAAGCTCTTTCTTCCCCTCTCATATGCTTACAAGGTGTCAGCACTATGACAATACCTACAGAATAGTTCCCCATGCAGGGGTATCTAAGGCAATCCACCTAAAAATCCATTCAGACAGTATTCTTTCTTCAAACTACCCTAAAAAGTAAGGTGACATGAAAGCAATCAAGATATTAGAAAAGTTTCAAATGAAATCTCAGCAACAGATAACTCTTCTCAGTTTCCTATGCAGGGGGTGAAAGGTGGTAAAGAGAAAGCTGAACAGAGGCAGAAGAAAAATACCCACCAATACAGAAAATAAAGAAACCTTGTGAAATACTCTTCTATAACAACCTATGTTCTCCATTAAACCATCATTACAATGGTTTAACAAAACAGGGTATCAGCACAATAGCAAGGAGAGATTTGTATTTCACTTCAAGAACTAGAGTCCACTTTGGAACACTTGGACAAAGAAATAATTTTTTTTTAAAAACCAAAACAAATAGCCAAAGGTCACCCAAACCAAGATAAAAACACTTCAGAATGACGTTTGTTGGTGTGGTGTTTTATTTTGTATAAACTCAGGTCTTTTACAAATGCTAAATTTAAAAATATGATAACATCCTATATAATGCTGTGGCAATGCAGAAAAATGTTGCATGAAATAGCACTTTTTGCATCTACTTTGCTAGAGAATGTTGCCTACGCACAACAGAAATTCGCCATTTAGGCCAAAACAGCTGCCTAATAGCACACTACATAACTTCACCAGAGCCTCACTATTTTATTGTGTTGGTAGACAGTATTAATTCCCCTTGAAGTACAGCATGCCTTCAGCAGCATCCATTTGTCAAGGCGTGGATCAAGTATTGGTCCATTTCTTAACTGGAGAATTGAACATCTGCACTACCCATTTTTTTCTCATGGTCAAAAAGTTTAGGCAGTTTGGAATATATTTGAAAATAAAATCATAATGGAAGCCCAGAATTTGGAAAGAGGCTCTCACATAACTCAAGTGCAACTGTGCTGAAAGTGATATATCTGTTTAGGAGTAATGAAAACTTCAAGGTTCAATTGGAAAAGCTCCTAATGTAGACCCAGCTTCTAATAAAAAAAATTCAGCTCCTTTGAGAAACCATTTAATCTTTGCCAAAAGCTCCAGCACCAGTCCAAGGTTATAGCCTGTGATGTCTGTTCATAACTGGAAACATACTGGCAAGACTTACTTCATCTACTAAATACTTTTCCCCTGCATACTTCAGGCATAGGCTCAAGCCTGCAGACAGCAGATATTTCTTAGAATAAGCTACTTTACATCATATCAAAAGGTTATGGCCATAAATTCAGGATATTGTTTCTTTCTCGCTAGAGAAAGCTCTAATCTATATTTTATTCCATTGATTCTATTATAACCTCTGCTATGCCATTCTTAAAATGAAATGAGAGCTATTGTCTATTGTTTACATACTCTCAAGAACTTATACTCAAGCGAGAGCTGAATGTTATTTGAATGCTGCAGTTTTGAATTCATAGCAATTTCTTTGAACAATCTCTTGGACAATCACTGTCAAACATATCGGGGAAAAAAAAAACCCCAAACACACCAAATCACCAAAAAAGCCCAGAGATGTCATTCCTTAAATTTACCAAAAATCAGAAAGACCCACAAGCAACAAGAAAACAGAACACACCACGGCACATTTGGAATGGCAGCTCTCGCTCAGGTATCTTAAGTGGTAGGTTTGCTTTGTCACTCCACTCAGAGGAGAGCAAGGATGGCAGAGCTATCAGTATCATGTGCACCTAAGCACCAAGGAACTCAACTCAGAGGCAACTCATTCTAACTCTAGTAAATTGGGACGGATTATTACAGTGCTCCAATTCTCCAGTTTTCCTTAGAATCTTGGTTTAAATTGGTGTCTACAGAATATACAAAACTTGCAGAAAAATTACCTTTTGCAGTTTGTAAAAGATAACAGACCCTAAAAGCAAAATAACTGAAGTAGAACTGCCTGCCATATAGGCAATTAAGTCTCTGCTCATGCAAAAGAATTCAAACAAGTTAATAATAAGCTTTTGGACATTGGATTGGATAAGGATTTTGGACATTACTTGCTACATTAAGTGTGACATTCATATTGTTAGTGGATGGCAAATTTTGAACTTGAATTTGAATTTTATGAAATGCTCTTTGCTTGCAGAAAACATAGAAGACTTCTTTAGTAAGCAACAGTAATGCATGAGAAAAAAGAATTATATTTCATAGCAATCCAAAACAAACACACAAAGACTTTTGTTTGGGTTTTTTGACTACACCATACACTGGTCACTGGGGCCTGCAGCTTTGTTTTTTCAAATAAAACAGATGCCTACCATCATCACGGCCAGACTGAAAGCTGCTGCCCCGTTTCAGTGAAGCAGTTTGACTGAGATGGCCAATCGGCGACGGACGCACATCACTGTCCAGGTCTAGCATGGGGCTGTGGAGTAATGCATTGCCTGAAGAGGGGAAAAAACCCAAAAGTTAGAATAATTTTGCATGTCAGTTGACACGAAATTGCATGCTGCATGTGGAATTTTAATTTAAGTCAGTGATACAAATGTAATCTTACAAAAACATTCTTAATCTTGCTTTATTTAGACCATTTGTTCATCTGTATCAGTGCTATTCAATACCACTACTATTGACTCCTGTAGCAAAGCCAAAAATGGAAGTATCACATGAAAAATACTGTTCTTTGGTCTGTATGTTTCTGTGTTTATAATTAATGCCCTACAATTATTTGCTTGAAAGCCGTGGATAAATATGTATTTATGCCATCAGTGACACTGCCTGTGCTTTTTTTCTGGTGTATGTCCTAAATACACTTTTTAACAGCAAAAGTTTCTTTTGTGTCTGTCTAGCTGGAGCAGTTAAGGGCAGAGCATTCAACTACTACTTAGCTGTTTGACTTCTACAGAGTTCAGGCAGAAAGAATCCATCCATCAGGAGTCAGATGAACTAATGGCACTGTTCGTTTGTAAATGTCCTTACTTCCATGTAACTACAAAGCCACAAAATATTTTCCAGTGTACCAAACAATTATTTTTTCTTTGGTGCCTGTCCATGTGTAGGTCACTATTCACAAGTCTAGGCAGGGATCTAATCTGATGGACGTGGATACTTGGAGTCTAATATGAATTTTGAAAAACAACCATATAAGAATAAGAGGACTGTGATAATTTTAAAATGTACCGTGACACTACCAATATCCTTTTTAAAGTCTAAATTGCTACTTTATGCATTTCACCTTAGAGATACATTTCTGAAAGTAGTAATCAAAAATTATTTTAGCATTGCCCAACTGAGCTGTAACAATTAAACTTAAATGAATCACAATTAATAGAATTATAGAACAGCCCAGGCTGGAAAAGCTCTCAGAAGGCCATCTGGTCCAACCTTTCATGGGAAAAGGGAGCCATAGTGAGAGTATCTAGCACCCTGTCCAGTTCAATCTTGAAAACCTCCAGTGATGGGAACTTTACAGTGTAGCTGGGGAGATTACTTCAGTGATTGATTGTTCTCAATGGAAAAAAAAATCTTATATTGAGATGAAACCTCCCCTGGTAATTCATGCTGAATTTTACAGTGAGAACATCAGTATTCCAGTTTATATTGTTGATCTTTTTCACAGATATCTACATTCACTTAAAGTAACAGGAAGGTTGCACAGGAGGACCAACAGGTGTAACACTGAAATACTCAGATTCAGGAGTAGCATAAAGCAAAAAGGATCCAAAGCACATTTATTCTGGTGTCAGACCAGCATGGCAGAAAGATATACCTAATCTTTTTACTCCAACTGCTGGGGCTTTTAGAGTAATATTAAGCACTGTGAAACTTATCACAAACTTCCAATAGGTGACAGTATTGGGTTTCAGTTCATTTTGAAATAAGTTCTTCCTCCCATAATTCTTTAAAGGCTTTTAAAGAAATTTCCTGTGGCCTTTCACTGCAGCATTATCATCATCAAAATAACTGTCAGTTCTTCTATACATCTTATTACTGTTCATAGTATAAGACACATAAGTAAATAGACTGAATTTGCTACATCATTCACAATTGTGATTGACACACTGTATTAACTGACTTGGTGATCTAAACCTTCCTATCTGTACAATGTATTACAATTCTGTTAACTAACTCCTACACCACTTACTAAACACAACTTATCTTTATGACACTTTAAAACTGATGAGTTTTCAACAACAGAATCCACTGCAGTGATTTAAGCATATTATCCATTGTCACAACAGACAAGATCTACAGTGGGTTTGAACAAGAATTTGTGGAAAGACTTTTCCTTTTGAAAAAACTAAAAAATGCACAAAAATGAGAAAGCAAACAACTAAAGCTTTGCAGTAATTAATATCCAGGAAAACAATTCAGCAACCTTACAGAATGAAGTAAAACCAAAACAAATTGATTTTTCTTCGAATTAAAAAAACCTTATATTCAGTATCTTACAGCAATTCTGCATAGAATAAAAAGAAAGTTGTAGAAGACCCTGAGAAATTTTAAGTGTCTCACACAGTTCCTAGGCTTTCAAGAGCATTTGGCTGAGATTCAACATATTTGCATTTTATTTGGAAAAAAAAAAGTATGCCAAGAAGGCCAAGTCAAAATTGTCACAGGCATTTCTATTTAAAGCACATTTTATTAAAAAAAACCAAAGCAGCAAGAGTGTAGCAATGTTATTTTCACAAAAATGACAACAAAAATCCCTCTGATCTCTCTGCATAGAATTTAAGTTCTCAGCTTCCAGACACCTTGTTAATATGAGGAATGTCTTGTAAACAGATGGTCTCTAAAAATGACAGTGCCAATTAAACCTCAGAATTAAGAAAAACAGACATACTTACCGAAACACCTTAATGTGAATTAGTTAAATTAAAACCACTTGCTAGAGGTAGCTGTATTGCTGCTGCTGCACTAACCCCACGCAGCCCAAATGGTTTATATATTCACCAGTAACAGAAAACATGTAAAGAATATTCTCTTGTTCCACCAGAAAAGCCACATCATCAGTTTGCTGGCATACCAGGAAAAGAAAGTTTAACATGAACTAATTTCTTAATTGGTTGTCTAGCATTACAAGCAAGTATAACACAGCAGCAGGGAACTACAACAGCACATATACCCTCAGGACTAATAAACATCTGGACTACATTAGCAAAGCTGATCTTGCTTTCACCCTACCAGAAGATAGCGCTTGAAGACTGCACACTAATGCATAAATCTTGTAAAAAAAGTGAGAGTTAACTTACAAACAATTTTTCTTCTATCCCAACTCGTTCCCTCTCTAGAGCCAGCAGCTTAAATTTAGCAGCATAATGTAATACAATGAATTAATAGTAGTATGGACTGCAGACAATAATATTTATAAACCTAAATAAACTAACCAAATAATAATTTACTGCCCACTCAGTATTTGATTTGTGTACTACTTTTACGTTCCTAGATCCTGAATGTAGAACACCAACAATCTAAAGTTTCAAGAAATTAATTTTTATTGTGCTGACAGGTTTTAAGAAGTATAAATAGCATGAATACAATATTCCTGGTAGATCTTTACTTTTAAAAAATACACTGCATCTTTGAAGCTACAAAAGTAATTTTTTCAAAAATAAAGCATCTACATGGAGCATATCTACCAGTGACTCCAGTGCCAAGTGTATATTTAGTCAAGGAAACACAGGAAAAATAAATGTACTACATTCTCTTCTTCTACCCAACAGTAATCACAAAACAAAAGTATAGTTAATACCTTATTACATTGACAACTGTACAGTCCTTAAAAGATCAAATACATAGTTTTAAGGATCTCAATACTGCTTTAATTTTCTTTTTTTTTTTAAACAAAGGATTTTACTGGGTTTCAACCTTTTGTGCACAGATATTTTGAAGGTGCACATTCAAATGTTGTGTGAAATAAAAATATTTCAGTGGTTTTGTTCACACCTCTTCTGTTCTAGTGCAGTAAGATCTCACCAAAATAAGAATCTAAAGAACACAGTAAAAGCACAGTTCTTTTTGATGTTATTTCTCTAATTTGTGCTTCTACTTTCTGTAAATCAAAAGCCACCTGTGCTGACCCCCAATTGCCATATTGGTTTGTCATATTACAGGGTGGTTCTCTTGTCATATTATAGGGTGGTTCTCTGTTCTTACAGCACCTATAGCTCATGTAGAAACCTTGACCCAGTTTTTGGATTATTACCTGCAAGCTCTTGGCATGCAGTGCCTTACAACCTCCATTAAAAAGACAACTGACATGAAATTTGCCTAAAATAGATTTTTTCATGATACACAAACCAGTCAATGATTTAAGCTTTTAAAAGCTGCTTTACTTTCATATTTCTAAATTATTACCACGCTGAGTGTAAATTGTTCTGCAATATCCATTGCTCCACAACTGCCTAGGCTTTTTCCCCCCTCTGAGGTTGGGCAGGCAGAGGTTTCTCAAGGGAGTCACACATCTCTCACCTCCCTCGATAGTCCAGCCTCAGCCACTCCGCAATTCTGCCAGCGCAGTGCATCAATTACATGCCTTTCAAAAGATTTTTACAAAAGCTGCTGGTGATCACGGGATAATATAGTGCCAGTACTTCTTGCAGTGACAAAGAAAATTGTTAACAAGTGACCAACCTTAGGCTAAGTAATCTTTCAGTGAGATTTGCCATGTTAAGTCAAATGTCAGTCATTATACAGACTTGCTCATATATAACATGTACATGTACATACAACATATACATTGTGTATATGAGCAAAATTAAATTCAAAGAAAAAAGACCCTACAAGATGTGCAACCAGGTGAATACAGTTACTGTATTTTCTCATCTATTATGTATTTTACAGTGAATTTTCTCACAGGCCACAATAGCAAGGGAAGGCTGATCTATAGCCTCCTGACTCTCTGAAGGGCAGCAGACTTCCTTAGCAGCCTTAAACACCTTTGAACATTTTTTCCTGTGCACAGCGGGCCCTTGTCCTGTGCTACAGCCTGACCACCCACTGTTGCTTGTTGACCAAACACACAGTGCCTGGAGCCCGCACCGACACTACCAGGATAAGATTGCTTTCAAGGACACTGCATTGAGAATTTCAATTTGTCTAGGCAAGAAATTAGGCGAGCAGGAGAAATTACTGAAAAATTAACCTGCTCAACAGATGAATGACTGCATTTTATTCTTTTTCCTAAGTACTTTTTCTTTCTATCCTTAGATTCTATCGGGATCTGACATTTCTAAGTGACTGAGAAGAAAATGGCCTGTTTTTATAGAAAAGTGATAAATGCGGAAGATTAAAATTGATATACTTTATAGAAAAAATATTTTCAGGAGACATTTAAAAATGAATGCTTTTTTAAGGCTAGTCTTCATTATTGTAAATGTGTTTGTAACAAAACTGTTTTTCAGTGTACTACAAAAAGGGTAACCAGGCCTATTGTAGTGGTGTTCCAAGTATTTCACAGCCTAAGGATTTACCTTATTGTCAGTCCTTCAGGTCAAAAAATTCTGAAACAAGAGCCAAGCATTCAAGTTCAGCACATAAATAAAAATGACTTCATTTTAGCACTAGCTCCAACGGACGTTAACATCATCAGCAACTTTGAAAAAACTCACTTTAACTTAATTGCCCAAACAAAGACTAAAAAGACTGGAGCAGACACAAAGGTAAAATTCTGGCCACTGAAGAGTTTCACTCTATCTTCAGTCATACTAATCTTTAATATTTTGATTGTAAGCTTACCTGTGTTGCTTTTTAATTGCAATAGTTACTCTCTTTATAGTACATTAATATTATTTAAATTCTTATATAAAATAAGAATGCCCCCATAACTCCTGAACATGCTGGATTCTACCAAAATTTCTAGATTACAGCAAAGTTTTAAGTAGTAAGAGAGGAAAATGAATCTGTTATCAATTTTTATACTGATCACTTTTTTTTCTCTCACTCCCTCTCTCTCTTTTTTTTTTTTAATTAATAACCCATTAAGGGTTTGCTTGACATCTGCTGTCAAAAGGGTATTTCTGCTATGGACAGGGGATGTGGTTTAGACATGAAATGGCTCCCAGCTGCAAGAATTCTTCTTCCAGATGTACAGTAAGCAAAGGCAATGGAAGAGAACCAGCTGCTAGGATAACAAATTGAAAAGGCCCTTTTGACACAAGCCTTGCCGGCCTGTCTGATCTAACAAAGATGGATCATTCATTGCAAGGTGAATAGAATCTCAGTGTGGCACAGAAGAAAGAGCAACATGGTCTAAGCATCCATTTCTCTCTTTCATACTAAGTACAGCTGCTGTTACTCTGGCACAGAAAAACCCTGCAGAGTTTTTTACAATATCAAGAGAGCTGTGCATCACACTCAGAGCGGCAAAAATTATAAGAACTAAAACAAAAAAAATAAAATACTAGTAAAAAAAAAAAAAATCACAGTGACTGTATTAGCATACCCCTGTTTGGAGAGCTGGGTCCACACTGGCAACTTTAATAAGTTGTATATTATAAAGTTTGCAAGCCAAAGGGCAGCAGAAAAATCACGCTACAACTCTGTCAGTGTTTTCATTTATAACTTTAGTTTCTAAAGGGTATGAACAGGCAGCTTATTTGCAATAATATTACATAGTATCTCAGAAAGATTTGTGTCACAGATGAGTGATTCAGGTTGCTCAAAGAATCTCCAGCAAAAATACTGGCAAAAGTGGTTTTAATACAGATTTCTAGAAGTGAGACTTAGTAAGTTCACAACAACCTGTTAAGAAATTAAGGCTTTCTTAGCTAGTTTGATGAGAACTGGATGGGAGTCCCTACCCATTTTAGTTCAAAGGATCATGAAACCTCTAAGCCACTATTAAAGTCTAAGCAAATAACCACTGGCCACACAGAAAACAGTCTTAACCTCCACAGCTTCTATCCCTGATACTCACATTAAGAATCCCATTGCCTAACTCCTTTTGGCTAGCTGCCCAGTGCCTCAGGCAAATTTTAAACTAAACCTCATTTATTTACTTTTATTTTCATGTCATTTTATGTCATTATATTCTCCATGTTTCCTGCGCTTCCAACAAATCCAAAAAGCATAAACCACAGTGAAAAACTACAATTATGCCTTAATAATAGAGGAATTGCCAAGTACAGCTAAAATTTTAAAATATGCAAAATCTTGAGGAAACCATTTCTGAAGGAAACCATTTAGCATCCAGGTACCAGATCTGAAAATCCCTAGATGTCTACAAATCATAAGATCGAAGGTCAAAAGCAGCAATTCAGGCTTTAGCCAGTACAAGGCATAAAATACCAGCACAATTCAGTTTACCATTCAAATATTTCATACTAGACATCTAATAAATACTGTTTTGAGTGAGCACATGCTCTTCCATGTTAACCTTTATATTCGTGGCTTGAAAAAACACTCTTTTTCCATTTTTTTCTATCTCAGGCATGTCCTTCTCTTTAATGCATCTACATGCTAAGTAACAGCAGCAAACTGACTTTACTTACTTCAGGTCCTTCCAGTGGACAAAAACAGTGGGATATGACCAGACACGTAACAATAATTCATCTATGCTTCAGGAAAACTTCATAACCATAGAAAAAGTTTCAAGAGCAATAAAAGAGCATGACTACCTATTCCATGAATAAGGCAGATAACATTTTAAGTTTTCTATTTAACACAGTAAATCCATGTATTTACAAACACTACTACATAAGCAGAGCTAGAGCTCCAGCCAGTTGCACATGGGTCCCACATCTCCAGCTGCGCCTTTAATGAAAGAATCTGACTATCAGAGAAGCAGGAGAATGGCTTAATATAAGGACAGGAGCATGGGAGCTTCATGATTTGGGTACCTCCTGTACTGCCTCACTATGACTTTGGCTATGCTGTTCGGTCTCTTTGTCTTGGCTACTACTTCAGTGCAGGAGAAATTTTGATCTGCTATCTTACCTGCACTTTCACTCATTCCTCAAAACATGTGGGCTTGGATTCAAACAGTTTCTCATAATACGAACATCACATACCTCCATTTTTTTTGCCTCGTAAATGAGGAAGGTCTGCTATAGCAAGAAATAGATAGGCGAAAGGTAATGATGGGTGAGTAATAACAGCCATATCTTAGCACATAATGAAACATTAATCTACCTAATGCAAATTTAATCAGCAAACCAATGGGGTTGTTTAGACTGAGGGGAAACACTACATCCATACACATACAGAGTTATTCCTCAAGGGAAATAATACACTCCAAAATGCTGCTCTAAAGTACTTCATACACAGGACTTGAGAGAATTCCTCCTTCTACTTGTACCCATTGAAATAAATGCAACCAATTAACTAATGATCAGATTACTGCATCTATTATGATTAATGTCTATTAAAATCAAAGGAAAGATTCAATTAAACAATTTGCTTTTGGCAATTGTCAGCTTTTTAAGTCACACTGCCAAATTATTTGACAAAGCTTAGCACAGCTTGATATACCCTTTCAGGTTTTGGAAATAACATTAACACAAGTTGGATTAACTGGAAGCAGACAGTATTTGAAACACACAGGATTTCTGCTGACCCCTGACATAAATTCTGAGAAAGAACTCCCATGATCATTACAGCCCTGTAAACTTGCCATGGTTTCTTCCATCAGGTTGCATCAGGGACTGCATCATGTTATGATACTAAATGATACTTTTCACATCTAGGACATCATTCCAACTGCTGAGTATTTCTTACAAAATGGAGTTCATCTCTGGTAATATAACAAGCCCAGAGTTTTAAATTTTTTTTTCTTGTGATAGTACAGAAGGATTTGCACTTATATCAAAAATACATACTTAGATACCAACCTAGGACAAACATATTTAAAAATATCTCTAATACACAATTTTCTGTTCGCACCTTCCAAACACCTCAGCATCTAAATGAGCTCATTCCTCCCCTTCAACCTGGAGACCCTTGGAAGTGCAGCTATTAAGAAGAAGGTAATCATCAGATGAAGATCCCAGAGAGGATGTAGAAAACTAGACTGACTTCTTGTCAATATTGAGGATTTTTCCTGACTACCATACTATTGGCCTGGATGACATGAGCCACAATCTCTTACAGAAGATAGGATAAGATGCTATTTCTACATAAGAAAATGGAATTATTTCAGTTGTAATTACTTCTTGTTGTGTGGAGACAAATGGAACATTTTTGTCCCATAGAATATAGTGTTGTCATACTAACAACTAAATTTGGAGTAAGTTCTCCTTAGAATTTACTTAGGATTGTGTTTTAGCTTGTTTAGGAAATAATTGCAGTGTTAACCTTTCCTTCCTGAATACATCATGGCCAGCAAAAAATTTCTTTGAGAATATTTGCATTTTCACAATCAGCCGCAAAAGTCCTGTCCAGGATGGTTTTAAAAAACCCCAACCTTATCCAGGTAAGAAAAGCAGAAACTTTGTCTAATTCCAAATCCATTTCAAGAAGTAAAAGTCATGTGCAATGACCCAGAGCAGAGTTCTGCTTTCAAAACTAATAAAGCAGCAGCAAAATGCTTTGGCAGAAGCTCAGCTGGAAGGCGAAAAATTTTGCAGAAATGTAAAAATAGATACAATCTGCTACTAAGGTTTAAATTTACTATGCTGAAAAGTTTTGACTCAGTCAGTTTGAACCACAGATTCAGTTGGCAAAAGAGCTAAGGTAAGAATAGCCAGAAATGGTTGTTATGCTCAAGGTGGAACTCTTAATTGCTGTCTGCTTGTTCCAGTACTCATAATATAAAAACTGCCATCTGCTAGAAACAATGGCTATTATCCCTGTTGAAAAGGGAAACCTAGAAAGAATTTTAATGCCCTTTTCCTTAGAATATCAGTCTTATGACCAATCTCTTCCTTGAAACGCTTGATAAACAAAAAAAAAATTTTGAAGCATGTGTTAAGAGGAAGACTTCAGTGTTTGAAAATTTATTACTGTTTTATCTTAAAAAGAGCCTATGAATTTATGAACATATAAAAAAAAATTTAATTTGTTTAAGTTGATTATATCCCACAAAGTCTTGCATAATCAAATTGAGTAAAACTCCACACTTTCCCTGCGTGAAAAGCATACACCTATTAAAGTAGATTAAAATGCATTCCTTGTCTCTAATCACAACCAGCATTGTTCTACTTGGCAGTTAAAACCAATCCTTCTAAACTTTCTTTTTTCCATCTCCCACCTGGTGTACGCCAAAATGAAAGATCTATGGAAAGGAAAAATCATGCTTAGCAACTTTCCTTCGTCCTACTAGATACTAAGTGAGAAATTCAATCAGCTAGGATTGATTCTTGGGTATTTTAAAACCTGTACAAAAAACTATAATCAACAGAACACCACATAGAAGGCAGGAAGAAAATGACTGGAATTCGATGAGCTGTAAGCATTTCTTTCATACATGCATGAAATATTAACTATTGATACATGTATTTGCTGGGCATTCAGATCAATTTAATTCCCTCTTCTGTGAGCCAAAGAAAGACATAACATAACATCCCCTTTGATATTAAGAGTGAGGTAAGCAGATTCGTTGCAAGAAAAATACCAAACATATTGAAATTTTTCAAGACAAATCTAGGAATTTAGATGCATTTGCCACTCATTCAGTGGAACCTGTATATCAAAATTATATAGACTACTAATACAAAAAGTCTTGAGCACTAAGTATCTTCTTGTCTCTCTTATTCTTGCTAAAAAGCTGGAAAATGGCCATAAAAAACATTGCAAGCGAGAGAAGAAGGAAACTTAGAATTATTAACCATGGCTGTTCTCACAAGTCAGTTTTGCTCCTGGTAACTGAATGTTGTGAGGCTGGTGGTGGTGTCTCATGAGAAGTTTTGAAAAGGAAAGATGATGGGGAGATTTTGGAAGCATTCTGAATTTTGACCTGTGAGGCCATGAAAACAATTTGGCATTCCAGCTGGTTCCACAGCACATCACACCGTGTAGTGGAACAAAGATGGTCTGTGCACACTTTTAAGCTCAAATGTACTGACATCACTGTCACAAGTGATGCACCCAGTGAACTCCATACGCCATGTCAAAACCTCTACCACAGAGAGTTAAAGACTCCTGCAGAAAATTTACAGCACATTTCTGCAGCAGCTCCAACTCAGTAAAACCTTTGTGGTTTCTCAGAATAAAACACCTTATTTGGCTTGGGATATGCATGCACTAAGAATGGGGATTACCTATAAGCCAAGGGATGCCAGATTCCAATACAGCTATTCATTTCAGAACTGGCAGCAAACTCTGTAAGACTTCTTGAGAAACAAGGCACTGCTTCTAATTTCCTAATTTGAAAATCCAGTTTTCAGATTTTACTACTTGAAATGTCAGGCCAGCAGCCTTTCACCTGCTGGAAGGCTTTTCATATATAGGCTAATAAGATAGATCATGGTTATTTGTAGCTAAATTGCAGCCACACCTGCAAGCAATACCCACACTTTTCCTTGAGGAGCAAGGATGGCGAAGACAGAATACAACTATGTGTTCATATTGGTTATTGATAATAACTTTTCCTAAATATCCCCTTTGCCCAGCTCATAGGTCTGTGCAGATTCAGTGTAACCTGAATTTTTAAACTGCACACAAAGAAAGAACAAGAGAACTCCATAATATCACTCACTACATATCAAGGAATTCCGCATTATTCCACTGTGCACCTATGTTCTGTGTATTCATTTACTTACAGAATATCTTGTGACAAAGAAATCTAACTGGCAGATTCAGAGAACAATCCAAACTTGATGTGACCTCAAATAAATGTTTCAAGAGGACAGTAAACCACAGATAAATCATTGAAATTAAATGCTTTTCCCATGTAAAGAGCTTAAAAGTTATAAGTTAAGCAATAAGAAAACTCCAACTGCTGTTTTGTTTTTATAATAGAATCAAGAAAAAGTCTAAGTCAGTATCCAACTTTGTAAAAAGCTATCTAAATTGATGGGGAAAAATCTCAAATATCCTCTGTATACTAGAACTTGTCAAATAAAAGGCAATGCCAAGTTCCTAAATGTCAAATATACATATATATATATATATATATAAAGGTACAATAAAAATGTATCCTTGCCTTTTTGTTCTTTAACATAGCTCTCCTTACAGTTGTGCATGAGTTGCAGAATCCACTGATGTTGAGCACCAATGCACTGCCAAGCTGGGTCCCCAGGTGCATGAAGATCAGAGAGATATCTGCAAAAGCCAGTCCAAAAATCACAGCTCTGACTTGACACACTGAAGACCTCATTAAAAGAGACCAAAGATATACTAAGAAATACCTTTTCTTTTTTACATAAGTTTAAAAATTCAATAATAGGCACTAAGACACACCTAATATCCACCGCAAAGAGAAGCTTTGCATTCTTCTTTCTTCATTTAGTGAGGCAAAATTCCCCCAAAAATCCTTATAGGAATAAAACCCCCCACAGATCTTTAATATCATATTAATATGTATTTCCAGTCATGCCTCTAGTAAAGTATGCAGGAAACCAAGATCGTTATCTGCAAGGTTGCAGTTTAGTGCTTCATATTTCACTGGAACCTGTGATGGCATCTCAAGCACATAAAATATGGTATTTTTCTTCCTACTGTATATGTCCTGATTGTATCATCATGTAATCTTAACAAGTAATTAATTTCTGGCAGCTCAATAATTTTAGCACATGCATGCACAAACATATGTAAACCAAGCTCCTGGGCTGGTTTTCTGTTTGTTTGTTTTGGTCTGGTGTTTTTTTGTGCACACACTGTCTGAAAAAAAAAGATGGGGAAGAGATAACAAAAAGGATTGGGACTTCTAATTTGCAGAAGTAAAACACTGCCTGTCTTTAGGGAGAGAGGAGTATTAGAAGCCAGCTGTTGTGATTTTGAACAGAACACAAAAGGAATGTAGTCCCATGTATGGCATTCAAGACTATCTGACAACAACACTTTCAAAAGAGTATTTTCAAAAAGTGGTAGCTGCTCTACTGTTTAAGGCACCCCATTATATTCCACATTAATGAGACCTGGGACAGATTAAAAAAAAATCAAGATGATTAAGGTGAACTATGCTGATACACTATCTTAAGCAGTCCAGGGAATTTTTAACTCCCTCACAAAAGCTGTTTTACTACAATAATACCTAACATTAATTAGGACTGTGCTGCAAAATTCTGTCTTCTTTGACAACTGCCTGCAGTGTTTGAACAAAAAATAAACTGCCAAAGTAGGACTGGTTGGATGGATGAGAAAATTACACAACTAACCATTTTGACAGGGTGACATTTATAAATTATGAGCTCAAGTCCTTCTCAGTGTTAAGGAGGACTTTAGCCTTTTTTTAAACACAAAATTAAAAAAAAAAAAAATTACCACTGGTCTTGAAATACATTCATCTACTTAGCTGCTAAGTGCTATGGTAAACTATTTCTGAACAGTACAAAATAATTAACAGTGTAAATACCCTAATACAATGAGAGGATAATATGAATTGAAGCCTAATTATAAACATTAAATATCTGAAGGGAAAAAAACCACAGCATTTTAGGTCTTGGTCAACCTCCAACTTCAGAGACATACAAAACAAATGTATCAAGGAAGAAAAAACCCTCAGAATAATAGCACGGTTTAGGCAAACTATTTTACAGTTTGGATTTAATTAATTTCATTTTTGCTGAAGTCCTCTGAAGAATATCTACTTCATACCTTACCTCCAGAAAAATTACACTAAAACCATGTATATGTAGAGTACGGAAACTAATTTAATAGTTTTGTAGGCTGGGATTCTGTTGATTCATCAGAACTGAATTAGTTCACATTCATCCACTCCCTGCTCTTCTTCCTGATACTTTCTAAATGTGGAATACACTTGGTCACATTAACATGTTCTGCTTTAACATAGGCTGGGGTACTTTTAAAAATTCAATAGTTGAAGGCAAAGGGCTAGAAGAAAAACCACCTTAAAAACAACCAACCAAAACAACCAACTCCCAAAACCCAACCAAGAAACAATAAAACACAGCCAACCAAAAAAATGCACAAAAAACCCCCAACAAAACTCAGCCAGAATCAAGCACATGTACAACTATGTGTCTTTCAAGGAATCCTGAGAAAAAGTCATAAGACCTGGCTTAGGCTTAGGTTAAGCAGCTGCTCTTCAAAGTTTTCAGGTGTCACCTAGAAAACGACTGGCCAGTGCTGCCTTCCCAAACACAAAACTTTTAACTATTCATCTTAAAAAACAATTCCAATGAATAGGCAATATTTATGTAGCATCCAGAAGAACGAAAAGCACTCTGCATAAAGGCACTCAGGTCACTGTACTCATAAACTCACATGACATACAGGGACCTAAGACACCAATATCACACTCGGGCCTGGTGCACATGAAAAACACTCGAGACCTCGTGCAGGTGGCTGAATTTTACAAATGCTTCCCACACAGCACATCTGGTCTGCCTCTTTTAAGATAACTGACAAAAACACTGAGATTGTCAAGACACACTAGGAGCCCTAGTAGCATCCAGGCCTCAAAAGCTTTCTGAATAAAGCCATCAAATGTTCTGGAGCACTCCAAAGTTTGGCACCAAGGACTGAAAGGTAAAAGTCTAGATCAACTTGTCTCAGTAGCCCTACAACAGATGTCAGCTTTGTAAAAAATGAAAAATCTATATATGTTAATGAAAACTGGGAAACTGGCTCATGTTCATGAAATGCAAAGGAACTACATTGTTCAGCCTGAGCAGTAAAAGATCCAATACCACTTCCAAACAACAGAACACTCCCTGTTATCTGACTCAGGATGATTCCATTTCAACATCAAGTCAAGATGACGTGTAAGACAAATTAATAAGGAATCTATTTTTAGGCATGCAAACTGTGAGTGACCATTTCACATAGCTTGCAATATGTTGGTTTAGAGAAAGTAACAGAATCTCAACATGCCTTAAAGAGTTAAAAAAAATTAAATTCAAATCTCAATTATGCTTCATTAAATTGTCCTCATTCAAGAACTGTTTTTCAGTCATTCAATAAACAATCCAGCACCATTCAATTGCCAATATTTATACAGTCATAAAGTCTCAAAATACTCACAGCTTTAAAATCAGTATTTAAACCATAGTAAAACTAGTCACCACCCTATTTAGGAAACATTTAAACAACTTCTAACACCATATGTCTGATGAAGGCACTAGTCAAATGATTACCTTATATAACGTTTCTGATCATGCAATGTTGATGGAGTTTCAAGCAGCTTATCCAACAAAAGTTCTCGTAAAGATTCAATTCTGGTTTCAACTTCAGCATAATCTAGGAACAGGGAGCAGAAATAAATCCAATGTGTCCTTCAGCAGCGTTATGAAATGCAAATTATGTTATTTTCCTAGGGTATCAGACACTTCGGGAGTTAATGTGGAAATCAATATAAGTCATTTTATAACAAGCCACATCTGAAAATTTTATACATGACAGTTTTAGAAAACCAGAGAATTAGACTTTTAAGTCTTTCCAATAATATGTGAGAAAGATACTCAAAGTCACGTTTTAATTACTGTGACCTTTTTTATGTCCAGTAATACCAAGCCTGAATAAACAAATAAAATTGGCTGTGATTTCACATTTTGTAGTATATACCTCACTCAGAAAACTTGCCAGAAACATTGCCTAGAGTAATTGGCTCCTATAAATCCATAATTTGTATGGATGAAAATCTGTATCAAACCCACATAAAGCTCTTTAGTCTCCTATGTGCTTTTGAGACCATAAATTAAAAAAAACCCCAAAAACCCAAACCATTAAATAACGGAACCCATATCTTACATTTTTTGAACACTTGAACCTCTGTCTTTCCAAAGAGGGACTTGGCTTTTTCGTAGTCATTAATAACCACATCATAATCGCCCTTAAAAACAAAACCAAGCATTTACATTTGTCAAGAAAGAGACTAACATTAACATGTAATTTCAGCAAATACAAAATTATTTTTAAAGGATTATACCTTCTGGATATTTCTTTCAATATTTAAGGGAAGATTGAACAGAAATTTAAAGCGCTGAAGAACATTAAGCGCATTTCTTGTTGAATCAGCTTTGTCCTTGCGACCCAGCACTTCTTGAAATAAGGTATCTGCTGTGTTACTGGCTCCTGTTTCAGAAAGGGTGACAGTAAGAAAAAGTAGAGTAAGTAATCCGTTGAAATCACAAACTGATTTTCTTCATTTTAATGAGTTATTCAAGGTTTTTTAAAGCAAATGAGTAATTATTGCTGATTTTCATACTTTTTTGTTCAACTGTGTTAACGTTTTACAACTGCTGAAATTCTATTTCAAAGTGAAACACTTAGCATTTTAATGTGGTAAGACCCCTGTGCGATTAAAAACAATCACTCTTTCCAATTTCAAATGCTTAGCTTTGCTGCAGATATTTTATAGTTTGCTTTGGCTCCAGATGTACATTTTACAACCAAATTATGCATCTCAGGATATAGAAAATGTCACAGAAAGTTTTATTTTTAAAAGAAGTATAATTTCATTTTGATAATTAATGTCAGAGCTTCTAAAATTATCGCTGGGTTTTGCAAACAATTTTTTTATGCTTTCAAGTGAAGTCTTAAAAATCATTTACAATATTTGAGTCACTTAAAAGTAGACAAAGACAATGCCATGACTAAAAAGGTCTAACTAGCTGGCCACTGTAACAGAATAAATACAAATTGTCTTCACATTGCATTAAAAGTCTTTCTGGCTTCATCACACTCAGGATCAAGCCTAGGTCAAAAACTTCATGTATTTAAGTCTCCATACTATCGACAAATACTTTTCAATAAATACATTAAATATAGCTTAAAACTTTTTCTATCCGAAATAAAAAGCATTGTATTTTCTAATAAAGATTGTTTCCTAACAGAGAATAATAACATTTAATTTATAGTAGAGAAGACTTACATTGCACGTGAATATCTGCATTTTTCAACTTATGACTTACTGTTCATTAACCAAAAAAAAAAAAAAAAAGTGAAACTGTTTTAGCCTTTTTGATCATTCCACGTAGAAGTTTCTACATTATCTGGTCTAGTGACTATACTTTAAGCAAAGATGAAAAAAATTACATCAGTCTCGCTGGGTGGTTTGCATGCCATTTTCTCTAGTCAACACCATGGGTGGCCTGCTCATGTTAAAAGTAGTCTTTGTAAAATAATTGTTATATCTAAATAATGTTTAAACTTTGTTGAAATTTTGAAGCCTTGATGTAAAAAAAGTTTTGTCAGGACATCTATTTCCACCACATACTATTCAGCATAGAATACTTTAATCCACTAAGGAGAAATGCACAATGAAAACAGTTAGCTGGACATTTAAATACAGATCACTGTTAAAAGTATGATTTTTCTCAGGGTTATAAGAAATGATTGTTTTGTACATCCTTCTAATAGGTAACATTTTGTTTGTTTGAATTCATATGTTTCTTGTCCATTCTTTTAACAGCCCAGAAGCAATGTACTGTACCTGGGAACTGAAGTTATATTAATGAAATTCTTTTTTATTAAATGGAAACTTTTTTTAAAAGGTAATTGATAACTGCAGGAAGAGCACAGTGATTTCTATCTTCATCTCCTTATGAATTAACTTGCTGTACAAATCCTCAATTCAGGTAAATAATTCTACTTTATTTTTCTAACAGTCCTTTTTCTGTTTTATAAAGAAATTGAAATACATCAAATTACTTCCTTAATGTCTTAATGAAATTCAATGCTTCATGCAAAACAGGTCTATCTTCTTAGAATTAAAATATTGTAACATTTCTTCCCTCCTCATCCCTCTAAACGCCTTCTACATTAACAATCTTCATCTCTTGATTAATGATGAACCATCCATGGAATATAGTTTCAGGTCTTATATTGACTATGCTTTCAAAATGGATGATTCATCTACTGTGTGTGAATTTTTTTACTGCAAAATAAAATTCTAGTTATCCAACAGTTCTCTGTCAAACAGCCTGACAGAAACACTACCTAATGGAATTTGATTGATCTGCTTTAATATAGGATTCTTCATTAAATTCATTATAGGACACCTGATGTTTTTAATAATATTGTTTAATAAGCTTGTTTAGCAATTAAATTTAGCAAAACCTCCAACCATCTGTAATTGCACCTAAAGGACCAAATTGATCTTCTACTATCTCATGCTATTTCAATTCAATAATCTTAAAATACATCCTGATGCTGTGGAAAACATCCTCATTGTTAAGGGTTTGTAAGCAAGCTCACACAACAGCAGTTGTCTCTAAAAACATGCATCTACAGTCCATAAAATGCAAAATTCAACTAAAGAATTCAAGTTATTTTTGAAAGCAATCCCTGTTACTCATGGATTATGGAAGCTTTTCAATGGTCAGACAAGAAACAAAGCTTTGATCCTAAACTACTTTGCATAATATTATTTACTCTTTTTAAATCCTTGTATTCCTACTTCCCTGCCTCCCACCCATCATGACTTGCAAAGCATCGTGAGGAAAAGCAGCCAAATCTTTTCACAGCAAAGCCAAACTTAAAACCACTCTGAAGTGTCTGGCACAAGTTCCTCTACCGACCCAGCTTGAAAAAGACAGTTTGCATTGTCTACATACAGAGTTCATTTCATGTATCAAATGAAACAGCAATTATATATTATAAGTAACTTGTCCTATGTTGGTGCATGTAGGAAAATATCACAGACCTAAATTTCTGCTTTTTTATTTAAAATTTGTCACACGATTTTGTACACGGGAAAGTGATCTCCAAGGAATCTGTGCTTGGTGTATGACATGACATAAATACAGAGTACTGAGGATTGCACTGGAAAATTTCAGCAAATGCTTCTTTTTCTCCTACCCTAGATGTACCAAATACTCTGCACACATAGACACACGCTATAGTCTTTATATAGAGGTGTGAGGTTTTATGTGGTGTTCTTTGGTGATTTTTTAATTTTTTGGCAGTTTGTTTTTTTCATTTCAGGCACCAAGATGAGGGAATAACAATGTCCAAACTACACCTTTATCACTAGCATTAACTAGTCCCTACTGAAGAGAGCTAGAGCTGTTCACAGAACCCCCTGCGTTCTTTGTGCTCCCCACACAAACACACACACAGTCACTGCTTTCTTCATATGAGAGAAGAAAAACAGTGAACTTCCATGTCACTTTCTTGATTTCATAAAACACACTCAGACTTTCCAACACTGAGTCAGCTATCTGCATGTCATTCCTGCTTATTGATACAGCACTAAGGGAAACATCCCTTCCTCTGTGAAAAAAATCACAATGAAACAAAGTAAAATTATCTTGGCTGAAGTCCCAGAATAAAATAAAAAAAAAAAAGACTTTTTTGATCTGATGAAACACATACCGAACTGCAGCAAATTCAAGCCATCTCTCGCAATGCAACCCTACAGCTAATACAGACAAAGAGGAAACAAAGTACTGACAGCTTTTCAAGGTTTCCAAAAAGAATGCTTATGCCAAATAGTGTAAATGCCAGCACATTAAGTGGAATAGATCCTGTCAATAGACCTTGTTATGGCAAACAGGTTATAATTGGGTTTTTTTCTGCTTTTATTTGAACATATTACAATCCTGGTATTTAGCTCTGCTCATCCTTCTACAGTTCTATCTGTCTGTATAGCTCCTCTGTTTTCTCTGTCCACACAAAACTGAGACGCCACCAAAATTAATTTAGAAGATCTTTTTTATTTTGATATTTATTTGCTTTGCTACCACAAATGTTGTCAAAAGTCATGGCAAAAGCTGCTACTTATTTCAAAAGGTGCTTTATCACACCCTTGAACCACTATCACCAAACAGGGAAGGGCATGAGAGACTGCATGGTTTTCTACTTTCGACAATATTCCTAGGAAAATATTAAAACTTGTTAGAAAGTCCAAAGTCCATAAATAGTTGCTGCTGGAAGGACAAAACTTACTGTTCAGTACATTCTCCAGTTTTTGCGTCATGGATCCTTCCACTTTTTCCGTTCCATCCGCTTCCAGTTTTTGATGGATTGCTGGAATAAAGTGTCTAGTTAAAATGGAGAACATTTTAATAGGTGGGAACACACTACATCAAAGTGACATTTTTAAACATTTTTAAAATTAAAAATAAAGTGTTATTTTTCTTTTTAGACACAAAAAAATACAAACATGCTTCATGGCAGCAGTCTAGTGGAGGACAGGGCTTAGAGCCAGACATTGCAGAATTTTAACCATTACTTTGACACAGACTTCCTGCATCTTCTTGAACAAGACAGTAATGCTTAAGGAAAAAACCCACAAACATGTGGACAGAATTAGCTACTATGATCTAAATTAGCTATCTTCTACAGGCATTAATTAAAATTTGTATTTTGAAAAGTACCATTTAAACACATAATACTTCTGCTTTGTAAATCAGTGATGTCACCAAGAAGAAATGACAAATTATTGAAGGGTAGAAAGAGAGTCACCGGGAATTGGGATGACCCCAAAATCAAGCACTAGAACATTCCCCTATCACTTATTGTCTTCTGTAAGATGGCACTCTTAAAACATAATTTAAGAGTTTCTTGGAGCATTAACCATTATAACAATGTTTCTGTGTAATTTTGCTCAAAACAACAGGAAAACAGAGGGGAGGTTGCTTTATTTTTTTCTTACAGAAAAGAACAGACTTACAGGAAGCCTTGCTTTCATGAAAATACAAGAGCAACTCTGTTTTTGTTCTTAAAGTCATCAGAGGGGAAAAAAAAATCCAATTAGGACACCCCATTTCATAAGCCAATCAACCCTTAAGTGAAATGAACTAAAACTAACAGATTCTTGCATTTTTTAAGGATAGAGGTCGATCTTAGAAGATGATGTGATGTCAACTCTCGCATGTATTTTATATACAATGTGGACAGCACTTCCCAACAAGAATACTGCTACAATTTTATAATGAAAACATTAGTGGCTCTAATGGCATTATTCCATCTCTATGTATCAGTCAGAGGTAGCCAGTTACTGTAGTGCAATTAATGTTACACACTAAAAAGCAAGTTCAGCAGAACAGCAACCACAACATAAACAAACATTTTAAACCCAAATGTTGCAAGTACTATTGGAATCATATCAAATTGTGAAGATTTTAATTTCAATAATTTAAAAACATTGTATGAAACATAAAAGAGATGTGGATAAAAATTTAAGTTACATACTATATCAGACATTTTTAAAATTTAGCATTTTGGAACAATTAATTATATACCATTAATTGCAGACCTATTCAGTATCATGCATCTTATGAAGGGGGCACACCTAAGCCTTTCCAAAAGTGATCTGTAATAGCTAAACCTCTATCAAAGCATATATATTGGCAACAGAAGGCAAAATGTGATGAGGACTTCCTTTTTGTACATAAATTTTTGAAAGATTTAAAACTATTTACCATGCTACAACTTTCAGAATATCTTGAAATGTAGCTTCTTATTATGAAGGCAGCTTATCTAGAAATCGTACCATGACCTTTAACCCGTTGCTGAAAGTTAAAACACATCTCCTCTAAAGCACCTCTCTTTCTCATCTTGCTCAGAAAAGAACATACACCAGAAATATACTATTTCCTCCTCTTCCTTTTAGAAAGCAGAATTTTTTTTCATACTGATATCTTTTTTGTAAAGCAACTTGGAATGAAGCATTCAAGAGTCTTAGTTTGAAAATTTAAATGTTGGAAACCCAGGAAGAATGGTCCCATTAAACCAATCATAAGGCACATTCAGACAGAGAAAAAATATGTCAGTGGGGCAAAAAACCAAAAAACAAACCAAGGTGTTAAGTTTCAGAAAGGTGGGAAGCACTGTAGAGTACAGATAAAGGCATATTAAGCATATGTAACTAGGAGTGTAAACCAAGAGGCATTTTTGAACCATTGTCTGAAATAAGGTACTTTAGGACATTCTGTAAGTCTCAGTTTACTTAAATTACTCTTAAATATTTCCTTCTATATGCGTAAGATACTTTGTGGACTGAAGCTATTTTTACACATCATATTCAGATTTAGCAATAGGTACATTTATTGCCTTCCAAGGCTGAGTTACAAAAGAAAAAAAAAGTTTAAAGTTTTCATAGTGAAACACGTTATGAAAAATGCTTTGTCAGACAGTCTGAGCTTACTTTGTTTGCATCGAATGATTCTGAAAAAGCTAAGTGCATGTCCCTTCCATGAGGACCAGACAAAAAGTTTTTGAGTTAGAAGTTTAGATAAGCAAAACTATACGCAGTCAAGAAAATACCTGCAGATCTCATCTGTTTGAAAGGAATCTAGAGATACTTATGTTATTTTTTTCTCCTAAAGAACTAAACCCTTCTAACAGTGGGATGATACTGTTTGGGAGAACCCCTGTTCTCCTGCACCCATGTGCTTCCTTTTCCTGGATCTAGGAATCACACAGCTGCACGGCAGCTGTAGTGAGATGATGTGGTGAAAAACTAACTCACTAAGGAAGAAATGTTTCTTTACTGATCAGTGAGCTTGTCTAAACCTTGCCCCACTTGCAGCACTGCAGTGTAAGGAAAGAGAAAGGAAGGAGCATGTGGCCAAGGGGAGGTGGAAAGCCATCCCACTCTTCCTACTCTACCCAGTACTTAAGATCACCTTCAAACGCAGCCTCATACCCTCAACTCATCACTGGCTGCAATAAGAAGGGTAAGGAGAAAATTTTAGGTCTTTGAAGTCTTGGAGTAAAGGATGGATAGGATTTTTCTTAAATCACCAGTTACCCTGGGTTTACTTGACACAAACTATACAAATTGGAAAAGCAGTTGGAAACCTAGCGGAATCTGCTCCTCATTTTTAGGAGTTTTACTGCAAGAAGCATACAATAAATGAAAATGTGGAAAGGCTAGGTCTAGATACATCAACAAAGGCCAGATAATTAACTGTATTTTGTATCATCTTTGCCAATAATTGTTCACGTTTCCCAGCTAAGTCAGAATATTTAAAGGCTGGCGAACTTCACAGCTATAGGCAGATACTGACTAATAATAGTGAAGAAATTGAGCTCAAAACTCACAATCTCTAAATCCACCAGAACATACGCAAAGTTCAAACTGGCAAATAAGCCATAATACAGGCCTTGTAGTATAATAAACTACAATTAATTCATTGCTACTTGTGTTGAAAACAATTTTATTTAATCCAAGAAAGGATATGGATTTTTTGTTAGATTTATGGCAACCATAAATCTAGCAAAATAAACCACACTTCCCAGGATCATGAAGCTTTTGACTTGCAAATTTCATACTTGATTTCCTCATCAGATATTTTTAAAAGATTTAGAGATAGGCACCAAAGGTGGCATTCTCAAAAGTTCCTCAGTCTAATTCAGCTCAAAGCAACACAGATTCATGTTTTCTACCATTTTCTGACTAAAAGATGGCTAGAAATGCATTTGACACATCTGAAAATCTTATTCATTTTCACAAAAAATGTGGTTAAAGAAAAAAAGTACCTGAAATAAATCACATCCTTTTAGTCAGATGCAGAAAACAGGAGAGGAAAAAATACAAAAAGGGCAAGGCCGACTCAGCAAGGTATTTCTGAAGATCTGATGTGGTGACTCTAAGAATCTGGCACCAAAACACAGTAATGGAGGAATGAAGAACACATATTTGCACACTGCCAGGATTCCTGCCCAATGCATGAATAAAAATGCCTATGGTTTCCTTCATTGGAAGATTAATGATTTTTGACAATTTTAGAAAAATACAAGAAGGTTATTGATGAGGACAGTATCCCTATATAAGCTAAAAACTGTTCTGAATGTATTCAACAGGACTGTACAGCTGTATATAAAGAGCAAAGCAACAAAGCATGCCATGAACAGAGCTCTTAATACTCTTAATACATTACTCTATGAAAACCTAAAGTTTGTTTTCTATGGCCATTAGTTAATAGTGCTAAGTCTAGTTTGGCTTGGTCATTCCTGCAGTGCCCCTTGAGAATTCTAGATCTTTTTGTATTGGCATAGCAAACTTCGCTTTGTTTTGGTTAACGTTATTAATCCTAGCAAAATTACAAAATACTGAAATAAATGCAGTATGAAGTTGACATTTTGTGTTTTGTTTCTCTAGCATTTACTTCAAGCTTGTTTACCCAACACAATGGCAAAAATCAAAGAAAATGGACGGACTTAACATTATAATTCAAGGTAATTAAAGCACAGTGCTAGGAAGAGAAGCTTAATTGATACATCAACCCCCAAAATTTTAGTCTGAAAACATTCTGGGACCTGACAACTTGTTCTGACACAGGCTTATATTAAAACAAGTCTGATATCTCTAGGCAAATGTCTCAGAAATAGAGGGGAAAATGTGCCTTATTATTCTGCCTATGGATCCACTAAAAATTCCAGGACTGGCCCCAAGCCATTGCCAGAACACTTCAGAATTAAGGAGTACAGAACACGCTATTCTCTCTTTACTGGTGCTAACTTTCTGCATCTGTGAGAGGTAAGAGTAAAAAAAAAGCAGCTTTTAAACGCCGCATTTAAAAGGTGGCATGAAAATCAAAATTGAATAATGTAGCATGAAATTGAGCTGGTTTTATGTCTTCAAGGATAAATCTGGGTCAAATTTAATCATAGGTAACTTTTTTGCACACTTGCAATCAATTGTAGAATTTGCTATTTGAAAATTGCAATTGCAAAATTGATTTTTCCTTCTACATGCTTTACTATCTTTCAAATTCAAACAAAAAAGCAAACTAACCTGAAAAAATACCAAGTCCACAAAATATGAGAGCCACACATTAACTATAAGCTACCAAAACTTCAGCCCTTTGGAAAAATTCTGCTAGTAATTAGCTTACATCTCTAAAACAATAACTTATAAAGAAGCTACATTAGCAGTCAGCATAAAAGCAGATATAGGCTTGGGCAGAGAATTTTCACTATAGCCTGTGATAATTTCTCCTGCTTCACACATTTTCAGATCAGATCTTCTCTTCCTTGAGACAAAAAACCCCAACTCCCTACACAATGCCATGCTAGAAAGTTTGAGCCTTTTACCAGTTGTGGTAGTTTTTGCTTTTATAAAGTTGCATTAAGATAACAATTGGTCTGCTACAAAAATTGACTGTAGGCATTGCATGAAGAGGAAGCATTCACCCAAGACTAAACTATCTCCCACTACTTTCCCACTTCATGGCACCCTTTTGTCAGATCATCTTTCTCTCAGAATACATTTCTTATTTCAATGTCCCTCTTGTTATCTAGTGCTGCAGAACACAAGTTTCAACAAGTGAACTTAATTTAATTTAGCATGCCTATTTTTAGCATGCCTAATTTAGCACATCTGTTTTTTCACTGTGCAGGCTAAAAAGGCCTATAAACGTAAGCACAAAATATGAAACAATGATAATATTATTCTTCTCATTCTGCTTTTGTCTAAGTGTAGCACAAAGATGATTCAAGTACTCAGACAGGAGCACCCACTTGGAAAACTAGACAGTGAGCTGAGAGCTCTACTTCATGACTACATGGAGGTATGATCTTAATTCTTAACCTGCAACAATCTAACTTGCACCTACTATGTGGCACACACATGCATGGGAACTGCTACTGTGAAGTGACTGATATGCTCTCAGACGTGTCTGATCCATGTGGAATCTTTCTTTTATTCTTGCTACTTTGTTCCCATGGCCCTGTTCTTTCTCATCCTCTATGAATTATCATCCTTAAAATTATTAGCTGTAATAGGAGACTGTTCTCACCCTGCAAAGACCATATGCTATCACTTGACATGGGATGAGGAAGATAGCATTAACAGACACACACCACACAGAGGCTTAGACACAGAGCTATTCTAGACATTTCAAATCACCTGCATAACATTTAGGTAGCAATCATATATTTGAATTTGATTTACACAAATCCACATCTTCAACAAAAACCCATAGTATTTGGAAAAATATACACAAGAGTGAAGAAAAGCAAATGTGTGAATTAGATTTGTTACAAAACAGCAATGTGACAACAACAAAACCTGGTGTGGCCATCCCGATGCCACCCTTTGGAGCAAAAACTGTCATGCACAAGCATTTAATTGGACAAAAGAAAACCATTTCAAAATTAATCCTCAGTCTAGTTTGCAAACAGCATCACTAATAAAAAACTGGCTTGGCTCTACATACTCTCTTTAAATTCAAACATAACAAAACTCCTCAACAGTCAGAAGCAAAGGGACATCTATGACAGGCAAACATCAGCTTTTAGCTTCTCAAATTCCCATTCTGACTCAGAATTGAATATATCTCAGATTCCTTTTTTTTACTTTCAGAGAAAATGAATTTAACAGACAAAATGGCAGCAGCACAGACTTATTCAGACTGAATCCAATCCTAGATCACTAACATGCTCAACCTAGAACAGGCCATAGGGGATGAATTATAAAAATAGTCTGTAAGAAGAAAAAAACAAAAACCAAATCAAAAAAGCAGGCATTTGACCAGATTAGGATCATTTCAGCCAGGTAATTTCAGTACACTAGCCTAGCTTATGCATTAAATAAAGTAGTAGACAAAAGGCCAACTATAGTCCAAGGTCCCTATCACACAGGTATTCCTACAGGCCACACATCTGAACCGGAGTGGAAAGGGGAAAAAAGGAACAATGCTGTAATAGCCAGCAGTGCTTCTTTTATACAGATGTCATCCTGAAAATCCCATAAAATGTGTTTGTAGTTGTAATTGCACAAAAACTGTTGCCATGGCAAACTAGAGAGCCAAATCTAAGCATCAAATTTGTTCATGATATCTGTGTTTTAAAGACATCACAGCATCTTCTTTACCTGCCAACTGAGATGCCATAACTTCTGTACTTATACTTTTGCAGAAGTGAGCGACTGAAGTAGTCATTTCCCTGTCTTTTTCCTTTCATTTAAATAAGAGGAAGTTGCAGCCTTAGGTTCCTTGCAAAGGGTATTTCAGAAAAAAAAAATACTGAAAGGAAATTAATTTGCTAACTCTCCAACGACTTCAGTGTGGGACCTGACTTGCTCATGACAATAAAATATATTTTAACTACAAACATATAAACGGCCACCCTTTTAGGAATTCTGCTTTCTACGTTGCAATTAGAATTACAGGAAATAAACCAGCTGAACTCTCAGATGCTGACAAGTGGGTCAAGTTGAGATAAACCCTGTGCCCCTCAGCTCAGTTTACAGCTCCCTTCAGCTGACAGAACAAACTTCCTGTTGAACATCTCTGCAGCAGAGTCACTGTCAAACTGTCAGCCAATCTAACAGGCAGAGAGACATGCAGATCTGATAAGGCAATTCTATTTTCCCAGAAATTAAACCAAACAAGGAAGGGTTCTGGTCTATTTGAGCTCTTATTTTCTTAGTAAACAGCCTCCAAATCACAAAATACAATAAACATCTTAGGACTGCTTTTTATGCTTTCCATTGCTTATTTACAAAAATATTAATACTCATTTACATGTGTAATAGAGTCTGATAGTACATTGAAGATCAGACTGGATTTACTGGCCCCAGCTAACGAAAAAAAGCTGCACAATAATCAGTAATACAGGGTTTCCTAAATAGAGGTAACATATTTGAAACAAACAGCATTAAATGTGTATGAGTTTAAAAAATCATATATAAAAGCTGTGTAAATAGAGGAGTATGAAGGACCCGGAAAAGCAAGTGTTATACCCCCTGATGTGATCCTCCTACAAAAAGTTATCCTAATTTAGGGAGGCCTAAGAGAAATAACTGCTCACAAGTAGCTCTGCTCTATAAGAACAATGCAACAGACCTGCAGTTTATGAAGCATAACCACTGGGATTAGAAGGCATGTTCTAAAGTACCGGAAGGGGAAAACTTAGAGTCTAAACTTTTGCCCTCAAAAAAATGTATCTTTAGAAAATAAACTAGATTTTAGAAATTTCTGCAAAGGAAGAGTTAAAAAAAAACCCCTAAATCAAAATGAGCTAATACAGAAAATTTAAATCATATTGGAAGACAGACAAAATGTATTCAGTAAGGGTCTTCCCTTGACTCACTTTTCATCTGGGACAGTTGTACGCTCAGCATCAAATAATAAAAGTTTACAGAACAATGGCTATGTTCCTAAGAGTTTGTGTTGAAACAATCTTTCAGCTTTCAAACATAAACTATTCCTCATGTAGCTTTGTTGAAATGCATACATATTCTAGTTAAACATTTTTAAAGGAGAAAATAAGACATAAAAATTCACCCTTATGCGTGTAAGGGCAGAAAAGTGCTATCACATCATCTTGCCCAATCACTGTCTAGCCAGATTATAACAGGATTTTAAATTTAATGTTCTTCTGCTAAAAAACTTGAATTTCATAACTGCATGCTGAAGAATTTATGGGGGTTTGCTTGGGGGTTTTTGTTTGGTGTTTTTTTTGTTGTTGGTTTTTTTAAATCTGCATCTGAGCTGTTTCTGTAGAGCAGTGCTAATAATGCTTACAATTCTTGCCATCTTTCATTTGAGAAAACTGTAGCGAACAAATGTTCTTGAAAAAGCTTTGATATCTGGCAAGAGGGCATGATGATGGCACCAATGATATCTTTTTTTCCTTCTTACTACTGGAAGCCATATCCACATCCAACTTAACAGTTGATCGTACCTATCACAAGTTCAAGTCTTCAAACAGTTATGCAATTTCTCCAGCTATACTCTCTCAAAAATATCCTGCATAAGGAGGACGAATAGGCAAATAAGAAGTTCTGCATTCAAAACTGAAATTCATATGCAATAAGGGTGGGTTTATTGACTGAAAAGAAACAAAAATCCTTTTGCATATGCATTTAATATGAAATTTCAACAGAGTATTACAACGTTACAATTCAACATATTACAATGCTACAGAAGGCAGCTGTGACCTGTACTGCATCTGCATCAAGAATTTGGGTTCAGAATTTAAAAACTAAACAATATATTGATGATGCCCTTGAACTTCAGTGTTAGTTTTGAATTTATAAGATATTGAGACTTTAAGTCTCTAATTTTGTTTTACAACAGCATCAAGGCCATTCTTTCATTGTACCACTGTAATTCACTGTATAAAAACATAAGCTGAAAGTCTGCTTCCTTTTGAACACTGAAGGGAGATCACTGAGGGCAATACAAAAACAAGGCATTTTGATTACAGACAAAATGTGACATCAAGAACCATTTGAGTCATCCCAAGTTTAAGTTCCTCATTTAGCTAAAGGACTGTGCTGATAAAACCTGATTTTCAGTAAAAATAACATTTATAAAGGTAAAATATGCAAAACAATGTTACAGTGACTATATTTTTTAAAAACTTGAGACTACAGTAATTAATAAAATAAATGAGATTGTTTTCCCTCCTTTTTATTAATATTTCTCTCATTTCTACTTGCTCGCTGACCTCCTTACCTATCAGAAAATCAGTCTCCAAAGGCAAAAAGCCTATACTATGAGGTGGAACAAGAGAAAATTACTCATTTGTGTCAGCTTGTTTAAAACTTCACAACGTTTATGGTTTGCCTTATCTTCAAATCCTACTAACTATATGCTGGTGTGTCGCTGTTGAGCAGCTAGCAGAGTAATGAATGCATCAGTTCTCAGTGGCAAGAAGGAATGACCTTTATTGTTTTGATTTCATCACATATATAGAGTTCTCAAAAGTTACCCAGATTGGTCAGTCAGAAGCCTTCCCCCAGGCCTGATTGGCCAGGCCTGCACTGCTCAAGTTCTGGGACACTGTTCCAACAACATCCAAACTTTATCTTTATTTACAAAACACAAGAAAACTTCTCATGAAAAAAACCTGTACTAGCCACACTGGTGCAAAAATAGTAATCTTACAAGGTAACACTGTTAGCACTGCTTTTTATCCATAGCAGTAACTTTTAGAAAACAGAACTCTCAGTCTTTTGGAGTATTTGGTATTACATATGCAAAGCAGCTCTGGCTGTGAAAAACAAGTCACATTTCAAAATTTACTTGGGATTATGTTTGAGATTATTTAGAATTTTGAACTCTTTAAGCAAAAGTAAGATTTTAATATTTTCAAGATGTGTAAGAATTGCAAGGAAATAGCCTATTATTTTTCCCAGCATTTAATAAAAACTCAGCTTAAAAAGGTTAAAGAATGCCAAATAATGGTTCTTCCTAGTGTCTTTTTCTAAGAAGACCAGCACATTCTTCTGGTTTTCCACTAAATTCTTTAATACTTTTGTTATTGAACCTAGCTAGATTTTGGCCAAAGGGGTCAATGACCAGGACAGATAATCAGCAGAGTGGTAAATGACAAACCTACTGGGGATCGTTTCCGGGGCACTGTTGCTTTCTTACCCAGAGCAGTGCCTCACTAGACAGGACTACAGCAGCCCACAATAAGCTTTGACCAGAGAGACATTTTATGCTTTAAGAGTGTCTCTGTGTGTATCTTTATACAATAAATATATATATAAAAATCGCAACTATGATAATCTCACTAGTGTGCTGCATTCTACCAGTGGCAGGCAGAACAGAAAGGCTCTCTGATTTCCCAAAGTAACAAGCGTACTGAATATTCATATAAATATTACTGTCTGACTATTGAATAAGGCATCATAAAACCAAGCTTTTTCTGTTGCTACAGTTTGCAAGTCATCCTAATATTATCTCCAGTTTTAATGCTTCTTCTCTTTCTTGCATTTGGGGTCTAAGCAATTTAATCAAATGCCTCCAATTCCTGTAAGATACATTTGGTGACATCTTTTCCAAATACATCACAACAATCAGCCAGCCAATTCTAGCTTGTGACCAACACAACACAAATTTTGGGCTCATTATACAATTTTAGTACAGACTGTAAAGAGAAACAATATTTTTAATATTAAATTCATCCATACTTGCATACAGACTTTTCTTTTATACTGTACTTAGTAAGTGCAAAGCATCTTTACCTGACAGAGCATCTTGTGCTTCAAAAAATGTGCTGAGACCTCCTTTCACATAAGCTAGGCTCCCTTCATTTTTCTTATTGGCTTGTTTCTTCAAATTCACAACAGCCGTTTTGAGTTGATCAAAACTGAAAACAAACAAGAAAACCTTGGTGACTTTCAAACAATAAGGTCAGCTACTGAATAAACAGAACAAACTGCTTGGAAAATAAAGACATCTACTGTCAGAACAACTGTTAAGGGCCAAGTAATTGCTAACAAGTGTGCTTTTCAATGACAACAGTTTATTGTTAGTCTAACAATCTTGGTTTTCTAGTTTCAACCCTAAATGGAGGGCTCCTATCGCTTGGGATAGAAGATATTTCTTTATAATACAAACTAGTCAAGAAATTTCTTCTAAGCATGCAATATTGCTCTTACTTAACTGTCTGTACTATATTAAATAGGTGACAGTACAATTCATCACACTTAGTACACAGTAGACTAACTACTGACATGTTAGAAGTTTCTTTAATAATGACATTTGTTTAACTCTGCAGCGTCACTCACAACCCTTTCTCACTTTTGTTTCTGAATTAATTCAATATTTTTATGTTGGTTTGGACATACAGTTCAGAATTGAATACAATATTAATGCAAAATACAGAAAAGCCAAACAGATTCCTGAAGGTATGTTTTTTTTATATGGTTTTATATGCAATCTCCTGAAATATTTTTGGAATACACTTCATAGGGCAATATTAATTGCCAACTCATCGTTGTTGTTTGTATGGTAGCTTTCTTTTTATCTTAATTTCCTAATATTTCTCAATTTTTGCCAGTTTACATTTGATTCCCTATCTTTATTTTTTGCAAGCACCTTTAATTAATTGAGGAGTCTTATGCTGTGATAAATCTTCATTAATTGTACATAATTTTTTTTTGGTTGATGACAATCAATATGACCTCAGTAGTTATATTACTGGTTTAACTATAAAACAACACCATGAACAAGCTCAGAAATACAAATATAGCACGACTTTCATCTTTAAAAGTCTTTCCACCTACCTGCAGGCCAAAGTCATCTTCCTAACACACAAAAAAAAATGAAACAAAAAACTGCACTACACCTCTGTGAGGAGAGGGAAACAATGAAGTAGGAAATAAGGACATAAGACGATTCCATCAATACTCTGCCCCTTTTAAAAAGAGCTGGTAGAAAAAGACATATTAAGAGAATAAGGCAAAGATTAGCCCATGCAGTGAGAAGGCTATCACCATCTGCTGGGAGACAAAGCACACTGGTGCACTTGGAAAAAAGCACTTTTCTTTTTATACGGAAGATGTCACAATGTTTTATTTAATTTCTGTTTCCATCTGCTGGACAGAAATCACATTACTCATTACCTGGATTGGTCCACTTGGGCACATGAAAAGTACTTACCAGCAGCATTTTCAAAGCAACAAAAATCTGTACAGTTCTCCTTTTAAGCACTGTTTCATGTTATGTGATGATCGAACAGTGTGTCAAAATAGTTTATTTATATTTGTCAGGATATTGCCAGGATTAAAAGAATTATCAAAAAGGATGTTATATTGATTTCTTAAAAAGAATGTCCTTCAAGGAAAAAGACAGACATAAGCTAACCAAAACATCAGTGCACCACACATTTACCATTTTCAATAGCTAAGGTTATGTAGAGGACAAGAACTAAACCATTGCTGTGGTTCCAGAAAAACAGCACAAATTATATGGGACAGATATTTGCACAATTCCAGAATATTTTTAAGACTACACATTTTGAATTGGGAAGAAAAAAAGAACAACCAAAACAGTTTTGCTGCTTTTTTATTTAAAGAGAAATGTATAATTAGATTCAAAATGTAACTGGATTCGCCCTACCCTTGGAGCGTTTATTCCTGTTGAGTTTTACACTGCTCTTGGACCTTCAACACTAAGATTTGGATTTTATAAACCAATATAAACTGAGCTAATTCACAAAAAACTACAGATGTCATTTAAAAGTACAAATTAACATTTTTTATTACACTCGACTGAGCAGATCATCACGTGAAACTGTTGACATGCAAAGACGCAAATCAATATTTTTTTCAACAAGGATGAAATACTTAAGCTGATACTAGGCAAAGTGTTAAAAATGTTTTTTCTTTTCTAAAATCACCTAACTTGTTCAAGCTGTACAACCACCAATATTTATATACTCCTGAGCTTGTGGCTCAGCCGTCACATTTTTCTTAAACCAGTGGCCTTAGGTGGACAGACCACTTCAACTGCAGCTTTAACAATGCCAAGAAGAATAATTATCTCCGTATCTTACCTATCACATTGTAGACAATCACCCCAGAAGGTGATTTGCATTAGATTGTCAACTGTTACAAACCCTGGATTGTCCTCTGTACCACTGCTTTCCAATCCCAGGTGTGTACTCTCCAGCTTGCCTTCCCCACACCCCTTTGAGTCTTGCATTCAACTATTTCACAGATGCTACCACCACATCTGCCACTGGTCATTACATCCCTTGCCTTGCCTTCAAGAATCAGATTTAGAAGAATAGCACCCCTGAAGGCCCACACTTCAGCTACGTTAGAAGTCATTCCCAGATCTCTTCACAAGCCTCCTGCATTGCTGCCACTCCTGTAAATATGAAGTGCATTAAAGTCTTGTACAAGAACCAGAGTCTACTCTCTGAAAAATTCCCCAAACTGCTTAATGAATATTTTGTTCACTTCCTCATGGCACTGTGATGTCGTGCTTTCCAGATTCCTGAATAAGATCTCAACCATCCTGCTCCATAACAGAGACCAGATATTTATTCCAGCCATTCTTCATATGAAGGTCAAGTCCCTCTCTTCTTTCCTGGGTATCTTTTTCAGGTGGCCTCACGTTATCTATCACAGAATACTAAGCACATGAGTTATCCCACTTTACTCCAGTGGTATGTTTGTCTAATCCCACATGGAGCTTTGTCTCTAGTTTCTCAGGCAGCAAATGAGTGTGTAAAGGCACTCGAGGTTAGACACTTCCAACTGGTTTTGTAACTACCTACAGCATTCTCAATGCCATCCCTGAACCCACAGGTAGTTCTGTCCTTCATTTACCTACAGGCTCTTATCACCATCCCCTGATACTCCGAATTTGAATTCTCTGTCACCAAAGTAAAAACCTGGCAAAGATGCTCCTGCACCCTCATCCTGCTTTTTCAAATGAATTCCATTTCTCACAAGCAATCTTTGTTCTTTAGTCATGGGTCTGGCTACAGAAGTAAAAAGCGATGCCTTTGAAACCTAGCCATCTGTGAACCTACAGGATACATCCCTATTACCTGAAGCTTTCTCCTTCACATGTCTATCAAAAGCAGTACCTAGTCTCCCACATTATTCACTGTTGTCCCCAGGGCCCCAAAATCACTTGCAATCTGTTCTACATTTCTCTTGGCAGTGTCACTGGTGCCCACATGAATGAGCAACAAAGTGGCAACAGCCCAAGAGCCAAATATCAAGAAAAATTTTTACGAACAGCTACATCAAAAGCTGTTTACTCTTTATCATTTTATTACCCCCTCATTTAAAAAAAAAAACTTGATGATCCCTAAAGTTATCAGATTCTGACAGACAGAATTAATTTTGAATAACTCCTCTTAGTTACTTGATTTCAAAAGATGCTTTTACTATATGTAACAATGTTGCCTTCCTGTTGCTCCGGCTCTTTCATATACCATCATTTTGAGAGGACATTTAAGTATTTCCAAAGTAGATTAATGGTTATTTCTGGAGCTCCAAAAACCAAATATCCTCCCACTCCCAAAACCAAGAAGCAAGCCATACTTCTTTCTACCAGTAGGAAACAAAAAAATGTCTTAAACCAATTTGCAAACTGGTATTTCCCTTTAAAATGCTAATTGGAATACCCAGCTGAAAACAACAAAAAAAGCCCATCTTCTGTATTAAAAATGGCTTCCAGTATTATCTGAACACAAGCAGATAAAAGTTTTGGAACTCAGTTATATATGCACAAATATATTTATTTAATACATTCATATAAGTACATTCTATGAACTATATTTCTAAATTAAGATCTTATTTGTCAAAATTTTAAGGGATTTAACTTCAAAGATGCTACATGCTTGTCCAACTTCTGCTACTACATAATTTTCCACAAGTATTAACTACAACCTAATTGACACTAACAGTTTTAGTCATCTGTCCAGTGCCCATAACCTGTATCTCTGTACATGACTTAACACCTGGAGTTTCCACTCAAGGCCATGCTAACTTCTTGATTCCTGAAGTTTGAAGAAAGATAGCTTCCATCTGATGTGGGGGGACTGGGATAAAAAAAAACAAACCTCACCATAAATTAGGTCTGGTTGAAAATAAGGTGCTTCTCCGAAGCACAGTCAGCAAACTGGTTGATTCAAGTTTCAGGCCAAGCAGAAACACCAGAGACAATCGTGACTACAGTTCTATAACTGTAAATGCAAACCTCTACTGAATAATGAAGTACCATCAGTGACTTGCATTTAAAAAAATCACTTATATGATAGCAACAAACCTTGTTGTTGAATGATTCTCAATCAGGTACCAGGCAGCAGAAAAGTTTTCACTTGTGAAATCAGCACTCATCCCAGGAAACAATGACTCTAAATCTTTTTGAGGAAATCTGCCCCTGAAAAATGAATATTCATTTCTTCAGTGAAACACAGTCTTGTGACAATTTACACTCAGTTTTCAATTAAAACAGTCACAAAAAACCCCAATAAACCTAACAACAAACCCCAAATCTTTTCCCCGTAAGATGGAAACATTAACTTGTATCTCACCTTGAAATTAAATCTGCTATTACAGACACGTGTAGTGTGACTGGGAAAGACTGAAATCTAATCTACGTAAAACTAATTTTACCATTTTGATTTCACCATTACACATAAGACAGAAATGTTGTCTGTACACAATGCTTCTATTTAACTCTAAAATGGCAGGACATTGAAAGTTTGACAGCTTGTAAGCAATCTCACAGAATTATTGTCTATTGGTTCCTGAGCAGCAGAAGTCACACAGAAACATGGAGATACACAGAACATACTTCCATTATATAATGATGCCCCAAAAGATAGGCCGGAAATAAAACCGCATAGACCGGTGTCTATAGAGAATGGCTTTGTTTATTGCAGCACTGGAGGTGAGGGGAATCTCTCCACCTAACTCACACACCTTTGTCAAGTGCTGTGGTTTATTTATACAGTAAATTTCACTTAGTATTACTATGTCACTATAACATCATCATATATGCCCTGGAACTAATTTACATAACATGATCTCATGGTTATTAATAGTTCTTTTGCACTGCGTTTGCGCCTCCCCAATTTGGTGGTCACGGGGGCCTTCTCTTGATGAAGGCCTCCAGGAACTTCTTGGCAAATGAACTGTTCACCTTTGTCTTCGGATCATGCGCAGTTATGGTGTTCCTTGGTCCCTCTGGGTCTAACTGGTCTAAATTCTGTATTCTGTGGCTAATTGGCTTTACATTTGCCAATTTCTCATTAGCACTATACTTGTCCACCTTTGAAGCTATCTGCCTCGTGGGGTTTTTTTGTCTATTCAGCATTAAGCAACTAGTTAGCCATATAATGGCCATTACATTGTATAGGAAGTTTTAATTGAAGTTATATTAGTATAAAAAGTTACAATTCAGGTTATATAGGCATAGGAAGCTGTAATTCAAATTATATTGATATAGAAAAGTTATAATTCAGGTAATGATGATATTTGGCAACTAAAGCTCTATAAGCACCTTGTAACTGACCCAAGTTATAGGCATTAATAAAAACACTGAAAAAAATACTGAGTTAAAATAATTATCTTGCAAAACAAAATACACTGATCTATCTGTTCACAGTACACAAAACAAAGGCAAAACAGGCTTATCTCAAGTGACAGACAGCAGGTTTTGTTGGGTTTTATTCAGTCTTACAAATGCACAGAGAAAGCATGAGAGCCAATTCCTTGTAAAAACAGATTCTCTACAACAGCATTTTTTAAACTACAAGTAGTTTCTAAGATACTCATCCAGAAAAGGTATTCCATTTACTTTAAGTCTCCATAATAAAAATATTTAAAGCACTTTTTGATGAAAACATGATGGCCTTCATCCCTCAGTCCAGACACACACTCAACACTTGGCCATACTCATTCCACCATGCTCTCAGTACATCACCAGGTGCACTCCCTCCGCTAATCTTCACCACCAGCTGCATCCCATCTTCAGAGACTAACTGTGGCAAACAAATTCACTTTTGGTCAGCCCTAAATGGGTCAGTCAGTTGGACTAGATGGACTTATGGCCCTTCCAACTGAAATATTCTCATCCATTTCAAAAATTTACTACGTCATTTTTGGATCACAACACTCAAAAGACAATGAAGTTCCTCTCTGATGCTCACAAGTTAGGTGAGCTTTGCTCTACAAAGTATAGTGTATGCAAATGAAAATCTGCCATACTTTGCATTTCAGAGCAAACTTGGGTGGGAGTAGGAATCCAGAGTGAGTTATAAGAATTACATTTAACTCATATGAAAAGCCATTTTAATGGGCACAAAAGCAGTGATCTGTTAGTTTTAGTTTTTTTCTGTAATCTCAACATGTTTCAAGACAGTTAAGGCTGTTTTTATTACAAAAAGCAAACAGCAGCTTAAGTGAAACAAATCTAAAGGCAGGCACATTAATAAGTACAATTATGTAGAGAGGAGTTGTCTCCTGGAAGTTTCTTTTCATATCCAAGTGGCCATTAGCACAAGCAGGTACAAAGGACCCACGTACATAATGACATGGTACAGAAGTCTTTCATCAGCAGCACCTGATTACAGCAGGGGCATGAAACAATACTTTTTAAAAACCAGAAAAAAATCAAGTAAGATGCAAGGAAAAGTGATGACAGACACGAGAAGTACAGATAGAGGGAAAATAGTGTGAGAAACAAATGTAGCAAGCAAAAATAAGGGTCCCAATATTTGTCTGTGTTCAATGAAAAAGTGATGATATTAAACTAAAACTCCAAGACGTAAGTAGTGCCATTCAGATTTTCAGTGACCTTAAATTTCATGAATGACTGTAAGCAGAAAATGCTGACAGATGTAAGAAGAAGAACAAGAAAGTCTCAATTTATTCTTCGTTTAAAGACAATTTAAGATAATTTATATTACCCTCAAATTAGTCAAAAGTGCCCAGTAGGCACACAAACTTGAAGGATAGTACTTCACATGTGATACACAGTATAACTGTACAAAAAAGCATTTACATTAGATCCACACATGGTGACATCTTTGTGGACAACTGCATTTTTAATGCTACAAAACAAAACCAAGAAAACAAATTTGAGTTTCCAGGAAAGATTTAGAAATTCTGCGCAAACACTATTTAAGTGAATGTAATCAATACAGAAGCAGGATTTCATTCACATCTTTCAGAACTTCCATGTATGTTCTCCAAAATCAAAAGAAATATAACACAAAAAGCACACACTCAAATACACCATTATAAGAGACATGCATGACATTTTAAGCTTATGTATGAGCTGTGTAATTCCTAGGGGAAAAAACAGAACTTTTTTTTTAATATACATATTGAGAAAGACCAAGAGAGACATGTAATCAATTACTGCAAATGAATCTTGTCCCCAGACAATGAGACAGAAGTGAAGGAATTTTTTTTCAGTTTGATGTTTAACTGCCTTGAAAAGTTATTAGGAGGTTTTTTCCAGCAGATGTATTTGTGTAGAACCATAAATTAACAATGCTTTTATCTGTGCAGACATATTTTAGACATAGTCACAACAGACTAGAAACATGAGTGTGAATGTGTGAGGTATGTTATACTCTATGGTTTAGTATCCTTATTTTTATCGTACGTTTTACCAGTAGTTTTTCCACTAACAGATATGCTACAGCTTGCTACATACAGACTTGCTACAGCTGTCTTCAAAACAAACTGCTCACTAAAATGCTCAAACTGAAAGCAACTGTATTTCTAGAATGTCTGGCCAGATGCATCTAAAAAGAGACTGACTCCACATACGCACAAGTTTGTTTCATTAACTTCCATTAGTAAATTAAATAAGTCAGTTTTTGGAAGTTGCTCTCATGAAAACTTGCTTACCATTTACTTATAAACAAGCCCATATGTGACTTGAGAAAGTATTTCTGGTTTATTCTTTTCAACATTACAGGGTGAAGATGAACTAGTAGCAAAAGCTTAGATCATGATGACATGCAATTAAACTGTAAATAATTTTTCTGTTGATTTGCTCATTATACAAGAATCACTTCAGGAAGAATACTTAATCATTATTAAAAAGTAATCACTGTAAAAGAAACTGGGAACCACAAACTGAATCCAGAAAACCTCAGAAAAAGAAGAGTGAAGCTTACCATCTTTGACAATCCTAAGTATTACACTACCTTTACAATTACAGCAAAGGTACACATACTGGATTTGTAAAGCAGTACTTTCTGCTAAGCACACTATTTTACCTAAAACAGAACTAGATCTCGTACTAGACCTATAGTTAACATTTTAAAATAGTATTGTTCATCCTTCAGCAACAATTTTAAATACAAAAGAAACTGAGATTTCACATAGTGGTTATATTAATGAGAAGTATAATAAAAATACATTTGGTTACAAGCCACTATACACTTTCACTTCTCTCAAACACATTTTGAGTATATCTAATGCAGTCACACAACATTAGATGTCCTTGCTTCGACGTAAAGGTCATGCACATTTACTTCAGATTCAAAACATGTGGAGTGCAATCAATCCACTTGTGCCACAAGTGCCCATCAATAGAAGTGTCCCTCCTTGCACCACCAGCCAAGCTTTAGGTTCTGTATAGCCTGATAGCAATAAACCTAATTTAACAGCACAGGATACATGGAGTCTTACGAATTCTACCACAGAACTTGTGACCATACACAGCATTTATATTCTCCAGAGATTAACTGGAATCTCCATGGGTAAATCACAGACTCCAGCCAGTCACAACCAAGTAAGAGCAACAGGATGCAATGGATACTAATTAACAAAGCCTTACAACGAACACAGCTTAGCAAGTTGTAATTTTTCTGTAAAAATTGTTTTGCTCCCAGAACTTCAGAATCTTATAGTAATAATTTCAGCATATATGACAATATTTGCAGATTAAAGGTGGGTCCCAAAGCAAGATACAGCCACCCAAAGGTAACTTGAAGCTCAATGCCACAGGAAGTTTACAGGTCAAAAGGAGCAACTTTAAATAAACACAGATTCTGAATAGCAACCAGCATAAACAAGCTCCAGCTAGAGCTACTGTACACTTCCCCCTCTGTCTGGTACCAGTAAGCCTCCTTGAAGCTGGCTTTGTACCAGCTGTACTGTGTTAATAATGCATGCAAAAAGACCAGCATAAGGGACACGTGTAGACTAAACACGACAAATCAGAAGGTGTTAACAAAGGTCTCTCCAATAGCAACAAGACAAGGGTGCACTCTGGCAATTCCTCCCTAGTAGCATTGGGTTCCTTAGAAATATGAAAACAAAGTGGCAACTGTATTTTAGAACTGGCAGAATGTGGTAAGAGAAAGCTACTAAGAGATTATAGGCTGGTAGCTGCAGCTGATGCATCAGGCTAAGAAGCAGTAAGTGTTACTTTATTTTTTAATGTCATAAAGCTAGGACTATACTGCAACTCTCTTCTGCAGCTTTCAAAACTTTTTTGCACACATGTCTGCGATCAATATTCCACACGCCCATCGCATTCAATGATGAAATTTACTGCATTTCCATACAAGTGATTTAAAAATAAACATCTTAGCCTGCAGAAAGTCTTTTCCAATCTCATGGCAGCAAGCTGACATTTACCATTAGGTGGCAGCGTAAGATCATCTGTTTCCTTCTCCCAAATGAACTGTTTTGGAAGCTGGCGTGGGAAGAGGGAAGCATCTGTATTGAGTGGGTGGATACAGAAGTATGTGGAATGTACTTAGCATGTCAGCCTTTGCTTTCATGTACAAGATGGATCCACCAGAGTGACCTCTGCTACATGCAAAACAACAAACACTATTCAAAAATTTTCTAACCACCACGAGGTCTGACTGATGTTACTGTTTTTCAGAGAATGAATTTTCTTAGTCTGACAGAGTAGTTAGAGAAGTCAGGGAACCCTTGTTTAAACAAGGACTTGTCGTGCAGGAGAGGGTAGCATGTGGTACATCAGAACAAGCAATTCATTCACAAATCTCACGTAGATTTAAATTTTCAATCAACATATTTCAACCAGTGTCTATGAGACATAACCTCTCCCAGAACTGTACAAAACTTTGATCTTGTGTTACCAACCTGCTTTTGTAACAGCTCTAGACTGCTAAACCCAACCTAAGAACTGCCACAGTGCTACTAAAGTCAGAATTTTTGAGCCACGTTTCCCATTTCTTACACTGAGACAACTACTCTGCACACTCTTTTTCTTCCTGTAACCTATTTAAAATTTCTCCTGGAGAATCTGGCAGCCCAGTGCTTGGACAGGTACACTCCTTGCTGGATTAAAAACTGGAGGGCCATGCCCAGAGAGTGGTGGTGAATGAAGTTACCTTCAGCTGTCGGATGGTCACCACTGGGATTCCCCAAGGACCAGTACTGTTCAATATCTTTATCAATTATCTGGACAAGGGGATTGAGTGTACTCTAAATTAAAGTTTGCTGATGAGACCAAGTTGTGCAAGAGTATTGATCTGCTGGAGGGTAAGGAGGCTCTGCAGAGGGATCTGGACAAGTTGCATTGATGGGCTGATGCCAACTGTATGAGGTTCAACAAGGCTGAATGCTGCTTGTGTCACAACAACCCCAGGCAGTGCTACAGGCTGGGGGCAGAGTGTCAGAGTGCCTGGCAAGAAAGGACCCGGGGGTGCTGGTGGACAGTGGCTGAACATGAGCCAGTGTGTGCCTACATGGGTGAGAAGGCCACGGGCATCCTGGCTTGTATCAGCAATAGTTTGGCCAGCAGGACTGGGGACAGTGATTGTCCCGCTGTGTTCAGCACTGGTGAGGCCACACCTTGAGTATTGTGTCCAGTTTTGGGCCCCTCAATTCAGGAAGAACATTGAAGTGGTGGAGCAAGTCCAAAGAAGGACAAAGGAGCCTGGTGAAGGGTCTAGAGAGTAAGTTTTGTGAGAAGCAACTGAGGGAGCTGGGTGCTTAGCCTGGAAAAAATGAGGCTCACTCCCTACAATTGCCTGAAAGGATGCTGTAGCCAGGTGGAGGTCAGCCTCTTCTCCCAGGCAACCAGCGACAGGACAAGAGGATATAGGCTCAAGCTGGGCCAGAGGAGGTTCAGGTTGGACATCAGAAAGAATTTCTCCACTGAAAGGGTGGTCAGGCATTGCAATGGGCTGCCCAGGGAGGTGGTGGAGTCACTGTCCCTGGAGGTGTTCAAGAAACAGCTGAACGTGGCACCTGGGGATATGTTTCAGTTGACAAGGTGGGGATTGGTCAAAGGTTGGACTCAAGGACTTTGAAAATCTTCAACTGTAACAATTCTGGGATTCTATTCTATTCTATGATTCAATGTTTCTGTAAGGGTTCCTGGCTACATCTGCATAACACCACAGCCAGGACTACTCCCTGGGGAAGAAGGTGGCAGAGACCTGCTTTACACTTAAAGTCAGCATAAAGATAGTGATAGGACACTAAAGCTTTGTATCAGTCTTTATCCCATACTGAAAATTAAAAACTAGAACTGAAATATTAAATATTTTAAATACCTATTTTCTTGTGGGAATTGAATACCTCACCTCATACACACAATAGGCACTAAGTTATAGCAATGCCAAAAAACCCTTATCTGATTGGATCAGCTCTGTGTTTTGGAAGATGTATGGACCACTGTTAGGAAGGCAGGAGAATAAAACATGTGCAAACATTCTTCTACAAATACATTTGTGACTTCAAGGGTCACCACCACTGAAGCAAAAGAACCAGCAAGTTCAAGCATTACAGTATCAGTGATTTTTTTTATTAGCAAGTGAAATTCTTAGTTATGTGACACAAGGCTTGCAATTAATTTTTGGAAAATATGAAAAACTTATCAGCCAGAAATTATATACTTACTACTTGCTAAACTTGCAGGCTGAAAGATGACAGCCTGAACAATTTGTATACATGTAACATTTAAAATAGCTTGACTATCCATGTAACATTTAAAGTATCTCGATTATGTATAAGAACAGCCAGGGGGATGACTGTATATACAGTTACATTTTTGGATCCTTGCAACATTTGAATGTGAATATGAAAAGACAATTCCAGTGCGTATTTTGAGCATATATGTATTACTCCTGTAATATATTTATAGGCAGTATTCTAATTATTAATAGGACATCTGACCCACTATTACATTTTTCCCTTAATTCACAGTTCAAATCTTTTGTTCACTTAAATCTCAGTCACTCCCAATTAAACTCCAATCTTCTATCTACTGAGTGCAAATAACTTTTTTTTGTCCCCGCGCATGCCTAATAATTTAACTAAATGCTCTGCGGAAGCTCTTCTGTTCTCTAGTTACAAGGTCTTTTTCTATTAGTTCAAGGTCTCATTTGCAGCACCTTGAAAGAATCCACCTGAATGGTTCAAAAGCTATAATTAATTTTTAAATACATTTTAATTGGATAAAGCACCACAAAAATGTTTTAAAAAGCCAAAAAATGAACTTTTAAAACCAAACATAACCCATATTAAAAAAAAAATAAAAACAACAAAAGCCCTTCAAAAATCAACTAACTCATTCTCATGCTGCATCTTGTCTTATATGTATTATTTGCCAATGCATGATAACCACTTTCTACAGAGAGGGCTTCTTTCTCTTTCAATCTGTAGTCTAACCACCTTCCTGCCTTCTCTTCCACATCCTCCTATATAATTTATTCCTATTCCATTTTGTCACATCTATTTTTCCCCTGAGTTTTTCTTCCTGAGCTTCTCTATTAATGTTTCTTTTGTTTACCACTATTTGTACAACCAATACAAGGCACTCCTTTCTCCTTGTCAGCCATCAGGCTGCAAGGGTTGTAAATCCCACCAAGACAGACCAGTGCCAAATGGTTCAGCTTCAAAATTAAAATACAACCCAATTTGCACATGTTTGAAGAAAAAGTTTAAAGAAGCCAAAGGTATGAATAAAAGAAAGATCCATAATGTTGAAGAGTGCCATTTGCATACACAACAGTATTATTAAGTCATATTAGGATGTCTTTTATTCTAAAGTATCCTAACAATTTTTATCACTTCTAGTGACAAATGATTCCTGTATCCAGTAACAATTATTGCTAATTTCTCGCTTATTCACTCTCTTTCTTAGTTTACAATTCCTGTTTTTCACTATCTTGTACAACTTCTCAATACTCACCCATCCCATACGTAAAGTATTTGCAAACATGTGAGTTTAGTTAAACTATATGGTATTACAGATTATTTTATAGAAGTAAACATCACATTGCACCAAATTATCAAGAAAATTATGAAAGATTTTCCATTGAGAAGGCACTTCTTTAATTAAACCCAGAATGTTCATCTATAGTCACAACTATTAACACTGTGCTGTTAACCATAACATGAGGGTAGAACAGGCTTTCCCTCTCTTTCCCCTCTCCACAATTTAACCTCTCAACTCCTCCACACAACTGCTTGTTACACTGACCAGTGTTCCATCTCTCAAACTGGTGCTGCCATAATCTTCCCGCTTCACCTTCCTGGGAGATCAAGGAACATGAACTAGGCTTGATACGCTTGCTCAAAGATTTCCTAATTCCCTTCCCCTGCAAGAGGTTATTTCCTAGCTGTATTTACATGCTTCTGATTTATTTCTTTTCACACAAAACCTGCAGTTTCAGTAACACATTTTCTAATGGCTTCAGAAGAAACATTTAAAATGTAACATGTTTGATTTTCTATTTAACAAACATCCAAATAGATAACTCTAAATTAAGCAAATCCTAAACTAATGCAGCTTAAGTTTCCATAAAGTAACTCTTAATCTGTCATACTGACAATGTCTTAACCATAAGAAATATTAATTTTCGTTATGAAGTTCAATACTATATTAGAAGTTTTGTTAAAATCAGAACAAATTAAAAGCAACTGTGTCATAACCTCTGTATTTGTAGAAAGACATATGGTGAGAAGACTTTGGATTGAAGACTATACAATAGAAAAATTATCTTGACTTAAATCCCAGATAAAATATTGCAGAAGATGCTGCAGTTTTCAAAAAACACAGAATTAAAGCAGAGAAAATTATTTTTAATGTCAGTCAGTCACAACGGCTTCTTACAATATTTGAGAACATATTATATTAATTTTGAGATGAAGTGCTTCTTTGAAAAAAGTAATAAGACAAAAATAACATATCACCATTAACATATAATTTCAAAGGAGACTTGCTACAATAAGATTGATTGAAACTTAGTTTTATGCAATAGAATACACCAAACGGATTAAAGAACTAATTACAAAAAAAACCAGAACCCAAATCAAATCTATGGAGAAGCAAATGTGAAAACATTTGTAGGTGAAGTTTCAGCAGAGCCCAAATTACTCTTTCATCAGTATTTGTATCATCACCAATAACACCTTTATCACCAGTAATTTTTTATAAATAGTTTATGAAAACACTAAGAAGAAAGACTGCCATCTGGAATGAGAAGATAGACTTGTCGAGGAAGCAACAAACAGAAAAATATGGGCAAATGCAAAAAGATACAGCTAGAATAAAGGTATCCAGGTCACTCCTACGAAACAATGAGCAACCACGCCAGCAGCCAAAGTGACTCAAGAGAATCAGCTAACAAAGCACTCACTGCTAGTTGCCTGTGCAGCACAGTAGTAAAAAGGATTATTATGGAGATTTTAATTTAGAAACAGGGGAGGGAGACTGGAAGAGTGACAGGAAGTCTTCTAGTAACACACTGGAATACTGTCCATAGTACAAAAGTCCACATTTTGTCAGGAATTAGAAAACAGAGGAGCAATAAAGAATTACCTGTCAGAAGTTACATCAAAGGCTAAAGGAAAATACTTAAAGTCTCCAGCTTGTTACAAAAAATTGGGTTAGTACTTTGAAAAGAAAGAAAAATACATATTCAAGCTAGGAAAGAAATGCACAGCCAGAGGCTGCAAGGTCATGTGGATCGACCAGAAATACCATAAGGATTTTAGGAAAGTGTAGCATTCTCATCAAAACAAGGTAACAATGGAAACTGCAGATTTTTTCCAGTGCACTCCCCCTCACAAACAAGAGTATTCAGCAGATGAGACCTTAGTAATAGTTTAATTTTGAATAGCCTTTTGTTTTGGCAGAGCTGGCATCTTGATTGAGAAAAGTATTCCTAATGCTGTTTCTAAGAGTTGGGCAGATTTGAAAGAGCATCCCATTTAAAGACCCCTAATTCCATTTATCATTCACTATAAAATTTCTATTTCTGAAAAAGAAGTCATAAATTCCACCATACTTAAGAAGGAAAGTAAAGACTGAGCTGGAGAACAGTATTAGTATTTCAATAAAATAAACTAGCTGATGTGGCATAATAAATAACATTTTACAGTGCAATTTTAGCAACAGATAGCAATCTAACATCCTTAAAAGCCCCGTGAAACTCAAATGCAACAGTAGGTATTCTGTAACTACAATGTATAAATCTGAAGCCTTAGGTTATTTACCAGTCTTCAAAATCTAAACATCACTGGGGTTCAGTATATCAGACTTTCAGATTATCTACAGGTCTAATTGATGATCCAAAATAGAGGATTATGAAACAGGATACAGTGTGCACTAACAACTCTGAGTACCAAATAGAATACTAGTAGTTAATAGATGTATGAGTTTTTAAATCTTTGCCTGCCCTGAAAACCATTAAACTTTCCTGGCATTCACAAAGACACATATAGAGAAAACCACTAAAAAAGTGGATTAAAGGCATTTGGTACTCACTTGTCTATCTCAATACCAAGTGGATTAGCTGGACGCAGGGACAAGGGGGGAATCCCTTTGTTCCTGTCAGTGCGCATGTCATAATAGTTCATTTCATCCACCCAGACAGCAGACTGATCCAAGATACCTAGAGAAAACAAAGCACAGATCCTTAAAACAACAAAGGCAGTCCAGCACCATCAACTTCTAACATACTGAATTAATTTGAAAAATCCTGATAAATATAAAATGCATGCCTAGGTAATATATTGGAAGATAGATGGCAAAACAACCTGGATGCAATTATGCTAAATTATTTTATTATAGCTGCCGAAAAGGTATTCATGGCTGGCATCAAATATTACCCTCTTGCAGAGCGCAGTTTCCCGTACGTTAGGAGCATTTTCCTGACCACAAAGCACCAGCATTTTCATTCCTGCAAGTATTTTGGTACCTGTCCAAACCTTGTTATCTGCTACTTTCAGAAGAGCAATTAATTGAAAGTCTCCTCATTTGCGTATTTTAGGGAACATTCCTTTTCTGTCCCATGTGCTACCCAAAAGGTAACTGAACTTTGCCCACATGCCAAGACAAATTACTTAAAGGACAGAGAACTGATTTTCCTTCCAATGCCTTAGCACAGACAATGCATAAAGGTGAGGCACAGTACTGCCTGGAATCTCATCTGAAAATGGAGCCAGTCATACCTTGGGCCATGCCCTCCTTTAACATACCCATCAACATACTCAACACCAGAAATTACTCCATTCTCACACTTACTTTGGTGATGAGAGAGGAATTCTCCTCTCTCATCACCAAAAGCTTCACTGTGTAACATTTGCACTTACACATTTCACTTTCATATTATTAAGGTATTAGTGCAGCTTGGGAGAAATTACATGTTATTTAACCATCACTGAAGGGCTGAGAATAAAAGCCTAAAACACTTCTTGTGGGAACTCCTGCGTTAGAAAAGATAACCATCCAACCTCATCCATGAGGGGTTCTGAGAGAAACATTTTCAATCCACAGAGTATTTAGACTGGATTCTAGGTTAAGCAGAGGTCCTAAACTGCTTGGCAAAATAATTTCAATGGTTAAGTATCTCATGAGAAATACTTAAGACTTTTTGTCTTGCAGGATGGTTTGAATTACAAATAAGAAATGGCATGGAGGACTCAACTTTCTTTAAAGGATTAACTGTCAGCTCAGGATTTAGGTGTAAAGCTCATGAGCTGGTTCAGATTTTGTATTTATCTAGTGCTCTTAAGAGTAATTACTGGATCTGGTTTTAAGTTTTCTAAAATTTTGGAAGTTTACTGCTACTCCTTAAAGAAAAATAAAGGGCTGCTTTTCATTCATCACTGAGGGTTTTATAATGATATTGAGAAATAATTAATTTTACATATACCCTGAGTTTATCTCTCTCTCTCCATATATATATATATACATACATACGCACACACATATACATATATTTGCACATTTTATTGATATACTCTGCATTTTTTAAACAACTGAAAATTGTCCTGAGGCCGATCCATTTCAAACATGCATTTTATATAAAGAGGCATTCAGTCATATTTTTTTTAGCTAAGAAAATAGATGTGGATTTGAGCAAGAAATATACCTATTTTTTCAGGTTTAAGTAGTTTGAAGGAAACAGTCGAAGTTCCTTTGCCACCAGACTTTGTAGTAACAATGATGTCTCCCTTGTCATTTTTAGCCTGTCCAACTCGACACACAATTTTACTAGCAGACATCCATTCTGCAGTGAGGAGACAGTTGTGTCCACAGATTGTTAAACCTGGGAAAAAGAAAAGAAATATATTACTGTGAATAGAAGTATCTTTTGAAATTCTGCAATGCAAATCCATTTATGATGCTTCATGTGTTTTACATAATATACAACCCTTCACCAGTCTCCTGTAGTCAGTTACAGTCAAGGAGTCACAAATACATTTTTCAGATGTTTCCTAGGTGACTTCAGGTCTTTTGTCCCAGCAACAACTCATGAGGCATAATCAGTGCTGTCTGAAATTTATTTTAATCTCTTCCACCACTTTTGGGCTACTGTGACTTTTACTTCACGTAATACAACAGATTTTACATCTGCAAGACACTAGAGAACTACTGTTTAGTATTGTATTTCTGTGAAACTTCCTTTAAAGACTGCATGCAGCAAATCTTTCACAAGTTCAGTCTACATGACTTTGCACAAAAAAAAAAGGAAACAGTCCAAAATATTCACAGTGAACAATGTTTCTTCAATGTTATTTGTTTAGCAGTACTTTTGGGGACACAGAAGGCTGTTTTGGTCACAGTAGTATTAATTGACAAATATTCTGTCCCAATCTCTTTTGTACAAAATCCATGATGCAAGACTGATTCTGATGAAGAAAGTGGCCTTGTTACATGAAAGAAAAATCATGATATGTCATCTATTTGCTCTTCTACTCTTTCTCACAAGAGAGATAACAAATTATGAAATATAGGAAAGTCTTTTCTCATAGGAAGAGACTGTGGTGTATTAAAAGATGTCAAACTTCAGTGTTCAAGAACACCTCTTACGAGTCAAGGTACACCTTAATTAAAGGTCCAAGGCTTCCTGAGATTTCACATCAAATGGGTCTGATCAGCTGATCAATCTAACCAATCTCTAACCAGTTGATTGATTCTGGTCAGATCAGGATTCTGGATTGTGGCTAGCACAGGTCTTCCCTGTGAGAACATTCTTCTGTGTTTTATAAACAAAGATAAAGTTTGGATGTTTTGAAACAGTGTCTCGAGATTTGGACAGTTCAGGCCTGGCCAATCAGGCCTAGGGGGAGGTTTCTGACTGACCAATCTGGGCGACCTCTGAAAAGTCTATATATATTGAAATCAAAATAATAAATTTCTTCTTTCTTGTCACACTGAGAACTTGGGTCTTTTCTCTGCTAGTGGCTCAATAGCGACACTGGATGCTGGAATAGATGGATAGTTTTGTCAGATCTAGAACAACAATTTCCATATTCCTAGATGGAGTTTTGCTGTCCTGAAAAACTTGCAAGATCCTAACTGCTCTAGTGTCAATTAGGAGAACAACCTCATTAGGTTCTTCTTAAATTACACCCTCAGCTAGAAACATTTTGCCTTATGTCCAAAAGGACAAGGCTGTACTAATGTGTTGGCTGTACTGGAGCATGAATTAGTCAGGCACAGCAGTTCCTCCCCTGTTGGCTTGAATTTTGTTTTTAATTTCTAGAAAGCTCTGACCAATTTAGAAAATACTTAAGAGAAAGAAAAGGGTCAGCATATGTGGCTCAGTACCAAAGCTTCACACTTATTTTTTCTCACAATTTAAGTCTCTGACATGACACAGCAGACAAATTTGGCAGTTTTCATGGCTGTCAGACATAAAAATGCATTACTCCCTGCCAAAAACTATCTTGAAATGAAATCCAAAAAATAAAAAATGGAACGGCACTGAATCTTACTACAACTGAAATTAATTTTACTTGAGAAAGGACAGTAGATTTGTTCTTAAAAAACATCTGAATAAAAGGGGGAGGAGTGGGATGAAACAGGATATACACACAAAAAGGCTTAAAATAAAAAAAAAAAGTTATTTATTCATAATATTTTAAACAGGTCAGTTTTTAGTTTCAACAGGGAAAGGAAAAAGCCAATATATTATGACGCATATTACATATATGCAATACTATAACCTTATGTTATATTTTTATATTATTACATCTCTTACAGTTTAATGCTAGCATCTTCCCTAAAGGAATAATAATTGTGATAAGAACTAAGAGTAACTGAAATACTTTGCCCAAACAATTCATAAAGATGTTTTCATCCCAGATTTTCTGAATTCATGCTTAAATTAAGCACTACTTTAAAATCCAGCATTAAGCTAAAGTAATTTATTAGTGTAAAAAATTTTGAACAACTGTTTAAAGATCCTTTTATCAATTATTTTCCACTCATCAGAGCTTCCAAAAGCTCTCAAGAGAACAAGATCACAAGGTTCAATACTTTTGAAATGGTGGGAAATGGCCTTTGCCTGTACCTCAAAAATACAAAAGAAAGTTAAGTCTCTATCAACATTTTATAAACCACATGAAACACAGTAATGGCACAACACAATTTCTAAAACAAATAAAAGCATGTTGGGGAAGAAGTTTTGATAGCACAGTTACCACATTTCTTTCTCCAGAAATAGGAAACTTACCTTTAAATAAAATTTAATTTGAATCTGTTGCATGGTACAAAGATCTCTGAGAACATCATTCTCAGCTTTTAGTTTTTATGTTCTTTTCTATAAATAGGTATATGTAATACTCCTGTTGAGACTTTCTGATTTTGGTTAAGCTTATATATGGACAATTTTACAATGTCTAAAAAATACAACTGCAAATGTCTTAAAAGACAAACTAAGCCTTGAAAACACCAATGTTACAGGTATCTACTGGATTTGACATTTTGTACCATGAGCTATAGAGTTACAAATAAAGAGTTTATTTGGTTTCAAAGATACAAAGAGATTACTAGAAGGCTCTCTCTTAAATGAAACCAAAAGAATGTTCTTCTATTATATGATACTCTGTTTATATATAGAAAAAAAGTTTCTTGCTTTTCATTTAACACTAATGCATCTCAAACTTTATAAACTTTATAAAGACCTCACTCAAACTTGCTTAATTCTCGTGCCTACAAAGCCTCACTTTTGCAAGCATTTCCATTCAAGTCACAGGGAATATTTACATGCCTAATTTAAACATGGAAAGAAACCTTTACTTGTCTGAGGCCTTAGTAACTTACTGGAGAAAGCTAACAACTGAGCTAAGGAAAAAATAAGGCAATGCATTATTTATTTTTATCTCAAAGCATACAATTATTAGCAGCCACGTGTTACAAATGTTACTCTGAAAGAAACATAAGAAGAAATATTAACAGTTGGTCAGCTGTAATAATGAGGTACAGTTCAGGACATGTCTTCCTTCCAAGAACGTAGCACTGATCATTTCTAAGAGGATCATACCAATGAAATAATGAGGACATTGAAGTGCATCAGCCACACAAATACACAGAAATATACTCACCCATAGCATCATCCGTTATTTGAGGATTTCTCAATATGGATTCTACAGGGTACTGCAATCTCATCTAACAGCTCAGGAAAATACTACTTCCCCTTTTGATAGACAGCAAACTGAAGTGAAGCTGAAAACTGTAGTAGTTTATGCTTGGCCATAAAGCTCATTGTGGTGGCCATGAATGGAATTAGTGAATCTTGGTTTACAGCCATGAAGCGAAATATTTTTTCTAGCAGAGCCAAACAAAATTCCAATGGCCTTCAGAGGAGTCATGATTCCACAACAAATTAGACAGATTGTCTCTAATGTGACTACTGAAGTACACACATGCATAACTTGCAAAAGAAATAAGGGAAATTCCAGTACCTATAGTTAACTTGGATTTCCAGAAGATTTTACAAAGTCCTTCACAAAGGCTTAAGAAAATGAAGCAGCTATAGGATACGAACCTCTGATGGATAAATAACTCAGTAAGATAGAAACTGAGTTTCAGTAAATGATGTGTTTTGACTGAGGAAAGTTTCCACAGAATATATGCTGGGATCACTTATGTTCAGCACATTCATAAATGACCAGATAAAGAGGTTACAAAGTTTGCTGATGATATTCATTCAGAAGGTAAAGACTGTAAAACCCAGAAAAATGCAAACCAGAACTTATTAGACGGAGTGGATACACTATAATGTAGACGCTATAATACAACAGCTGAAATTCAATGAACAAAGACAAGATGCACACAGGCAAAACCTTAAATTCACGGATGGCAAGCTCAAACTGACTACTAATTCTCATTAATTTAATAATGGGATTATAGTAGGCAGAACAACAAAAACATTAGTTTGATTCTTGGCAGGAGTTATACAGAAAACAGAACTCTACGGACGAAATACAAAACAAAAGTGAAAGTACAGTGTTATGCCACGGGGCATTCGCATCCTGAACACCGCACTCAACCAAGATATTTACCCACGACTGGTAGTGAAACTAAAAGAGATTCACTGAAGAGCAAGAAGTGCCAAGGATACATGCAGAAAATTTAAATAAGCTAAGACATTTCAGCCTGAAAAGGAAGCAACAGAGCAGTAATGAACAAGCTCTGTGACCAGGAGAATCAGTGAAAATGTCTTGTACCCTCCTTCAGCACAAGAACTATGATGATTCAAATGAAACTACCATGTTAAAAATCGAAACAGTAATGAAAAAGATTCTTCACATATTGTGTAGGTAAATCAACCTGCTTTGTTATAACTGCTACAGATACACAAACTGACTTTACACTAATTCAAGGAATAGCAACCCCTGTGACTTTCTGAATACACTGAAAACCCTTCTGACATGAATATTTCAATGCAGAAGTTCTCAGTTCCTGAGAAAGTAACAAAGGAGCATCTCATTGCATCTACCCTCTTGTAGTACACTGCAATGAGCACTCACTCTTTGTGTTCGTGTTCAGAGCAGGATGCTGAGTCAGATTAAGGGTTCATCTAAAAAGGTACAATCAATCTGATTAGCCACACATGGGACAGCACCCCTGAATTTATGGATTCAAGGGCATATTTGTGTAAAGAGCATTCCTTGTAACATCCAACATGGATTCTACCATGCAAAAAGTTTATCTCTAATCATATCCAAAATGTTACTTCCTGCAGTACCAAATGGGTATTTTTTCAACTTACCTATGAGGTCTGTAGGTCCAGTCCCCAGATTTTCTCCTCTAATTGTCACTTTTGTCCATGAGATGCCTTCATTGGGAGAGATGCCAGTTACAAGTGGGGGCTGCCGTGCTCGAGACATGATGGCTGTTCAGTTATTGCAATCTGAGCTGTTTTTATCTGTTCATCAAGAAACAATAAATTAAAAACCCACTAATATTATATAAAATTATTAAAACCATTTCAATCTGTTCTTCTAAAATGGTAGGGAAATATAACTGTAAATATTGAACACCACTGTGAAAGCGTTTTTTGACACATAATCATATACCAATAAAGAACAATTATACTTTCTTCGCACTAAAAAAAAATTAAATCTAGCTTTCTAAAAGAAAGAAAAAGTATATTCAGAAAAATATTAAACCTTCAAAATGCTTAATGAAGCTATATACACAGACTTCAAATTACTTATGTCAGAACTCAAACGAGTCTATTCCAACACCTATTTGAAAGTTATTATTGTATTCCTTAGAAGATTCAGAACTGCTAATTTAAGTAATAGACTATGATTACATATTTGGATAACTTCTCCATCAAAATAAGACTTACTGGCATAGACAGTTCCATGTGAAGAAGCCCTCAGCACTTACTTGTATAAAGTATCAACGTTAACACACAGAGAGAAAATTAGAACATGACTTGCAAATACTACACTAGCAGAGATCATCAACAAAACAAACAATATCCCAATATATCAATAAAAATGTGCATAAAATTATTGAAGAAGCGTTTTCAGAAGGTGGAAGGTGCATTCCTTCGCATCTGAAATTGAGTCAACTCAGACCAGCTTAATTAGCTCTGTCGTCAATAAGCTCTGTAGCTCAAACACAGATATGGTACCCATATTATGTAGTCTACACTTAGTTTACTACGTAACTGATCAGATTCCTGTTGTTTATTAACAGTTTCCTTTGTGCAGCTCTTCAGCCACAAACAGCTGTAAGAAGCTGAGTATATACATATGATGAGTATAACCTGAAGCATGTCCCTCAAACTTCTCCATATTTACAAGACTTACTAAATACCATCACCATTCCAAAACCTCAGTTAAACATATAGAACACTTCTACTGTAAACAATTTTGGAAGTTCAGGTTGGTAAAAAGTATGTGGAATATAAGCCAAGCTTCATAAGCATAGCTTCCTCTTAGCTATTGTTTTTTGAATCGAGATGTATTTTCTCCTTTTACTTGCAAATGGTCAAGTCCATGAAACCCAGGAACTTTGTAAATTATCTCTAACAATGAACTGCAGCAAAACTGCTGTTTCCAAGCATCTGCAGTTAAGAAATACTAGAATTAAGACGTACTTGTTTCAGTTGCTTCTGCAAATAAAAAATACATTCACTGTACCAACATATTCTGTGCTTCTACACAGCCTCCCCACATTTTTCAGTGGTACTAGCTAGATCTGAGATGAGAACCAAAGAAGCTCCCACTGACATTTCTTTCCTTACATTCCAAAGGTGGAACACACACTGAAAATGAAGGTGGAAATAAAAAAAAGGCAGGAATTGGGAGGAAGATCTCATGCTAGAAGTAATCATATATTGCCCTCAGAACAGGATCTCCTCTCTGTCTGTCCATACCATAGGTGGATAGCAGGTTACCTATAAAAAAACTTCGCAATTTTTTCTGATCCAACTTCAGAGACCACAGTCCCACCTGAAGTCAGTGTGAAATGCATCCTGAATGTACAAAATACTGCACAATACTCTGAAATACTGAGGTCCTAAACCACTACCTCAATTCTATAAATACATCTGATTTTAAATATCTGTTTCTTAGTTTCACATACTTAAAACAGAAATGCTATCACTCATCTCAAACACTATTATTGAAAACAAATTCATTATGACAGAAATGGCATTTAGATAATCTGAACACAACAGAAGTATTAAAATCTTCAGAGGACTTTTCAGACTGAACAGCGTTCAATTAATAAGAGATGTAAATTCATGTTAAACAAGCAAGAACATAGTAAGTTGCAGTATGCAAGAGTTGTCCAGTGTGTGAAGGAAGGCTAGTAAGAGCCCATGATAACACACACAATGTATATCTAGTTTGGCTTTGTATCTTTACCTGGTAAACCTCATAATATATCTTGACTGGTTGCCTTCACAACATTATAAACAACATAATGTGTTCAATAAAACATGTTCAATAAAACATTATTTTTTTTGCAAACAACAAACTGATGAAAAAGTAATTAAAGTACATAGTATTATGTGGGTGTTCTTAATAGTCTTATATGTAAAATACTGGAACCTTTTACATGAACCCAACATGATGCTAGAGAAGCAAGCAGTCAACAGATGCAGGCTATAACCATGTGGGTAGAACAGCACTGAAGGAAAGAACTGTTAAGGGTGGATTACAAAGCAATCAGTTGACAGTAATCTCCAGCTACGGAAGGTTCTGCTCTGTGCTTGTGCCCTACTCCTATTTCTTTCACAGAACTGGCTTCTCCTCCTCCTCACACAGAGACAGCCCCTTCCTCACTTCAAAACTGAGACCTGGCCCACATCTTGCAGACAAACTGTTTCCTGCCTCTACCCTGTTGATTGTCCCCGACATTTTACCCGCAAATTCAACCAGGGAGGGAGAGGGATGTTACTATTTCATTCCTTTTTCAAGTCCAGACACTTTGGTAATTCCTCTTCCTTACCTTGCACTCCTCACTCCAAGCCTTCTTGTCCAGATACCCCATCTGCACTACTATTGATCCACTTCCTTGCCTCTAGGTGAAAATTACAGACCTGGTCTTCTGTCAGTGTCCCTAATCCTGGAGTTTTAAGGCTTGCCTAGCTTTCCTCTCATCCGTGCTGCATTCAAAACTACATCACCACACCACTGCCTGACAAAACAGTGGGCAGCACAATTGAAATAAGCCTCCCAGCTCTCATTGCCAAACCTAACAGCGCCTGGAGGAATCAGAACACAAAATTACAAGGGAAGTCTTGTTTATTCCTGTACAAGATGAATACACACAGCAGTTTGGACCTTTCAGAATTTGAAGTACCATGTACTCTGGAGTCCTGCGCAAAAATTATGCTAGAGAAGAATCAGGTCCCTAATTTTGTCAAGAGAGAGGAGAACAAAGTGCATCTATTCCTCATAGTCTTGTCTATGTAGCCTTTGCAGCTTTCCTCACAGATCGTCAGCAGAGCTCAAAGATACACAACAGCTGTAAAGGAACAGTGGTGTTATGTCCTCCCATACACACAATCACCTTCTGCAGAAAGCAACATGTGTCTATGTTTTATGTTGGCAACAGTTAGCCAACATAAAACAGCTCTTTTTACTTTTGAGCAATTTTTTGTAAATATTTATGTGGAATATTAATCAGCAACATGGATGTAAAAAAAGCCATCTTCAGGAACTTCAGGTAATATAGAGAGGAAAAGCCTTGAGGAAAACAAGTAACACAGAAGCTACTGTGGTATTACTTGGTTGATTGCCTCCACCCTGCCCCCAAAATGTTATAGTTCCCTCGCATTGCAGCTATTGTTGCTTTCAAATACCTAGGCACACAGGTAATTGGCTTGTTTCAACACCAAAACTCAAAAGTAATATTACAACATATTTTTCTGGATTTCAGAAATTGGCACTAGATCCCTCTTCATGATGAGCTAAATAAATGCAATAAAAATGCTGAGCCCCCTGATATTTAGTATTTCTTTTAAAGTATTTCCATACTTACGGCAGAATTGCTTTAAAATACCTCATCAGAATGAGAATACCACAGTAAATCTCAACACATTACAAAAGCACTACAGCACTGAGATGCTCTATTATTATTTTTAAAAAGCAATTGCTTTCATTTATTTCAAAGAGTGGAACTCTTTGTAATATGTCATTACTATAAATATCAAGCAAATGCTTGGGAGTCTTCAATTCATTTATAGCATTTCCTTTCCTTCTGATGACAGATATCAATAGCCAACATGACTGAACTGCTTATTTGGAAGCCTAGCCACTATTCTACTAAGTTTCTAAATATCTTTGAAAAATATTTAAGGCAAATCTGAAAAAAAATTACTTTTTCATTTCAGAAAACAAGGCAACCACCTCATTAGGAGCTTTTGTTGCAATTCTGTACATTGCCCTAAAGATAAAATCTATTCTTTACAAAACATGTATTCCACATAAAATAGTATTTTTTTTAAAACAGCCCTCTTCCTGAAAGACTGATTCTCATGCAGACAAGGAGAGACTGCAGAAGGACAGTTTTCTATAGATTTCCGCTGAGGAGCCAGGCTCACTGAAGAGGTTTCAACAAGATTCTTTTTTTACAACTGACAATCTTCTACACTAGCAGAGGTCTCTTTCCCTCTTTATTTCTCTCGACCCTTTTTTCTTTTTTAACATTTAATTTCCTCACAGTATCTCCCCAACAATTTAACATGGGTATCTTATTGACTGCATCCATGATCTTGCCCATATTATTCTATTATTCTGTCATAATTCTTGTCATAAAAGCACAATGAGTTAGAAAACCTCTGCAAAGACCACCTACTACAAAGTCATCTTGAAAAACGCTTTTCATAAACAACATCTTTGTCTTTACACCAGTTTCTCAAATAAACTGTCCTCTCACGAAGGTTTGGTTAAAAAAAAAAAATCTACACAATTCTGAGTGTTACAAGCTTGCTAATGAGAGGACATCGTCCCTCTTCATCCTAAGAAAAGCCACCATAAAATAAATAATGAAGCAACGAAATACAGCCCAGAATAATGGAAAGCACAAGTCTGTTTGGACTTTTTTTATTTTTTTTTATTTTGTAAGCCTTCAGTTTAAATTTGGGTTGAAATGAGAGTTCTTATACAGATTTCCTCATTCAACTTTCAACAGCAAACAGTGGAGAAACACAAAATAAAATGCCAGTAGCTACCATACATGTTTTGTAAAGCAAAATACTACTTTCCAGTTTTTACTACACTCTGCAAGTACCATCAAAATATGAAATACATGAACAACCCAAAGTTCAGGATTGAAGGATATTAAATCGGCTGGTAATTTCAAATCCCAAAGGAAAATTACAAACATCATGAAGGCATGGATCTCTGGAAGACAAATAATAATATGCTGGCACCTTACAAATTTCACCAGTAGGAAAAATCAGTTGAAGTGTTTTAAAACAGAGTTTCTGACTTCTTAAACAAAATAGGAAGATGGTTCCAGTGACTGAAAATTCAATTTAATTAAAGTTTTCAGTGGTACTTTGTCACAGACACTGAACTTAAAAGATTCTCTTGGAGGAAGGCAGACTCAAGGTCAATGCAAGTGCCATGGTCATCTAGCAAAGGGAATCAAAGCTGTCAAGAAGGGAGGGAAGAAAAACCCAATTTGTCATCACTGAGAAAGCCTAAGTTAAAAGCAAGCATTTAAGCCTTCAGGTATCTAACATTTATTTTTTCTCACTCACATATATGTGACAGAATACAATTAAAAAATTACTGAGGCAGGAACAGCAAAGCATCACCCCTGTGCAAATCACAGTATGCCTCAGATGTTGTTGTTTACTTAAAAAGAAACACAAGAAAACCAATCTGAAGACAACAGGTGAGTTACACTAACATCACAGCATTAAATTATTCCCAAATGGAAAGCTTTATGACATGCCTTTTTAAACAAGCAATAAATACTCAGATTCCAGAAGGTAGGTGACGGCCTTTTCACCTTAAACTACACAAACTTGTGTTTCTAGTACATAAATCTAATAATTTGTTTTCACTAGCAAGCCCAGAGAGTCCCCTGAGTACAACACACTATGATAGACTCAGTGAAGGGACACAGCAAATGACCCCAAGAAGAACGACAAAGCAAAATGTTTCCTAGATGTTTGTACTCAAAACCATTACAAAATGATGAAAAACACTATTACAACATTTTCTGTGCTTTATCTTCCCAACAATACAAATTTAGACAGACAATCTATATAAACCAAGAATGAAAAGCATCCAAAAAGCAGCACTGTGAAAATAACTGACATTTATTAACCCCTCCGGAGATCTTCAGTGCCCTAGAATTTCCACAGCCTTCAACACTGCATTAATAATAAAAGGTCCATTCCTCCAAGTCTGCCAGAAAAGACTGGGAAGTGAATAAGCTAAACAATGCTGAAATTCCAAGTGATATTAAGAATCTATGCATGTTTATTTAAATAATAAAAGAAGACTTGTCAATTTTTAAACAAGAAGTGCTCACGAATCTTACATTTAGGGGGAAAGAAACTCTTCATAACACCACTAAGCTACTTATAATGAAAAGATGAACAAACATGAAAAAGTGGGTAATTTCAGCGTCACACAGAAAAAACAAAGCCTCATTTGTCTTGCCCTGTCGTATCCGGCGTGTTGATTCAAGCCAATATTAACACTGACAAACATGTTAACCTACAGGACAATGTTACATGCCAAAAATCAGTTCCAATTTGGGAAGATGTGCAAGTTTTGTGACAGAGAAGGCAAACGACAAAAAGAAAAGACCTGGAGTATTAAATGACATAATATGATACCCTGGGCTTTTTCAAAAGGTTCCCAAATATCCCAATCAGCCACAAAAGGCATACTAGAGATTTTAGTTTTAGGTTGGCCAAGGAACAAGCCCAGCAGTTTTGCTTTTACAACAGCCATCCTCGCATATTCCCTCAGTATCTCGGGGGTCCCACTTCCCTTAACCCAGCAAGGTACATCTTCATGGCGATGTATCTTGACAGAGCGAAAGCAAAATAATCACAGCGCTCAGCGATGCCATTAACATTTCTGAGCCCCAAGGGATTAAAGGGCTCGGACCCGGGGCAGATGCTGGGAGAGCCCTCGGCAGAGGAGTTCAGCGCCCGCCGCAGGCCGGGCTGCAGCTGCGAGGGATTGACAGCGCTGCCGGTGGAACCCGGCTCGGGAGAAACTCCGGGCACAGTTCCGGCATCCGAAATAAATTAAAGTAAACAGTGGTGCTCTCTCTCATCCACCCTGTTAGCAGCCTCTCGGTTGAGCTGGAGACCACACACCCAGACCACACAGCACCAGCTGAACTCACTCGCACGCAACATCTAGAAGCTGTCACTCTGCTGAGGTATGAGGAGGAGAGAGGGGGGCAGCAGTGCGAGAGTGTGTGTGTGTGTGTGTGTGTTTAGAAAAGCTGCTTGCTCTCTCCTCCTATCATTGCAGCTGGGAATGTTTTGTGTGGTTGGGAAGGAGGGAAAGAAGGGAGGGATAAGAAAAAAGACCTATAAACCTCGCTAAGAAAACATACTGGTCTTGGCCTTTTGTAGTAATGATTTGCACTCCTCCTGTACTAGTTTAGTAGCTGATGAAGGGCTAACAAAGCATCCATTTAACATCAATTAACCTTCTATCTATCACATGTCCCAAAAAAATTTAGACTAGTATAAATCCATTTCCTTGTACATTTTAAATGACAGCATCCTGTCAGTTACAATGCGAAAAATACCTATACATTGATCTGTTTTTACATCGGGAGTTTTGAGATGTTATTTATTTGGAAAGGGGAGAGATTCTCCACAAAGAACAATCAACTACACAGATGCCATTATGACATCAAAACGCTGAATTTTCTCCAAAAACATTCCATTGTAAAATGGAGTTTTGTGCATTAGCATCGTACACCATAAACAACCTGAAGGAAGTTAATGAGCCAACATATAACACTGAGTTTATAACTCATCAGCAAGAAATAAAAATAGCAAACTAAAAATAGATTAAAAACAACAATAACCTATAATTGAGATGAAGAAATACTTTTAAAATGGGGGGGGTTCTTTGTTTCTGTCAGCTCAGAAAATAATTTCATCTGCCAATTATGTCACCTGTTCAAACAAAGAAAGCTGAATAAAGCTAAAACAGAGAAAGACTCATAAAATCTATTTCAGTGAGTCTACTTAAAAAAAATATTTCCTTCCCTCCCTTCTGCTACCATGAACATACCTCCTCCATCAAGCTCACCAGCACACAAATTTAATTTAATACATACACATCTGGACAGCCCAGAACCACAGTCACATTTTCACCTCAGTTCAAAATCTTTTTACCTAAGTGACTATGACAATCTCCAAGTGCCACTATTAAACAAAACAATCAATATGACAATAATACAGATGTCAGCAACAGCCTTATAAACTTGGATGAAGATATTTTTGTTTGTAAAAACCTTGAGAAAAAATTCCAAAAAAATACTTCCTCAAATACATTTTAAAAAAAGTTAGCTTCAAAGTTCCATAACTTCACAGTGAAAATAATTATCCCACCAATTTATTAATTAGGTCAACATGCTGGTTTATACCAGTTCTTGAATTAACACTTTCGCTGGTACATTCAGTGTTAGAGCACCTATTCATTACCAAGACTCAGTTTAAGTTTTCTGAATGTCTATTTCGGTCATACTGACTTGCCTAGAAAAGGGCAGTAGCATAGAAGAAAATATAATTAAAGAAAGTTTGAATACAGATGTTTCTCCCCAAAATTTCCCTACTTTCATTATAAATTACATTGCATCTCCCTAGAAATTAATTCATCTACTGGTTAAAAGCTTCTGTATTTATTATGTGACACATCACTATAATCTAGCAATGTTGTAAGAAAAGTCCTAAACATCTATATATAAACATATATATGAAAAAATCAACTTAGCTTTATACAAAACCATATCACAGATGGCCATAAATCTCCCACTAATTTCTAGATTCTCACAAAGCACATCTTCCTACATCTGCTTCTACCTCCAACATTCAGCAATGTTTGCTTCATCCAGAAGTCATTATCCTACTCTCCTCCAGTTAAGCCATTCATCCCTCCCTTGTTCTAAAGTTATTCATAATTTTCCATACATCATTTTAGTTAATAGGAAAATGGTAAAAAATTTTAATATCCTCATCATCCCTCGATCTTATGTTATTCACAGGCAGAAATTTGAAAACAATTCTTCAAGCATCAAAAACTTTCAAATATGTTTATGCAAATGCATTCAGAAAGATACAGAAGTTCAGAAAAATAAACTAAATAAATCCCAAAGGGATGAATTTTTTTTTCTAGAGAAAAGAAACAAGACCCCACAGATTTTTTTTTCTAAGCCCTGTAACTATACACAATATTCTTTAGAAAAACACTATATAACCACTGTAATTACACAGTTCACATGCTTGAAGTTTTAACTTGGATGATTATAGGTAGGACTGCAACACTAAATTTAACATTCACCGCGTGACTTTTTTGGCAGTTCTTTTTGTTTCAAAAACATTTAAAAGATGAGATGTACACTTGTGTTACTGAGATTCCTGTATTGTTCATGTTATCTCCCTAACACCTCTTTTGGCCTTTGCTCAGGGAAGAACTCCAGACATACGCTACAGCATTTTTCTCAATTCCTATGGTCCAACACACACTCCAGTACTTCCCTGACAGACTGTGTGCACAGGTATTTTTCTAACAAAAGCCCGTGTTTGCCTTACATACTCTTAAGTCTTCATTTCCACTCATCCACCTAAAATCCTCTCTCCTGTATGGAGCTATCATGCCTTCAGAGCAGTGAGGTTGCCTTGTGAGAAACACAAGATCCCCTGCTTTCTCTGCTAATGAAAACGCGAGAAGAACTCATCTGCTATACACAGATCTTCCAAATTTTTTTGTCTGAAATCTAATGTGCAGTTTCCTAGCAAGAAGTAAGGTACACCTGTTAAAACCACAGTGAGATTTGTTAGAAATGTCACAAGACTCACAGAATTCTTAAACAGAAAACTGAAAGTAATGGATTTTTTAATTGAGACATTTTATGAGTACCTCAAAAAAATAATTTTAGTTTGTCAAAAATGGCTATTTAAGAAGGAAATCCTGCTTAGCATAGCCCTAAATCTTTAACTAATGCAGGCTTTTTGAAGAACTTCCAAATACAGGGTAGATCGCTTTTGGGTTATCAACAACGTCAAATAAAAAAAAAACCCAAAAAGTCTAAATATACCTAAAAATCCTTGATTTATACTGTAATCTGATCCACAGAGACTTTTAAACTGCCAGACACCCCACTGGTTTCTGCACAATATAGCCTAAGCTCTGCCTCTGAGAATAAAACTGAAAATCTGGGAAAGTTCCGTTAAGGTCAAGGGAAAACCAGACCCATTAAGGACTTGGTGTCTCAGAAACCTTGTTTTCCTTAAAAACAAAGCAAACAAAATTAGAAAGGAAACATGAGCTTTCACACTCATCACCAGGTGTAATCACAGTATTTTCTAATGAAAATGCTAAACATACTTTCTGCAGATTAATAATGTCTGTAGTCAAGAAAAGGCTACACATACCAAATTCTTTTCGGAGAACTTAATACTTCCAAAATAATATAAAAAGTACAATTATGAAGAATTTCTCCAGAGGAGTGAGGTGTATGACTTGGTGTTGTTTAAAATACTAAATACACAGCTTACCATTCCCTATGCAAAGCCCATAACATGGCAATCACACAAATAATAGTTATTTGCAGGCATTTCTGTCATTACTTTGTTTCTAGGGAAGTTGCTTCATGAGGTTTTTGAGGGGTATTTTCCCCCTCCAGGATCTCACAAAAATGATTTTTTCTCCCTGCTGCATTTCCATTCTCCTTATAACTTTTGATATTGGGAGAATAATCCAATTGCTTTTGAACTGAAATGATGATTGAAATTCCCTAAAGTAATTTTCAGGGTAAGGTACAAAAATTTTAATCAGCCAGATTTTTGAACTCACCCTTTGCAAGCAATAAACACAGACCTTTGCTTTCATGTTCAGTACAAAAGATGAAACATGAATCTGACGTGACTGTGCTGTGCATGTGCTGTCTCATCATCCCTCAAACTCCAAGCACCTTTACAAACAAGATTCCCTCCATTACCAAACACCATATTTCTCCCCTGGGAAAAGTAATTTTAAAGACAATGTTGCACAGCCCAGATTTACAGAATGTAGGTGGTCCAAGACAGAAGGTCAAAGTTAAGCTGAAGAGCTAACATCTGACTTCTGCTAAAAGATACTAATTCAGCTGTTTTCAGATTTTGAACCTTCAGCTGGCTTTTAAATACAGCAGTAGGTTCCACTCTGTCTGAAAAGTTCACATAGAAAATAAATTTTCTGTAACACGTACAGTCCTCTGAGTACTATTTTCCAGTCCATGATTTTAAAATGAAGTATTACTGACTTGTCCTGTAGAAGATTTTATTTCCCTGTTTGCATAAACAAATAGTGACCTACGGGCATTCCAAATACATGCAGGTAGTGTCTGTATGTGCGTCACAGGCTTTTGTCCTGGTGTACAAAACTCTGTGTATTATTTCACTGATACTTTCCACAGTTGTCAGAATCCATGTTTTAAAGAACATCTTTTATATTCAGTATTTTGTCACCATCCTATCAAGAGAAGTACTTTCTTCTTTTAATTCTTGGTTGCTCTTTGGTTTTTTGTTTTGGGTTGTTTTTTTTTTTTTAAGTAAAATCGGAAAGCCGAAAAGCACAGAATAAACAGAATTGAGACAATTCAAAACTGATGATTAAACTACAGTGATTAAGATTTACGGAATTTACAGCTAAACATACCACTACATTAAAAGAAATTGATTAAGTATGGTAAGTATGGTTTAACATAACATAGCTCAAAGTTTTGATTAATAAAAGAGTTCAGTGGCCTCTGCCTTTCTAGTCAATCTACTTATTTTGCTTTAGTCCAGGTTTTCTGGGAAGAGCAGCATAATAAAGAATGGACTGTATCAGTGGATACTGTTTGTTTCCAATAGGACCTCAGGAAAACAACTGGTAAATTACATATTTTAATACATTTTTATTTTATTGTCCAGGTTTGCCTCAAATACTCTCAACAGCTAGCATAAAACCCTTGTTCATGCTCACAAGAAATCCTATAATTAATTTTTTTTACTATTCAAGACTTAGAACTTTACAAGCCGGTTTTTTTAAATTAATTTGGAATTTCATTAACTTAGACTTCTACTCAGATCTAAAATATGAAGAAGCAATTACAGCATTAAAAGAAAACTCCAACTATCAAGTCTGTATAAATATTGTAATTTATTGAATGAAGACCATAAAACAAGACAACTTTACTTTTTTTAAAAAAAAAGCCAGCATAAGTTTAATGGATAACAAGCTTTTATTTAAATTGCTTCACCTCTGACATATCCTAAAGAAATTATATTTTCCATAAAGAAAATCCCCTTTACCATTACAACTTAAAATAGTTTTCACTGAGATAAGTCCAACCAGTACAATGAAAATAACTGCATCTATTTTAAATGATGTTGCAGACAACAGAAATCCCATCTAAGTAATAACACTGTTGTCCAAGGAGTGGGCACAAATCATAAAAACTGTAAACTAAGCTATCCACGGGAAACATATCAGCAAGAAGACATGCCTCTTGTTGCTTCAGTGCAAGCCGTGATAAGATACTATAAAATAGTACAAAAATAGGGAAGTAAGAATTATAGCTTTCCTTTTCAGGTGAGCACAATGTAAAGGAAAAATACAAACCTGTTTTTCTAAGCCACAGGTTTGTTTATTTACAGACCTTTAATTGTTCTGACAACTTTATCATAAGCAAAAACAAATTACAAAAAGCAAAAACGCAGAGAAATCACTAAAGGAGAAAAGAGACTGTTTACATGTTATATGAATGATCAGAGAAGCTGGAAAATTGAAGTGAGATTATGATTTCAACTACATTTTAAATAACGAATATTTGGAGTTTAGATTTATTGAATCTGATGTCCTGTCAGAGCTAGGATTGCTTTATGTTTTACTGGCTTTCAACTCAAAGTTTTTCAGTCTATGGCTAGAAGCTGTTAACCTGCAACGAGCAAGAAAATTGTAGGAAAGAAAGCAGGGAAAAAAAGGAAAAGCTGACAGTGTAGAAGGAAAACTATTTTAAAAAACAGTAAAACTGGACAGAATGGGAAACTCCGTTTTGGAGACAAGATCATCCCAAATTTCAGATCATTGCTAAGAGATCCTTTTCAGGTTCCTAATTAGGATATTGAAGAGGTAAGGAGGAAAGATGCTTGGTCACCCTGCTCATGGACACTTCTGGACTGCAAGGCAGTCCAAATTAGGCAGATATGTAGAACCGGGTAGGAAGTAAAAAAAGAAAAAATTAAGCCCCAGAGAAGTGTAACGCTTCCAGACAGATATGAATGAACGCAGCCATCTCCCAACCAGTATGTTATTTCAATTCTTTCCACTTTCCTTACCCTGTTACTTTCTTATTGCACTTGCCTAGATACCCAGTCAGTTTGGGGAGTTGTATCTGAAATTTGATGGCACCACGAAATGAGAATTTTAAAAGGAAAAAATTAAAAAAAAAAGAAAAAATCAGTCCTGCAAGTAACCAGCTTTTTAGAAGTCAGACCTCACCTCTCTCCCCTGCTTATTTCCTCTATCCCACACCCAGCACACCCACACTTCACTGAGTCGAACGACTCCATCATCTTGCACAGGTCGGACTGGATGATGTCAGAAGTCTTTTCCAGCCTAGCTGACTCTGGGATTTCGCACAGCTCTGGCCCAGCGCCCGCAGCCGAGCGGCCCAGGAGCTCCCTCCCCCCGGCTCCTGTCAGATCCGTGAGACACAGACGAAGGCCACGGAGCTGCCGCCAGGCCCAGCGCTAGCAGGGCTCCCCGGCGCGGGCCCGAGCTCGCACAGGACAGTCACCAGCAGGACACCGTGTGCCCCGGGCAAGCCGCAGGTGGCAGGAACCCCCTGCCCTGCCGGCAGCGCCCCGTCTCCTGGCAGGGCGCCGGGAGAAGGAAAAGCTGCTGCAGCCGGGAAGTCAGCGGGGGAGACGGCGGGAGCCCAGCGACGGCCCCTGCGCCCCGAGAGCCATCACCGCCGGCTCCGTCCCCACGGGGCCGGGGCGGGGACGCGACGCTCGACCCCGCCCGGGGAGCGGAAGGCGGGGGAGGCCGAGGGAGGGGGAGAGCCTCCGCCCCGGGGAGGCGGGAGAGGGGAAAGGGAAGGGGCCGGAGCTGCCCCGCAGCGCCCGGCGGGGGCCGCGCGGGGCTGGGGCCGGGGCCGGGGCCGGGGCCGGGGCCGGGGCTGGGGCCGGTCACTCACCGCCCGCCGCCGCCGCGATCGCATCCGGCACCTGCGGCCGCCCCGCTCCGCCACCGCGCCGCCGCCCCGCCGCCAGCCGCCGCCAGCCGCTGCCCGAGCGCATCGATGGAGCGCCGAGCACCGAGGCGGGGGGGGGAGGCCAGGCCGCTCCCGGCAGCGCCGCGCCCCGCGCCACGCCCATGGCCACGCCCCTCGCATGGCCACGCCCCTCGCATGGCCACGCCCCTCGCATGGCCACGCCCCTCGCATGGCCACGCCCCTCGCATGGCCACGCCCCCAGAGGCCACGCCCCTCCCCTCAGTGCTCCCGCTCGGGTGTCCTGAGGGCGTGGGGAGAATCTCGCGCTGGTTCCGTCGTTCGTGAGGCGCTAGGGGACAAAGGAAAATAATAACAGCGTTGAATACAGCAAGGACGGCAATGACAGGACCCGAGGGAATGGTCTGAATTGTGCCAGGGGTGGTTTAAGTTGGATATCAGGAAAAGGTGGGTGGTTGGGCACTGGAACAGGCTCCCCAGGGCAGTGGTCACTGCACCAGCCTGGCAGAGCTCAAGAAGCGTTTGGACAATGCTCTTGGGGACAGGGTGGGACTCTTGGGGATGGTGCTGTGCAGGGCCAGGGGTTTCACATCAGTGATCCTTGTGGGCTGCTTCTAACTCAGCAGATCCTGTGAATCTGTGCACAGCAGTGATAAATGATAATAAAAGCACCCCCGAGCATTGTCCATATGGGCAGAAACTCAACCAGTGAAGTGTGGGGACCTCCAACCTCTGGTGCAAGGGAGGCTGCCCAGGGAGGTCTTGGAGTCTCCCTCTCTGCAGGCATTCCAAACCCACCTGGACACGTTCCTGTGTCACCTGCTGCAGGTGACCAACCATGCCTTGGCAGCGGCTTGGACTGGATGATCTCCAGACATCCCCTCATCCCCTCCAACCCCAGACATCCTGTGATTCTGTGAGGGGAGGTGCAGAAGGAAGGGTGATGACAAAGGCCCAGGCACAAATACTCAAGTGCTGTCGGTCTCGAATAATGTAAATCCATCCGCCTTTCATGATAAATCAGTAAAAATGTTTCTTACTAAACCTGGTGTCTGCCTGGGGGGGCTCCATAAGTTTTCCATAAGGTTCATTTCCTCATGGAAAGAGTCAGGAGGTCTCCTTTTTCACTTTTTCCTGGTATTATTTGATATTTGGTTGCAAAAGCCAAATTCAGACAAAATCTTACTGGGAAGGAGAGGAACAGCAGTGAGAAAAAAAAACAGAGAAGGAAGAATCCATTTCTTAGTATTGCCAACACAGCCCAAAGCAGGACATTAATGGGAAAACAAATTATCTTTCATAAAGCCTTAAAGAACTTAAGTGCCATAAAAATATTATGGCCAAACCTCACAACTTTCCTCACATTTTTCATCGGTTAAAGCCACTCACATTAGTAGAATGGAATATTTCATCACATGAATAAGCAATATTTTTCTGACTCCTTCCTCTAGTCTATAAAACATTACAGAGTACCTTTCTGGGGAAAAAGAAAATCAGATTTTCTGTAATTTTTTCCAAAGTTTTAACTAGTAACTCAGCAGTTTTCTGCTGAGATCCAATGCAGAAAATGAACTCCTTGGTTCTCCAACAAATGCAAACTTGGCATGAGATTAAAAAAAACTGCAACCATTTGACACCCATTTCAAAATTATATTTTTCCTCCATGACAGCTTGTTTGAATTTTCTCATTGAAGGCGTGTCATGAGATGTGCCAAATAAAACCACTTTTTGAGAGGTTTGGTGGATGCAGAAGGCCCCACCTAGCACCCTACATACCTGAGTCCAAGCCCAATGTCCTCTGAGAATGGATAACTGTGCCCAAAAAACCCCTCAACTTCTGTGGGAGTCCATAAAGGGAACTGTCTACTCATAACATTTTGTAATAAACAACCATGAGTGTAGATTTACTTCAAGGAACGAATTTCAGGGCCAAACGACAGTTCAGTTGCAGATTTCATTGAATATTCACCTCTGTTGTAAATAAAAAGACCCTAAATAGGTGAATCATTAGGGAGAGGGAACCTGAATTTGAAAAGAATCAACCTGCCCAATGTTAATCCCCCAAGTGAAGAAAAGCTGCAAGATCTTTTGCTCGTTAAAATGTCACCTAGCCTTTAGATGTTTTAACCTGCTGTTTCTAAAAGGCTGCTCAGCAGTGTTTTTATGCAGATCACAGTCCTTGGGAATTTGTCAGAGCTGCACAACCAGGCTAAACTCTGCAGCAACAGAAGCCTTATTAGAGGCATATGTAGTTTCTTCACAGGCATCCATGCAGGCAAATCCTCTTATTTCCACATGCAGTATCCAGGAATCTTATGATCCATAGAGGCTCTGGATAGTACTGTCAATGAAGAACTTCCTGTGTGGTGCACTTTGTTGAATCTGCTGTGGGTGGCTTCCCCAGCTGATGTTTAGTCACCATCACCTACCCCTTCAGTGACTCCAGAACAAAGCTGACAGTGACTGACTGCAGATGTGACTCTCTGGAGAAAAGAAACACCACCCCACATATCTCTTTAGAACAAAAGGAAGAAAACTAGTGCAGTTAAAATATATATATATAGGTATATAAATATATATATATATGTGTGTCGCATATATATAACTTACGATGTATATACCATAATATATAGTATATATTTGCTGTCATATAGAATGCTGCTAATATAAATATATTACTCTATGGAACTCCAGATGCTGTTAAAGAGATTAATCTGTGCAGTTAAAACTGAGGAAAGAAGTGACAATTTGTAATGTAATGACCTGGTAAATAGTAAGTGTTATACCTCACAGAGGTCACAAGAGTAATTGCTCATTCATGCCTTTTCCTAATCCATTTATGCAGATTTGACAGTGATCTGTAAACATTACATCTCTCTCCAAAGCTGGGTAAACAAATTTTGAAAGCCAGAGAGATTATTATGATCATCTTGTCTAACCTGAATATTGAAAGCTGTAGAATTTCCTCCAGCCATTCCCACACAAAGGTCTTTCTGTAGCTGTTTTTTAAAAAGACATCTTCATTTTATTTTAAAGAATAAAATTTATTATTTATAATATTTATTTTGAGGAAATGGCAAATCCATCATTGCACTTTTGAAGATTTCTCAGTGGTTACCCTAACATGTACCACACTACCTTAATGTGTGAAAAATAACTGATAGAAATATATATGTTGTTTGAAAAAGTAAATTCATCTAGCTGTAGCATCTGTCCATTGCAAGCCTGCTTCTTGTTAACAGAAATATCTTCCTTTTGAAGATGTTTGTAAAATGCAGCAGATTTACTCCTTCACCTTCTCTTGACAAACTGTATGGATTAACTTTGATTCTGCACTGTATAAGTGCCTTTCCAGAATGCCTTCAAGCTTACAGCTATTGTCTAATTTTTTTTTATATGAGGACATCCAAAACAGACCTCTTCCTACTTCTGTTTAAATTTGTGAGGTGAATATTATAACCAGGGACATCTGAGGAACAGAAAAAAGCTAAGAAGCATAAGGTTGAAAATGACCTTTAGAAATAACCCTTTCTACTCCTTTTCCTTGCCCCAAGACAGGATCAACTACTCTTTTGTTGTAACATAACTGTTTTTTCAATCTTGTTCTTAAAGGCTTCCCAGTATGGTGCTTTTGCCATCTCCTCAGGCAATCTTCCCCAGTGTTTCTCTACCCCTATCACTAGAGGTCTTTTTTTCTAATGTATGCTCTGGATTTATTCCCTACTGCAATTTCAGTCCTTTAGTGAAAGGTCTGGCTTTACTGGCCTGGAGAACAGACTCTTTGCTTCCTCCCTGTAGCAGTCTTTTTCATATTTAAATGCCCTGTATCTTCTTTTCCTCATTATTCCAAACATTCCCATTAATATCCTGATATTTAATGTTTTCTGGACTAGTAATCAAGCTTGAAGTCCCCTGTGCTCCTCTGCAGACATCCAATGTCTTTCTGGAAACACAGTTCCCCAAGCCAAGCATGATTCAGGTGAAAAACTTTTGAAAAACACTAAAATTGAAGCTGTACCATGGGGTAGCAGAACAAAATAATTGCTTTGCCTATTCTGCAGGCTGTTTTCCTGTTACTACCCCATTTGTATGGCATTTTCCTTTTTACAGCAGCATAAAAGTGGTGACTCGTGCTTAGCTTGTGATTCACTCTACATTTTTTCTAGGCAACTGTAATCCTGTTTACTTTTCCCCTTCCTGTATCAGGGAAACTGATGATGCTATGTCTATTGCACCTATTGAATACCATCTTTTGTGTTTTTCTTAAAAAAACCCCAAAAACCACTATCACAAATTTGACAAATTCTCTCTGAATTCTAATTCTGTTCTCTAACACACATTTATCTGCTGTCTTCTTCATGTATCTCTTCAAATGTATCAAGCTTAGTCTGTACTCTATTCTTTGGATATTTTATAAGGAGTATTCAGATACAGGATAGACCCTTGAGACACCTTTTTCAATACATCTCTCCATTTGATAAAGGCCCCATTTTGCTAACTCTTCCTCAGTCCTGCCATTTCTGACATCATGGGATTTTCAATCTGAACCATATTGTCTTTGCTTATTCACAAGAAACATTGTCAAAAGCTTTACTAAAACAAAGATATATGGCTTTTTAATACTTCTCTCCTTTGTGTAACACCTGTTACCTTTTTGTAAAAAGAGGTCTTGTCGGATTTGCTCTTGATAAATCCATGTTCATCATTATTTGTCTGTCTTGTAATGCATACAGATGGTTTGCTTCACAATTTCCTCAAACTGAACCTACCTGATCTCACCAGCTCCTCCTGTTATATGTGTATGTAATTTTGAGCCTGTTTGAAATTAAGAGGGCTGCTTTCATGGCCATGTTGAGCCTTCTCAACTGGAGATCAGTAACCTGCCAAAACCATGGCAGTAGAACCAGGAGCAGGTCCAAGAACCCAACCCATCCTTGCCTGCGCTAACAAATCTGTAATTACTGCACAACTTTTCTTCACCTCATTGGTTCCACTTCCTTTTATTTTCTTGATCTGTCAATGGAACAGCCCTGTAGATGTTGGTTTCTAACAGTTGCTGTGGATTTTATGAAAAATTCATACAGTTATTTCAATTTCCAAGCAGATTTCCTGCATTATATTTTGCTCACAAGACTAGCTGCTTGAATTTCAATTCAATTCAAGCAGCTGATCTTGGGAAAAGAATTGAAAATCACCTGGATCTGTATTGTCAAACCAACATCCAGAAACTGCTCTCCTTAAATCTTATTGTTCTATTTTTTTTTCAATACATAGATGCAGAAATAAGTTCTTTGACCTTGGCAGCATTTTGACCATTATCTGGGAGCTTAAGCCAGAAACTTTCATTATGAAGTGAAATATATTTATCGTCACTGAAAGGCTTGAGAGAAAGAAACAACTTACTGATCAGCGTTTTCTCCCAAATGATTTCTGGTATGCTTCAAGAGAAACAACATATAAAGTAATGCACACGATATTTTGAGTTTTCTTCCAGAACACGTACAGTCACTTTTTCCACATCAAACAAAAAATATAGTCTTTGCACTTTCAACCATTTCCAACAGTACACAAAATTCTCTCACTCTTTTACTTTCTTGGCTAACACCACCCCAATTCTTCCCTTTCAAGACTTATCCAAGGAATCTGTGCACTACTGACCCAGAGGCATTGTTTCTCTAAACAGCACGAATGAAACAAATTACTAAATTACTTTGTGCAGCTAAAAATACTTAATGCTGTATACCACAGCTCTGTCAAGGGTGTCACTACTAAGTTGCATCAGTTTAAATACTTATTGGGATCAACTTTCCTGTACTGTGTGTCTTTTAAAACAATAAATGGGGGAAATTGAAATCTAAACCAACTTAAAATTTTGCCATGTTTCTTTCTCAAAGGAAAAAAAAAAAATAACCCACTTCAAAGAGTATTTGGCACGTTCTGTCCCTCAAATTCCAGGTGAGATTCTGTTTCTCTTTTCCACAAGAACTGGCACAACTGCTTTAATTTCCACACTTTTGGGAATAAGGAGGGAAAAGCTATTCATCTGATATTTTTTCAGATTTATGAAATCATAATGAGTGAGGGCAGAGATCAGATCTCCTGCTCTGAATTGAACTGTACCCTTGGGATGGTTCATTGCTGCCCGAGCACCCCAATTCCCCTCTGCCCTGGTGGCAGCCAACACTTCCTAATGTGTCTTAGTGAAAATCAACTGGAGTAACAAAGAGCTGTTATTTACTTATCGGTTGGGCTCATTTTCATGGAACCAAGTTATTTCCCTCACTTTCCCCATTCAGTGTTTCTGCAAAACTGTATTTATTTTAAAGGAAATTATACAGGAATTCTGGTGTTTAATATTACAAATAAAGATTCCATCTATTACTAAATACCTTCTCCTTTGCTTTTTCTTTTCTTTCTGTATAATTTTCCCTATCAGTCTTTCTCTTCTTCTTTCCTCTTTCTCCCAACCTCCTGATCTCTAAGTCTCCTAGGGTGAAAAAGAAAAGGAAAACTATGAAATAGGGCTTGGAAAGAGGGGATGAAAATGGTAAAAAAGCAGATAGATAAACTATGCAATCTGGGCCAAGTATAATTGGTTTTTGAAAACTTAACTTTTTAGATAGTTTACATTCAAATTAGTATCATAACTATGCTGTTAGGAAGAGGTTGCAGTTTACATCAATTAGACATACTTTTGAAGTTCCTCTTAGAGACAAAAATTATTTTAATATCTCAGACAGGCAATTGACATTAAAATGTGAATCTTGAACTGTGCCTTAAATGTATGATCTAAGGTACCAGATTAGACAGCTTCATCTGAAGCCCGTTAAACACATGACAATATTTGATTTTAATGAATTACGTTTCTATTCTTTAATGTTTCTTAGGGACATTTATTCTTAGACGGTGAAATCTAAGAGATGTTTGGCCTTGACTTCAGATCTACAACAATTTCCACTGAAATTTCTGAGAAGAATGTTAACCAGTGTTTTAAAACACAGAGGCCTAAATTTAGACTGTTAAATCTGTATTTAGCCCTGCAATGTGCTGAGCTCTTGGGCTGTAGTCCAAGAAAGCACTTACGAGTTCCCATTAACTTGAAAACACTTTCAGGTCTATTATTCACTTTACCAAAAGTACCAAACTCAAATACTTAAAATTAAGCATGCACATTAGGTAGCCTGTTGGACTCAGCCTTATACAGTCCCCAGTTTGGTTCAGCTCATAGCTGAAGCTCTGACTCACTTTATTCTTTGAGACACACGTTTTAAAGTATGGTTAATATCCGAATGCATTTATAATTAATATTCTGTCCTGTTTCTACATTACAATAATAACAACAACAACAACCACGATAATAATATAAGTAATAGTGTTTTGCATGTCCAAATCCTGCTTGTAGGAAATATTCAACCACTTCTGAAAGCCTGGTAAAAGTTGCACAGCAGCAGTTAAGAGTCAGTTTTCCATATCTGGGAGGGACAGGATAATGTATAGGAGACAATGTAGCAAAGAGCATTAGGAAGAACTGTAACACTAAAGACAATGAAATATTGGTATAGACTGTTTAGGGAATCCATCAAACCTTGTTCACTGGAAGTCTTTAAGAATTGGCTAAAGCACCTCCAGGAACAATGCTATTCCTGGAGCTACAGTCAGTCTTTCTTTAAGAGGCAGGATGTACCAGGCACGTTCATAAGGTGCCTTATAGCTCTGTGCAAAAAGTTTCAACATCAGGCTTGTGTTTTGCTCTTGCTGTGTGCAGGCTAGTCTTCTATGCTGATATCCTTACATTTACCCACTTAAGACCTGTGTCATAATTCAGTTATGAGCAAGCAGAGGGATGAAACAATTTTTGTTTATTTTTTATTTTGTTTCTAGCCACAGAAAAAAAGATGGCATATGAAAACTAGCTAGAATTATTTCCATTCAACTTTTCCATTACCCAAAGCTATCAGCTGCATTGTAAGAGATACAACCTTTATGTGTAGCAAGCCCACTTCTAAAAGTGCCCCATGTGCCCACGACAAGATCCCTCCTGTTCTGTGCTGTGTCTCAGCTGTGCCAAATGCCAAGATTGTGGTGTGACTGAATCCTCAACAAGGTAGAGAAACCCTCTTGGTGGAGAGACGGGGCTGGGGGAGCACTGTCTTCTTCCATTTCAACCCATCTTTCTCAATTGAATACTGCTCTCATTTGCAAGGCAAAGTTTACCAGCTGTAAATAAAAAAACAAAGTGCTCAATTAGTCACTTGTGTTACCCTTCATGGAATCATGGAATGATTAAGGTTGCAAGGGACCTTAAATGCCATCTAGTTCCAACTCTCCTGCCAAGGCCAGGGACATCTTCCACTAGACCAGGTTGCACAGAGCCCCATCCAATCTGGCCTTGAACACTTCCAAGTATGGGGCATCCACAGCTTCCCTGGGCAACCTGTTCCAGGGTCTCACCATTCTCACTGTAAAGAATTTTTTCCAATATCTAATCTAAACCTTTTAGTTTGAACCCATTCCCTGTTGTCTTGTCACTACATGCTCTTGTAAAGCGTGTTGCCACATCTTTCCTGTAAGTTCTCTTCAGGTACTGGAAGGCTGCAATTAGGTCACCCTGAAGCTTTCTTTTTTCCAGGCATAGCAATCCCAATTCTCTCAGCCCTTCACCTCAGGGAATTTGTAATACCCAGCTGAACCAGAACTCACTGCTAGCTGTAACAAGGCACAATATGCGCATGTGAGATACACTTTGGTTGATTGCTACACAACCCTTAGCTTGGGGCACTTTTTAACTGCCAAAATCAACCTTCTCACTGGGAAATGTGTCATGAGGAAGTTTGGAAATGGGTTTCAGAACAAGCTGGAGAGGTCCAGTTAAAATCTGAACTTCCCCAGTGGGGACATCTCAACTTTTCAAAGAAGGCAGTGGAAATATGGAGGAATGCCTGGGTTGGCAATCTGATTTGAGATTGCATCTGTTAAAAAACCAAACCTCTCCAAAAACACAAGCATCAATACAAACCAAACAACAAACCCCCTCCCTCCCAATTCCCACCAATAAACCAACCAAACAAAAACCCCCACCTTGCTTATTTTGTTACTTCACTAAATTACAAGAAATGTTTGGTGCTCGACTAAAAAGTCTCCAAATGTCAGTTACAGATAAAACACCCAAATCGCTTTCTGAAAACTCAGAAATAGGAGAGACCTTTTGTTTTTTCAAATTTCTTTTCCTTTCAGCATCCAGTTTTATCTCCATTCTGAAACATCTACAAACTCAAATAGCTGGGTAATCCTAAAGATGTGAGCCTGTAGGTAAAAACAGACTCCAGTTCACTCTTCCTCCAAATAATTTCTGAGATACAGATCAGCACCTTAATTGCATATTTATTGTTAAACATTTCCTTATGCCTGGATTCTGGGAACAAAACATAATTCCCAAAAGACTTCAATAGTTGCACTTAATGTACTATGAAAAAAATGAACAGGATTGTGCCAACCTTTAATTTTTGCCCACACAATAAAAAACCCCCATAAAACAAAATAATTAGGCCTGAAAAGAATTATGTAGACTTGAAAATTTGTCAAGGGATTGGTGAATTTTTTAAAATCAAAACTTGAAATCTCACACAGGTACTCATGCCCAAGCACATGCATCTCCAAGCATGGAGGTAACAGTGACATACTAACCCTGTCTGCTGTGGAATTACATTCCTGAAGAAATCCAGGAAGGCAAAGCACGATGCTAGTGCCAATGGGACATCCAGACATAGTTGGAATTTTCCTAGAGAGTGTAGGGGGCTGTTTCTCTTTTCCCTCCGCACACATTATGTAGCTATTGAACTCTGTAAGACTTGCAAAGAACACACATTATATTATCTTTTCATTTCCATGGCATCTGCACATTTAAAGTTTCATGCCTCATTGTGTCTGCATGTGATCAGCTTGTACATGTATTTAAATTGCTTCTCTTGCCTCTGATCTTGAGAGACAAAAGCAACATTGAATTCTTTTTGCATTATATATTTTTACAAAAGAACTACTGTAAAAATCAATCAAAGATATGCAGCTTTTTATTGTTATTTTTTTAATTTTGGGGGTTACTTTTCCTCATATTGCAGTGGTTTTGAAAATGAAACGTTGCACTGCTGAGAAAGTGCCATGAAAATATAACCCACTACATTCCAGGAAAATAAATAAGCAAGGCCACCCAAATTTTCAATTAGTGCTAGTGCAGTATGCAGGAAATGGCTGGAGAGCCGTCAAAGGCAGCCTTAGGCTGGGTCGTGGATACGGAACAGTGACAGGAAGGTTTGAAGCAGGAATACAGGCTCAGTGTGAAGATGGCTTTTCTCCAAGGAAAACTGCATACTAATAGGTTAATACTGATTTCCTGAAACATACAGCCTGGGTATTACATGCTGGAATTTACATTCTGACAAAGGCAATTGCTGAGCCTCAAGACTTTGCTTTTTTGGTGATGAAATAACACTAGAAAGTTCAAACTGCATTATATATTTCATGTTTTAAGCTTATTAAACATTCAAAGTACAAACTGTGCACATATTTTTAAGCCACCTGAAATAGCAACAGCCTCACTAGTTTGGGAAACTAGTATGAGAAACATTAAACTTGAACAGGTCAAGCTTATTTGGAGTAATCCCAGCAAAAGATATGACCAAGGTGGAGTGATGCCACTTTTAGAATAAATCTGCCCAGAATCCAGAATTACTGCCCAATCAAGCAGAAACACAGTATCAGGAATCACTTTTCCTTTAGCACAACCTTTGTGGACAAAGTGATATTCAGAAAGTATCTGGAGACTTAGTTGGACAAAGCACTTTGGAAAAGAGAAAACTGAAAATCACAAATGAAGACACTACCTCTCTTTCTGCAAGTCAGAGGAAGGGCTCCCATTGATGATAGAAAATGCTGTGCCAGACCTTCATCCTGAAAGTAAGTGCCTAAAACAAGAACAAAAATAATAAAACAAAGAAACTGAACACGAAAGACCAGTCAAGCTAAAGAATCCAGTCAACCTTTCCTTACAAGTGTCCTCTTATTTCACTCTATCCAACTGATGTTGCAAGTGTCAGCTGAGGGTGGCACTGCAGCATCACAGGACACCCTCATTCCCTCAGCCAGACCCATGTACTACCTCCACTGTCCTTATTGGGGTTGGCTGGCACAGAAGCACAAGAAACACATGCAGCCACGAGTGGAAGTGGGGAAGAGATGACAGGTTTTTCACTGGCATCTGCGCGGCCTAGATTTTTCTGTGTATCCATCTTAATATCAGCAGGTATGATATTTTCAATGATGTTTTTACCATAATACTATTGCAGGCATGATCCCATGTCACAGCAAGCAGCCAGCGGTGCCCAGCTGTGCTGCCCTGACCCCGGGCACCCACTTAAATCACAGGCTGTGCCTCTAGTGGTTGATCATATTTATTTATGAGGTACAAACCATTTTCATTGTCTTTCACTGTTCAGAGAACTGGAAGCCATCCTGCAAGTCTTTTTAACAGTTCTAATTGCACTACAGTCACTGGGAAATCTGCCCAGAGAGAGCCTGGAAAAACTGGACCACAAAAAGAGACCCTAATTATTTGCAGTAGGAGGCAGAAACAATCCCTTTTCAGTCCCTGTCTCTCTCTAGGAAATGTTCTGTGGGATTGAATTTGCTGAAAACTACTTGGGGTTCATTGAGTGATGCACTTTCCACTTCTCAGGGAAGCTCTTTTAAATAAGCTGTATAAAAAGTTTAATCAGCACATAGTATTTTAAGTTCTGAGTACCATCCCTACCCTGGAACCTTTTTAGTTTAAAGTCAGTAATTGTGTCACTTGCCTATGAAAAAGAAATTAACAGAGCAAGGGAGGAAGTGGAGGGAATTTTGGGAGTTTACATTTGTGTTCACACATAATGGTACATTTTTTGGTTATAGGTGATAATTATTTAATCAAATGGAATTTGCCCCGTGGTGTTTCACATGAGACTGCTGCCAATCACCCCAAAGCAAACAAATCTTTCAGGTGCTGAAGGGAGTGTTTACTCCTCTGTCTTCTGGAGAGCTGCATGCTGTGAGTGCCAAATGGCACATCTAATATTGCTAAAGTGATCCGTGGACAGCTATGTGGAATAGGCACCAGTTCAGGGCAGCATTTATGCATTTTGGGGACTCTAGATAACTTTTACAGAAATTTGGATATCTGTGTAAGGCTGAATACATTCTCAATAATTGTCCTGAATAAGATGCTTTGCTGAACTGAGGACACAGCTTTTATGAAAAGGTAGTTCTTCCCTATAGGAGAAAGTGCCTCATTTTTTCTTCCACATGAACACTCAATCCATGATAAATGTTTATAAAGTTCCCCTTCACCAAGTTTCTTAACTGCTGAAAAATAAATATTTAAAGAATCACAAATGCTATAATCAAAACCACGTAAGATGCTGCAAGAGTGCTCCTTTTTGTACGAAAAAACAAAGGAGCTCAAGCTTGCAGAAAACTTCATTTGCCTGGTTTGAAAACTGATACACTGTATGATACAGCATGTATTATCTTTGTGCAGTATTTTTATAACAATACCTTAAATGCCATTGGCTTAATTCTTACCATATTACTATAACAAATCTATGGAAGCTCTGCAGAAGACCAGTGGAGAGGAGGCTTGGGGGTCGCATCTGCAGGGTACTGAGATCTTTAGTGTCTGTTTGGTGAAGTCCTGGGGATTAGACCCATGTTTGAGATGAGGGACATGCCTAAGCGCCTTGCTGGATGGGAACTTGCAGGACTGAGCCCTTTGCAGACACTCAGAACAGAAAATATTGACACTGAACAAATTCCTTAGGTGGAATAAGTTATTATTAATAAAAATAAATAATTTTTTAAAAAACATTTCCTAATTGCAATAGGTAAGTAACACCTGTATGACTCTCAGGAGCAGGGGACCACCTGATGGAGTCTACCAAATGATGTCACAAATATAATTATATGTATAAAGTTGAACAACAAGACTTTTAGTTAAGTCATTTGGGTAAAAATCCTAGTTCCATAGAACAAAAGGGGAAATTGCTATTTTTGACATGGGGCCAGGATTTTACCCATCCCTTTTATGTGACACAGGCTGATTTGGAGCCTTGTTCTAACTCCGAGTTTGACTCTAATATTAAGTTAAATGGCAATTTCCTATGGCCAGTGACTAAATTACCCAATAATATCTGTTTAATACAATCAAAATAAAAAAGGTGGAAGTCATGTTATTTTAATGCAACTGATTTTTTTTCCTGAATTTTAATCAAATGGGACAGAAGGATCAACTTAGTTAGCCAAAAATTTACAGCAATTTAGAAGTATTTTGAGCACAACCACACACCTTTGCCCAGGTAGAACATTCTCAATTCTATGTTGTAATGCCCAGGTAGAATGTTGTCAATTCTATGTTGTCATCCCTTCTTTCCTTCCCTACAAGTATTGGGGGGGAAAAAAAGAGGGAAGAAAAGCTTTTCTAAGCAGGAAGGCAGGAAAATCTAAAGGAAGTGTAACCACAATACCTCTGGAGTCCTGGAGATCAAAGGTAGTTTCCTGCTTTCCTGTCCAGACCATCATACAATCGCTCTGGGGAAAAAAAAAGAAAAGAAAAAAGAAAAAAAGAAAAAAGAGAAAAGAAAAAATGAAGAAAAAAAAAGAACAAAAAAGGGTAGATAGTAAAAGGTGAGAGAACTGTCCCAGAGAGAGAAATTCCTATGCTTGGGCAGTCACCTGGCTGCCCACACACTCCTGCAGCAGTCGCAGAGTAGATGCACAACCAGCACCCGAGCAGTCCAGCTGCAGAGTTTGGGCCACAGGCCCCATGCATACACCTGCACTGAAATCCTAGCCCACTGCCAGGCTGCTTGCAAACCAGTGCTGACTTCAGCAGAAGCAGAGCATGATCAGGAGCAGCTTGCACCTTGCGTGTTCTGTATGTTTATAATTAAGTGTGCATTAATGTGGAACATTTCTATACAAGTTCGCTTTTCACCAGCAAGAGGCATACCCATGTATTTGAGCCTCGGGAGAAAGAGAAACCTGTTGTTGAGGTCAATGTTTTATTATTTTTGTTTCCCTTTCAGCCTCCAGGCATAAATGCTACATTGAGAAAATGAAAATTTAAGAGTGGGGTCTGACTCTCTGTTTATGTTATCCTTAATTTTCACAGTAGCCATCAAGAATGAAATAATGTAAGCATATTTTTTCCACAGTAAATAGCTATGGATTAATTTCAAATACAATGCAGGAGCTGAAGAACTAATAGGAAAATTGGGTGAAAAACTAACAGACACATGCAGGTTTTGTTTGTGTAACCATTAGTGAAAGCACAGCCCCTTAGCTGAATTACCTACTTCATTGCTCTCTGAAACATCACTATGCCTTTCTCCTCTCTCAAGATAAATCGCCATAGTAAAACGCCTATTAAAAAACTAGCTCAAAAATAAGTGTGGTAAAAGACAAAGGAGGAATTAGGCATGCAGCCTTCTGCAAATTATAATAACTTCTTATGCACAAGACTATTGTTTATTTATGTTCTATTCAAGTTTTCTGGTTTTCCAAAACCACCAGAGGGAGCCCCAAACTTCTCATAAATCTCAGTAAAGGCATGTTAGAGTTGGCAATGAAAAAAATGGAGTAAGAATTAAACTGTCTTTGGGTTTCAAAGAAATACACTAGTTGCTTATTCACCCAGATCCACATAGATGCAAAAGTTCTTGGACAGTGATGGGTGAATCACACAGAACTACATTAGAAGAGTATTTTAAGTTTGGTCCTGGCAATTATGAATACAACTCAGGATGGTCTGAGCATGCCAAAAGATACACATTAGAGGTGAGGATGAAATTTATGTAGGCAGCCATATACCATAAAATATATAATCATTTAAGAATATTTTTTGAGCTCCACTGCTGCATCTGTTTAACACTATTAGTCCATAAACCATGAGTGCAGTTATTTACGAGATTGTCTCAGGGGCTGCTTCTCATTAATGCCAGTATTTGCTCCCTTATAAATGCTGATGGCAAAGGTAATCACTGAGAAAAATCTGATTCTTTGGATACAAGGGTGAGGAGCACAGTGTCGTGATGTGCTGATTGCATGACTATCACAGGGAAGCACTTCTAACTCTGGACTGACATACTGTATAACTTGATACTGACTTTGCTGTCTGTCAGCTGGTCACTGATTGATCCAGCTAAGCATTACCTTGACTAGAAATCAAAACAAATAATGAACTATATGGATGGTCCAAATGGACTTACCAGGACACTCTTAGCAGAGAAAGCTAAATATGTCAAGTATAAGTCGCAATTTCTTGCTACAATTACCTTTTATCAACATTCTTCCAGAAGGTTCAATAGTGTCTGACTAAAACAAAAGCATGTCCTAGGAAAAGCCCAAGAACTTTGGCATGATGATACAGAAAATGTCATATAATTTGTTTCCCCTTTCCAGGTCAGTATTTTCAGGATTCATGTTCTAGTTTTAGAGATATGAGAAAAAACTAAAAGTTTAATTTGCAGAAAAGCCTAAGAGGAAGATAGACAAAAGACAGAATCTGATAGCAAGACCTGACACATGAAAAGCCTGTTTCTTTGAACAATCGAGTAAAATTAATGAAAGTTAGATGAGCTCCATTTACTGTAGCCAAGAACTGGTTCTTAACCTTTATTAGTTTTCAGGAAAGGCTCTACAGCATACTACTTTTTATTTTGGGCATAGAAGAAAAAATATCTTTGAGCACCCTGGTCTTGTGGAAGGTGTCCCTGCCCATGACTCAAGTGTTGAGACTAGATGATCTTTCAGGTCCTTTTCAACCATGCTATGATTCTGTGATACTGTATACATCTTTCCCTGGATGAATAGTCACAGGTTTAAATTGCAACATTTTTCAAACCAAACTTCAACACTGGTTCTGGAGGTGCACATGAATGTAATTGCCTACAGCTTTTACAGATGTAACTGTAGGGCATTATTTTCATATTTTACAGCAAATCTTACCATTTGTTTCACTCCTGTGACCTCATCAATGGAGGAAATAGTTCTTTCCCAGTTCTAGCTCTGTAGTGCTCTGTGGAAGAAGTTGATTTAAACAATGCCAGAAGTGCTTGGCTAATATGCATTTCTGTTTACATGCATATTACAAATAGACTGGTCAAGGCCACAAAGCAAAAGCCAGTAAAACTTGGATAGGTAATATTCCCGCAAGTGCACATCTTGACTGCACCCATGAGCTCTGTAACACTACTGATCGCAACAAAAAACCATCTAATTCAACAGTAAAATGTGTACTCTATCTGATCTACCTTGCTTGGTCCATAGGATAACTCATTAAAGATACTTAAATAAAAAATAAATAAAAGGAACGAAAGGTAACATCATTTTATCTCTGGTTTACTTCCTTTTAGGAGAAACAGCACAGAACTGCAGACAGTTTATTATTTGAGTACTCCACACATGAGGGATCAAGTAGAGATCAGTTAATTAAAAAAAAGAGGATATTATTAGAACATCATCATTAAGGGGGGAAATTGTTTGAAAGCCAGGAAATTCCTCGTTTAGTGTTCACAAAGTCCTGACCGCCAGAGCTTCCTCATTAGGAGAGAAAACTCACTCTCTCAGAGGGCTCACAGAGTACAAGGTACAGAAGAGAATAAAGAAAAAGTGCTCATGCCTCCACCAGCTGAAAAAGGGCATCCCACCAGTGGAGACTAAGTCTGCCCTGACAAAGTTCTGCAAGGTACCAATGCAAAACCCCCAAACATGACTCTCATGTCACATCTCTGATGAAACCACATAAACCCCAATATACATCTGCTCTTACTGCTTTAATGTGACAAATGACAGCTATTTGCAAAATGGAAAAACAGGGCAAAAAATCTCATGTTCCTCACCCAAATTGCAGACACCCTTCCTCCAGCCTTGGACCATCCCCAGAAGGGCTGCATCCAGGGCTGGAGTGCCATGGTAGGTGGTGGTGTGGCCATGCAGATGGGGAAGGCAGGGTGGCCATGCCAAGGGCTACAGGGTGGCCATGCCAAGGGCTATAGGGTGGCCATGCCAAGGGCTATAGGGTGGCCATGCCAAGGGCTACAGGGTGGCCATGCCAGGGGCTACAGGGTGGCCATGCCAGGGGCTACAGGCCCAGTGGCTGGCACCCTGTGCGGCCCAGCAGGGCTCTGCTGTCTGGAACAACAGCTGGAGTCACCTCCAAGGCACAGGCATAGTTCAGCCAGGCAAGCTTTGGTAAGCCTGACAGCTGGCTGTGGTGGGATGCATTAAAAATCCTATGCCCAGGAGGCAAGCGTAGGACTGTAGCTGTTCCTGAAACTCAGCTTCCCCAGCCTAAGGCTTCTTCCTCACCCCCATTCCCACGACTCGGCACAGTTGGGGATCGCTTCTGCTGCCTTGGCCGGCTGTCACTCCCTGCCCATCTCTCTTTGAGCCCATGAGTCACTTCCTCTCCTCAGATCCCACCTTTCAAAACTTCCTTTTTCCTTTTTGGGGGTATGTGTCTGAAAGCCTTTTCTGAAAGCAGCTTACCATGGACAAAAGCACCTCTGGGAAGCAATGTGTTCTCCTGCCTGGTGACACACAGCCAAGACCTTACAGTCACATTCATGTGGTCCCCATGATACCAGCAAGCATGCACAGCTTCACACTGATCTCCTCCAGTCTTCTGCCCTGACTCACTTCAGCTGTGGGAGGCTGGAATCCCCCACGTACCCTTGCCCCATACCCTGCCTGCAGGTGTGGATAGACAGAGGGAAGAGGAGAGAAAGGAGAAGCCCATCCCACTTTCCCTTGGCCCCAGCTGCTGCCTCTTGTTCAGCAAAGCAGCAGCCCTGGGGTTCAGTCACAGCTGGAGAGAAAGCAAGAAAGCAAAACCTAAAAAAACTTTGACTTAAAAAGTGGAGATATTTTCTTTTATCCTTTTTTATTTTTTTCAAGCTGTTGGGAATTCAGACTTAGTATTTTTCTCTGCAGCCATCTACAGCCATCTACATCTCCAAGGTTAGAGATGTTTCTTGGAGAGCAGCAGTGAACCCTCCTGAAATCAGTGACAGTGTCAGGAGCTCCTCTACCAAGCTTGTAGTACCATACCCTGGGAAGCTCACACGTCTTTGTGACATTCCCTGTGTGAGATACAGAGTTCATGTATTCCTGCCCCTCACGGACAATGAGTACCAGGAAAGTCAGAGGGGGAGGAGAAGGTGGATGTGAGTGGAGAGGTGTGCATGGGGCAACCTGTCAGGGTTTGCCTGGTGGTTCAGGCACAACTTGTTCCCTAGGAGATTTCTGTGCTATCAGCAAGATAATCATATTGGCTAACAACTTAACCTGCAGGTACAGAGGCCAAATCTGCTTGCACTCAGCAATTCAGAATGAAGCCCTTAGTTTACTGTCCAATTTGTCATCGTATTTTCAGGATTATGCTGTTGAATGAGGGTGCTTTGACTTCCTTAGCCTTCAAACTACTTGAAAGGATGGGTTTTTTTGCTCCAGGACCTCTGAGACTTGCTGTTTTGCCTACCTGTAAGGCTGTTATTGCTTCTTTACCATGTGGCACTATTAGGATAGGAAGTGTAAAGTTATTTGGGCCAGGTTCTCAGCTGGTGTAGAACCACATCTGGAATAGAAGGCTGTGCAGGCTGAGAATTTAAGCTAATTTATAAAAAGTATTTGCTGTGGAAGAGATCCTATGTTTGAGTTGTTTTACAGCAGGGACCTGCAGTTTTTATGCTGATTTCATGTCATGCTAATTAAGTCACTGGGCAGACAACTGCAGTAGTTAAATTGAGCATGCAAATGGATGTGGTGTTGAAAGATACTGTTTTGTTAGTATCTTCCATTCTCAAACATTATGATGCTTTTCATGGCCAAATACACCCACACAACTGAGAAGGAACATGAAGAAAATAAACTGTATAAATTCCCATGTGCTGCCATACTGGTGTTACAGAGCTGCATCGCTTCTGGTCAGTGGGATTTGACCCCAGGCAGTTTGCCATGTCTTTGAGGCCCCAACCTGACACTGTGACTGAGGACTCAATGGGCTTTCCTAGGCAGGAATAAAAAACATAGGAATAACTAGTGCCTGCTACTAACATTGGGTGGGCAACACCAATATGGATAGGAGAAAATTTTTGAAGGGGAAGAAGTGCCAGTTTTACATTGAAAGATTAACAAATGACCATAAAGTCAAAATAGGAACATGCCCCCTTCACCAACACTTCTAAAGTGTTTTTGTATTTACAAGGTTTTTAAAAGACAAAACCCACAAAACTCATCTTAATCCTAAGTCTAAATAAACATTTATTTTTCAGATGCAATTTTTTTTCAACACTGTCTTGCTGCTAAATCGTTATCAAGAAGTAACAAAGAAATGGATTTCCCTTTTCAGATCAAGAGAGCAGCTTTGGTAATGCCTGTATTCATTTGTCTTTCCATTCCAAACATCATCCATCATGCCTTATATCCCTTACACCAGACTGCAGAAAACATACCACAAATTCTACTTGGAATAGCAATGCATCTTGAACAAAGCTGACTAAACTAAAAATTAAGTTTTCAACAACTGCATGTTAAAAAGAAAATCAATGAAAGAAAAACAGCGAGCTCTACTGAACAAATATCCCACAGTTAAAAAAAACATGTTTTGATTAATGAAGGAAAAAGCCATGACATTTTAGGTGGCTTAAAAGAAATTTCAAGGATCATATTAAAAAGAAAGTTGGCATTCTATTAAAATATAGTTATCCCAAGAGATAACTGGAATATACTGGGAAACAAGGACATAGTCTGGCTTTTCCCATTTCTCAAAGCAGTTCATTAAATTTTCCTTTCTTCATCTAATGTCCCCAGTTGAGGGAGTTTACCTTCAGGATCAACAACTTTCTTGGTTGTGAAGCAACTCTAATCCACTTACTTGATCCCCCTGCAATCAATTAATGCCATGCTAATCCTATGCTGGCCAGGCACAATGTGGAAAACTAAATGTATCACATTATCTACAAGAAAAGTATTCAGGAATCTAGATCTGAATCCAAGACACTTTTACCTCTACAGAAAGGTCAGGATGAAACACTCAATAAGATTTATGATATCTACACAAACAACAAGGTAAGCTCTAGAGAGAAGCAATATCTTTCATCAGATCAACAGGTCCAGCTGGAAAAAGCAGACAACATTTCAGGCACAGAGACCCAGTGAAACTATGAGCAACACCTGAACTTTGGTTTTGATTAGCTCTGCGGTGAAAATAAGTCTTTTAGCATTGGACTTTTACACTAATAACCCTTACTAAGAGGATTTTTTTATACTCTTTATGAAAAACATTTTCATGGTGCAGTTAGAAATAAATTTTCAGCTTTGGTTTTTGTTAGAGCAAATGCCCAGGTATTTCCATAGGGACTTGTATGCTAGCACTAATAATGCAGAAGCATTTGTCAAAATTAGTTATATTTGTAGTATTGGAAGCCTCTGTACAGTCTCACAAATTTTTTAACTGAGTACACAGATTCCAAAGAGTCAATGGTCATCTTCCAACGACTTAATTTCTATTCTTACAGACAGTATGAATCACATTCTTTCATGAGAAAGTGTAGGTCAATGGAATTACTATGGAAAATGCAACTTCCTCTTGAGTGAACTTGCCAAGTGAATGTCTTCACTTATAGTACTTTGGATGCTACTCTAAGGGCATCCTTGCAAAGCAGTACCTCTTTGGGAGAAGCAATCTGCTCTATTCTTTCTTGTATGTGCCTGAGCTTGTTTACCTACTTCCAGACCATTATGCAGGCAGCAAAATGGCACAAGTGTTCCCATGGGAATATGACACTTATGTATGTCATCCTCCCTGAATTTTGTACTGAATTTCCACTACTCCTGTGCATTATCAGTGGGGTTCTTGAATATTTACGCAATCCTAGTTGTCTGCAGCTGTGCAAACCCATGGCAAGTTCCTTCTCTGTGTATATTAGCTACCATTGCTGTACTCTATCCTATTTTATCTTTCAGATATAGAAAGAGGAGTGCAGTGTAAAATCATGGAGACAAAAACAAAAACAAAAGAAAAAGTCACCATAAAAACACTGAGCAGCTCAATGCAATGGTATGGTTTTGTTCACAGACAGCCTTGCCAGCACAAAGGAAGTGAGGTGTACTCACACTGAAAAGAAACAGACCCCTTCTGCATGGCCAGGGCCCCAAGGCTTCTGCTCGTGAGGCTGGTGGTACTCACAGCTTGGGCTCTGCAAGAAAACTGCTGGGACCTTCTTGTCTTACCTCCCTCCTGGGCAAGCGCAGCTTCCTCCTCTCTGGGTGGTCTTTCCAGCAGTGGAGGTCTTGTCCTTCTGCTCTGCTGTGACCCAGGAGTGAACCGAGCCATCAAATATACTTGCCTTTCCTTTGAAAAAAAAAGGGTGGAAATAGATAGATACAAGTTAGGACAATAATGCATTTATATATAAAAAAAGGCAGTGCATTTGTTTGTAAAAATCAACAGCATTTTGCCTCTGTGATGCTTCTTCCTTGAGAGGCCGCAGTTGTCAGATCAAGCATTTCAAGACACGTCATTTCCAGAAGAGAGGAGTTAGACACACTCTTGATCGTGTGCTTCTGTTTATTCTGCGTAAGGGATCTAGGACACCTGTGTTAGTTTTAAAGCTACTACATGTACAGCACTTGACTGCTATATTTTGGCAAGTCCCAGCTGTTATTTCACATGTGTGAACTAAGAAAATACCCAAGGTAAACACAGACTTAGAAGAAGTACCAAAAACATTTACAATAAAGTGCAAGTATAGCCCAGTATGTTAACCTGCTAATATATACAGTGTGCTGGCCCTGATCTATTTCCCTTTAGAGAGGCAAAGGAAAGGAGATATAACAAAGCACCACAACTGGTTACCAGTTATTTCTCCCAAAGTAGCACCACCAATATGAATTGCTTTTCTCTTATTTTTCTTTACTTAGAGTTGTTAACAGCCAAGCATGCCCAAATGCAGGCAGTGCAGAATAGAAACTTTTTTTTTTCTGTTCATTTTGTGCATATGACAGCATTTCATTTAAAAATCAGTTTGAATCCAGATTACTTACATGTGTGCACATGCTCGCACTCCCCCTCTACGTACACAATGTTAAAAGGACGTTACTGATGATCATTTATTTTTCTCTGCTCTTGCTGCATTTCATAATATCCCTTCTCTCTTGAAATATTGCCAGGGAAGATTGTCTTTAATAGACTTCAATGGTGTCAAAAGAACCTCAGGAAATGAGGACTGAGGTGAACCGAAGGTCCACTGTGTGCCACCAGGACTCTGATTATATATACTGCTTTGTGCAGGAGGCAAAGATCTGCACCCCCAATGTCTTGCCTCCAAAATCCAATATTCTGTGCACTTTCTGTCTCCTCTAATTAAAGCCAATTATTTTGAGCTGCTTGGTTTCTTGTCCAGAAGTGATGCTCTTTTAACTCCTCTTGCTCGCACTCAGTTTTGAGCTATGTCTCAGAAACTATTAGATATCATTAGAAATGAGTTTTCCTAGACAAACAGAGCCACTTTATCTCCCTGATTTCCTGTATGTGGGTCACATCCTTTTAAGTACAATCATCAGCTCTGTAAATACTATCCTTAGAGGTAAGCTTTCCAGCTGCCTCCTGACATGTCCTGACGCAACCACCCTGTAGTCTGTGAGCCAAATCTTCTATGGGGCAAACAAATAAAAAAATGAGCTATTGATTCCAATTAAACGAGTCAAACAAAGAATTTCCAGGCAGCAACCTGAAACCAGAGTAATGTTTCCTGACGTATTTCAGACAGGAGCCTAGCAGGTATGAGAAGCTGTAGTAAAAAAGGTTACTTCTTCATTAGTGACAAGACTAAAGTTTTTTTAATATGATTGCAGCACTTTGTACATCCAAGGTAAGCTCAAGATCCAAAGGAACATTTCCCAGTGTTTTAGCTCTCACTTGATAAATTAATTCCCGATGCAGATGAGACCTGTTCTGCTGAAGGTATGCAAGCTTGCTGTGTAATAACCACATGTCATTTTGCGATTAACTAATTTCTTGCTCAAAAGCTTTCAGGAGTAAAAGACAAGTATCGTATTTGTCCCATGTTTGACATGACAACTTTCAATTGAAATATCATGTCCCTCTAATTGTAGGTGCTTCAAACTCAGTGATGTTTTGCTTACATCAGCCACTGATCATTCACTACTTCCATTCATCATAATCCAGGATTGCTCTAGTTCACTCAGCAGTAATTCTAGCTGGCTTTCATCATTCCCATGGAAAACATATACGAACAATTAAATCTCTCAGCAGAAGGAATCACCCTCATCTGGAGATTTATGAAAGCATTGCAGAAAAAAGATGATGTATATATTTATGTGAGCAATAGCCATGAATAATTATGTAAATATGTGATAACAATATGGCTCATTTTGTCACTGGTTAAATACTAATTTGATTTGACTCTTGAGAACTTCGTGGATAACCTGAAAAGAAGGAGTGGGGAAAAGACAAGGAAAAGGCTCATGTAGTTATCTGTGGAAGTTTATAGGAAACCCCTATGCAGTGCAATCTAGAAAACATTAATTTACTGTAGTGATGTAACTATGAAATAGTTAAAATAATATTTAGAAACAACAAAGTACTTCCCATTTCTTTAAGGCAAGGAGAGCAGGTGCCCAAGGCAGAGAAAATTTTACCTCACTCATTTTTCACCCTTGCAGGTTTGTACATGCTGACCTCTGATCAACAATCTGTTCTGTCCATTCTGTTCCTCCTGCTCTGATGACTTGTTTGAAGTCCTGCAGAAAATCCTGCAGTGTGACTGCAGTCAATGAAGAAAGGCCTTCTTGCCCCCTGCTGTAACCATGAGACCACCCTCCTATGTAAGAGCCTGAAGACGTCACAATATCAGGTGAAAGGGACTTGTATAGCTTTTTAGTGAAGCTAAATATATTTTAGTGAAAATAGCTTTGCAATACTAGAGAACAAGCAGTTAGCATAATGGTTTGAGGGCTGTTAGCTTTTCGTGAAATATTTACATCAGGTTGATAATGGCTTAATATTGTCTTTACAAGCTCCCAGTGCATTGATTTATATGTCCTTCCAAAGAAAGGACATCATATAAAATAGAAAGAAAGAAGTGAGGCTTAGCATTAGCTTCCTAAAGACTACAGTTGTGTTTCTATAAAGAAGAAACATAACTGGTGGATAGCTGTCTATGTGTAGATAATGTTAGTAATAAAGAATTGTACGTGGTGCTCATTTTGTGCATGAAGATACAATAAGTAGTAAAAGGAGCAAGAGAAAGGAAGAGATGCAAAGCAACAGAAAGAAATTGGCTTAGTTGCAAGAATTAAAAAAACCCCACTATACGATACAGAGCATGCACTATAAAAAGCAAGATGGAATTTGATGTAGCTGGTGCACAGGCCTCCATCCTATAGACTGCCATACAAAACCAAGCCTTCTGATGTAGATTCCTTCATGATGGAAATTTTATAAGTCACCAGCAAAAGACAATTCAATGTAAAAAGATGATACTTAGAATTGCAGAATGACTTAAACCTTTGGAGGCAGGGCTACCTTTAGGTCAGATTTAGTGTTCACACCTGAACTTCCTAAACCAGGGAACACAGGTTTATTTTAATTCTATCCTTAGATAATCTGTCAGTACTTCGATTACAGCATATACAAAACAACTGAAAATGGATAAAGATCTCAGCCCACTTTGGAGTCCCAGTGGTTGTTCCATTGACTTCAAGGATTGTGTATTATTTTCTCTTTCTAACACTGCAATATTCATACAGTTAATGATGTATCATCCATGCCTTGATCTTTCTAGCTCTGAGACATAATGGCTGAGAAAAAGAAATTGACTTAAATTTTCTGCTTTTCATGACGTGACAAAAAGATTCTTCCAAGAACAAGGAGGTACTAAGAGAAAGCTGTTTTGGAGATACAAAGCCTTATAAGGACCTTTTCAAGGAGTGAGATCTATGCAGAACTATCAGTGTTATGAGAGATTAGTACTGAGTAGAGCAGAGCAGGGATTATGAATTAGGAAAAGAAAGTGTGGAGTCTTAAAAGAAACAATCTACCTTTATTGCCTTTTAAATCAATTAGGGATCAGACCACCAGCATTTCTACATCCTGCTTTTACTCATGGTACTCACAGATTATAAAAATGTTGACATTTCACTTACACTTGATAAGATTTTTTTTTCTTTTTTTAAAAAGGACATTATTTTTTAGATGCATTGCTTTTTATAAGTAGTGTTGTAGCTATGATGGTCTAAGGGTATAACCAAGGCCAGATGTGTAGAGAGAGGTATTGTCTTTTATTAGACTAACTAAAATAGTTGAAAAAATAGACAAGACTTGGAACATGCCATCACTCTTCAGGTAAAAGGAATAAAACATCCTCTAGTGCATTGAGCTAAACTGTGGAAAGAGATGATCTACAAGGTGACAGTCAATGAGCTTGTTGTTCAGGTTTACTGGGAGAAAGAGGCATGAAACCTGTCCGTGATTTGCACTGTTCAAGAGGAGCTCCCTTTATGATTCCTGATTCTGAAGGAGTTTGGGGATTGCTGTCCCCAGAGACTGTAAGGGACAGGACTGTTTTCCCTCTTTTGAGTCTCATGCATGACAGGCTGCTTTGACAGTACTTTTATACCTGCAGTGGGAAGTCAGGAGGCAGACAGACATCTTGCTGGTTGATGCACACATTCAGGGTGGATTTAAGTCTTTGAAGAAAGAAGACCTGGAAGAACAGAATCACCATCTTCATGAAGCGTGCAGATGGCATTGCTCAAGCAAACATGTTTGAATTCTTCATGAAAAGGACAACATATCTGAATAAAAGCTATCCTAGAAAAAAAATCTCCTAACAGTTGGCATCTTCTACTTTCTAGTATATTTTGCCTTGGATTCAGCTACACTTAGTAACTGTATATAAAACAAAGCTTTGTGTCCTGAAACTTAACGTTGTATCCTTGCTCTGTAAAAGTCAATAAATAAATAGGAACACTAATAAAATGTTGTTAGAATCTGGATGAGGAAGCAGGGATTTAATAAACGGTACTTAAGTATAGTCTTAAAAATAAATGCTCACTCTTTGGAGACTATTCTGTTCCCATTCTAGTGTAATTAACAGACATGTGATCACAAATATTTCACAAGGACACTAATCCAGCCAGGCAATAGAAACAGCACTCTCAGTGGGCCAGCAGCAATGACTGAAAAAGAAGGTAATGGCAAATGCTGTGCATTAGAAAGCAATTCACAAATATTACAAAGTTCTGCATAATTACATGCCAACTGTGATCAGTCAGGAAATGTGTGGACGAAAAAGGGCTAAAACTACAGAGACATTAATAATTTCAAAATGTTCCCATGTATTATTACAGTGCTAATTTCCTGGAATGCCCACCATCAGAAAAGATGGCATTTTACAGATGATGAAAATATTATGTCGTTAGCCTTTAACATTTTTTCAGCATTTGTATCTTGATAGACTGACATATGGGCAAGCAATTTCAGAGTATTGAGCTTCAGGATGGGAGATGGGAACAGACACTCCCCTCTGGTTCTGGGACCGATCCCATGAGGAGCAATTGAAATTACGATATATGCCTGTGGTTTTCATGCAATGAATGAGGAAGAGTGAACAGTGCTTGCCAAGGGCTCCTTTGGGAACTCTGGCAGGCTGTCAGATTTGTTTCATATCCTGGCAAATGTCTTAATTCTCCTTTGGCTCATTGGGTAGCTGCTCAGCAGTGATTAGGCTGGTTGAGAACTTTTTAAAATTCACGCCGTATCATCTCCACAAAAATCGGACATCTACATTTTCTCCAGAGAGTTGAAAATGCTCAGAAACAACAAACAATGATTTTTTTTTCTCAAAGATTACACTTATGCAATTAACATTTTTTTCTTTCAACCTTTTTAAGTAGATAATGTCAGCAAGATTTTTCTGTTTATCTTTCTGTAAAATATATACACACATCTATAGTGTGTGTCTATGTGTGTATCTATGAATAAAATTATAACTTTTAAAAATATAAATGTGATTATAGTACAGTAATTGTTATAATTTTTAACAATGCCATGCAGTGTTAAATTATACCCAGCATTTAATATTCCTCTAAGAGAGAGAAGAAAACCAGACAAACAGCCAACATGTCAGGCCTGTTGCTATTGGTGGTACCTTGAGACAAATGTTGCTATTTCTGAGGCTGAGACCTTTTGCAGAAGCCAGCAGGAGACTCACACTGAGCCTACCAGGGCACCTAGTAACCTCTGCAGGAGTTCATCTGCCCCATTCAGCTCTCTGCCACAGGACCCCCAGCCTCAGGTGAAACCATACAGCCCTGAAAGGGGATGTGAAACAGCACAGCAAGTGATCCAGACAAGTTGCAGTCCTCACTGGTTGCTACCTTTTCTATGGAATCCTTTTTCTTGGGTCATTTCTGTTAGCCTTCAGTGATGTATTGTAATGCCAGTATTTATAAATCACTACAGAATAAACCACAACTCTTTGGCATCCTGATCATAAGTACCAGACCTAAACTCCACCCATTCACATACCAGAGATAATGTGGGCATTTGCTAGCCTGCAATGCAAGTTTTTCCTCAATTTAATTTGCAAGAAACCCTTGCAGTGAAAACACATGTGCAAGCTAGGTCATGGTGTTGTTCTGGGGGAAACGGAGAATCTGAAAACAAAAATACCTTTTGCGAGGTAGGAATGATTCTATTGATATATAAAATTATCTTAGTGCTGGTTTGTCTCTCTGTGAGCTGTTTGTGTGTATGTGGACATGATACCTTGGCATAATATTCAGTGAGTCCAAACACGTTTTTATCATATGCTTAGCTGCTGAGGTGATTTATTTTCTGGATGTCATGGTATCATTAGCAGGTTAATGCTGGGGATGGCCTAAAAGGGGCTCATGATGTGCTCTCCTAATGAATTGCCTCCTTCCCAAAACCTTCTGAAGTCTGGTGAAGTCACAGGATTGCAAGGAGAAAGGCAAGCTTATATCCAGTGAGGCGAGGGAATGTCCAGCCTCAGGGCAAACGTGTGCACATTCATCCTGTTTCACATGAGTCTGGGAGGGAACAGTGCCAGACCCTCAAGTTGTTCTGCAGTACAGCAGGCAGATTACTCTTAATACAAAAAATGTAAACCATGATAAATGGGAGCAGATTTTAGCTATGATAGGCCATGTAGCCTTCAATGCATAAGTTAATTATTTGATGGAAGTCTGAGCTATTTTCATTGTTGAACAGATACATTTCTGTTCATATGGGTAGTTTTATAAAAAGTGATGATATAAATAATAAAGTATAGCTTCTCCAATTCAGATTCCTGTAAATGAAACATGTAATTTTAACAGGTCAAAATATTGCATTCTGATTTAAAAGTATTGCTATATTCACTTCCAGCTGAAAAAAATAGCTCAGGTCTATGACATTTAAAATATATGAGTTTTATTCTATTTACTTCTTCTTTAAAAAGATGTAAAGCGAAAGAAAACTCAAATACCGTAAGTCAGAAAACCCAAAAACCTAGCCAAAAGAAAGGTATCTGCCCACTTTTTAGTGAATTAATGCATTGTCCAAAGAACATGTGCTTTCTACATACATGGGCCTTTCTTGCAGTGGTTCCAGCTGTGCAGTGTAAGACCACCTGGAATAACAATGGAGCCACCGGAATTACTTTTTATGCATATACAGCAACCAGGATTTGGTCTTATCTACATACAAGAACATTTTTGCTTTTGAAGATAATCCCATCCAGAAACACCTTTATGAAGAGCAAAAGTTGCAATTTAAATACTTGAGTTGTGTCTGACATCTGTTTGGAACCAGCACACTGTAATTGGTTCCCTTGATTAAATCTGCTGCATGACAGGGAAACCCTATGAAAGAAAGTCTGTCTTTAACATTCCAGTTAGATGGTAGAATTTTATACATATTCCTTACTCTAGCCTCCAGTAGAAATCACATTCTTTGAGTTATGGATAGGTCCCAAGGCCAAAGGGAGCCAAATTTCTGTCTTCCATTACCCAATAGGAAATGGGAAAAATTAAAACTACATGGAGTGGTGCAGTTAGTCAACATCACATCTAAACTGTTCCCAGTAATTCAACAGAAAGAGTTAAGGGAGGGAATGAATAGGGAAATTACTATGCTACAGAGCATTTTGCAAGAGTTTTACAAGAGCATAGTCCATTAAATGATGATAAGAAACTTGATTGGCAGCCGGCAGGAATATTAAGTGGATCTATTCTAATACCTGTGTACTTCTAAAATATTCCAAACACAACCCCCCGCCTTTTTTTCCCCTTACACTCACTATAGTGACAAAGCCACCTTCTTTATTAAAAAAAAAGCAGCACTCAAAATGTCTGTTCCATGCCTTCCAGGGTCAGGGTTTTTTTTTTCTACTTTTTAATATGATTAATAACTCTAACAGGTATTCTCAAAGCCAAACAGCTGGGTTATTGCTCAAGAAACAGCTGTTTCATTGCTAAATATATCCTTATTTCACCAGCCATCAGCTTGCTGAAGCCTTGCTGGTTACTTGTCTTTAAACATTTTCTGATAGTGAGAAAGTCCTGGTACTTAATCATAGCTGGTGCTACAAAAGCTGGAGCTACTTTGAAAAAATAATACACAGAGAAAAACATTGGCAGAAGGCTTTTTTCTTTGAGGGTGGGGAGGGGTTTTTTTTGTTTCAATGCCACACATTAGGTTGCAACCAGATGTTCATGTTATAGATCCTGCCTGGATTAAAAAAAAAAAAACCCACACACACAAAAAAACCCCCTTTTTATTCAAAAATGTCAATATCGTTTAACAGCAAATGTAATATAATTACAGTATTCAATAAACATTTAACAAGACACAGACATTTTCTGCAAGAAAATATTACTAGAGTGAGCCTTTTAGCAGTTTAGCAGTTAAATTAGTAATTTCTTTTATAACATCTGGTGAGCAGTCTCTAATTTCTAAAGTTTTGGAACAAAGAGACATCAGGCAGATTTTGAGTTATGAATAATTTGCCAGTTGTTTACCTTTATGCCAATCTAATTCTCCACTGCATAGATGCAATTGAATACATTACAAATGTGTTTTCCATAAAAATCCCTAAAATGCGGGAGGGGGAAGGTGGAGAACAAGTTCAAGCCACTCTGACCCTTCACAGGCATTGCCATGCCTGTCACCATCCTTCTTGCTTCTCTCAACATGGGATGGAGGCTCAGGACTTCCCCCTGAACTCCCAAAATTCAAGAGTGCTTCTGTGCACCAACTCAAACCAAAGCAGTTGACCTTAGTAGAAACCTTTCCATAAAGTGAATGGATTTGGGATCAAGCCCAACGAGAAGCCCTCATGGCAAGAGGAGCCTCACAGGAAGCAGGAGAGAGGCAAGGGACCATCTGGGTGGAGGAAAATGGCCCCAGCCACCTGCTAATGTGCTTCTGGGCAGCCTGGGGACATGACGCGTGGAGTAGGAAGGTTTCTTCCACAAGGAGATGTTGCCAAACCACCAAACCCTTCACTGTGCTGAGAGCTTTCCCTGGGTATGGTTGCTCCCTAACATCCCAATGCTTGCTCTGTGTTTTCCTGACTTGGCTGAAGGTCTCGGATGTGTTTGTGGTGATTACCTCCTCCTTGCAGCTCAATGCTTGCCTGCACCACAGCTGCACTGGTGGCAGTGATACCTGCTCTGCCTCCACATCTACTGCAGTCACTCCTGTCTACCACGGGGGTTGGATCCATCCTGCATTACAGCCTCTGCAATCCTGTGTGTTGGGACAACACCTGCATCCAGCACTCTACAAACCACGTATTGGAAACAGTGTGATAAACCTTTCTCTAAGTTGTGGATTTCCAGAACACAGTTAATTTATTGCCCCTTATCTTGAATGAGTGATAATACAGACATTAATAAAATTACTCTTTGTCATTGTGTCATCCATCAAAGACACAAGATTTATGTATATTTTAAGATGAAAGGTTTAATTATTAGCCTATTTCTAAGTGCCATAGTGTTTATTCTTTAATCTCAAAAATAAAATCTGCAAGGTTTTTTAATGTATATGTTCCATACATGCTCATAAAACTTCTGAAAAACTTTTATCCATAAAAATGGTCTTTCAAAATATGCCTCCTGTTTTTTAAAGTATCAATGTCAAAAGCCCAGAAGAAAATCTCTTCTTGTGAGTGCTTTTGTTGTATGCTGTGGCAAAGCATGGCTGGATCTCATCTGCCTTGTGTTTCTCCTTACAATGACATCAGCTGAGACTGGTACAAATATAGGCCAGAAAGTTATCTGATGTAAAGCACAATAGTGAATTTTTAACCCATCAGATGCTTTCCTTTTTCTGCCTGCCTTTTTTTTTCCCCCAAAGAAGTTCAGAGGTGGCATAAATAAAGCACACATATTTGTGGAGGTTTTGTGCTTTGCTAGATCATCTAGTGCACTTCCAGTTCCCCTGCAGGTCATGCAAACATAAACAGTCCTTAAAGAGGAAAGAGAGAGAAAAGAAGAAACAGAAGCTTAAGCTAGGCTTTGTTTTGCTCTCAGTAACTCACTTCCACATGTGAGAAGTGAGCAACCTAGATATTTTCTTCTATAGCCTTAAACCCCAAAGCAAAGCTACATAGCAGAAAGAAATAACATGTTTGCAAACACCCAGCAGCATCAGAAATTAGAGGCAGTACAAACCATTTTCTCTTCAGAGAACAAAACGTCTTTGGGTCAGTAGGGAAGGGTACCCTGAATCCAAAATCTGCTAAGGCACAGAGAGACTGAAGAGCATTTCATGCCTTTGGTAGTAAAGGATCAGTTGTTTGCAATGATAAAAGTGCACAGTCTGTCCAAATTCTGTTCTGCCTGCACTTCAGATGGTTCTTGCTCTAATGACTGTGAACAGCCCTTGTGGCCACTGCAGATAATAGGACTCAGCCTACCCATGCCTGTAGGAGAGCACCTAATTGCTACCTGCTAGGCCAAGAAACAGGAATGCAAATGGAAATAGGCAGAATTTAGGATAATTAATTTAAGGGACATTTTAAGAGATAAAAGACATTTTAGTAGAGAAGGTGATTTTATTGGGGGTGTTGATAGTTGTGTGGTATCCTTTTTTTTTCTTCATGATTTGACATTTCTCTGCTGCAGAGCAACAGAGCATATCTGGGATGTGACGCTCTGTGGTAAGTGCTCCATCCAGCTGCAATATAAACAGAGCTTTTCACGGCACATTCTAAAGCTGTAACATTAAGGAGAATAATGGACGATGCCTTTTGATATCTTTGTGTAAACGAAGAATTTTATTACAGTGAATTACCATGTTAATTTATGAAAAGTAAACAAAACCAAGTGCAAAACTGATTCAATGTATAACCTAACTTTCCTGGTGCCTAATGAGGTGACAGTGATGGAATCAAAACAAATATCTTTATGTTTCATAAATGTAGGGAAAAATACTTCTGTGTTTAATCACTGCCTGGAGTCACTGACAATGCTGGCACACCAACAGCACAGGTTTTAAAGTAACTAAAAGTCACTTTGTCTAGTGGCTGAGGATACAGACAAACTCACTGTGGACCACCATGGGTTGTAAGATAACCAGGATGCAGGAAAATGGCAGATAAAGTTCAGAAGCAGCTTGACCAGTCTACACATAAGTAATGTACTTTACCCCTGTCAATTTCCCCCCATTCATCTATAAACTATTGCAGAAGTAAAACAGTGCAAAACACTTCATACAGAGCGCCTCCCTTGGGCCAGAACTTTCCTTCGACTTCCAAGGGTATTTTTTTTTTTTGTAAGAAGACACTGAAACCTGGGCCCATGGAAGACAAAGTTCTACCACTACCCCTAACACATTATCCATCTCGAGTTGGCAAGTTTCTTCCTGTGATGGTATTAACTAGGTGCAGGTCCCTGATAGGTCCTTTCTCCAGAAAACTGTGGTCATGGGAGAAGTTGCAAACCAGGGTGAACCTTCAATAGGAACATTGTTCAGACCTCTCTGGGACAATTTGGATGGATCTTTAGCTCTTTACATGTATGCTCTCAGGTGCTCAAGAGATGTATGCATATTTCCTCTTTGCAGACATTGGGGATTAAAGTGTGTGCAAGGGCATAATCCACAGACTATGGTGTGCTGATGTATTTCCTTCAGGAATGCCTGAAGATGAAACTCCACCACAGCTACACACTGAAGAGTGTTTCTGTGCACAGATAGGAACTGGCAAAGTTGGTTCTTCACAACCACTTCCAGTCCAAATCACACTGATAAACAGTCATGGAATGCACTAGGAAAACCAATACCCTACCAACTAGCAACCTACATCTGGCTAATTTATCCTGGGCCCAAGAGATGTGACATAAAATTTGCTTACTTTTTGTGTCCATGGATTGGACCTTTATGTTCTTAAAACCAGCTGGAGAGCAGCCATTTGTGTCCCCTTGTGAGCTTTTCCTGGGAAAAAAGACAAAAGGCACAGCTTCCCTAGCAAAACTCTTTTTCCTCTCTCTTGTTTCACAATAGAAATATTTGCAGTGAAAGTGGTTTTTTATTTGGAAACTTAACAGAGAAACCTGGGGATCCCTGGCAGAGTTCAGCATGGCAATTCCAATTGTCCTCTACACAGTCAAAGATTAATATTGTACCAAAATCTGTCATTTGGCAGCAATGACAAAAATGGAGCTGGGAAAGAGTACACGTATCACTGTCCATACGTTTCTTATTCTGATCAGGGGAATCCATGGTGTTGGCGAGACGCTAACAAACAGTCAGGGCCTTGGACTCAGCCTCTTCTTGTGCTGCCAAGACATAATCACTCTAACATCCTGGACAGCCAAACCCTGCCTCCTTTTTAATAAGCTCCTATATAGGAAACCATTTATAGATAAAATAAAGGAAAATTATTGTGCTCACTTCATATTCCTGAAGAAGGAAATAGAAGCAAAGTAAATTAAGTCCAATTTGCATGGACTTTTGAACACGCACGGTTTTGGGTATAAGCTATGGAGCAGACATAGAATGTCGTAGCCTTTATAGTCAATATTTTATTAAATTTTTCCTTGTAAATTTTGCTGTGTCTTTATTGCATTCATTCAATAATGGGAGAACTTTCTTGTAGCTAATTCTATGCCTTGAAATTTCCCTTCTTGTTAACCTGTGACTGCAGTCTAATGCAAAGAGTGTCTGCCATGCAATACAATAAGAGTAGATTCAGGTACCAAGGTGACTGTATTTTTTATTAAAATACCATTTTATATGCTCAGTTTCAAACTGATGACTGCATTTGCAACACCTAATTGCCACCAGTATCTACAAATACTTTACATTTAATGAAAATATCAAACTACGTTCCTTATTTCAGTTGAAGCTGTAGGTTGTATTATGCAGTGTAAAATTCCATTTTATGAAATTTCATAGAAATACAGATATAACTTTGCACTCTCCATTCTTGTTTGAACTTTATACTCTCTATATTGCAGGGCTTTAATAATTTTTTCATGGTAAGTCTCAAAATATTTCTGTTGCATCAGGGAACTATGCAGTTCCATGGTGGCTAATTTAACACCAGTAAATTGCCATGGCTACCAACGAAAAACTTTCAAGCTTTATAAGGTAAGTATCTATTTCATACTTTAAAGCAGTGGTTGATTTGGATCCACTGGTTGCATCTTATATTAAAAATTCTATAAACTTTAATCATCAACACACAATCAGGGAGCACACAACTTCTCACACTTTTTAAGGCCAGGAGGTAAACACTTCAGTCAGCCAAGGCTGAACTTCTTCATACTCTGCTACATAGATCTTCAGCTAATAATGGCTGAATTGGAATTTTTTTAAAGATCCAAGACACTTTTGCTGCTCACAAAAGCAAACAAGAAAAAAGTTGAGCTATTTGAAGATTTCATTTGAAGACTTGGTTCAAACAAAGATCTGTGTCATCTCTGGTTCTGTTCATCACTCCACAGCTGCATTACAATGTGATTTTTGGTAAAACCCAGCAAGAATCTGGAGGTCATCTTGTGTGCAGCTACATCCTCTACCCCTCAGCTATACTGTTAATGCAGCTTTGGACTTGCTTGAGGCAGAGAGCCTCATCTGCTTCAATATGAAATGGCCTGCTGTTCACAGCCCTGTCATCCAGGCTACAGCCTCATGGAAGGAAAGACTCATGGACTCTAGCTTACCTTATAAAGCAAAATCAATTCACAGCAAGACACCAAAGACTGTAATTCTGCAAAACTCACAGGGCAGGCAGATGCCATAAAACTAGGATTTTTAGTGCCTAAAGATATCCTTAGTTTATCTGCAACATGAGTGTGACATTCCATAAGTGATGTCTGACATTAGAGCCTATGCACTTTACAGGGACAAAGCTGGAACCCAGCAGCTGGAGCACCTGCAGAGGTGAACCCAAAGGGCCTCACTTTCATCCTGACTCCATATTAATTGCACCTCAAGAAGACAATGAAGCTCCGTAATTTGCAGGGACAGAGAGACTGCCTCCATCTCTTTAGCAAACAATTAAAAAATACCAGTAAGGTACAACTACCAATAAAAAAGCTTTCTAATTCAGTAATTTAGTTTTGGGCCAAATTCTGGATTACACCTAGGTGACTGGTTGAGTTCATTACCGAAGAGGCACTTGACATAAAGAGAACTGTCAAGAGGGCATGAAGAATGACTGAAAAGGTAAAACAAACTGTATCAAACCCTCTAACCTCTGCTTTGGGCTTTGCCTGCTTCTTTTGGACAGTTTTATCCACCTCTTTAGATATATATACAGAGTCCTCCTTTCAAAAGCTGAAAATATTTTACAAATGCCCCACTAGGAGAAGGCTGTAACATAGCCAGATAGGTTCATTTCACCCTTCTGATTTAGTGGGAATTGGTCAGAAAGGTCTCATGAAAAATATACAACACTTTCAGACTTAAAAAAAAAAAAGGAAAAGAGCTTGGAATACATTGAAAGGAGAAATGAGGTTGTGAGAATACAACTGCACTGATCTCTTTGATAATGAATGCAGTAGGAATGTTACTTATCTTTATATGTGTGACAAGATTGTGGGATTTCCTTTTTAGCAAATCCCTTCAAAAATAGGAGACTGCTACATAACAAATTGGTGCTGCTAACTGAGATGAGGAAGTCTTTCTTACACGTACTGCATGTATCTTGGCAATCCTGAATGGAAATTTTAAAAAAAAAATAAGAAAAAAATGGGGAGATGCTTTTTGCAGGACACATAAATGCAAGTCCGCCATTCACTGGGTTTAGTTTAGTTCTACAGATTTTCTCTATTAAAATCAAACTCAAACAAAAGATCTAATTCTTCTTTCATTTATACACACATCATGTAAGTCATATGGCAAATCCACTGAAACTAGTGTTTGTGAGACTGAAACCAAGTGTTATACACACAAAAGATGTGCTCAGGTCCTGTGTACCAAGGCAGGACTGGATCTGGAAGTATTTGTGCAAAATCAACTCTAAATAACATCCATTCATTCCTGGCTTACTCAGAAAAAAACACCAGCCCCTCTAAAAGACAGAATAAGATGCTTTCTTTAGGATTGCACAGAATACATCCATAGAGCAAATATTGGTATTAAGGTGTATGTCATCTTATTTTTTTCTACATTTCCTCTCTTCTTCTTTATTTCTTCTTCCTCATTTTAACAGTTGCTCTGCCTTCTCCTTTTCCAGGCACCAAGTGTATGCCTGATTCAAGGAACTTGCATGGATTTCAACTTCTCACAAATCAATTTCTTTTGAAGAACTCACATTGACAGAGTTTCTTTTGTACTCTTATGAAAAACCAAACACAATAACTGTTGAAAATCTGAAAAGCTTTTGTTTTAGATTGTCAAAAGTATTAGGTGTCCTGAAAGTCAATAAATATGCATTCCTGTTCAATTTTTTCCAAGCAAGCTGGCAAGAAGGTGAAGGTAGATTTTATGCAATAGGGATTCTTAAGAGCGGACATGGAGTTGCATTGCTACCTTTTCTGTGACAGTTTGGAGACACGAGTTTCTTTTAAATGTTAAATACCTTTTTCTTTGCATAAATAGAAACTTTTTTTTTTTTTTAGTAAGTATTAAACCAAACGAACAAAGACTCCATCAGGACAACAAAAACCTGCACAAGGATTCTTTGTAACCTTTCACGAAGGGGGAGCCTGAGATCAAAAACCGCTGAAGATGATGGAGGGGCGAAGTGGAAGCGATTCCCGAGCAGCTGCAGGGACGCAGGGAAGGAAGGCAGGAGGAGCGGGAGCTATCCGGCAGCCACCAGGGGTCAGCCGAGACCTCCCCAAAACGCCGCTGCGGCGCTCGGTGCCTCTGGAGCATCCCCCCGGCCCGGGGATTTGGTACCCGGGTCTGGCATGGGTTTCTCTGTCTGCAAGGAGCACTGACGCATCCTTTTTACTCCCTCTGCATTTATGAAGCAATTCCACTCACAAGTGTTCCACTCACGGTATCCGCTCGCCAGGGTTTCAGTTTGTGCTGATACAGCACAGCAAGGTTTATTTTTTACTTTTGTTTTCATACTCCCATGACAGATGTATTTCAGGCTGCTACTTCGGGCCTGAGTGAGGAGCAAAGCTATCCCACCAGCCAGCAAACTGCTTGTGTGGGAAAGTGTCTCTGTGTCCCAAAACTTATCCAGAAATTATGGATATAGCAGGTAAAAAAAAATTATCCAGAAATTATGGATGTAGTCACACCAGGTACCAAATTTGTGCTTTTTTAAAATTCAGTTCACATATAGCTCACTTTGTTTCAGATCAAATGCTTCACTGAACTAAAACTAAAAAAGAAACACAGCTAGCCAAACAGCCCAAGATCACAACCCTACAATAACAAGCCAGGACACACACACAATAGAAAATCAAAGCTTCTGCAGCAGCAAGGAAACAGACTTCAGTCCCAAGCTTCCAGGGGGGTTAAAACAACAGTGAGTTAAACGTGCAACTTTGCATAATAGGAAAATATCTCAGTCTTATATTCCATGAGTCAAAAGTTGCAGAATCAGAGCACAAGGCTTGTGCCTCGTAGTTGAACCTGCATTACAAACCCTGGGTTTGTCTGCACATGGAGACAAGTGTTTGCCAATGCCAGTTCAAGGAGAGGACCTGAAATTGGGAAGAATGCTTATGCACATGTACTAGAACCTAGGCAAGTCCCCGAGACAGAAAAATAGAAACCAGCATGTATTTAAACACTTTCCTGAAGCAGGGCCAGTGTCTGTGGTAAGGGTTGGAGGATTTTAATGATCAAGCTATTTTAATTAATATTCAGATGGTTTTCTTTTTCATGGAAAGAAAATATAAGCTTCTAAACATACCCCCACATAAACTCTTTTGCCTTACATAAATTATTGGGTTTTTGAAGAAGGATTTCTTTCCTGACAATTTTTTATCAGAACAAATAATAACACAAACATTGTCTGTGATAATCAAGCAAATTGAAAAATAAATAAAAAACAAAAAAAATTTATTTTCTAATTTTCTGTCTGTCTCTGGAATTGCTGGGCTTGGAAAAAACAATTCACTTGCACATTTCAACCACAATTTAGAACACTTAAATATTCCCTCCTGCTGGGATACAAACTGTTCTTATTATTAAATACAATAGCTCTGTAAATATAATAACACACTTGTAGTATAATGAACTTTTCCACATTCAACTTTTTTCCTGCTCTCAGTTATAATGACTACTTACTTTGAATAGAACATTGCTTGCTACACAGCTTGTTTGTACAGGATGGAACAATATAATATTTATCTAAAAGACAGTTTTTATTCAGTCTCAACTAGAAAACCAGTCATATAATTGTTTTAGAAGTATTTATTTCAGTGTTGGAGACAACAGAAGATGACCTCCTGATTACAAATTTCTCTCTCTGTAAGTGCTCATAAAATGATGTAATTCAGAAACATTGCTGCCTCTTCCTCAGGAGAGATGGTTGTGATCTGAGCTTGAGTCACACCATGCTATATCCAGAATTTCTCAACATGCAGAAGATTGGAAAAAATTCACAGCCATACTTCTACCAAAGTAGCAATGGCCAATGTAAAGATAGGATTAGATGGACCAGGCACTGATCTGCCAAGACTGGGCATAAATTCAAAGCTAATGACACTAAGTAGATTAAAGAGTGGGGCAACACTACTTGTGAAAGTTACAGTGAACTGAATGAAATATTTGCAAATTCAGATTTCTTCCAATAGCTATTCCCCATTTGACACATACGTATGTGTGTAGATGTTTATGTGCAAGACAGCTGTAGAAGTAAAGGCAGAGAATACCTTCTTCCAAATTTCCAGAAGGAGAACATGACCTTCAGGTTTCTTGACCCCTGCAGAAAATGTGGCAATCTCATGTTCTAGCAAACAAGACTGAAATGCCAGTCAATCCCTCTAACATCCTTGGAGTACTGCTACAAATCTTTGGTTCTAGTAGCAATGTTGAGAAACCAAGTTCTAGATTATATTTTCCTATAAGAGGCTGAGCCAGTTCAATGGGGTTCTGTTGATTAATACCAGCAATGGGTTGACTCAAATATGTTCCAAATCAGAGTGCTATTTTTTATACAGACACTGCCTTTTTCCATCAAACACAAGGGACATCACCAGAACACTTTTAGAAGGATGTGTTTCATGGGACATTTCAAAACTTTATTGGGAAACACTGTTTGCATAAGAAATTGCTTGAAATGTAGGAACTTTTCAAATAAAATTAGGCAGACTTTGTGTTTTGGAGTGCTGAAGACAGAGTAGAAACTTGTGTGAGAGCAAGATTTCAACAAATTTGCACAGGGTTTGTAACAGGGTCCAGAGGCAGCTGAACGCTTGAAGAAGAACGTTTGTTTTTCTTATTTTAACTGCTTGGTCACAGCAGCACTGCTGGGGTAGAGCACGTCCTATCTGCTGCCTGCTATGTGCCTCTCTTCCCAAACAGGGTGCAACACACTTCAGTCGTTACTGGCAAAAATTATGACTTTTTTCTTCTACTGGAGAACTCTCTTGGCTCTTCTCCACACTGCTCTGCTTCCAGCTCCCTTACACCTTCCCTCTCAGACCTCAGCTCACTTAACCCTTCCCTCAACACCCAGAAGTGCTTCTGTTGCTTGTACTAATCCCCTCTCGTTTTAGCTTATTGCAAGAAAGAGGTGGTGAGGAAAGCGCAATTGCAAACACACCTCTGAAGCTTTCAAAGATAAAAAAATCCAGTTGAGGTATGAAGCAGAAAATTTCAGCCAAATCTACTTTCCTTTTTGCTCAAAGCAACAACTCAGCTGACCCAAAGCTTTTAGGAAGTGGGAGAAGTGCACAGTTTGACAATAGCAATGCCTGCACACACAAATATATATATATATATACACACATTGTGTGGATTTTTTAAAAAAAAGCTGCTGCCTTACTTTCTTTCTTTCCTTTACCACTGTCAGCACTCCTAGCAGTGTTCCTAGATAAGCCATTTCAGAATGACCTCTGCTTCCCACCATCCCAACGAAGGCATCCTGCCTGCTGTCTACCCAGGGCTGGGGTAACGAGTTCTGCCTCTCTCCAGACAATCTGGATGTTAGGAAAACACCTGGCACTAGTATTTAAAGACAGGCAGTGGTCCCTAACAAAGAGAACACTCCAGCATGTACATGTGGCTGCTGGAATGTTTCCTGCATTACAATTCCTGCTCAAGAATCCCAGCAAGAGATCTCTACTTCCACAACCAACCAGAAACCAACCAAGAGCCAAACTATGAGGATCAAAGGTATACATCATCTATGTGAGCATGGTTATTCAGACAGACAGAAAAGCCACGCTGCTACTGGAGCATGAAGCAACTCCAAGGGACTTAGCAGCTGTCAGTGCAACAGGTTGGGAGGTTCTGCCAGGCAGCCAGATGCTGTTGGGGAAATATATCGAGTACAGCTCAACATCTGGGACCCATGATTGTCACTGAAATGTAGGAAAACACTGTGATATGGGGGACAAAAAGGTTTCGGGGCTGCAGCCCACCCTTCTTTTCAATTAATTGGGAAAAATTCTTGGAAAGGTGGGTGCTGAAAAGGACAAGTCTTGTAACACAATTGAAGAGTAACTTAAGCATGTTATTTATATATTTACAAAAACATATGTTTCTTATTAGGACTTTTTTGTTATAAGACCATTGTTTGAGAGCTGGGAAATATATGCTGAAATGAAACCACTCAATATTTATATTATATTTATAGTATGATGTATATGTGGGGGGTGGGGGTTTTCCTATGGGTGATAACTATGTGTCTGAACCTGCTCCCAGTTACATCCAGGCAAAACTCCCACTAGCATAATCAGGAGGAGAATCTGACCTGGTGAGAGTCAGTTAGACTTCCTCTGAACTCAGCAGGCCCTGAGTGAAGTCCAAAGGATGACTCGGCTCATGGAAGCTCATTCAAACCCACTTTTCCTGAATATGGTGATAAATCACTTGCTCTCCTTGGTCAGCTTCTAGGAAATTTGTATCCTCTCATGCTTATTTGTGCCTGGCTGAAACCAGAGATACCCTGTTGGTACATTAGGAGTAGAGTTTGCTAGATTTCTTTTTTCCAGTTTCTGTTTTATTCATTAAGGACACAAGTTTCCATAAATGCCAGCTCTTTTTTGCTGTTTTCTGGGAAAGGTCTGATTTTTGAAAGCATTCTGCATTTGCTGGTCCTATTGAATTTTCCTGCAATAAGTGCTCAGCAGCTCTAAAAGTCTCTCAGGCTCATGCTAAACAATGTACATAGAAAAAAACAACCTGATTCAAAAAAAGCCCATAACCCCATCTAATATTCTTCCCCCATTCACCCAATGCCTCAGCACATGCTGAAGTGCCTTGCTGGGAATTGGATGTGTCTAGTGCCAAGTCTGTCTCAGTGCTTTGGTGGGTGATGCTGAAGCTGAGCTCCCAGGAGGCAGAGCCCGCGTCTCCAAGGTAGCCATGGCACCACACCTCGTGTCCCAGCCTCGGTCCCTGAATGATCTTGCAAAGACCACTGGAATTATATGAACCCAGACAAACTTAAACCATACCAAAATGCCTTCTCCTCTGATTTGCACTTTGAATAGCTCTCTGCAGCACTGCTAAACAGATGAGCAGCATTATTAACAGCGACAGAACTATGCTGCACAGGCATTTCTGATGCTTTCTTACTTAAGGGGCACTATGGCACAGCCTGCAACAGTTTATATCAACAACTGACAGATTTGCCATGGAGAGTGGAAGGGGCAGAAGGAAAGAGCCTCTGCCTTGTTCAGGTGGAGTCAGCCAGAGCAAAGTTCACACTGTACAACACAGGTGTCTGCCCAGCCCCTGTGAAAATGGGAAACTGGAGCTTGCAAGTGCAACTGCGGGGAGTTCTGCAGCACAAGAACAGGGCAGCAAATTGTGTGCCCTGCAACGATTTGATTTTGTATTAACTTAAACAAACTAGGGGGCTGTGTAGAAGTAAATAAATAAACAAAACTGTGTGAGGGTAGGGAAAAACGTCAGTTAGTATTAATTCAAATAGCCTGGGTCTTTATCATTTAAGAGCTGAAATTAAAACAAGCAGAACCCTAAGAATTATTTCAGAGGGTTAGACCTTAAACAGGAAATAGGTAAGCAGCACTGAACAAGTTATTTGCCATAAATATTTAGACAGTAAGCAGCTTGCAAACCATGGGCAGGTAGAAATTTTTGCTGGCAGAAACAGAACACTGAGACCTGTCAAGCTCAAAATATTATGTTAGAACTCCTGAACTATTAGGTGTTTATGAAGCTCCATGGGTTCTAAGAGGTATTCTAGGATAAAACACTGGTGTTTCATGAAGAGATGTATTAAATGCCATGGTTAGACTAAAGACTGCTATACAGGATGCATATTTCACCTGCACAGCTCTGGACACAATAGAGATCTTCAATGCATCCTCCTCTGTAACTGCAAATAGAGAGGCATACACTCTAATCAAAATTGTAAATAATAATTAAAAATTTAATAATAGTTTCCATTCATTATTTCAGCATTTTTCTGAAACTGGCACATTGAAAATTTCTGTCTCATGTCTTATGTAAGTTAGCAACATGTCTTATGTGCCCATTCTTCTAGATTACATTTACATATTTATGATTACATTTTCAGACTCTCCAAAATTGCTCTTCTGACTCATAAGTTTCAAGGAAAGCTTGAGCAGCAAGAAAGAATTTAAAATAGTCCCCTTCAGAGACATTCAAATAGCTTAGAACTGGAAAAGAAAGGGCATCGAGTTTTCCAAGTTGGACCTCTAGCCCTCAGTGCATTTCAGCCCCTCAGATGGTTTCCACACAATGTTTTTCAAAGTTTCAAATTATTAGAATCTGAATTGCAAGCAACTCTAAAGTACAGTGTGTGAAAGGCTCTATAAAGTAGGTTAGCCTATTTTTTTTAACCCAAAATTGTTTTGGCCTCCATAACCTGTGCTTGGAAAACATTCTGGGCATGATGGAGTTGGCTGACTCTATAGCCACGTATTGTACAAGCAGCCATCACACAAGCCAGTCATGTATAACCAGAACTCCTAATAGTCTTCAGCTTTCAAAACACGAACCTCTACTGAGAGAGGGAAAGGAGCTGCCCTACTTGTGGTGGGGGGGACCTAACAAACACTCAGGAATTGCTTTGATACTTTCCAGTTTGTGGACACTAAAAACACAGATTAAAAAAAAAAAAAAAGAAGAAACTTTATTAACACTGTAGCCCTGGTTTTGAGAACCTTATTCATGAGGATGGAAGGTAGTATAGGTACTTTTGCTTTGCCTTCTGTGAATGGAGAATGAACACTCACACCTGATTCTTGTTAAATGGGCGAACAGCACTCCTGCTATTCAGAAGTGATGCTGGCATCAGAACCTCATGATATTAAATTCTAGAACAGACTTAACTTTTGACCCATACTCATTCAGAGGAAACTCTGAGCATACATATCAATCAGGCAGCTGGCATTGGTGCTCACCTATGTCTTCCATTTACTGGGGATATGCTGGAAGACACCACAAAGAAATACTGCTTTTGTTCCTGTTTTTGAATGCTTCCAAGGGGTCTAGACACACAACAGTACCATGCAGGCATGAAGATGAATGCATGAGGTCTAATGAACCCTGTAACTGGACAATGGCTTCAGGAAAAGTTTGTTCATATGAGCAGTAGCCATTATTTCACAGGTTCTTTTTAAGAAAAAACATAAACAAAGCAATGCAGTTGGTACAGCACTTTTTTTTTTTAAAGTATCCCAGAATGTCTCTCAAAATAAGCAGCCTTTAGACTGCTGACAGGCAACTCAGAGCATGACAAGCAGCTCTGACCAAAGGCAGAAAGGTTAGACTTGTTACAGAAAACAGCTACTGCTTTAAGATCAGTCCATCAGAAACCATTTCTGTTGACCTAATTGTTCTACCTCCGCTGAAACTGATGGAAGTCTCTGATAGACTTCAGAGTCACCAGAATAAAGCTAAACATAATTTTACCTCTGAAAATCACATCCATTGTGACCACATTTCACAAAATGGATTTGCTCTTTATGCCAAGGCATCTGCACAGAGCTTAGGGAATCCAATACTGGGCAAGCTGAAACACATTTATTTTATTTATACTAAATCTACTACATAACATCTGGGCTTAATGTAGAAGTACATCATAGCAGACAAAAACACTGAAATCAGAAAACAGCCCCTAATCTACTCTAGCACCTTCCCCATGCATAAATAAATTTGCCATTTACAGAAAGGCCAGGTCAGAGAAATGAGTGTAAATGTCCTAGGCTGGATTTGTCAAGCTGAAACTTTTCAAGCCTTTGAAAATTTATGGCCAGAAAGCAACACCATGATCAGCCACAGTGCTTTCCTGCAAAATAGCTACCTTAGGATTTTACTCCACAATTTTTGTAGGAAAAGTAATAACTTGTGGTAGAAACAGAGTGTTTAAGACTTTGCAGTGAGTAATTGCACTGTTATAAAAGTATTTACGTTTGTCTTGAAATGAAGCTACAAATCAAAGTATTTCTGAATTACAGACTGGAAAGGGCCTTAACACTCTGTCTCCGTTTTTCAACTTGCCACCTTCAGGATACTTGGTCTTGACCCATTCGAAATGCCAATCAACAAAGAACACACCTGCTGTGCCAGATGACACAGAGGTTTCTAAGAGGTTTTTGAAACATGTACAAACTGTTTTCTACCTGCTCATCTTTAATGTTCGTATTCAAAAGAAAGAAAATCCAAGATGAGAAATTGTCTGCCTTCTCATTTCACTTCTCATTTCAAAATTCAGGTCTCCATAAGAAAAATTAATTTTCTTGCACATTTTCTTTGGCAGAAAAATAAAATAGTTCTGATTCATATTCCACAGATGTTAAACTATGATTGCTAGTATTGTTCATTGTAGAATTACAGACTGCTTTTAATGCTTAATGTGATTTAGCAGTCTTGACCTAAGCATGCTCCTTTCTGTGAAATACATTAGCATTGAACTGATTTAGAGTGAAAAGATCTACTGTTGTGCTTTTTTTGAATTGATGGGTCTGGGGATTTTTGTTTGTTTCTTTTTGAAGCAGTAATTAATAGAAATAGCAATAACAAAAATAAAAACAAACCACAAAAAACCAAACAAAAACCCCACCCAAAGAACTAAAAGTAATCAAAACAACTGAAATTTACACACTGATTCATGTCAGGGGGTTTGTCTCAGAGATAACCAACTTCTCATTATTTCAAATAGATTTCATGACTGAATTGTGTAGAATTGGAATCTTTGGTGGTATGACCCAGACTCACACTTACTTTTATTCCCTTATAAATTTCTACAGTTGATTAAAGTATATTTCAGTCTTCCCAAACATTTCCATTAAAGTTTCTTTGTGTTCATGAAATGTTCTTTATGAGAATGCCAAACCTCAAAGTATATCCTGAATCAGCTGGTTCAGGCAGCTTTTAACATTTCTTTGGGCCCAGATCTATGAAGTCCACACCATTTATCTGCAGCTCACTCTAAGGCTTCATTAACCAGATGTTGTGGGCACCAAAAGATTGAACAGTCAAACCCATATTTCTGATATGGCAGTGGAATGGCAGGCACAGTTTAAATCCCAAATGGTGAAAACTTGTTTCAGGAAGTTACAGGGCTATTTTGGGCAAAAGGACAAGAAAATTCTATAACACCAGCCTATTTTACAAAGTCCCATTAGATCATGAAAACTTTTTGGCTCCTAAGAACTAACCCTCAGAAAAGAATCTCAATTACCTTCAGATGCACATGAGTAAGTCATTGGTTCCAAAAAGTACCAAGCCTGTGCATGTGCTTTTTGAGTATTTGTGAATATACACCCAGACTAAGATGCCAGCAGATATACATGCTAGATGCAGTTCTGTGTTTTGGTAGGAGGCAAAGATGAGCAACTCCCATTTTGGAAACAGCAGCTATTCCTTAAGCACAGGAACAACTTTTCTCAAGGTGCATTCTGGCTAGTAGGAGGAAACCTCAGACCTATAACACTCCTAGTTTTCTATAACAAAACATGCATTCTTTGCAACCTTTTAAATCAATGGCAGAAAAGCTTTGCTTTGTCTGAATGACGAAGGAAGACTGTTATTTCTAAATTACATGTTAAGAGAGTGAAATGGCCATAGGCTGTCCTGAGGTTTGAATATATTTCTGAACTGAGATCTTAAAGACACTGGCAATGCCAGAAAAAAATTAAAGAGAGAAAAAAATTAAAACATTTTGAATATTTTATCATCCCAGCTCAAGAGAAATTAAATTTGATTCTTTGTTATTACTTACATATTTTAAAATTAATTAAATATTTAATATTGAATAAAGTATTGTAATAATTTAATAACAAAACTCTCACTATTGTTTTACATTAAATCTGGTTCATTTCCCCCCAGATTTTTACGAAGGTCTGTGGGCATGATGCAGAGGGATTTTAATTCTAAAGAAATCAGAAAAAAAAGGATTAGCAATTGCTACACTAAAGCTTTAAAGTAGGAAGAACATATTTGTGCTGGATTCTAATGCTGTGTCAAGACTGCTAAATAAATCAGATCCAGAGAATATTCCTGGCCTGGAGGCCAGTCTGACTGCATCTGCAGTATTTGGCCTTGGTCCTTTCTACCACCCCAGCTTTGTCCTTTGCACTGTGCAATGGTGGCCCCAAGACATAGACACTATTTTAGTGGATTTTTTTCACCCCGTATGACTGCAATAATGTGCAGGCACCCCATAATTGTACTTTGATCATGTGAGTCTGATGCATCTGTTTCATGAGGACGCAGAGATGTTGGAATGTGCAGAGTCTGCTGAACCTCAAAGGTCTGTCCTGGCAAGAGGCATTTAAATTTGGTACAGGCTTATTATCTGTATTCCCTATTGAAACTGATTTCTGCTCCCTGCTTTCCCAGTGCCAGGGCTAGGTATAGCACAGGTCAAAACAACCAGGGAACATACTCAAAGTTAGGCAGCACGGATGCTCAGCAGTCAGTGCTCAAACACACTCCCTGGACAAATTTTATTTAGCAGCAGAAACAAAGCGCAAATGTTTAAAGGAACTTTACCACACCCACAGGAACCGTGGGTTGTGATAAAGGTCAAAATACCATTTATGGAAACACACTAGGCTTTTTCAGCAATCTTGTTAGAGTTACAGCTCTAGGGGACACACACCAGTTGTGTGTGAAGGAGGCTGTGTTCTCTGGGGAGAGGAGAAGGAAAGTGGCCACCCAGCCAGGACACCTTCCTGGCACTGTCCTGCCCTGCTCCAACACAGCTTCTGCCACAACTTCTCCACCTGTAAATGCAGGTGATGATCCTTTCTAAAGGGATTTGAGAAGGGGTTTCATGATGGAAACTATTTCATGATGGAAAGAATGACATGATAAAAAAGGAGGTGCTAGCAGTTTTGAACATCAAAATTGTATTTGTTACCTGCGATAAAACTAAAATAGATAATAATTTGCTTTTTACAAGTGCTGTAATTAGGATTCTATTTGCTTTTGTGCTCGTGCATGGAAAAGCATTATATCTCTTGATGAAGGGGCAAGAAAGTGCATTTTCCATTTTTATATTCATATATATGTGTCTATCTCATAACATTCAGACTTTGTTTCTTTTTTGAATACCAGGTGAGCCAGTAGTGCTTCACCTAGAAAGGCATTCTTTGCTTTTTTGTTAGATTTCTTTAGTGTGAAAATGCCTGCAAAGTCACCAATTAGTGTTTAAACACTAGGAGAAAGGTTTGAAAGCTCAGGTGGGAAGAGAGACCAACAGAAGAAAATGATCCGGGGCCATCCTCAGGGCTGATTCTGACTGTGTGACTTAAAGCATATCACATGGTTTAACAGTTTTGAAAGGTATTTAAACTCATAGCTCCAATCAAAAGCAGTAACTTCAAAATAAATTCTTAAAATAGGAAAAAGTTAGGACTTTCACTCAACTAAACTTAGATCTTAAATCCAGATATGAGCTTTAAAATGTCTTGATATTTTTTCCATATTAACTGAGGTTAGTATCAGTTATGTTACTGTAAACAAAGAAAGAATTTCACAAAAAAATTCTGTATGTTGTGGTTACATACACAGTTATTCCATAAAATTAAGGGTAATTCCTTACAATAAATAACACCTATAAAGTAATAGAAAGGCAGAAGCTTCTTAAAATAAGTCAGAGGTGAATTGTATGGGGTGGTGTTAAAGTATAATGGTAGGACTCCTTTGTTCCATTCATAATATATCTTTTCAGCTTAAAAATGAATAATGAAAGAACTATTATATTGAAAAAATGTAACTCTTAAAGCAGATGTGATACATTTTCACTGCGGTCAGAAAACGGTCTGCAGATAAATTGGCTAAAAGTATGTCTCTGGCTACCATTATATCTTTTAGTTTAGAAATATCTTTTATTCCAATAATTTTTAATAAGTTTGTTTAATCAGGGTTTGTTGGTTTTTGTTTGGGTTGTTTTTTTGGTTTTTTTTTTTTGAGAAGTCTGAGGCATGGTTCAGCAGTTTTATCCCCCTAAACTGAGGGGAGCTAAAAAAAGGTACAAAAATTTCCTCCTGAATGTGGATTAGATAGCACCTTCAGCCTACTTTCCTTCTTGTCTGTCTCTCTGAACTGCTTTGACCTTCAAATTTTCTGGGACTCCAAATGCTGGACTCCCTGAGCTCTTTCCATGGAAGGACTAAGGTCTAGGGAGGCACTGCAAATGTTGCAAAACACACCTTCTGGGAGCTTCCACCACAATGTAGATAGGGGGATTCAGACACCACTTCTGATCGTTGAGTGGGAAGAAAGAGGACCTGAAGCCTTGGGAAGTCAGAACAAGCTGCTGCAGGCAAAGCTGTTCCCTCTTGCTACCTCAATGATCTGTAATTCCTCTGAGAAACTTTCTATGACCCACGAGCTGGAACATGAGCCAGCCTGGGCTCTTTGGGCAGTCTCAGTGCCATGTTTGGTAAGGGTTTCTGGGACCCTGCACACTTGGCTGTCCCTTGGTGCACTTCCAGCATGTCCTGCCAACCTACAAGCAGGTGGAGGCAGACACACAACACCGGATGGGATATGCTCTGCTTTATCCCATTTCCCATCCCAGACTGCCCCAGTTGATGAGGGGCTGTTGAGGTGACCCTCACACATCACCTTCTTCCCAGCTACCTCCCTCCAGCAGGTTTATCCATGATGATCAGGGGCTTTCTTCAAAGAAATTGTTGCCAAAGCGCTTTTCACCATCCAAACAGCTCATCAGATAATGTCTGATTCATAACTCACCCAACCCATTAGTTTTGCTTTTAAGTGGTGTGATCATCTCTAAGACTACACTGACTGCTCTGTCTCAAAGTTCAATGGTAAGACAACCTAATAGGGCTATATTTTCAAAATGTAACTTTTGAATTTTATTTAAGAGGACAACACAGAGCCTTCTAGCTGTTCAAATTTCTTGCCTTTCATGGCTGTGCTCTCTAATCCTCCTGTTATGAATGACCAAACAGGAGAATTAGATTTAAGTTCTTTGTAACTCTTGTCATTTTATATATCTTTAACTGCTTCCCTTTAAAACTTGGGAGACAATCTTCTTGGGTGGAAGATAACACAGGTCTCAGAACATTTTGGCAGGATCAGAGGTTATCCACATAAATATGTAACAGTATATTCTGAAAATGCAGTGAGAAATTTTTGAAACTGCATTGAGCTAAACCCCAGTCTCATTTCATTACTGTGTGTGACAGGACAGCTGTTCTGATATCTATTGCCCTTTAACATCCTATTTTGTTCTGGGACAATATGACAAAATATTCCTTTGCTGACAGGCAGCTTATTTATGGCATTATGATACTGACAGTGTGGCACATTTCATGGCACATTTTTTTTATACTTAGGCAATATTTAAAATATCTATTTTGCTATTATGGAATCTTCCCTCTCCAGAAGATTGAAAATTACCAGAGAATTCATGATTACAAGTCTCACTTTTTACAACCACATTTTAAACAACAGTGTTGGTTTCATTTATTTCTGCATAAATTTCAGCCTGTTTCCCTGTGTAAGTAAAATTCTTATCAAGAGAGCCAAACTTTCAATATGAGCATTCACTAACATTCTTTTGTAGCCAAAGCCATAATTTTAGACACTTTTTAAAGTGATATATTTCAGGGAACTATGAAAAACTACATGCAGAAGAATATGCTGGGTTTTAATGTTCCTTTAATGTTAGAGTTTTACTGAAGTTTCTGGCTCTGTGTTACAAAATTTGCAACAATGATAATAGTAAAATCCTTTAAAATTCCCTAGTTACCTTCAGGAGTTTAGCAGTTTACAAAATTCCCTCAGAATGAAATGTAAGCTTTTAAGAAAGTACTTCAAAAGAATAAAACAAAATATGTTGTGGCTGACCATGTTATCCAGATAACAAAGAAACAAATTCATTGCTTGGACAGGCCAGTGAGTAAAATGTAACTGAATTTTTGGGGGAGATCATGTACTTTATACAACTCAAGATTTTTATCAGCTTTAATTTGTAGAAAACATATAGTGAATCCAAAATTATTTCAAAATAAATAGTTTGGAAAGCTTATGGAGATTGTCAAAAGACATTTTTTTTCTTGAAAAGACTGCATAGCTACTCTTGCTTCCAAACATCAAGTGAAATATTTTCCTACTTCAAACACACAAAATATTGAAAGTAAAAACGTTCTTTATGGAATAAAGCACAATAAATTTTGTAAAGACCTAGAGACTGTGCCACTTAGGAAAAAACTGAGTACAGAGATTGCAGTTTTATTGTTAGTTTTCATAGAACTGTATTTTGTTTAAGACAAAGTTCAACTGTGCAGTTAGGGAGAAATAAAAAATAGCAGCCCATTTAATGTGCACACTAACAGCTTCCACATAAGAGAAGAGGAAAGATTGAGGACTAAAGCAAAGAGCACTTTGTGGGATGTGTGGCACTTGGGGAGATTGCACTGCTCTTGGGGAGTGGGTGACACCTCTGCCAGCTTTTGCTTCAGAGCTGACGAGGACTGGCCTCTGCTAAGAGCCACAGTGACCCTCAGATATCCAAAACGTCCCCTCAGAAACCTCCCCTTGTCCTTCCAGGTGGGGCAGATGCCTCCCATGCCCTTTGTGTTTGCCTTTCCCATTGAGGAGGAGGCAGATGTGGTGGTGCCTCTATTTTCCCAGCTCAGAGTGAGGTGGAGATCCCAGACACATCTCTGGGCTGAAAATAGCATTTTTACCTTCTCTTGGGCTTCAAGGTGTTCTGAGTGAACTCAGAATATAGGAAGACTGGTGGAACTGGGGCTGGTGCCCTGCTTCATAAGTGGAAGAGAAATGCTGCCAAACAATAGTATCCATGCCTGGAACTCCCTGGGCTAGAATTGCTGCCAGCCCGATTAGCCAACCTGTGCTGCTGAGGGAAATTTGAATCGTCTTTCCAGGATCTAATTTTACAGAGGAAATAGGGAATTACTGTAACTGACATGTGGCAAAATTAAAGCTCTAACTTCAAAAAAATACCAGCCAACCCAAGAAGCACCAAGGAAGCTAACAGCAACAAGCTGGTGCACAAAACATAAATGAAGCTATTTGAAATAGAAAACACTAACAAAATTGAGTTAGTACAGTTAGAATCACCACCAGCAATCAATATTGATATGTCACAGCTCTTTCCACATGACAGCATTGTGTATTTGGCTAAAACTGTAATTGTTCTCATATGAGGAAACTCAAAGCAAGGATGAATGAGATTATGAAATCTGCAGAATGCTTTCAAGAGATGCCAAACAGATCAATGTCATAAGAAGGGATTGATTTAGACAACAGGATTAGCACCCAGAACTATGAAGTACTATATCTCATATCCAAATAAAGAAATGGAAGATTTAGTAAAGCAAATAAATGGAGAAATTTACACTTACTGACCAAGTTAGCATATACAAGCATAGATAATTGATATGAGCAAAATTTGATTTTAAGATTCAATTTACCAGTTAAAGAAACGCAGCACAGAGCTCATTGTCAAACTAGGACACCTCCTCTTGTTGCTTTTGTTTGGCTTTGCCATCCATGTCACTATTAAAGTGCAGACGAGCACAACACAAGTATCCCATGATTTGACATTACACCAGGAGACTCAAAGAAATATTGAGCATGATGATATGTAGCTCACGTGCTTGACAATTCAGTGTACATGCAAGTACAGACAAAGATTTTGGCCAGGGTTGTGAAAAAGAATCAAACAAGTATTTAAAAAAGAAATTATCTGCTACAACCATCACACACCTCACCCTAAAAGAAGAATCCTCACGGATCTCACCTCCAGCTTATGTAAGTCTAAATGGATGAATCTTGAAATATTGAAGGAATCTCAAAATAGGAAAGGAATTTTAGTGTCACGACAGGCAACAACTGCATTTGCCACAGTGAACTGCATTTGTTCATCAAAATCTGTATCTTAGGAACTAACCCACAGATTTTTCAACTCAATTAGCATTTCCATGTGGATATATGGATATGAAGGCCAGAAATGCATCAGAGCTAAAAACAGGTGTTTGAATACTTCTGAAAGCAAATAGCCATTTAAGGGAACAAAACCATGGCAAGTGTAAGGATGAATCTTAACTTGGCTTAACAACCAAAAGTTGTTCAGAAGAGTAGGAGGAAATTTAGAGGATATACATTTAAAATGAATATAGAACAGCTGCTAGGAGAGGGATAAACAGGGGAGCAGGGCCAAACACATTACTCAGCACAAGGAAAATTCATAAAGATTCATAATATAAAGGACAGAGAGCAGCCAGAAACAGACAGGAATGGCAGGGGCCATGCTCATGCCTGGAGCACATCTGAAAAGAAAGGTTCACCTGTGATGTAGGCTCAGAAAAACTCTGACTGGACTGGACTCTAGTTATTCAAAACTGCTTGCTGGCACATTTGTTTCCAAATGAAAGGAGGAAGTAAAAGGGCTTTGATAGGGCAGTGGCTGTAATTGTGGTCCTTTTGACTGACCATTGCTATGAGCTCCTTCCTCTATGTTAACTCACAGCCAGGAGTAACACCAGATACCAACACCTGCAATCGCCAAGAACTGCAGCTCTCCCCTTTGTCCAGCACTTTATTTGTAGCTCTTGCCTGTGCTGTTGGCATCTGCAGGATCACACTCACGAGGAGTAGGCAGTGCAAAAGCCCATCTTTTCTCCCTTTCTCAGAGGAAATGGGAAGGCCTGTGAATAAGTAACAAGCCAAACAACTGCATCACTCATTAACCCTATTGCTGGATAGCAAAAGCCCCTCCCAGTGCACCAGCTAACTTGCATGGAAATTGTCACTGCTTAATTTTCCAAAGAGGAATTCTCCAAGCAAAAATGATTAATGTAATCTGACCATCATTGAAGCTGTTCTTGCAGAACTTGTGTTATGCAAGTGTAGGAAGAATGAAGATGTTAATTTAAAGCCCCTTCAGAAAAGCAGCTTCAGTTCTACTTCTTCAGAAGGTAACAGAAGGAGCAAACTCTCACTGCTTAATGGAAAAATTCCCAGACTGTGTTTCTTTATGCACTGGCCACTGCTGCCCAGGGGTGTCCTAAGTTTGTGGCTCTTGACCTCAGCTTCATTCTAGCTTTACTGTAATATGGTGGTGTGGTTACATAAAACATATCCTGGAATTCCCCAAGGCAAAACAAATGACAAACCTGCTCTATTCTTCCCATTTGGAAGAGTGTGATTGCATTAGATGAAGCAATTTGATATTCTAACTAATTTCTAAAATTATGCCTGGAGACTGGATTTTTGTTGGAGTGACTACTCCCTCATTTACATCAAAACTCAGGACAACCAAAGGAAAATGAGGTTGTAAAACATGCTAACAGTTTAGCTCATCCCTAAGAGAGAAACTTGCCAGTATGATTGCAAAAGGATAACCTGGTGTAATTTGTCTTTCAAGGATCTACACCCTTGTTATGGTCTGAAAAGTAAGACAACCAAGAAAAAACAAGCAAGGATTGTTTGTCAGTTTGAAAGGGTCTCCCCTCAATACAGTCAAGAAAAATTTCTCTCTGTGGGTACTTTTCAGATTCCTGCCCATGTTCTTCGCATGCTAACCTGGGATTATCACTTGTACTAATACATTGAGGGACCAAGTAAATCCTGCTACTATCTTATTTTTACTAGGACTGACCTCCAAACAGAACAGGAAATCTCTTTGTAAGCAAATTCCCATAACCAGTCCCCTTGCTGTTTAGTCTGCATTGGATTAAGCAGTGACTTGCTTGCTACTTTGATTGGCAACTATAGTACTATAAAAACAAATGTACAGAGCAAATCTCACCAGAAAAGCCTCTCAATCTGCAGACCCTTTCAGCTTTATTTGGACTGAAACTTGATGATAGCTCCACTAGACAGGAAACACTCACCCCTCCTTTCTAATATGGCACTACCAGAAGTGGACACATTTTCTCACAGACTACATAGCAGAGCTGAGAGCAGGGGAGAAAGCAGGAATACCAGAGACCTCCTATAATACATGCCTCAAATTCAAGCTTTGTAAGACAGCAGAAGCTGACAACACTATTTATTTAACCTGATTTTAGTTCTTTGATTGAGAAAAAACATGGTTTACTCCGTGCCTGAAATTGGGTGAAATATGGAGAAAGAAAAGCAAAAGCATCCCAGGCATTTTAAGCGCACCACATGGCAGAGGCTAGAAGGATCAGATGCTTGAACAGCAAACCATTTTGTTTGTTTTCTCATTGGACATAACACACTGCTTGCAGACGATGCTTTGCAATTCTGTATCATCAGGAAGCCCCTTCAGGTTGATAGGACTCTGCCTTTGGTGATGTAAGAATTCACAGATATGCAGAAGGGGTTGTACAGCACTCAACACTGACAGAAAATGTTAAGGTAAACATACGTGTGACAGAAAAGGAGTTGGGTGCGTTATCCTGCTGTTCTGTACCATATCTGTCAAGACGTTGTATTCATACAAAGTGACCACATATTGAAAAGTCAAAGAAATTAAATATTTATTTTTGAGATCAAATAAGAGATTCCACATAGTTGAGCTAGCATTAAACAAAGGAGCCACCAGCAGGTGTGAAGTGCAAGTCCCATCCTTCTCACACTTGCATCATGAGAATTGGACACTGCTCTCAAACCCAAACCTCATGCCAGCCAACTGCCACAGTTCCTCGGAATCCTAGAATATCCTGATTTGGAAGGGACCCACAAAGATTAGTGAAGTCCAACTCCTAAACCTGCACAGAACATCCCAAGAATCACACCATGTGCCTGAGAGTATTGTTCAAATGCATCTTGAACTCTGAACAGCCTGCTTGGTGCTGTGACCACTTCCCTGGGGAGCCTGTTCCAGTGCTCAGTCAGCCTCTGGTCCAAACATAACCTCTGCTACATGCTTGATATTGAGCTATCTGTTGGAAAGTTGTGGATTCACCTGCTAATGCTACCAGTATAACCATGGTTGGAGAATACATCTCCAAGAACTGGGAACTGTACAGGCAGGTATGTGTGTGTGCGCAATTCACCCAAGTTTGGACAGCCACAGAAAAGATTTCTTCTGCTGTTTCTTCACGGAAACAAAAGATGGATCAGTAACAGGTTTGAAATTATGCAACCACCTACCACTGCACTGCAACTTGACTCCAAAGGGTCCTAGCATTTTGGGAAAGGTGAATCACAGCTCCAGGCCTGAGTCATTTGCACTCCATCTGGGAATGTAAAATGCTGATGCCCAGCTCTACCCCAGGCTGAGGTCTCCTTTCTAAAAACCCGACAGGAAGGACACAAATAAAACTTCTGTGAGATTCTCTAGCTTTTTTTAACTGAAGAAGTGGAGGTGGCCACTTACTGTGAAGCAGCAGGGTGCTAAATCCAGGAAACACCCAGAGAGCCATGGGCTCTTCCTTCTCCTTCCCAGCTATATTCTGACTTTTTATCCCACTTTCCTTCTGCTGACTCTCCTACCTGCTCCATTTGACATTCGCTTTATTGTTGATTTCCAAGGTCTCATTTGACAGGGTGAAAAGCAGGAGGGGTAAATGCCTCCATCCCATTCACCTGATTCATATTAGTCTGAAGCACATTTCCACACCTGCTTTCATATGATTCATCTGAAGGCAGTTAAAATGACACTGCAAGAAGTATCTTGCTGGCAAAAGAGTAGCTGTCTCGTGTTGGCCTGCACCTTCCTTTGGTGTGGGGTACTTACATTAGCCACTTCTTGTGAACTTCAGCTCCTCTGCAAGATTGCCACAGGCTGATTTTGCAGATCAGCCACTGAACCTCTTCTCTGAAAAAGAAAGAAAAAAAGTTAGGCTTCTTGGTTTTCCGGGATGCCTGAAGAAAGCCTTTGCTGGAACAGGCACCAGCTCATCCCCACCAGCAGGGCTGCTCACAGGGCTTCCACCCAGCCAGCCCTTGGGGTGCTGGATCCCTTCACAGGATGACATAACTCACAAAACCTGCAGGAGGCTACACCTGCCAAGGCTGTGAGGGGGAATCTTGCTGGCATTTCAGGAAGTTGAATTGCCTCAGCAGAGGCCAGTGGTGCCAGAACTGCCACAAGAGAGGGCAGGGCTTGTGACCATGGGGTGAGGGAGAAGGGCCTACCCCTTTCTGGCAGCAGGGACAGCTGGTTTGGCTGTCCAGAAGCACAGCCTGAGACTCCTGCCAAAGGCCTGGATCACCAGGTGAAGCTGCAGTGCTCCCAGGCCCTCCCTGCTGAAGCTGGCACTGTGCCTGGCACCCCAGGGTGTTAACTGGGACAGGCAAATAGCACTGCTGGCTGGACAGCAGGGCACAGGGACACCTGCCAGCTGGGGCAGAGCTCCAGGGATGTCCCTCACGTAGCCAAGAGAGGCAGGTCTACACCCTGCAAAGGAGCATCAACCCCCTCAGGGGAAACCCTCATGATGCCCTAGACTAGGTAACAATCCTTGCCTTTAGCTTGCAGCACAGCAATAAGGGTGTCCCCTCTCTGGCAGAGACAGGACCTGATGTCAGGTGTCCTGTCACTGTGGAGAGCTTCAACTGAGGTTAAACCACTAATTCCAGCAGCTGCACTACTTTTTGGTGTTGTGGTTTTTTGGGGGGGAGGCTTTTTTAGGGTCAAGGGACAATTGGAGCTTCTCAAAGGACACTTGTCAGAGCTGTCACGGGTGGATGCCATCAGGGGTTAAACATGAGCTGAGCATCTACTTACTGTGCTCAGGAAGGGAAGAGATAAAAAATAAGAAGAAAAAAACCAGAGGCAGTCCCAGGCATGCCCAGGAGCAGACCTTTGGGCACCTCAGGAATTTTACTGGCAGGAACATAGGCACTTGCAGACTTCAGACGCCTCTAGGGTTAGGCAGTAGCTGAACAGGGGTTTTGAGGATCTAAATATTGGCCACAAATGCCTACAAGGCAGTTAGGCAGAGCTTACATGCCTAAACCTTTTTCATGGCTCTAGCCCTAAACTAATATTATGGAAAATACCAGCAATTATTAGGGAGTTCTTATCAGATTGGATACATACCTCCTTTGCATAACTTTGCCATGGCCTCATGTATGTGGTGCTTAGAGAGGATGAATACCTGTTCTGCATGAGTAATTATGCCAAAGGCTCGTGTGAGGGAGGTAGTTTATGACCGCTGAGTAAGGCCAGCTATGTTTACCTACACAGCTTCAGCACTCCAACTAAAAATTGGTCTTACTGCTAAATCTCCCTTGTTGCTTCGTTTGCCTGATTGCAAACAGATCCCAGAACATGCCGTTGCACTGAAATGATTGATGCTGAGATGCTGCAGTGAAAAGGAAGTATTCTTTTAAGTGTTATCACGTCCATGAGCAAAAGCAAACCATGTCACGTGACAAAATGTAAATAGAGCATTTCTTAGAAAAGCCATTTATTTGCCTCCATGATTTATTATTCAATGACATGTAGGCTATTTTTTCTTTGTTACTGGCACTCATGTTCATAATAACAAGGTACTTGACTTGAAGGTATTTGGGAAACCTTTCCAAAGTGCTATGTAAGCAGTAATCAGAGAGAGCTGGGTTCGTGAGTCAACAAATTGCTCTCCCATGCTGATCAAACAGTCTTGGCATCTCTATTAAAAAAATACAAGAGCATATTTTGGGCTGGCTTACCCAATTTTCTCTTTAAAATTATTTATTGTATTTGCATTTGGCAGAGTCCAGGCTTAAAATAACGAAAAGTGACAGTTGTTTTATTAATAAAATTTTACATGTGATTTTCATTTAGGTTTAGAAGGATAAATGAGATAGAAAGTTAGCCTCCCAAGTTTTTGTTGTCATAAATTGGGTTTCATTTGCTCAATCTAAAGGCAAATGATTCTCCCATTTTACACCATACCTCCACAGCCTGCAGGAGAAAGCAGTCCAATACTTGGGTCAAAGGCAGTCGTATCAGTGGAGCTGAACTTTACTGTGAAAATCTTTCATTCCAATGTACACCAGGTTATTACTACTAAAGCAAGTAACAATCAGATACACTGCACAAGCTGCAGGCTTTACCAGGAGGAGGAACTCAAATCTAAGTGGGATTTGTAGTCGATTTCCATCATATGTGCTCACAAACCCAGCCCTGAATCCAAAATCCATATGCCCATGCTCAGTCTTGCTATTTCACTGTGTAAATGATTGTGCTAAAATGAAATATCTGTAGCTGTGACTCATGTCACTGCTTCTGTGTGCAAAGTGAGTAGAGCTGCCTGAATAATTGCAATTATTTGTACCGTGACTGCTGAATTCAAAATATTTTGGAAGTTCGCATTAAACAGATGCAAATTCCTCCTCTCCCCCTGCTCTTAATTTCTTTTTCCATGGAATGAAAAGAGGAAAGCCTCATGTGCACTGAAAAACTCCTTCTAACCCCCCAAATGAAACACTTTGTTTTCAGGCATATGTAGTAAAAGCAAAGGGAATTAAAAGGCCAGATTTCATAAAGGAAGAAATGGTGTTCTCCCCCTTCCTTTTCAGTAGCCAGTATGCAAGAGACAAATACTTTGGTTTCCTGAGGTCTTTGAAGCTGCTATCTCCCTTCCCTGAAGATGCCCCTCACCACCCCTCAGCTTAAGGGGGACCACCAGGCTGTGACTTTCCATGCAGCTGGTCTGCTGTGCAGATTTTCTCCATGCTGCGTCTCTTGTGCTGCCCCAGACATGGAAGCAATGCACAGGAAAATGAGGCAAGGTGTCAGCACCTGAACCAGCACGTTATCCTGCTGCAGACGCTACCCAAGCTACAGCTCTGCAGGTGGAAGCTCTTCCAAGTATCCCCCTTTGGTCCTGTTTTGGTTGGTTTGTGTAGTAAGCTGTTCTCTGAACCCAGAGGCTGCTTATTCTCAGCAAGGGAGCCCTTCCCATCAGGCTACACAGTTATGCTGCTTTTTAACCAAAGGGTTACTTCAACATTTGGTTTCTACCAAAGTGCTGTTAAAATAGTTTCACTTATTGCAGGACCACAAACATCTGTTAATTATGGGTCTGGAGTTTATTTATTTATTTATTTTAATAGCTAGGTCTTATTGACCTTCACTTAAGCACTTTTGAATATTTTACCCTGTATAAAGACTGCTGTGTTGAAAAGTGCTAACAATTACCATCATGGGAGTCTTGGATTCAAAGACAGTTTGCAGACCTCATTAAGCCAAGGAGCTTGCCAAGTCCAGTCTTTTCAGTTCAATGGAAGCAACACTTAAGTCCCTTCATGTAGCAAAGCAGCTGCTAGCAATGGAGGCTGCCTGGCATGGGAGAGAGAGCTGAGCTCAACCTGGTAGCCTCGTCAGTCTTTGTACCAGAAGACAGGGACACAACTGGAAACAAAGGGAGCTGTGAGAAGAACCCTAAAAAGCAGCAGGATGGCAGGGCTTTTCCGACATAGGGCAGATCAGTGAAGCAGAGTCAAGATCTCTGATCTAGACTAAAGCCTTCTGGTTGTTTTTTGTCACAGGAAACATGACATCTCTGTAGTCTCTGTCAAGAAGTATGATTTCATGGATAAATCTTGGCCAATGCAGAGCAAGACGGGAAAGATTTTCCAAGCCCTGCTAATGAAGGTCTAGCATGCCAGAAGGTCTGCATCATGCCATTGAGAATTCTTGTCTTGTGTGCAGGAGAAAAACAGATACTAGAGAAAAGTTTTGAAAAAGTAAGATAAGAAAACCGAACCCTTCAAAGGGAGGTAGGATGCTCTAGGCATTCAGTGGATCGAAAACCCAGACTCAATATTTGCATACTAAACATGGAGGTAGCAGAATGCCTCAGGTTAGACAAAAGTGCTTCTATGCTTTTCAGCTCTGTGAAAAGCCTTCAGTGTGAAGGATTGGCTGCAGGCACCCAACTGCATCAGTCTGAGTGAGGCAGATCAATCTTACATTGTCACAGGAATATGCACGGGGCAAGAGTAGTTTAGAAGCTTTCAGTCTAAAAAAAGTGAGAAGCATAGTGGCATATCCATCAGGCAACTCAAAAAGGATACACACAGATCCATGAAAGAATGGAGGCATCTGAATCCAGCACTATTTAGGGACTTTTTATCTGTGAGGGAAAGGAAAAACTGTGAAAACACATGACAGGTATCCTGATTCCCAGGCCAGTGCTGTCCACAAAGTCCATCCTTGCCCTTGGGTTGTGTCACTCTCAGCTCAGGCTATTTTAAAAGAGTATTTTCAAAGAGCAAGTCCTCTTTCCAGTCTACTTGCAGTGAAGTTACGAAGGTGAACCTTCATATTAGCTCAGCACAATCTCTCAAGATTTGCTTGCCCAAAACCAGCTTATTATATTAAAGATTCTCTCTATATTTGTATTCAACCATACGTCCTTGCAAGCACTAGTCCAGTATGAAAACCAGAAGCTGCCCAAACACAATTCCCAAGTGTGATAGAAGTGAATACCTCACTGTGGCATGGCCATTAACAAGTTTTATAGAGATAAGAAAATAATACAAGATTTGCTCTGGAATGCAAATGAATGATGAAATCCCTTATTGAACATTTTTGAGACATTGTTTTTATATTTCATTTACAGCTTCCTAGTGTTTATCTCTTCAGGTGGGATTTTACATATTAACCATAGGTAGAACACACCCCACTTCAGAATTCCCTTATCTTACTTAAATAGGAGACAGATAGCAACTTCTATACATGCTTGCACCTTGCTAATAGAAAACAGTGATATATTGAAAATTTCCTTATCTCCCTCAGCTCCCACACAGGTGTTCTTGGTGATAAACCACTGAATGATATAAACAGTGATTTCAAGTAAAAAGTAACAATTAGTCAAAAGGAAAAGGAAAAAAAACCCAACCCAAAACGTAAATTAAACCACATTTCCTGAGTAGGATTTGGAACTGAAAATATTCAAATACAAGAGTGTAAGTGTGAATTTTTTCAGTGAGGCACATAATCCCTTAGACTTCCCTTTAGTAATGCTTGCTCTCACGTCTCACAATCCATAGGCAACTTCTCTTCCATTTTGAGATGATCTTGATGGGCAATTCACAGATACGATAAGGAGCTATGATAAGGAGCTGTATGATATTCCCTTTGGTTTTATACAATGCAGGTTTGTCTCCAATTGGTGCTATCACAAAGCAGCTGTTCTACAGCTATTCCTGAACAACAGTGGTAGGAGAGTAATTCTGGAAGAATTACTGAGTAATTACTCCATTTTAGTTCTCCTGCAATTGTTCTTTCAGACACAATAGAGAGCATTTAAATATATCTAAACCAGCTAAATTGTGTTGCTGCTCCTGTGCAATGAGTGAATTGAATACCTCAGGTTCACAGAAAATTGTAACAGTTTGTGTTCTACATTGCCTTTGATTATTTTAATTTTTGTATCCAAAGAAAATCTGTATTTTCTAGCTATTACTAATTCCTTCCAAACAGATCCCTAGAGGTCAAAAAAAAAAAAGAAGAAAATGCCCACCTGTTGTTGTACAAGTAGATGACCAACTCTTCACTTCTGTGAAGGCCACACTTTCTGGACAGTGTCATTAGGGACAAAACTGGAAACCCCAGCATGTGAAGATGTTTTTGAAAATCCACCATCTCACAATTTTCCACCATCTGCATTAATTGTCCAATAATGGGATCAACTAAGATTATTAGTTCACAGACCCCTTCATAAAATGTAGAGGAATAGAGTATCAGTTTAACACAAGCAGGAATTCAAACATACATTTAATTTCACAAGAAGTGTTCCAAGATTGTCTCTCAGGCTTTCTCCAGAGCAACACAGACTGTTCTCTCTGTCAGGATGGGACTCTGGCTTTGCATTTATTATTCAAGTGGTACCAAGAGGATTCAGTGACTGCACTTAGCCAGGCAGACGTCGCCATCACTGGACAAGAGTACCAGACTCCTTAGTCTAATGGACAGTGCTGCCTTTCTCTTATCAATTCCCTTTAAAGTTTCTGTCAAGTTACATGGAATAAAAGTACTTTCAAAAAGGGGCTATTTTGTTTGAGAGGAAAAAGTAAATTTTTTTTCTCAGTGGCTTATACATTATTTCTGTAGAAACAACTGAGTCCTTTAGAGTAGGGAAATCCATCTTTCTTGGATTTTGGAGGTATCTTTTTGTGTTTAAAAACATAAGCAATATCAGACCTATCAAATTTCTCTGTTATTTCTGCCTCACATACTTTCTGTTATGGTTTTATGTCCCAATTATATTCTCCACATCTTGGTGTTTACTGAACTTCTGAAACTTGGATTTAGACACCTGGTTAATAAGTTTGGGTTGGTTGTTTTTGTTTTTCATTCCTTTTACCAAAGCCTACCCAACAGTTTAAAAAAATAATCTTAGATGTTTTCCATAGGTCAAATGTTGTCTGAATAGGTTTCTTTTGGCATCTACAAGAGGTACCAAGTTAAAGGCAGAGATTTCTAGGCCCAGAATGTGTGAATTATTAATGGAAGGGTCTGGTTTCTCAATAAGAGACGCAGGGTGCCAGGCACATAGGCACAGCATGCCACTGCACAGCTGAACAGCATCCTTACCATATCTACTTAGCAAATATTGCTTTCTCAAACCCTCAAGACAGATGGGAGTAGAAATTTAGACCAAAAGTGCCACTGGCAGAACAGCTATTCCAAGGGCAGTTGCACAGAGTATCAAATATATGTTGATTATTCCTAAGCATTCTTGATAAGCGTCAGATATGCTTAACACTTCTCAAGAAATCTTTTCACAGGAACAGGACCCCATAGGTATAATTTAACATGCATTAGCCAAAACAGAATAAAACTCTTGAAGCATCTTTGCATTCTTGAGATCTCTTGCATTATTTTTATGGAGTAGCCACAAGCAATCACATAAGTATATTTTATTCTTGCTGCAGTTCTTGTAACATGAATGTTGGCTGTGGATTATGCCTCACAATCCAGCACCACCAGTACTGTCTCATGTCGTTGACTCTTCCTTTCTTTGCTCAGTCAGGGTCCACTTGGACCCACCATCTGTCAGACACCACAAGGAGGCATGGGGTCTGAGAGTGGATTCTCATGAGAAAGACAGTAATGTGAACAGGAAATGTCCCATCAGGAATCCTTTCTTGGGACAGGCTCCTGTGGAAAAGAACAAACCCTTATTGTCACTATTGCCGCTTTAGCTTTATATTCTTGTGCTCATCCTTTGATTCATTCTCTCTCCCCCCACTCTATTCCCATCCAATGGGTGGGAAACAGGATATTTTGTGAAATTCTTTCCTTCCTGTGTGGGTCTACATGACATCTTTAATTAGCAACTCTCTGCAATGGAAGTGAACAATTAAAAAGCATAACTATCCTGATAAGATCAATACAGTTGCTTTTTGAGCAGGTATTTAAGGTATGGCTTTCTGTCCTTTACAAAGATCATTGATGTTATTTAAAAATATCACACACAAAAAAAAGTCTTAAAACACTTCCCTACAGAATGAGTGGTCAGGAAGAGCTTTACAAACATTGTCTATATATATATATATTTTTTTTTTTTTTTTTTTTGTGATGCAGAAGAGGGATGGGAAAAAGACCTCTGCACTCTTCTATGGACAGAATTCCAGCCAGCTGGTGCCTGCCATTTCACCTGGAATGAGTAGGAATACTTGTTTCTTTAATAACCTTAACTCAGGAGCTGATCAGAGTGATGTGTCCTTCTACAGACAGCCACAGTTGTTGAAAAGTTTTTTCTCAGGGTGGGATTTAACACTATGTAGGCACAGAGAGCAGCACTGCATTGGAAGAAGACCAAAGTTGAGACAAGCCTGGCATGCTCAGAGGACCAGGAACTGATTCTTCCTTGCCTTGCTCTGTAGACTGGTAGGTGTAAATGTTATTACGCTTCATCTGGCAGGACTGTTCTTAAATGCCAGCAGTCCAAGTGATAGCCCTCAACTTCTGGGTGTCCTATAGGCTTGGCTTATCCCTCTCTCCCAGACCCACCATGCTGAAATTTTCTTTTCCCACTGCTACTACTGTACAGCCCCAGGGGACATTAAGATGATCCTGCTTTCTGATTTTCTTTCTTTTTTTTTCTTTGCTTCTTTTTATTAGTTTGAATCTCTGATGTTTTACCTGGCACCTGGGAAAACTAATTTACACCACTACAGATCAGCATATGCTCATTTTGTGAAAACAAACAGTAACCACCCAAGAAGCTAGATCAGGGAAAAAACCAGAATCTCTGAGCCAGTATGGCATTCCAAAATCTGGGGCTGTGAAATAAGAAAACTGCAGAACAAAGTACAGGGTTGTGCTTTTGCTAAAATATCTGTCATTTCCCAAAGGCATTTGAAATCTGGTGTGCAAACCCACGTAGGATCTCACCAGGCTGTACATCACATCTGAGAAGACATAGGCAGGAATAAGGATTTTTTTCTTGCTGAGCTTGTGTGCCAAATCTCCCAGCTGCTATCTCACGTTGTCACAGAAACAGGTTTGTTCACAACTGGAGGCACTGCCTCCTCATTTTCATACAGATCTAATCATGGAACAAGAATGTGCTTGGTCATATTTGTGCTGGGACTGCATGTCCTCAGCGAAGTTTGCACACCCCAATAAATTGCCTTGCAGTTGAAAATAGAAACTCCTACTGGTAATGACTGAACATATAACTCTGAGCAAAGATTACCAGCATGTGAATATTGCTAATGGCATTAACTGTCTTTATCGCATCTTGTAAAGTGTTATCAATCAAACTACAGGTGTGAAGCAGGTAAAAGCTGTAGTTTGAGGCAATAGATAAGAACTTTTCCCTTGGATCTTAAGCACTGTTTCTACTAGACCTTTACTGAGAGAAAGTGTCAGGATATCAAAGGGGAAAAGAAAGATATTTTTGAAGCCCCTAGGGCAAAAGAGGGAGGGGATTTTGTAGACAGTTTTAGGAGAAGCATTATCAACCTCTCCGAATGACTTCAAATAGCAATCTCTTCCCCAATCACAACCAGATGTTTATTATATTTACCAAAGAATTTGCCCTTTTTTTTATTAAATAACAATTTGCTAATAATACTAAAGCTATGTCTTGTGAACTTCTAAAGCATATGTGGAAAGAGAGGCAAGCATATTTCAGCTACATAGCTTACCATATACCACAGGCACCCAAAATAAATGGGTGGCAACATTACACTAGGGCTCGTTTGATGTACTGGGATCTAATGCACATCACTTGGTTTGCTCCCAGCAAGTGTTATGCATATTTAATACATAGAAGGTAAAGAAATCAATTTCAAGGCTATAACTGAAAGCCACTATAAAATTCCACTATTACTGCCATGATGTAAATTACATATGTTATTGATTCCTCTGGCCTCTTTTACATGTGAGGTGACTTGGTGGGTTGAGGCCTCAGACTTTTATCCAAATTCAGGCCCCACCTGAGGAATCTGTTTGCCTTACTCTGAATCTCCATTTGGGTACAGAAATAGCTGCATTTATAGCAAGGAAAAAGAAGATACCTATGCCTGATTCTGGTTTGAACCACAAGTTTGTATTTTTGGGAGCTGAAAATCTGTAGTTCAAAGCAACAATTTTTTTTTTTCAGAAACAAACAATTTTTTCTGAAACAACTTTATACTTTGTTCTTATTCCAAAAAAGAGGGAATGACCAAAAGGAAAGATATGCGTTAGAGACATGCGTTACATGTCCTAAGTCCATGCATTACATGTCCTAAGCAGCTTAAAATGAGAGGGAAAAGTAAAAGCCCTTTCACTTCTGCAGTTGGTCAGAGGCTTCAACTAATTTTTAATGCAGGCAAACCCTTTGATAGTCATTTTACAGTCTGGGAAGAGAGGCAGGGATGTACCCAGGGACCTTACTTGGGGTGGGCACTGGAAAGCAGAGGCCAGAAGCTCAGCCCCACATTTCCAGTTTTGAGTTCCAGCTGCCCAGCCTGAACTCTAAACCATGGGAACTGCAAGCCAAAACCAATCATGAAAAGAGAACAGAGAAAAAAAGGTCTGCTAGGAAAAAACTCTGCAAAATTCTGTGCATATAATCTGATATCTGTGCTATCTACCTTCTAACACAAACCACTGCAGATGAAACAGCCAATCTCCTCACACACAGGTGCATTTTTAAATTAGCTGATTTTACCAGGATTTCAGCCAGAACTTTAGGGTACTGTAGGTTCAGTTAAAACATTTTTAGTAAGTATCTCATACTGCAGTAATCTTCTCCTATGGCCACTCAATTTTCACAGAGAGTGTTACACTATTTTTTTATCTAATGGTCTAAGTCTATCAAGAAAGGCAATGCCTCTGGAAAGGTGAGAATTTTTTTGTGCCTAAACTGACAGTAGGTCAAAACTCAAACGCTGACCCTGAGCCTTTGTATGCTGGAGACAACAGCCCTGGACTTGTGAAAACCAAGCTGTGTCTGTGCCATGGTGTGGTCCAGATGTGGAGGAGTTACCTTTCCAGATGCCCAGCATTAAGAAATACATGCTAGTTAATCTACCCCATTTATTACCCAAATCTAACAGCAGTTGATCAGCCTCTGAACTGAAGAACTCAATCTCAGTTACCAAGATTGACTGATTGGAGTAATTGAAGCAATTTCATTTAATGTTTGCCTTAAATGATCTGGCAGTCTGATTCAGATAAGATTTCAAACATCCTCTGTGCTTTTGATCTCAAATTAGCTTCAGGATTAACTCAAGCTTGGTTCAGACACAGTAAAAAAATCTCTCAAGTATATCTTACACTGTAGCCATGCTCAAGCCCTCTTCCCGATTCCACCAGTTTAATTAAAATCTCATCTCAACCCAGTTGTGCTAGTGATGGTCTGAACTTTAGGACAGTGCTGGGAAGCTGAGGGGAGAAGCAAAACAGCACTTACAGAAACTCCTGTGGCTGAAGAATGGTTACAGGGAGGGAGGTTGCAGGTTGCAGAGGGAGAATCCTCGTTCCCTCTTTCTTTTAAGTGCTATGATTTCTTGTCTCTCTGGTACACAAAGAAAAGCATCTGTGAGCAGTAAGATCAAGAGACAACATGTCCTTCCAGCACAAGTGAGATTAAATTAATTTACACAAGACACCAGTCAAAACCCATTTCTACCAGTGAAAGCTCAAAGCGAGCCTGAGCCTTTAAGGAGCTTTCCTTCTGCCTTCTGTTCACTTCACAGGACTGCTTCAGACAAAAATGCTTCTAACATTTTGAAGGCACACTACACAAGAGGTATGATTTCTTTTAACACAAAACCCCCTATTTTGTTTTAAGTATTTTCTTTTAACAACTTTGTTCCTTTGTGCATTCCTTTCCCAGGTACAGTACAGATACTTCAGGGGAACTCTAAAGACAATTTTCAACAGTGGCATAGGAGCTAACTATGGGTTTGCTGAACAACATGCCAGCTAAGCAGACAGACTGATGCCTGCTAGAATCAAGTTATTTCTGTAACTAACCTCATACAATAAACTCTCTCAGGCAGCTTATTTACAATTTGAGGGGGAAATATACCTTTGAAAATTGTTTTCTAAAGGTATTCTGGCTCACATTTCTCTGTTCATGATTAGGCTTTGTGGTATTAATTCCACCCCCCTTTTTTTTTTTAATTAGGGAGGTATCTAGGCTCAGGTTTCGAGAAGTTCATAGGTGTGAATAGCTGCAGACTTATGCACTGGTACCTCAGGCTTGCTGAAATCTATACCTATGACTTGCAGCTCTCTATTTATCATTTACCCTTTGCTACTGTTGAAAGGGGCAATAAACACTTTGAAAAAGCTGCTCCTAAGTAGCAAGATTACTTCAGAAGGTGAGTTTGAGGTTCTTAATTCCCTTAGAAATGCCCCACATTTTTTACCTCAGGTCTAGAGAAGTGTTTGTGTATCACCTAAAACCACAAAGCCTGATTTTGATTAGGCTGTGGGTACCACTGTTAGGTTATTGTTTTAAGATAGCATCGTGGAAAAACTTCAGTTATAACTTCATTAATTCAAACACTATCGTTTCTTTTGAATGGAAGCATTTTATCCAAGCAAAGGATCACCCCTGAATGACTGTATTTGTACTGCAGAACCACCACGGCTCTAGGGTTCAGCT